>NW_027362765.1:136017961-137217961 GCF_046119375.1 Phyllobates terribilis
CCATTGATCAATTGTACTTAGGAAACCTGATGGAAAAAGCTCCCATGCACATTACACTAAGGTTGGCGAACCTGCAATCCGCGGTCAGTCTAATGTGTACGGGGGCCTCCCGATTCTTCCCCCACACATGACGTCAGGACAGAGAAGGATCCAGCCTGCTGAATTGCAGAGTCCAATCCTTTTGTTCTCCCAAGCTGCCAGAGGAGTCTGAGAGCGGATCTCTCAGAGATCAGAGGAACGCTCAACCTTGACAATCGCTCCTGTCAATTGGGGAGTCAGTAGAGATAGCTGTCAGCTGACAGCTATCATTCAGCAAACAGTTGCAGACAGTGCCCCCTTAATCTCTTAGCGACATTTTCCGCACATGTATAGCAGATTTATGCAGAAGTCGTATGAAGTAAGTCTGCTCTATTATGGCAACTCCCTACCATGCGGTCATGGGGTCCCAATGGGTTCTCATAGCTGCTGGTGACCTAGTGGAGGCCCTGTGTGTGCCATGTTAATACCCATATGAATCCTTGCCACAGAGAAATGACAATTCAGTGCAAGCATGATACTGGGGTTCAAAGAACACCAAACTGTCAATACTTATGTTGCAGACCATCCCTGTACGAGACATAACAGTGTAATAATTTTTCCTTTGCGTGCTTCTTTAACATACGAAGTACCGGCAACCACTGCGACAGATGTCACCATTGCGCCACTGCACCAGGCATTTAACAACAGTTTCATGATCATGGAGGATGCTATTTGAAATTTATACAGCCAGAGTCTAATTTCCAAGCATTTATGAAATTAGATGTCTCTAGTGTATATCTTAGCAAGGTTGATTAGACCGAAACGTCAAACTTTTATACACTATTTCTTGATTTCAATAAAAATTCATCTTTGTGAGTGTCAGATTCTACTAATTTTTTCTTTAACATATGAGCCTGATATGAGCATTCATTTATGCATTCTCCAGCAGAGGCTACTGGGTTCCCATATCTGGTCTTCAAAATTAACTATATTAAAGGGATTGTCTGGCATTCGAATAAAAGTCTGCAGTCACTCTATATGGCTGCAGACTTCTGGATCCTTAAAGCGTGCACACGGCACACAGACAGTATTGTCTGGTGTTGTCGGTGAGAGCAGACAGTCACATTACTGCAAGTATGTGATTTGCATACATGCCAACTAGACGTGCCCTGCCTCGCTCAATAAAAGTGAATTGGGTGAGGCTGAGCATGTCTAGTCGGAATGCAGCTGGAAGTATGTAAATTGCATATTTGGAGTTACGTGACGGCTAGCAACACTGGAGAATCCTGACAGTGTATGGTGCATGCACAGTAAGGATTCAGAAGTCTGTAGTCATATAGAGTGACTGCAGACTTTTATCAGGAGACCGGACAACCCCTTTAACTATGTTTGGTTTTCATAGTCAATCTTATCCCTAATCTAACTAAAAGCAACCTTCTAACATGAATTTTAATACAGATTATTAATGGTACCTATTCTGTTTGTGAAACAAATTAATAGAACGTGTATGAGAAAAATGGATGTCTGAATGAGGCCTCACCCAGACAACCCATTGAATTGGTTGCTGTAATGCTTAATTTCCCCTTCCTTCCTTCACTTAAAAAAAATGGTGGAACTGGCGTGGACTGGAATAAAACTGGCAAAAATTGCAAAATGTTTATGCAACTTTAAGTTGTGCAAAAAGATTATGACATTTCAAGAAGTTTTACCCCAGAATTCTGGCAAAAACTGATGGATGGGGGTCACAATAGCCAGTTTTCCTACAGATTAAAGTTGGTTGGGGGTCTTAGAAGGGAGACCCTTTGTGATCAGTTTATTGTTATCAAACCATCCTGAATTTGGTCTAGAATAATCCAGAAAAGTGATAAAGAACAAGACACGGCAGGTATAGTCTGCACTAGTTTTGTAGCTTTGCTGCATGTTGAGTTGGAGGTGACAACGCCTGTGAAATTCATTGTGGGTAAAGGAAAAAACAAGCTTTACATCTGTAATTTCATTTTTCCATTCAAGTAATTCCATTCTCACAGTATGACAGATCATAAGACAGCAGGGAATCTGCCTCTGTGCCATGGGAAGAAGTCTTCAATGGAGGAAACTTCAGGGTGAGCTAAATGTTACACAAAGGACTGGAAGCCCTTTATGGCAATTTTTGATATGGGCTAAGAATAGTTCATAAAAAAACATCTCATCCACTAAAACTGATTGTTAATCTCTTACAAAATCTGAATCCTCATGGTATCAATTTGCTGGTTTCCACAACAGAATGAAATTCCACAGGTTCTTTCATCCCTTTCAAGGTCATAAACAAGAGGCCTCGGGTGTCTCTTGCACCGGTTGTTCATGTGGCTGTAATTTTGAGGGTCAATGTGTTAAAAAGTTACATTTATTACATTGCAAAAATCTGTTGCCGCTAAGTGTTCTTTGACCTGATTTGCTGGGAGAAGTCCAATTTTTTTCCATATCAGTATAATATCTATATTACAACAAAGGAGATGAAAATGGTTCCAAAAATGTAAAAAGTAACCATGGACAATTTGGAGCAGTTAAGTTGAAGGAGTCTTTCTCAAGGTTACGCCTCTTTAATAGGTTTCTCATTTATCAGCAACCCTTTTTTATACGGACTATTAGGATATATAGCCATCATACACTCAGTATCCTCCATTAACAAGCAGCAGTTCTCGCTCTTGTTACGTAAACAGTTTTTATTTTGATGCACATATAATACTAGATTTCCGCTGCAGTGGACATTGAAGGAAAACGTGCAGCCGCTGAAAATTCCCCCTGGCAAAATCAAAAGTTGGCTGTGGATCTCAAGAGTCAGATGGATCTCATTACTTCTCTGTGAAGAGATAACCTCTTTAAGTAGAAGCAGCTATTATACTTCTATTATATAATAATACCTTTATTTTTATATAGTGCCAACATATTCCACAGCACTTTACATACATTATTGGCAGTACCCTGGACCATACCTGCCATTACACCAGTAAAGGTACTGAAGCGAATCCCATGTGTGCGTGTCCGTCATTCCCCCTGACCCGACCGGACCATCTCTCACCTGCATCCCATCCATCAACTCTGCCCCGGGGGGCTCGCTCCGCCTGTGGGGAGCAGAAACATCCCAGCTGCCATCCCATCACCCCCGGAGGTCTGGAGCAGCGCTGGTAACCATTACCGGAAACCACAGGTGGCATCATGAGACAAACTGTACACTAACACCCCTTTTAAAGAGTGACCCCAGGGTACGGGCCCGGGAGCCGACTGCCGTGACATCCCACAGAAGGTCAAGGCCCGGGTACCGAGTCTCCCCAATATATCCCCCTGGGCGAGTCATCTCTTCCTGGCGTCACGAACAGGATTTCGTGCCCGTTGCCACCGGGTACCGTGTGCCGTATTTGAACTGTGTTTGTACTGTGGTGAACATCGCCGCCATTACCGTGTCGCCGCGCGGGAAGAAGAGGGGCGTAACCACGGGAACCAGAGAAGCGTGACCGTTGGAAGCTCGTGAAGCTCAAGCCCCGCCTCGTGCTCTGATGCAGCACCAGGAAGCGTCAGGTCCTGGAAGGAGACCGTCGTCTGCGGAACTGCAGCCTACCTGATAAAAGAAAGAGAAGGTAGGCTACGGTTTACTAGGGGGGCGCAACCATGGCCGACGACCAGCAAGACGCCGGAGCACCGGTTAACGCTCTCGATGTTCAACTTGCGCCCGGCGCTGCTCAGGCCGGAGCGGCTGCCCCACCAGCAGGGGTCGTGACTCCATTGATACCCATGGCCTTGCTGTATATCCCCGGAGCGAAATGGCTTCCCCAGTATGACGGCAAACCAGACACCCTGTCTGGATTCAAAAGGAAAATATGCGATGTACTGGATATGTACTCAATGACTGGTAAACAGAGAGCCACTGTTGTGCTGGGACAATTGACTGGTGCCGCAGAGCGGGAAGTTGAAACCTGGCCAGCCGCAGACCAGGAATCAGAATCTATCATATTTAAGAGACTGCAAACTGTCTTTGAAAACCGCACTGAGACAGATCTTCGGATGACGTTCTATCACTGTACCCAGAAGCCTGAGGACAGTATCCGGGACTATGCCTGGCATCTACAAGAGGCACTGCGGGCCCTGAAACAGGTTAGTCCAGCCAGCATACATGATGAGAACAAGATGCTGACAGAACAATTCATCCGGGGGTTAAGGTCCCAGGAGGAGAGCAGAACTGTACCGTGGTGGGCCTTAGATCATGCCACCTTTGACACCTTGAAGGACATGGCTATTAAGGGCCTTCAGCCCCTGGAAACATCAAATACTGCTATCCAGCGTTACTAGGTTGGGGCCACCCCAATGGCCACAGCACTCACTGCCCCTTCATTAGCGGCTGAGACAAAAGTGCAAACAGTGCCCTCTAGCGAGCTGGACAGCCTGCGCACTGAAGTGCGTCAGCTAAGTAAAACCCTGACCACTGTCCTGAGCGCCCTGCAGCTACAGACGGAGCCCGAGCCGGAGGGAAGGATCCTACTCGCCGACAGCCCTGACGATGTCCCCTGGATGAGGAGAAGGACAACGCCACCCCGTGGGAGGACCAACGACCAACGTCGCCCTCCAGGAGAATTCATCTGCTACCGTTGCCACAAGGCAGGCCACACCGCGCGGATCTGTCATTTAAACGGGCAAACCCTGGGGCCAAGGGCCGACACCCAGGAGTAGATCAACCAGGCCCATCAATCTGGTACGACCAGTTTGTAGGAGGAAGGCCTTTCCTGTCCATCGTGCTGGACAGCATAGCAACACATGCACTACTGGACACCGGCTCACAGGTAACCATCATACCTGATGTCCTCTACAAAAAGTACTGGTCCATAGATGAACTCCACCCACCAGCCCCAAATCTCTCTGTGTATGCCTCCAATGGCCTTCCTCTTAACCTGGTAGGGGTTAAAGACGTGACAGTGAAGGTGGGGAGAGTGGAACTAAAGGACCAAGGACTGATTGTAATAGAGTCTAACCCTGGTGATACCAATCCGTATATGATACTTGGTACAAATATTGTTGGTAACTGTTTGGGAGAAGTGTTGTTTTTACTCCAACAGATTGCTGACGCTGCCAAACCATGGCAGAGGAAGGTGCTCCAGAAGTAAATTCGTGCCCTCCTGTACCAGCAACAGGTAAAGCTAACAGGTGGTGAGATTGGTAATGTACGGGTGACAGACCCGATACCCATTGTGATTCCCCCAATGAGTGAAATGCTGATTTGGTGTCAGGCAGCAATAGGTCTCAAGGGACAGAACTACCAGGTGGTAGTAGAGCCCATCAGCTCAGAGCACAGACCTACACTCCTAACTGCTAGAGGGGTAGTTGATGTACGCAATGGGAAGGTACCCGTACGTCTCCTAAATTGTGGGGAGGAGGAAGTCAAATTGCCAAGATACGCCACTGTTGCCAGACTGTATACTGTGAATAATGATGCCATACACACAGTGGAATCCTTGACCCCACCGGATACAGTGGAGGACAATGACTCCGAAGCTCAGCTGGAGGAATGGTGTCAACAGCTCCATGTTGGGACTGACGCCACTCTCCTGTCCATCAGAAACACAGTATTTACAGAGTGGTTCAGGAATATGAACAGGTGTTTAGTAAACACCCACTTGATTTTGGAAGGGTTAAAGGGGTACAACACCACATACCCACAGGTAACCATCCACCCATTAAGGAGCGTTACAGACCCATACCACCAGCACATTACCAAAAAGCCAAGGAAATATTGCATGACATGAAAAAGGCAGGGGTAGTAAGGGATAGCTGTAGCCCCTGGGCAGCTCCGCAGGTCCTGGTCAGAATGAAGGACGGTAGCATGAGGATGTGTGTAGATTATAGACAAATTAATCGAATAACACATAAAGATGCATACCCTTTGACCCGTATAGAGGAATCCCTGGCTGCACTAAAATCTGCCAATTATTTCTCTACATTGGATCTCACTAGCGGGTACTGGTAAGTTTCTGTTGCTGAGGAAGACCGGGAGAAGACAGCCTTCACCACCCGATGGGATTGTGTGAATTCAACAGCATGCCATTTGGACTGTGCAACGCACCTGGAACGTTCCAGAGGTTGATGGAGTGTTGTTTGGGACACCGGAGCTTTGAGACAGTGCTGCTATACCTGGATGAGGTTATCGTGTACTCGAGGACGTATGAAGACCATCTAAAGCACCTGGCGGAGGTATTTGAGGCGTTGTCCCGGTATGGGATGAAACTAAAACCTTCCAAGTGCCACCTGCTCAAACAGAAGGTTCAGTACCTGGGACACGTAGTCAGCTCAGAGGGAGTAGCACCAGACCCGGAAAAGGTCACTGCCATCCAGAAGTGGCCTGAACCAAGGAACATCAAAGAAGTACGTCAATTCCTGGGACTGGTCGAGTACTATAGGAGGTTCATTAAGGACTATACCAAAAAGGTAGCACCTCTACAAGATTTCCTGGTAGAACAGTCCAAAAGTGGTAAAAGCCCCCCACTCCAGTGAGGCAAAGAGCAGACTGAGTCCTTTGCATCAATGAAGGAAGTCCTAACCAGTGAGGAAATCCAGGCTTACCCCAACTACAGCCAACCTCTCCTGTTGTACACCGACGCCAGCAACGAGGGACTGGGAGCTGTGTTGCCCCAGAAGAAAAATGGCAGAGAGAAGGTAATTGCCTATGCCAGTAGGAAGCTTCTCCCTACTGAGAGGAACCCGGAGAATTACAGTTCCTTCAAGCTGGAGTTCCTGGCCTTGGTCTGGGCTATCACTGAAAGATTCAAGCATTACCTAGCCTCAACTAAATTCATAGCCTTTACCGACAATAACCCCTTGACACACCAGGAGACAGCCAGGTTGGGAGCCATGGAACAGCGTTGGGTAGCCAGGTTGTCGAATTATCAGTTCACAATCAAGTACCGGGCAGGTCACAAGAACACCAATGCAGATGCCCTTTCAAGAATGCCCCACCAGTCGGACACCGAGGATGAAGTAGATGACCTAGAATAAATTGAATTACCTGCTTTCCATAGAAGCGGAGTGGTCCACGAGCAACATGCCTCCAGAAGATGTCATGGTAGGACGCTGAATCCTTTACCTCATCACAGTTGGAAGGAGACCCAGGACAGTGACCCGGTTGTCAGCCTCATCAAAGGACTGATAACCCAAGAAGGTTCTCACCTGGAGAAGGAAGCTCCTCCACAAGCCAAACACCTATGAAATGAGAGAAGCCGGCTGTTCATCTACAGAGAAAAGCTGTGCAGAAGGTATGTCAACCCCAGAACCCATGAAATGGTGTGGCAGATTGTTGTACCCAGGACGGATATCCAGATGGTGTTAGAGGCCTACCATGACCAAGCAGGTCATTTTGGCTGGAAGAAGCTGGAAACCCTGCTGAAGGACCGATTCTATTGGGTTGGAATGCGGAGTTCCATAGAAAGTGGTTCCGGAATTGTGGGCCCTGTAGCCTCAGAAGGAAAGACTACGGCAGCCAGAAAGCACCCTTGCAGTCCATCAAAACAACCCAACCCCTGGAGATTGTCGCTCTGGATCACGTCAAACTGTCGCCCAGCAGATCAGGCTATTCCTATGCCCTGACTATGGTGGATCACTATTCCCGGTTCCTGGTGGTAGCCCCTGTCAAGGATCTGACAGCAGAAACTGCAGCAAGAACGTTCCAAGCCTACTTCTGCAGACCCCATGGATATCCGGACAAGGTGCTAACAGATTAAGGCCCTGCTTTTGAAGCTGAGCTATTCAAGGAATTCTGTCACCTGTATGGATGCAAGAAGATCCGAACTACGCCATATCATCCGCAAACCAAAGGTATGTGCGAGAAAATGAACAACATCATTATAGACCTGTTGAAAACCCTACCTTTGTTAGAGAGGAACCAGTGGCCAGACAAGCTACCTGACCTAGTGGACCTGTATAACCACATACCTGTGAGTTCTACTAATTGTACCCCAGCGTACCTCATGAGAGCAAGACCTGGAAAATTGTCCATGGACCTGGAGCTCGGAGTTGTAGAACCTGAGCAGATACGTCCACTGAAGATTGGGACACAAGTCGGCAAGAGCAGTACAGGAAACTACAGGCCTGTGTCGAAGACAACAAGGTGAGAAAAAGACAAGAAAAGCAGTATAACAACATGCACCAGCAGAACCCTTGGCACCCGGAGAGATAGTGCTAAAGCGGAAAAGAAGAGGTCACAAGCTCAATGACCAGTGGGAAAGAGAGCCCTACACAGTGTTAAATTCCAAATTTGACAACACCAAAACCTGCCTGATCAGCAAGGATGGAGGTAAAACAACAGCAACAGTCTCAAGAGACCACTTGAAATTGTGCCCAGGTCTGCTGAAGACACCGGAGGAAGAAGCACCTCTTGTAATACTGGAGAAACCCAAAGAAGATGTACTTCATACAGTTCTAGGAGACTTCCCTGCGGACTGGCCTCAACTTGATGGAGAGAGATTGAGGCAGTTTTATAATCTACCAGCACGTACACCTGATAGGTTAACAGAGAGTGCATGCACAGACACCAGTATCACCCCAGTGCTACGAAGGTCCACACGCAGCACACAAGGCCAAATCCCTGCCAGGTATAGGGAATAAGTACAAAGTGCCTACATTGTAAATAGTTACCCAGTTGGGTATTGCCTACGTTATTTATTTGTGTGAACTGAAAATAATGTGTTCATTTAGTTACCCGTAAGGGTATAAAGACCGTAGGTTATGGACGGTGAATAACCGAAAAACTTTCAGTTGTACATAGTTGCACTTATCAAAGTGCCCCATTATTTGTTCCATAAAAAGACCACAGAACAAAAACCCGTTTGGCGTGGCCGAAGACGTGGTCCAACACCTGGATCACTTATGCCCTGTAGCCACGCCCAGGGCCTACGTTGAAGGTTTTCGGGCGGGTCCCTCATGTTACTCTTGTTACACCTTCATCAGTGAAATGGACATCTGGTGACGGGACTTACTGTAACATTGTTATTGTTGTTGTAATTACTATTGTTACTTTTTGTTACCTGTTTAAAACGCTTCAGTCCAGGAGTACTGAATTGTACTAGGGGGGAATGTGGCACCCTGCTACAACAGGTACCACAGGACCCAAAAGGGTGCATGGATGGACTTCTCCACAAGAGGCCCTCGCTACATACAGACACCTCCACCCTTCCACCTCATACCACCAGAGGGAGCCCTGTTAGGGATATATATACTGGAGGGTGGAGTTAGGCAGTCAGAAAGTCAGAGAGCGTGCTGGCGCTGAGACCAGTGAAGGAGCAGCACATCTGCTGCTGTATTGAGGGCCCGGAGTGTGGCCGAGGCAAGGAGAGAGGAGTTAAGGGGGCAGAGGAGCATTACAGTCTTACCCCAAGACACAATCCGGACACCGGGTCCACGCCTACAGGGTCCTCTATACCCAGTAGGCTTCCAGACCCCTGGTCATCCTGAAGCTACCATCAAATACAGGACTAGGAACCACGAAGGCCTCGGCGTCCAGGGATAGTGGTTGCCAAGGAAAAGTCCTACTACCAAGCGGTCAGGTGAGAGAGCAACACAACACAGAAGCTAGGCTAAGTTCGAGGCTGGCCAGAAGCTTAGAGAGACGAAGACACGGATCAGGAGGCCTTATACCCGCTCACTGGGGAGAAGTCCAGAAGTGCACCCTTCCTAGCAAGTACCCTGGACCATACCTGCCGTTACACCAGCAAAGGTATTGAAGCAAATCCACTGTGTGCGTGTCCGTCATTCCCCCTGACCCGACCGGGCCATCTCTCACCTGCATCCCATCCATCAAACCTGCCACGGGTGGCTCGCTCCGCCTGTGGGGAGCAGAAAAATCCCAGCGGCCATCCCATCACCCCCGGAGGTCTGCAGCAGCGCCGGTAACCATTACCGGAAACCACAGGTGGCGTCATGAGACAAACTGTACACTAACACCCCTTTTAAAGAGTGACCCCAGGGTACGGGCCCGGGAGCCGATTGCCGTGACATCCCACAGAAGATCAAGGCCCGGGTACCGAGTCTCCCCCATATATCCCCCTGGGCGAGTCAAGTGAAGGCAGTATTAAATCATGTGCACTTCATTCATTACGAAGAGCAGCTTTTTTGTTTATACACTTTTAATAAGCTTAACTAGCATTAGGGCTAGGAATAAGGCTCATTCAGGCGTCTGTGCAAATCAGTCCAAGATCACAGACTGCAATGCACAGGCAGGTCTCCTGCCCGAGCTTGACACCTTCATATATTTCTATGAGGCTGTCACGGTCAGGTTGGGAGTGATGCAGCCAGTCCATGCATTAGCGGTCTGTGCTTGGACGTCTGCATGAGCCCTTAGGCTTAGGGCTAGAGTTATGACTAGGGTTACTTTTTAATCAGGGCCAGTGTTAGTGAAAAGGCTAGGGATAGTGATATAGCTAGAGTAAGGGAGAAGGCCGAATTTATAAAATTGCTACATGCATACCATGTAAACAATGTATAACTTTATTTTTTAAATTCTATGTCTGATTTGGACAAAAAGCTAAAAAAAATGGAAGGGTCAAATGGTGATGGGCAGCACGGTGGCTCTGTGGTTAGCTGCAGCATTGGGGTCCTGGGTTCAAATCCCACCAAGGACAACATCTGCAAGGAGTTTGTATTTTCTCTCTGTGTTTGCATGGGTTTCCTCCCACACACCAAAGACATACTGATAGGGAATTTAGATTGTGAGCCCCAGTGGGGACAGCCATGATAATGTATGTAAAGCACTGCAGAATATGTTATAAATAAAGATTATTATTATTATTATTATTATTATTATTAAACGGCAAACTATAATTACTTTAGCACTTTCCTCAAAATATAAAAATACAATACATGTGCTTGGTTGAGAAATGGTTCAATACTGGACTGGTGGATGGGAGTGCCAACGCTTCATAGATTAGCCGGTGCAAAATACTTATTTTGCTCCGGGAGCTTGCTAACCCATGCAACGCCAATGCTCAGTGGTAATGTCAAGGTAGACAGGGCAAGACCGCTGAGTCTAGTGATTGGCTGCTAGCGTCACGTGTTGTAGATATAACGTCACTGCTGCAGCTTTGTAGGTAAAGACCACGGAAGCAGTATGTGTATAGATGGCACTGGAGCAGCATGGGATATAGCAGTAAAGCATATTTTATTACTTTAATTCATAGCCAGCGCTGGCCCCATTTATTTTATCATACATTCCATTTAATATCGGAAAAGGGTCCCACAGCTGCTACCTGGTACTTAGATGAAGGGCATAATTGTATGGCTTGTGCAGTGGCTAACAGCAGTGCCTTATAGCATTGGCCATTGAGTTTAAATCTGATCAGACTCCACATCTGCATAGAGATATCATGTTCTCCATCTATTTATGCAGGTGTCCCGGGCACTCCAGTAACACACTTGTAGCACCCCGAGGGCTCGGTTGCTACAGAGGTATTGCATCTCAACCAGATGTGCGATATCTCACTCTCAGGTAAGGATGGAGTCTGGATCAGGACCCCGACACCTGCATGCATTACACCACATTTCCGGGGGGGCAGGGCGACCGATATGCTCCAAGCAGAGCACGACAGTCCCTGTCCCTGGCTGGAGTGGGGGAGGGAACACCGAGGAAGGGGGAACCCTGTAGTGCAGGAGCAGGGAGGAAGCAGTTCCTGGGTGCACCTAGTGGGAGGTATAAAAGGTGGGCACCATCTTAAATCAGTGCGCAGTCTGAGAGAAGAAGTAACAGAGCAGGGCCTCTGCATGGGGCTCTGCTCCGGAGGCAGGCCTAGCCTATGAGGCCCAGCTAGCACTGAAAGAGCAAGGAGAGAGTAAGAGGAGACGACAGGGAGCAGAGGTTCAGACCGAGCTCTGCTCTCTCAGGCAGGCCTGAGAGCGGCCGGAGCCTGAAGGAAGGAGAAGGGAGGAAGAGGAGCAGAGGAGGCTCCAGGAACAAGGAAAGAAGGGACCCCAGGGGTGTGGACCGGTTGGCAGCCACCACACGCCCGAATTTACCTGCGTGGAGGGGTCAGGCCAAAGGAGGAGACCGGTCCCCGAAACTAGTGGAGGCGGGGAACTACCCTCAGCTAGAAACCGGAGGCTGTGACATTTTATGTGGCGCAGCCCCTTGCCATACCCGTTAGGAAGGCACCACATAGGGTCAGGGAAACGGAGGCCAACGTTTACCCGCCAAGGCCCGAGGCAGCCGGACAGAAGCGTGATCACTGGTGGGGTATGACAGGCCAGAGCAAGGACATACAAAGGGGGTCCTGTGAAACGCTCCAAAGTTATCTGGGAGTTGGCCGAACCCCTCACCTGGTGAACACGGTGCAACGCGGGAAATTATAGCCGGCCGGAGTAACGTGGAATAACGAACTGTGAGTAAAGATCCTGGACTGCATTACAGAGACTCTGAGTCATTATTCCCGTGCACCATCACCCCCATCATCCACACTTGCTGCCCTGAGGCTATACTCCTCCTGTGGGGAGTTATACTATCCTCTGCTGCACCCACAACACCAGCCTCAGCGGTCTGCCCTGCAGCGGCGGTTCACTCTGACCGCAATCCACGGGTGGCGTAGTCACAAATCTATAAATAGGCTGCCACAACATTGGTCTGACCACCCTGAGCCACGGGACCGGGTTGCCACTACTACCATCAGCACCGTACACCAGAATACCCGGTTTCGAGTACCCCACAGCCCAGGGGGTGAGTCACACTCATATAGCCATTGTCCCAAATTTAAAGCCACTGCCTAAATTCAACCTGTTTAAATTAAAGATCAACCCTGATGAAGGGGTTGCTATCTGCATTGTATACGTGAACATTCCTTACATTAAGGTCGATTACCTATTTTCCTTGCTCTTGTTGCATTTACTATTCGTTCCATTAAACCATGTTACAGAGCAGAGTCTGTTTAAGCATCTGAGCTACAAAGTATGATTTTCAGGTTAAAAGTCAAATCTTATATCGAAGGTCCTCAACTTTTATGGGTCATAAACCAGTTTCACTCTAGGATTATATGGCTTTCACCTGAGAGTTAAAGGGAACCTGTTATCTGATTCATGATATTGTCAAAACTGTGGGGTGGGCAGCATGAATCAGATCCTGGCTGCACAAGTTTAGCCAGGTAACTTTTTCTCTGAAATATACTTAAATCAGTCCGGGGACCATAGCCTGAGGCAAGACTAGTCCAGTTTCGTGCCTGGCCGGCTGTTCCCAGCACTGTTAAAAGTTATTAACTAGTAATGAGCGAGCGTGCTTGGTTAACCCTTTCACCGAGCCCGCTCGGGTGCTGCCTGAGTATTTTCGGCGTGCTCGACAACTATGCTCGAGTCGCCGCAGCTGCATGTGTCGCGGCTAATAGGCAATCCCTGCATGTGTCACAGCTGTCTAACAAACACGCAATTCCTGCATGTGTTGCAGCTGTCTAACAGCCGTGACACATGCTGCCACGGCGACTCGAGCATAGTTGTTGAGCACGCCGAAAATACTCAGACTGCACCCGAGCGTGCTTAGTGAAAGTATTAACTGAGCACGCTCGCTCATCACTATTGTTAACATGTCTCTCATTATGGGAGAGACCTATCAATCACTTGCAGCAGCACTGTGAGAAGCTGGTTGGGGGTAGTGTCGGACTAGTCTCATATCTGCTTATAGTCTCCTGCCACATCCTTAACCAATAATTTCTCTGAAATGCAAGAGATATCCTTGCGCTTGCAGTCAGGATCTGATTTGTGCTGACGCCATTTGGGCAGCATGGATCAGATGATAGGTTCCTTTTAACTGCCAGTAATAAGTTTTTTTTACAAATATAATTTTATTAATATTTAGCTTTGCTTATATAGCGCCATCATATTCCACAGCGCTTTACATTATCATTGCTGTCCCCAATGAAGCTCACAATCTACATTCCCTATCAGTATTGTAACATGTTGACATGTCTTTCTAGCAATGAGCTCATATTTATGACAGTGTAAATTTCTCCTGCAATGACTTAGTCCGGCCATTAGGGTTCAGCAAGAAACAAGTAAAGAAAAAGCACAGGGATCTGTAAAAAAGAGAGATCCAGGAAGTCCTGTGAGAAGGCAACATGCGTCTGAATGCTGAGTGACGTTGGAGAGCTTGTACAGACTGCAGCCAGACGGTGTGTCCAAGAAGAAGCTGTGCCTTGTGAGTAACTGAGATATGTGACCGGTCACCAACTGTGTAGTCAGTTAGGGAAAGCTAGTTAGTGATTCCAGTAGTGCTGAGAACTGCCTGGTGTATATCACTGCTGATGGACTGATCAGGCTTGATCCAGAGATTGTGAAGGATCTGGTACTCTAAGACTCTGTGCATGTGGATACTACTAAGGAGCCCTGTTGTGAACTACACTTTGAGACTGAGATTGATTCTAATTCCTGCTTACACCTGGATGTGCTGGAGAGCTTGGTGAGAAGGAGAAGCTGATCAAACCCTGTGGCTGGAGATCAGGGTCTAATTAAAGGTTTAGTTTGTTAACTGTTTGTATATGTATTAAGTCTGAGAGATTTCTCTTTGCTCTTGTAAGAAGAGAAACTGTACACTGTATAGGTAACGCGTTGGTTAAATATATGTGAGTCTTCTCTAAAGGGAAAACAGGGGTACCCAGATCCCATTGTATTAGTGTGGGAGGGGGTGTAAGGTTATATTCCTGGGAGGACCACGTGCCACGTCCGCGGTAACATCCTGGGTAGGCCCTGTACTGAATAAGGGTGGGAGTGGCATTTCCCAAAGGAAAACCACGCAAACACGGGGAGAACATACAAACTCCTTGCAGATGTTGTCCTTGGTTGGATTTGAACCCAGGACCCCAGCGCTGCAAGGCTGCAGTGATAACCACCAAGCCACCGTGCTGCCCAGAGTAATATGGTGTTGACCCTAGAACCAAGGTCAAGTAATATTATACAATCCTGGTGCCACCAGTGTGCAAGTGTCTCTTTAGCTACCCAAACTGGAGATCCGCTTGTGGATCACTTTTGTGCCCCATGCATCTTTTCAGGATTTCTGGATTTTGTATATGTTCTGAGCAGTAGAACTGGTTATTAATCAGCTTTTATGTGAATTTTGCTATGGTTATTAGGATCCTACCCAATCCCCTCTTAATATTTATTCTGACAGACAGAAATGTACTAGGTCATTAAAGAGAGATGGAGAGATGGATAGATAGATATATAGATAGATAAACAGATAGATAGATAGATACAGAATGTGAAACAGCACAAAATATCAAAAATAACAGGTTGGACCACCCCACAGTTTGTTGTAACCCAACAGTCAATATACATAGAAAACTAAAAAGTGTAGACAGCTCTCCAGAAAATGTTGAATGCAAAAAGTGCAAAAATATATTGGAACATGTGAAAAAAGGCAATCTTTTGGCTCAAATACACAGATCTTTGTCAAATTTACAGAGCTTTAGTTTGGCTTCCGAAAAGCTTTATGCATTTGACAAAGGCTATATGAATTTGAGCTGAAACGTTGCCTTCTTTCACATGGGCCATGCACTTTTTGCGTTTAACATTTCCTGGAGTGCTGCCTACATTTTGTTTGCATGGATAGATAGGTAGATAAATAGATAGATAGACAGATAGATAGATAGATAGATAGATAGATAGATAGATAGATAGATAGATAGATATGGGATAGGTTGATAGATAGATAGATAGATAGATAGATAAATAGATAGATAGATAGATAGATAGATAAGATATGGGATAGATAGATAGATAAATAGATAGATAGATAGATATGGGATAGATAGATAGATAGATAGATAGATAAAGAGATAGATAGAAAAAATATGTGAAGCAATAGTAAATAACAAAAAATATGGGTGCAAAGCCCCCCAGGCAACTCCAAACTTTTTAGCAATATCCAGGTAAACAGAGGCAGCACTCTATAGTCAAAAAAATAGTGATGATCACTGTGGGTCAATATGCCTCTGTTTACCTGGAGATAGATAGATAGATAGATAGATAGATAGATAGATAGATAGATAGATAGATAGATAGATAGATAGATAGATAGATAGATAGATAGACAGATATGAATTTGATGTCTGGGGTAACACTCTAAGGGCCCCCAAATTAAGAGGCTAGTCAGTACCTGACTCATGAGTTGAAGGACAATTGATTTTCAATTGCTGTTGGTCTTGGACAATAGCTTTTGAAGTCCTGTGCTGGGACATTTTGCTATGGGAATGCCCACGGGAACCATCCTTGATCCTGCATTAGATAACAACATAGAGATATCATCTACCAAATAAATTATTTTTATAAATGATTCATTGTTCCAATAGATGAACTATCCAGCTAAAGCATAAAACTAAAGAGAAACACTATTATGAAATAAATTAACTTTACGCATCTCCTGCAAATAATTTTCTGTACCAGACATGAAATAGCAGACAGGAAACTAAAATATGACAAAAATATTCATGGACTGTCTCTAACGCTAACACTATGCAGACATGAGCCATAACCCTAGGCAGGGTAATAGTGGCGCCCATAGTCGTGGTTGACATCAACAGACTTACAAAAGCAGAGAAATAGGAATGAGGCACACCTTTTTATGTTTCTAGACTTCATAACTGTGCCCTTCTTACTAGACCTCTTGACTAATGGATGGTAATTATTTCCAGTTTCTTCTTTCAAACAATCCTGGAAATAAGAATAGTGATATAAGAAAGGATGCAACTAAAGAGTTATTGTCATGAAATTTACACCGACTTTTAATTACAAGGTGTTTCACCTTCAAACATATTTTGCCATTGATGGGCCCTAAGAACCATGATATTTCTCCAAGTATGTAAATGGAAGATTGTAATGGCAGACTCAGAAATCCATAGTCAGCAAACAAAGGGGCATGGTGCGCAGATTGTAGGGGTTTAAAGGCCACAGCCCACCATTGATAATATCTTCTGATGTCTCACTGGAATGTCAAAAGAAGTTTGATCTGTTTAAAGAATACACATGATGATGTAGCTTCTTCCAATTAGTAAAGTATGATAAGTGCCAACCTTCTAGAGAAGTCAAGTATGTTCAAAAAGAGTTGAAAGAAGGGAAAAGGAAAGAGGAGAACCATCAACAAGATGGCTGCATACAACCACATATTTTATGAATACACTATCTACCATTGAGAAGCCTGAACAACCAATGAGATAACAAGAAATTTGGTTTTAGAAAACTCTTTTATGGAATTGTGAGTTACTAGAGAGGGGGTTCCTCATATAGAACCTTTTTTACCAGTTAGAGGATAGTACAGCTTCAAAAAGCATCTAGCAGACCGATTCATTAAAAAAGTAATATGTAATACTTTGTTTTCCCTGTAGTGGCGCTGTAAGAAAATTGATCACTTTAGCAAACTCTGTAATCAGCTTATGTTTAAGGTAAAATTCTTTCAAAGAGTCTGTCTAAAGTGGAAGACTGGGTCAACTTTGTCACCTTTTGAAGTCACGACAAGAAGTCATTAAGGCCAAAATAAATATGTCCATCCATTTGAGGTTAGATTAGGTTAGAGTTTGAAGCAAATATTGTTCTTTTAGAGACTTATCTTGACATTTTACAAAAAAACATATAAATTAAATGGTGTCGTAGGTAAATTGAAAGCATGTATAATTGGATTTAAGGGAATATTACATAAAATTAATTGACCAACCATCTGTACTTCATTAAAGGCTTTGTTACTCAGAAAAGATGACAATATGTCTTACGTTTACATGAACACTGAGAAAGTAATTATGTGGAGCCCCTGCGGGTCCAGTTGCCACAGAGGCACTGCATCTCAGCCAGAGGTGTGGTATTTCACTCTCAGGTAAGGAGGGAGCACTACCCGGGACCCAACCACTCACATCCAACACTACACCACTTCATAAGAGAAGGTCCAGATAGCTCCTAAGGGAGAGCACAGGCCTGGTCCCTGTTAGGAAGGTGGAACTAAGTAGAGGAGGTGGGTGGAGGAAGTAGTTTAGGGGAGCACTGACAGAGGAGTATAAAACCAAGGGTAGAAACATCTAAAAGGAGTTCAGTGGAGAGTTCTGGCTGAGGGCCATTCTCCTGTTCCAGTGCTTGGAGCAGGAGTACAGTTCAGTCTGGTCCTAGGAGTGAGAGAGGAAGGGAATACCGTGGAGGAGTAGGGCCCAGTCAGAGAGGCCCAGGTGGAGAGTGAGGGAAGAACACCGAAGCAATGAGAGGGGCTCCAGACATAGAAGGGATCCTAGGGCACGGCGAGTGCGGGATTCCACCCGTGTGCCCGAGTTCACGCTGACCGTGGAGGGATCAAGGCCGCAGAAGGGGACAGGCCCAGACTAGGGGAGTACTTTAAGGCTCAGCTAGCAAACCGGAGGTTGCGGTATCTTCATGTGCCGTAGCCAAAACCCACACATAATCGCTGAAAAGGTGGCCATATAGGACAAAGGGGACAGACCGGACGTCGCCTGACAAGGCCCGCGGCCACTGGCTCGGGACACAGTGTGTGAGGCGCAGGGCAGGAGGGCAGGAGCCAGCGCAGAGAGACGATCTGGAGAGGTACACAGAAAGGGGTCCTGTTCAAGTGCTTCTAAGTTATCTGAGAGTTGGCTGGATCACGTCCCCGGAGGACACAGGACGACGTGGGCGGTTATAATCCGGCGGTTGTAACCTGGAGCATCTTGACAACTGTGAGTAAATACTTGAAGACTGCACCCCACTGTGTCCTGGACTAATTGCTGCGCCACCTGCCTTGCACTACACCAACAACATCTACCTCATCAAGCCCTATATACTGCCCTGGGGCTTAGCTCTGCCCGTGGAGAGCTGAACCATCTTTGCTGCGTCACCAACAGCCCCAGTGGATCTGAATAGCAGCGGTGGCCACATATAGCCGCATACCACGGGTGGCGTCACAAACTTTATCTCCAAACACTTTATTTCCCAAATTGACTTTCCCTTTTCTTTATTTGACCACCCTGGGCCAGGGACTGGGTCACTGCCACCGTGACTACCCCAATACAGGACCGGCCCGGCTACCGAGTACCCCACGGCCCCGGGGGGCACATCAACTTCGTACTCTGATTTTCTAGGGGTTTGCCATTTTTTTTAAGTAGTCCCCAAACAAAAGCACTCATTTAACATAACAAAATCAGATAGTACTCTCCCTGGGTTCAGTGCCAGGTCTCTGACGTGGCTGTCGTCCCTTCGCATTGGTTATTTTGGACCCGGGGAAAGTAAGCTCTATCTGATTTTATTATTTCAAGGAAGCTGGGTGAAACGCACGTTGGGGTGCAGGGACACAGCGCCAGATACGTCTTGGGCGTCAGTCATCTTATTTTACAAGATACTGATACCGTTATTTACCACTGTATGTGCAGACCGCACTGTGTACTTTAGATTATGGACCACACAAGTTGATACTATGATTGTATAGGTTTGCTTTTCCATTTGGATTTTTCCTTTTCCTCCATTTATGCTATGTGTGTCAGTCCAATCTCTACAAGCATTATTGCAGGCATGTGTTGCATCCTTTATGAAGCATTCTTCTTTGAATTGTAACATTCTTTGCTGTACTTAATAAACTTAAATTTGGTGAATGATAGCGTGTGGTTTTCTTTTTTTTCCCTGGTATTGAATCTATTATTTCCAGACAATGGTTGTTTCTTATACAAAGTAGTCAGGCTTCTTGTTATCACAGCATAAAAGTTGAGTTTGCAATTTACCCCTATAAATAGGTCTCATTAAAGACTTTAAGGCTATGTTCACACGTTGTGATTTTGCTGCGTTTCTTTCTGCAGGCAAAACCTGCTCTCTTGGCAGTAAAGAAGCTGCTTACAAAAAGCAGGTTTTGCTGAGTTTTTGCTAAGTAAGGAAAAAAAAAATCAATATATGAGCAGTAGATTTCTGAAATCTCATAGCCTTTAATGGTACGGTAAAACGCAGCTTAAAATTTGCATTAAAAAAAGCAGCAAAAAAACCACAACAAAAACTCAACTTGTGAACATAGCCTAAAGGGCTAGGTGGGCTTTTAAAATCCATATCCATATACTCTATTAGCGTAAATGAAGTTAATAGAGGTGGTTCTATGTTCAGGATCCTCATCTCTAGGTGATAATGAAGAGTATCTTGCTCTGGAGGACCTATCCTGTTCAACATTACACAGACAACCTACTGACTTGAATAGGCACTGGGCAATGCTTATTTTTTTCTGTGGTGGTACGATGAATGATCGGATGGATATCCTTGCTTAGAAGCTTGTTCAGTTGTGCTCAAAAGTTTACATACCCCGGCAGAATTTTTCCTTTATTGGCCTTGTTTCAGAGAATATGAATGATAACATCCCGAACAATTTTCCTGGCAGTTGTGGCCAAAATTTTTGTTGGTCTACCTGGCCGTGGTTGGTTTTTACAGAGCCCCTGATTTTCCATTTGTTAATCACAGTTTGAACGCTGCTGACTGGCATTATCAATTCCTTGGATATTTTTTTGGATCCCTTTCCTGTGTTATACACTTCAACTACCTTTTCCCATAGATCCGTTGACAATTCTTTTGCTTTCCCCATGACTCACAATCCAGAAACATCAGTGGCTGGATGAAAGATGCAAGACTCTGTCTGGATCCCAGAAACTCACTCAGCTTTTATGCACCACACACTGATTACAAGCAAACAGGTCACAGGTGAGGATGTTACCTTTAGTAGCCATTCAAAACCCATTTGTGTCAAATTCTGTGCATGTTATCAGGTCAAAATCACCAGTGTATGCGAACTTTTGATCAGGGTCATTTAGATGTTTTTGGTTGTCATTAACATTAAAAAAGAGAAAACACAGTAGTTTGACAATAAATGGCTTCACCCAACCAATAACCATTTGTGGAGAAAAAAAATTTTTGTTATCATTCATATTCTCTGAAACAAGGCCAAGAAAGGAAAAATTCTGCCGGGGTATGTAAACTTTTGAACACAACTGTACATCCAAGCAGAAGAACCTTCTGGAGAAACACCATTCATTCATCATCAGAGTTCATGACAATAATAGGAAAATGTCACTATGCTTTCTAAATTACGAAATATTAAGGTGTCATTGACTTTGCTATGCTTAAAAATGCAAATTTTCCTAAAATACCTTTGGTTTTGCTGACATCAGAAGTGATGACATCACAAGTTGCCCATCAATGGTTATTCTATGGTTTATTTCTTCCTTAAGATTTCTTCCATGTGGTTCAGATGTGTTTTCTTTAAAGGCATCACTTGACAAAGAACCATAAACTGAATATGACTTTTCCTTTTGCTCCGCAGGAAGGGGTAGACATCTGTCCAGCCAGCACCAAGTAGAGGAAGGTTCTGTGTTCATTGTTGAAAAGGTGACATGTGTGACCTTAATATCTGATGGAGAATATGTGCATGTTGTAGGAAACAATGAGTTTTCTCTGTGTCGAAGTCCAGTTGTCTTAAGCGATGTCCAACAAGATTGTCCAGGCAGAATTATATCTCGAAGAAATGGATCCTGAGAAGATTTGTTAATGTCATTGGTTGATATAGTATCACTGTTTACTAAGGCTATAGAAGACTTCAAATCCATTTGTTTAAATAAATGGTCTTTCACGCTTCTATGTTCCTCAAATTTATGATGACTCTCCGGACATGTGTCATCTAAATTGACTTTTTGATACCAACTTCCCTGAGTGTCTAAGCTTCTGTTTTGTACTATATGTTGGGAAATCTTAAAGGAACAACATATAGGAACAGAGTCTTCATTAAGATTTATCTTTCCAAAGGGTGCAATTACAGAGTCGTGTTTCTGTGTCAGTTTCAGCTGTTTTTCGAGTAATGCTTCATTACATATTTTGGTTGGAACAAGAAGAGATTTTGAGTTTTGATCTTCCGTAACATTGGCTAAATCATTGTCTCTCGAGGATCTACCACAAACTATAAACTGGTTTGACTGTAAGACAGACTCTTCTGCAGAAGTTTCTGTGAAATTAAATTTTATTAAGTATCTTGGAGAAAATAAAGTTTCTTTTGGAACTGATGATGGTTCAAAAGCTGGGATAAAAAAATTACATTTTTTTGATTGTGCTGGTATTTGTCCAGAATCTACTCCATGAGAAAGTGTATGACAAGATAAGACTGTGCCAACTCCATCACCACATAATGTTCTTGTAGTTTTTTCAATCTCTCTTATGTCGTCCACATTCTTGTCCTGATTCCCAATGGTATCTTCTGGAATGTCCAAGGAAACGCTGTGTAATATGTCTCCTTTCAACTTCGCTACCTTAAGCTTTTTTCTATCTGATGGAGATCTTTCATGGCTTTGGGAATTGCTATTATAATAAAATTCTAAATGGTTGTGCATACTTGAAATAGTTGGTCCTTTTTGTTGATTTTCAGTTACTACAATATCAGAAACACTAGTAAAAGAAGTTGGAACATTTTCTAGAATATTTTGTGAACCATTCACATCAATTTTGGACACATTTAGGCTATTCTGGTACTTAGGTTCTGGTGGGATCCCTTGAGCCCTCATATCATTATCTAGAGGTATCTTAGGACTTTCAATAGATATAGGAATATCCATTCCATTATTTTGTGAAGTCGTTGCATAAGTACAAGTAAATTGCAAGTTTGGATTTTGAGGTGTAACCATTGGTATAGAGGCAAGATTATCAGATGGCTTTCCCAATTCAGTAGCCTTCAAACAAACTTCATGGCTGATGGTGCCTTTTGACTCTAAAGTGTCTTGTTTTGATTTCTTGATCTGTTCATTCTTTTTAATCTTCTGATAGAACTTCTTAAATGTTTCATCCCCATACATTTGCCACTTTTCGTGAGAGAACATGTTTAATTTTCTTTGTCCACCTTTTTTATTTGTGATTTTTGACTTTGAAGATATCTGATCTCCTGAAACCTTTTTCTTTTCTTTAATTTCTTCAGTAGAGTTTGAGAAGGAACCACTACCAATTTGCATCTCATCTACAGCAGCTTGTCTAACAAGCCCACGAGGGTGGCTGCATGAAAAGTCCACCGTACAAGCTGTGGCAGTGTTAGAGAGTAATAAATTACCATAGCTGGCCGTTAAAGATTGTTTTCCTGAGCCATGTGATTTAATGTTATGTACAGTTAGTCTGTCCTTTAATCTACCGCTTTCCACGAATGGTAAGGAGTTGCTTCTGGTCAATATCATGTTCTCTATAGTTGTAGAGATCTGAGTTGGCACAGAGTGAAAAAATAAAGGTTTGTTCTTCTCTGATGGAGTGAAAGTAGATTTGTCGGAGCAAATCGACACCTTCTTCCTGCTAGTATCTAGGGATTTGATGTCAAAGTGAAAAGAATCTTTAAAAGTATACGGCATTGGCAGGTCAATGCTGCCTTGCTTTGATAGAGCAGTTTTTCGAGGGCGAACGTTGTCTAAATGTGTGTTGTCTACAACTGCTTTATTTTGAGAGATTAGCATTGAGATACGTTCCTCCAAGTTCTTCTTGTGTGAGGATGTGGTCTTATCCTCACTGTCCCCAGAACCAATGCCAAGCATGTTTTGTGATTCCATACTGCACTCACTGAGACTATGAAGAGGGCTTCCAGCAAACATCTGAAGATCTGCACTGTCTGAATGAGATAAGTACCCAGAATCTGTACTTTCACATTTTTTTAGTTTTCTTTCAGAAGGAGAAGAGTCCCATTGTTTATCTATGCATGTTTCGTGTTGCCTTTGTAGTTGACCATGCCTACTTGAAGCTTTAGACTTTAGATCTAGCACAGTTCTTTGTAAGCTCAGCATACCTGGTGAGATATTGGTGTGAGATGAATAATCAGGATCTTCATGTACCTTGTCATGGATCTTCACAGATGAAAGTAAAGATATTTCTTGGTCTCCTAGTAATTTATCACTTTCCTGGACACTATCAAGAGTTTTGTTCCCGATGAAGCGATTCTTATCTACACCCACATCCCTTGTTCCACTGCTGATGTCATGATTTGCGCTATGTCCAGCTTGTACCTGGAGTTTATCTTCATGGCAGCTACCATCAGAATCAAAGCTCTGCTTGGCATTATTCACATGTGTTTGTGTCCTTCTATGTTTGTAAAGGTTGCTTTGGGTTTTAAATGAGATTCCACATATGTTACAGGGAAAAGGCCGCTCTCCAGTATGTGATCGAATGTGCTTTTCTAGGACACTTGGTTTCAAGCAATCCCGACCACAATGGGCACATATGTGCTTTCCGATACTCCTCAATTTTCCTGTGCTTGCACCAAGTAGACCAGCGGGGGAAGTTGGACTTAGAATTGGTAATGTGTTCAAAATATTCAATGTGAGAGTTTGTGGTGAAGTTTTTTGAAGGATGGTTTGAGGCTGAGGGGTAAATATCACAGATAGGTTGGCATTTTCAATGGCAAAGCTTGTACCACCTGATGCTAGTTGAATGGGTGTCTGTTGACCTTCCTGTTTGGCAATTTGAACTACAGGCAGACTGATGCCATTTAAAACCACGGCTTGCGGAGATTTTTTGTCTTTTGCCGTTGAAGATTGGTAGTTATCAATGCTTGGTAGATCATTAGATGTGCATGAAGGCCATGTCAAGTTGGTTGACAAAACAGATAGATTTGATGCTTCCATTTCTAAACGCTCCTATGCCATATCTGATGGTAAAAGAGAAAAATATGTAAGTCTGAGCAATGTAACAGTCAGAAAGTTATTTCAGAGTCAACCATAAGATGAAGATTTTACTAAATATTTAGAAAACATAAAATACATAAAAACATTGAAATGCAAAATAAATACAGTTACACATCTAATGGAGAAAAAGTAATCCTTAGTATTTATGGTTGTTTTACATGAACTCGCCATCTTTATTTGATAGAAATCCTCAACCATTACTTGCCATAAACAGGGGTGTAACTATAGGGGTTCAGTGACTGTATTCACTCCCCAGCATTGATACTTAGGGACTGACTGCAGTATCAGCGAAAACCAGTAGTACTATACAAGTGGCATAATATTGTGAGGGAGCCCAGGCACTTATCTTGAACTCAATTCTTAAAGGATTATTTCCATCTTTAGAAATTGTTGGATAGTGCTAGTAGAAAGAAGCAAATTTGTAATTTACTGCTTAAATTTTCAGCCGTTCTTGAGATACTGTATTAACAATTTTCTTTTCTGTACAGCTCATTGCTTTGAAGCATTGTTTAGAAGCTGGCCAGGATTGCTGGAGCATATTGTTACCTCCTAATTTTGGACACCTTCAGTGCAGTGCTTACAAGCTAGACAGCAGCGGTGGTCGGTCTCCTAGGCAATGAGCTGTAAACAAAAGAAAAGTTTTAATATTTGCAGAAAGCCTGCAAATTTTAATAAGCAATAAATTGCAAATGTTCTTGTTTTTATGACAACTATCCAACAATATCCATCTATGAAGATGGGAGTAAACCCTTTAAGATCATAAGAATACGCTTTATAAATGTAATCAAAACAATAATAAAAAAATAATAAAAAAATCCTCAGGACCCATGCAAAATTCATAGAATTATCTAAGTTAGAAAGCTCATTTTAGATTCTCTGTTAGAGAATTCAGAGTTAAAAGAGTGACTACAAAGAGTGTCTTCTACTATGGAGGACCCACATGTCCATGCACTACATGGTCACCCTATGTTAATTTCAATGGGAGCTGTGTAATGTTCATTTTTACCTGTGGTGGCACTGCAAGCAAATTAATTATTTGCCGTTAGATTCTCGCACATATTATAGTTGATAGTTGAAGGTCCCAGCCGTTGGGACACTGTGATCAACCTAATGTTGGGGAACACTTCCAACAAAAAAGAAATGATTCTTAGCGGACAGCCCTGAATCGAATTCCATACCAGTATATGTATACTATATGTGCATTTTTTTCTGTTAAATGTCAGTGTACAGCCAATATAACTTCTAATCGTATTATTATAACCAGTGTAAACTACAGAACTAATAACTATTCACTGTAGGTGAAATATTTCACTTATCCCTAACTCATTTTTATGTAACACGATCTGTGATTTGACCTTCAGTTTGTTCAATATTGGCTTAGAAATTGTTCTACTTGGCTCAGATGACATATAATCCCTAATACTTACAATAAAGTGAAGTGTCCGGGCCGGGGCCTCCATCCAGAGAGTCTTCCCTCTATCAGAACCTAATAACTCCGCCAGCGGGACGGTTATCAGCCAAAGTATTATTGTATATAAGCTATAAAGAGGGAATTACTAGGAAAACATATTTATCCATTATGGATATCGGCCACTCAATGTCATGCCAGACAGTGTTGGTTTTGTGATTTAAAGGAGCTGTGTCATCAGGTCAAAAGTGTCTGACTCTTATATTCTTCCCGCTGCTCCCAACTAATCTGTTACGCTCATGCCCGAACTGTTTGGCGTGAGCGTGGTTAGTGGTCCCACTGGGCCACAAACCGAGGAGTGCCTGGAGGGGCGTGACTAGGGGCCTCGCCAGATCCGACCACGAACACACGGCGGCTTAATCGACTCCATGGTCCGAGGAGGGACGTGAGAGGTGGCCAAGGTGCTACTCCAGGTCAGACCCCGGTCACAGCTGTTGACCCACACCGGGGAATGCAGGAACGGGCAGGTTTGGCTGGTATGCAGACAGGCGAGTACTGGCAGGCACGGCTGGTATCCAGACAGGCGGGTACTGGCAGGCACGGCTGGTATGCCGACAGGCCGGTACTGGCAGGTAGAAAAACAGGCTGGATAGGGACAAGTACAGACTGGGATACAGGAACAGAAACGCAGGTGCGGAGGACAAGCGGAGCAGAGCAGAGCCGCAGGTGCGGAGGACAAGCGGAGCAGAGCCGCAGGTGCAGAGGACAAGCGGAGCAGAGCCGCAGGTGCGGAGGAAAAGCAGAGCAGAGCCGCAGGTGCAGAGGACAAGCGGAGCAGAGCAGAGTGGAGCAGAGCCACAGGTGTGGAGGACAAGCAGAGCAGAGCAGAGCTGCAGGTGCGGAGGACAAGTGGAGCAGAGCCACAGGTGCGGAGGACAAGTGGAGCAGAGCAGAGCCCAGGTGCAGAGGACAGGCGGAGCAGAGCAGAGCGAAGCAGTACCGCAGGTGCAGAAGACAGGCGGAGCAGAGCAGAGCCGCAGGTGCGGAGGACAAGCGGAGCAGAGCAGAGAGGAGCAGAGCCACAGGTGCGGGCAGACAGGATAGGGCTCTGTTCACATGGAACAGACTGGGAAACACAGGAAGATAGCTAGAACACAGGAGGTAGATAGGGAGGCAGGGAAACGGGACAATCAGAACCAGATACACACAAGGTACTTGCAATGAAGTAGCGAGTGGACACAAAACTCACAAACAGAAATACAAAGACAACGAGTAGGAGTTAGGTACTGGTTCAGACACTGCAGGAAAAGGGAAGGATCGGACATAGAGAGAAACAGGTAACAGGCTAGGACACAGTTCGTGTCTGAACTGACACTGGAACGAGATACAGGTAACGGGCCTGGGTACTCAGCCCCCAGGGTGGCGGAAACGGACAGGACAAGACAGGACCTGGCAACTCAGTTGCACAGAACACACTGAAAGAAAGCGTTGCTCAGTCACCTCCTACTGGGTGGAGGGGGTTTAAGTATCCAGTGACTCACAGCAATAGGCTGGGCACGCATTAGGACTGCGCACACTGTAACTTTAAGAATCAGGAAGTAACAGCCCCGCCGCCCTAAGCAATCAGACAAGAGACATCCACACAGCAAGTAATGGAGCATAGTGTGCAGCCTGGACTGATAGGTAAGTTGGCGGTCTTGCATGGTGGGAGATGGTAAGCCCTGCCAGCACGCCGCCAGGGATGTTACATAATCCATTTTTTCGTTTTAAAATCCACTATACAGTTCCGGAGGAAGGGGGAGTTTATGTAGTGTTAACTTTTATGCTCTTTACCAAGGGGGCGTTGCTCACAGTATTCTCTGGGGGCATATCTATAGGTTGCTCTGAATTATTACACTGTGAGCCAAGCCTCCTTGGTAAAGACCATACAAAATAGCACTATATTAGACCTCAGAAAAGTACGTCCCACGGACCAAATCCAGCCACCTGGCTGCTCCAGTCCTACCTGCTGACCAAAACAGCCGAAGGGTGTGGGCTCATAATGTATATAGGGAGGCTGTGTGGGGGCTCATGCTGTATATAGGGTCTGTGTGTGGACTCATGCAGAATATAAGGGGTGACAGCATACTTCATTCTGCTCAATAGTAAGAGATATAATTATTATTTTATATCAATAGTAATTAATATGTTAATTGTAATATTAGGCAGAATTAATTTCAGGTTATTGGATCGGCCCGTCATAACAGTTACGGTCTCACATGTGGCCCCTCGGGAAATTTAATTGCCCACTCATGCACTATATAAATAGGCTCAAATATTTGGAACCATTTGGTGGATGTAAAAAAAAAAAAAACTGAATACTCAAGGGAGCAGTAGGAATAACTGGCCACTTTTGACCTGGTGACACAGACAAGACCGATAATACACTGAGGAGGCAGTTTGTGACAAATGGATTTCTTCTTTTTGGTTATCCTTCATTCCCATGTCATGCATCTTGGCGCCTGCATTTGGCATAACATGAATTAAAAAGTTTTGTCTTTAGTGGGGTTTTCCCACTGTTACAGCTGATGTGATCACTTGGCGATCATCGGGTTCTAACAATGAATGGTTTACATTTTTTCTTCTATAGCAGTGCCTTGTCTCCCACTGTGTATGGATTTGCAACACAGTCACATTAACTTGATTTCCTTCATTCTGGTGTTTAGAGGGGTTGTAGAAGTCAGAGCCTTACTGGTGATAGTACTATGGCATTTCTATTTTATGGGTTCACATTAGCCTCATCTGTTTAAAAATGAGCTATGCCAGATCCATCGGCAAATACACTTGACTTATATTAGGGTCTTCTCAGGATTCCATCCGGGTCCTGGTATTTTTAGGGCTCACTACAGCTCCTTCATAGTTTGTTCCTGCACCCCTGCTGTCCACGAGTCAGAGAGACCTATTTACTATGTGGGGCTAAGTTCCAGTTCTCTGTGCAGCTCTTATTCCTGTTTAGAAACATTTAAAAGGGGTCTTGGCCACTTCATCTCCACTAATCAGCTATCTTGCAAAATGCCATCGCCTGCTAAAAGTAGCATACTCCTTTAGGTTGGGGCTACATGGTGATTTTGGCAGCGACACAAGAACGCAGTCAAATATCGAAATGTGCTGCTGCTACATTGCAGAGTAATGTAGGTGAATGGGGACAAGCAAGTCACAAATAAGCCTACTGGGACTGACTGCTGATGACTTGCTTCTTGCCATGGGTGCGGTAACTTAGGACTGGTGCTACATGGTGACTTTGGCCACGACATCGGCTAAAGATTACTATGCGCTGCTGCTACATCGCAGGGCAATACAGGTGAATAGGGTCACATTATGACCTCTACGGCACCACGACAAACATGTTACAAAAAATCAGACTCAATTGTTTTTTTTGAGACTTGCTTGCAGAGATAACGTTACCCCAAGGGTCACAATGTGACCCCATTTACCTGCCTTATGCTGCAACATAGCAATCTTTGACAATGCGACCTTTGTCATGTCCAAAGTTGGCATGTAGCTCCAGCCTAAACTTCATATCTTCCCTTTGAGAAGATCCTTGCTAGCTGCTGAAAAGCTGCAAAATGTATACCTACTGAAGCCTGCTGAACAGCCCTATGACCTGCACACACTAGAGGCAGACACTTTTTGGCACAAGCGTATGGATGCATTTGTGAGAGCATTACTTCTCACCTTCTGTAGTACTTATCGTCAAACATTCATCAGTAATTGCTATATTCCCGCATTGTACATACCACCCTGCAGAGATTAGCGGCCCCATGTGTCGTTTTCCGTTTTTATGCTTATTGTAGTGGCACATATCTGGCAGATTTGTCAGTGATGTTCAGACAGGATGTGACACCCATCTCTGTAAGAATTTCCTGAAATGGTAAAACACCCTGCTGTATATACCTGCAACACACGCGTTTTGGGCTGCCCTGAACTAAGAGATTCCTATACCTTACCTCTCCACAGGTGCATGGACCATTCTGGGAAGTCCGGGCTGCACAAGGATAGGATAAGCGGTGACGCTATCACTCAACAAGAACATAACATTGTGCTGGACCCGCCACGAAAAGAGGAAGCTGAGCAATTCAATTTCACTTTTTACAACCTTGTCACTTGGAAACACAAACTGCTGACTGGTTTAACCCTTACGTTACCTAGCAGAGGCTCCAGTTCCGTAATCCCCCCTACAATACATCACATGGAACGTAGACTAATGGTATTTTAGCATATTTACCAGCTATCTCTTAAAAGGTGTTGTCCAATTTGTGGGCATTATTTATTTTTATCCAAAAACATGTATATGGGGCTAAAAATAATTTTTGCTACTTGTTTTCATTAAAAAAAATGCACAGTTTGGATTTTACAGGCTCTTTGTTGTTTTTTTTCTGCAAATTCAGCTTTGTTGTGGATCTTGGTCATAAATCAGCTCAGAGGGGATCAGAAAAAGCCAGATAAAAGAGTTGCAAACTCTCCAGGATAATCTCACTGAAGGATTCTCAGTTAACCTATTCTGTAGCCTGCAAAAGACAGTGCAACACAGACATTATAGAAGGCAAATGTGCAAATTTCTAATGGATTCCAATTGAAAAACTGTTTGTTTTTTTAGCTAAAAATTTATGTATAGTGCCTTGAAAAAGTGTTTATACCACGTGAACTTTTCTACATTTTTTCACAATACACCCACAAACTTCAAAATATTTTTATTGGGATTTTATGTGACATATCAAAAAAAAGTAGCAAGTCTAAAAGAAATTATACATGGTTTACTAATTACTTTAAAAATATGTCTGAAAATTGTGACATACATTTGTATTCAGCCTCCTGTAGTCTAAATAAAATCCTGAGTGACCAAATGGCTCCAGAAGTCACATAATTAGTAAATTGAGCTCACTTGTGTGTAATTTATTCTCAGTATAACTACAGCTGTGCTGTGAAGGCCTCAGAGGCTTTTTTGAGAACATTAGGGATCAAACAGCATCATGAAAACTAAGGAACACATACGACAGGTCAGGGATAAAGTTGAGGAGAAGAGTAAAGCAGGAATAGGTTATAAAAAATAACCCAAGCTTTGAACATATCATGGAGCACTGTTTCATCATTGAAAATGGAAGGAGCATCGCGCAACTGCAAACCTACCAAGACATGGGCGTCCATCGAAACTGACAAGCAGGGAGACCACTAATTAGAGAAGCAGCCAAGAGGCCCATGGTCACTCTGAAGGAGCTGTAGAGATCCATAGCTCAGGTGGGAGAATCTGTTCACATGACAACTATTAGTTGTGTTATATATTAGAGATGAGCAGTGTTCGACTAGAACTGTTCGCCAATCTCAAATTCGAGCTGTTTTGGGCGGTGTTCGAGTCGTTCGACGAACGCGTACGATTTGCAAAAAATTTGGCTGATCGAGGTTATGTTCGATAACTGTTCGTGCACCAAAAGCGTAACTGGATTTTTTCACATCATGCAGGGATTGTCTGCCACTCACTGTAATGCCACAGCCATGGTGGTTGTGGCATTACAGTGGTTGCCCAAATCGATGGGAACAGTGCTCACAGTGAAACATGAAAAGCCGGCAATTCAGCAGCGGCATACACTGGTACCCGACAATTTAGAACAGAAAGAATAGAGGATTTATTTAAAAAAATAATAGTGTTTTCATGCACTTTAAAAAAGCCGGCCGGCAATTCAGCATCGGTACCTGACAATTTACAGAAAGAATAGAGCATCACACATAGATTAGATAGATAGAAACATGTCAGTCACATATATAATAAGTACAGTGACAGTGTTGATTACTGTACTTGTCATTTAGTGTTAAAATAAAGGATTTATTAAAAAAAAAATGGGCGTGGGGTTCCCGTAATTTTAGTCTCTAGCGGAGGTTAAGCAGACGGCTGGGGCAGATGTTTGAAGCCTGGGAAGGGGGTAATACCCACGGAGCTTCCCAGGCTACTAATATCAGCCCCCAGCTGAATACCTAGCCTTTACTAGCTATTAAAATGGAGGACCCCCCAAAAAATGACGTGGGGTCCCCCCTATTTTAATAGCTCACAAAGGCTAGGCAGACAGCTTGGGGCTGATATTAATAGCTCAGGAAGGGTGCCATGAATATTGGCCCCCTCCCAGGCTAGAAACACCAGACGTCAGCCGCCCCAGAAATGGCGCATCTATGTGTGTTTATTTCAATTAAAGGACTTTATTCTGGGTGTTGTGTTTTTTTAAATACTTTACTAGAAATTCATGGTGGTCATGTCTAATATTGGCGTGACCCCATGAATTTTCGGGCTTAGGGCCAGCTGATAATACCAAGCTGGCCCTAACCCCTTTATTACCCAGTGAGCCACCGCATCAGGGCCCTGGATGAGTTGGGTACAGCGCCAGAAGATGGTGCTTCTATGAATGCGCCATTTTCTGGGGTGGCTGCGGACTCCAATTTGCAGCGGGGGGGGGGCCCAGAAAGCTTGGGCCTCCCTGCGCTGCGGATTCCAGCCCCCAGCTGCCTAGTTGTACCTGGCTGGACACAAAAATAGGGCGAAGCCCCATGTATTTTTTTTTTTAATTATTTCATGAAATAATTTAAAAAAAAGGGCTTCCTATATTGTTGTGTCCGGCCAGGTACAAATAGGCAGCTGGTGGTTGGGGGCAGCCCGTTCCTGCCTGCTGTACCTGGCTGAACACAAAAATAGGGCGAAGCCCAACGTCAATTTTTTTTAAATTATTTCATGAATTTCATGAAATAATTTAAAAAAAAATACGTGGGGCTTCGCCCTATTTCTGTGTCTGGCCAGGTACAGCAAGGAGGAACGGGCTGCCCCCAACCCCCAGATGTCTATTTGTGCCTGGCTGGAAACAAAAATACAGGGAAGCCCTTTTTTTAATTATTTCATGAATTTAATTATTTAATTATTCCCAGGCTTCAAACATCTGCCCCAGCCGTCTGCTTAACCTCCGCTAGAGACTAAAATTATGGGGAACCCCACGCCAATTTTTTTTTTTTTTTTAAATCCTTTATTTTAACACTAAATGACAAATACAGTAATCAACACTGTCACTGTACTTATTATACATGTGACTGACATGTTTCTATCTATCTAATCTATGTGTGATGCTCTATTCTTTCTGTTCTAAATTGTCGGGTACCGATGCTGAATTTCCAGCCGGCTTTTTTAAAGAGAGTGTCTTCTGAGCAGTTTGTCAGCTTTTGGACACCTTTGAAGGTGTTTTCTATGTATTTTTATTTGCCTGCCATTGGTTTTAACAGTGTTCAACGGTGTTCGACAGTGTTCTAAGGTGTTTGACGAACCGAACCGAACCCGAACACTACGGGGGTGGCTCAACACTATTATATATATATATTATATTATATATTAGTTGTATATTCCACAAATCTGGCCTTTATGGAAGAGTGGCCAGAAGTAAGTCATTTTTGAAAGGAAGCCATATGAAGTCCCATTTGCAATTTGCAAAAAGTCATGTAGGTAACACAGCTAGCATGTGGAGTGCCCTGTTAGTGGCTGCAAAAGACTTGAGACTGGGGTGTAGGTTCATCTTCCAACAGGACAACGACCCTAAACATACTGCCAGAGCTATGATTGAATGATGTAGAACAAAGCGTATTCATGTGTGTGAATGGCCCAGTCACAGTCCAGACCTAAATCCCATTGAGAATCTGTAACAAGACTTGAAAATTGCTGCTCCACCCAATCTCACTGAGCTAGAGCTAGTTTGCAAAGGAAAATGGGCAAAAATTTCAGACTCTAGATGTGCAAAGCTGGTAGAGACATACCCCAAAAGACTTGCAGCAGTAATTGCAGCAAAAGGTGGTCCTAAAAAGTATTGACTCAGGAGACTGAACACAAATGCACATCACAATTTTCAGATTTATATTTTTAAGATAATTAGAAAATCATGTATCATTTCTTTTACACTTCACAAATACTTTCTACTTTGTGTTGGCATATCATATAAAATCCCAATAATATACATTTATGTTTGTGTGTGTAACGTGAAAAAATGTGGAAAAGTTTATGGGGTATGAATACTTTTTCAAGGCACTGTATTTAATAAGTAACTGTCCTATTACTTTTTATTCTTAAATCAATAATACACATGAAAATAAGAAACTTTGTAATATATTTTATCAGAGAAATCTGCTTCTTTCTCCTACTGGACTGATCATTCATTCACAAGAATCTCAATTCATGTGTTCAATCTGTCTTCAGATAATACAGATTTTCACATATACATTTATGGAGAGAAGAAGGAGGTGCAAGAGGCAAATCTAGGCATGTTGCTTCAAGATCTCCTAAAACGACAATTGAAAACAAAAATTGTTCCCAAAGGTGGATAACCTTAGCATCTGCATTGCTGTCTCTATCATATGCACACCATAATATCTTGGTATGCAGGGGCGGACACAGACTGTAGTGGGCCCCTGTGCAAGAAATTTTTTGGGCCCCCCCCCCCTGCGCTTCATAAGGCAACAAAGTTATCTAAACATAACCCCCCCCATGTGCATCTCTCGCCCCCCCATGTGCAGCTCTCATCCCCCCCATGTGCAGCTCTCATCCGCCCCATGTGCAGCTCTCATCCCCCCCATGTGCAGCTCTCATCCCCCCCCGTGCATCTCCCATCCCCCCCGTGCATCTCTCATCCCCCCCATGTGCATCTCTCATCCCCCCATGTGCATCTCTCATCCCCCCCATGTGCATCTCTCATCCCCCCCCATGTGCATCTCTCATCCCCCCCATGTGCATCTCTCATCCCCCCCACTCCTAGTTAACTACTTGTATTTAAAACAAATAAAACTTGTTATACTTACCCCCATGCGATCCCTGCAGAATCCTGGCGCTCGTCCACGTCGCTGCCACCAGACGGTGCCACATGCATAGCCATCAGCTTTTGTTTTGGCTAAAAGATTTTTAAAGCCGCCACCACGATAAGGTAGACTCTTCTGGCAGGGCCCTACTCTAACCTATTAAAATTTTCTTAAAATATCCAATACTCTTTTTAGATATATTTTTATTTAGTTTTCTTTAAGGGAATGTGTCATATACATTTTTTTTTAAAATGACCAATAATACCACATACAGGGAATACCGCCACACCATGACCAGACCACATATTACCACAACATAGTGACCGAATAATACCACACAAAAGGGGGAAAAACTGCCACACCATGACCAGACCACATATTACCACCACATTACTAATATTACCACCACATTACTAATATTACCATAAGTGTCATTATGCACGGGAGCTCTATACATGGTATGTATAATGTAAGTGTCCAGGTAATCTAGTGATCACCAGTGACATTATACACAGGAGCTCTGTATATAGTGTCAGTGTACAGGTAATACAGTGATCACCAGTGACATTATACACAGGAGCCCGGTACATAGTATATAGTGTAAGTGTACATGTAATACACTGACTCACTGGTGACGTCTCTAGGTGAAGTCCTTCAGCTACGCTTTTCTCCTTCATCCAGCACAGACCGCCATTACGTCTTCCAGCCAGGACTCGTCTCTGCATAAAATAACACAGTTATCTAGAGCACATTCCCCAACTTCTACATTACGCAGCTGAATACAGACGTGCATCCACCATCAATATATGGTTAGTTATTATACAACCTACCATTCCAAATATAAATTGTAATCCACCACGGTGCCCCCATTAACTGTAAATAGGCACTTAATATATAATTTAATTAGAACCTCTACTCTTTCCGCCAATTTGTTACCAGTTACACTCCTGCATCCGCAACGCCCCCTACTCTATACTTCCTGCTCCCCGCATTCATTATTTACATGCACCCCCTGCCCCAATTCATTATATCATGTCCTGCTCTCCCCACCCCATCCACCCCATCATCATTTATCATTTACTGTCCCCCACCCCACATTCATTATGTGCAGCTCATTATCCCCCTACTCCCAATTCCCCCATGTGCAGCTCATTTTCTCCCAATTCCCCCATGTGCAGCTCTCACCCCTCCATGTGCACATCTCTCATCCCCCTCCCCCACATGTGCCCCTCTCTCATCCCCCCATGTGCACATCTCTCATCCCCCTCCCCCACATGTGCACATCTCTCATCCCCCTTCCCCACATGTGCACCTCTCTCATCCCCCTCCCCCACATGTGCACCTCTCTCATCCCCCTCCCCCACATGTGCACCTCTCTCATTCCCCTCCCCCACATGTGCCCCTCTCTCATCCCCCCCATGTGCACATCTCTCATCCCCCTCCCCCACATGTGCACATCTCTCATCCCCCTCCCCCACATGTGCACTTCTCTCATTCCCCTCCCCCACATGTGCACCTCTCTCATCCCCCTCCCCCACATGTGCACCTCTCTCATTCCCCTCCCCCACATGTGCACCTCTCTCATCCCCCTCCCCCACATGTGCACCTCTCTCATCCCCCTCCACCAAATGTGCATCTCCCATTCCCCCCACTCCTAGTAAATTGTATTTAAAAAAAAAAATATATCCCATTCCCCCCACTCCTAGTAAATTGTATTTAAAAAAAAAAAAAAACAACTTGTTATACTTACCCCCATGCGATCCCTGCAGAATCCTGGCGCTCGTTCAAATCGCTGACACCAGGTTCTCCTGACTTCCGGTCATGTGACGGTGCCGTCACATGACCGGAAGTCAGGGGAATCATGAAAGCGCTGCCGCAGCAGCGCAGCGCTGAGATGTCCCGGCCCCGGCGCTTAGCATGGGGCCGGGGGCCCCATGAGGAGAGAGACGCACAAGAGGGGGGCCCCCAAGGGGGCCCCTACCGGCTGGGTCCCATACTGGAGTCAGGGCAGTCATGCCCTGATGGCGGCCCTGCTGGAGGCTGAAGGGGCCCCCTCTCCCTCGGGGCCCCCGTTCAATGAACCGGCTGCACGGGCGGTAGTTCCGCCCCTGTTGGTATGTCAACACTAGATATAGAGTGAATTTAAAAAGTTTACACACCCCTGTTGAAATGCCCGGGTTTTTTCATGAAAAAAAATTCAATCCAAGAAGACTCATTTAAGAACTTTGGGCACCTTTAATATCGCCCATAACCTGTATAAATCCATTGCGAAACAAACAGAAATCATTTAGAAGGGGGAAATAAAGATAACAAAAGTAAACCAATGTGGTTCAGAATTAGCCAAACACGTTTAAGCTCATGTTAAATAGTAGTTAATACACAACTGCAATCATTTACACTGCTTCTGACTAACCACATATAAAGTTTAGCAATTCTATTAGGATTTTCCTGCTATTTTTTAGATGAATTGTACAGCAAAAGCCATGGTCTGTAAACAACTTACAAAACTTCCTCTGTAGTATACTCCAGGGCTTTCTCGGCACACTGTTTCTCCCTACTTCGCCACAACCCAGCTTTAACGCTACAGTCCTGTTTAACAAGTCTCTTTTACTTGCTCAGAGGTTTTGCGTCATATTTCTTCCACTACTGGCGCCCTGGATCTCCCTTTCATGACCCTTCACTAGTCCCAGTCTCTCTGTCCTGTTAAGGCCCGTAACCTTCTGCGTTACAAGTTCAAGGTCTTGTGACTAGGCGTCCTCTCCTAGGATCCGATTTCGGAAAGCCACTCTGTCTCTTTGTCACGTTTCCTCAGGATCTCACTTCCCTCTTTCTTCAGTCTCTTCTCACTCAGGGTCACGCTCCAATTCAGGACTGCTAACTTCTCCCTCCAGACACTATCTCACTTCCCAACAGGAAGCAGTCACTCTTTCTAACACTTACCCCTCCAACTACGGGCTAGTCCCAAACATTAACTGTATCTTAACTATAGACAACTATCTACATCATCTCATAACTCCATGCTTTACACTATTCTTACATTACTATACACTATGCTAACAATGCTTATCACACTCTATATCACAATACTGTACATTACAATTCACACAACATATTATATACAAGACGCAAGACATTATTCACATTACAACACATAACGCAATTGGTGTCTTCAGGGGTAGAAATGCGACAGCAATTGTCCACAACCCTTACATTTCTCCCCTCTTTAACAATGGTCGTCCTCGACCATTCAGACTCCTGGAAGACACCAATATACACCATATAAAACATAGATAACAGTCTCTTTTCTGGAAAGCACGTAATGTCCTGTTCTTTACTGTTCAGCACTGACCCTGGTCCTATTGGGTTGGGACCCCAGAACAAAGAGCAAAGAATATAAGTTCTTTATGAACAGAGGCCCGGAGGCCAACATAACACAGTCCACGGGCCCCTCACCAGTCTTTAAGACGAGGGAACTGTCCATAAAAACAATTTCAACCTAGTTGGGACATTGAGTCACCCATCCCCAAACATTGGTCTTTGTGGCAAGGACACAGTCCATCGGTCTCTCATCAGTTCATGGGACGGGGACACAGTCCTTTTCCTCACCTCTCCCCATGAGACAGGCACACAGTCCCTCCAATGCATCCTCCCCTAGTGGCAGGGATCCAGCCTCTACTCTCCTCAGGTAGACCACAGAATGAGGTCCTAGGGCCACAAGATTTGTGCGGGCCGGGCATTTGGAGCAGCAGGGGAACGACGAGGAGAGAGAGGTGAGTATTGTGCTTATTTATTTATTTTTTCTTATTTGGGAGGGGGGGATTATGCTACAGACTGACTATAGGGGTGGGGTGGATTATGCTACAGACTGCCTATGGGGGGTGAGGGGAATTATGCTACAGACTGCCTATGGGGGGTGAGGGGAATTATGCTACAGACTGCCTATAGGGGGTGAGGGGATTATGGTATAGACTGCCTATGGGGGGTTAGGGGATTATACTAGAAACTGCCTATGGGGGGTGAGGGGATTATGCTACAGACTGCCTATGGAGGGTGAGGGGATTATGCTACAGACTGCCTATGGGGGGTGAGGGGATTATGGTACAGACTGCCTATGGGGGTGAGGGGATTATGCTACAGGCTGCCTATGGGGGGTGAGGGGATTATGCTACAGGCTGCCTATGGGGGGTGAGGGGATTATGCTAGAGGCTGCCTATGGGGGTGAGGGGATTATGCTACAGACTGCCTATGGGGGGTGAGGGGATTATGCTACAGACTGCCTATGGGGGGTGAGGGGATTATGCTACAGACTGCTTATGGGGGGTGCATTATACTATATTGAGGACTATCTGGTGCATTATACTATATGGAGGCTATTTATACAGTGTGGGGATTACAGTTAGGGTCATACAGTGTGGGAGATTATGTGGGGTCTTTGTATAGTGTGGGGGCCATCATACAGTTTGGGGGCTACTAAGGGGTCAGTATACTGTGTGTGGGGAGTACTATGCAGTGAGGGGGCATTATACTGTGTATAGGAGAGCATCATACTGTGTATAGGGGAGCTGTACATGAGGGGAGACTCAGGACATTATTAAATGTTAAGTGGGCACTTATCGTTATAGGGGAACTCAGGTTATTGTGACTGCCAAAGGGGCACACAGAGGGCACTATTACTTTCTAGGGGGCAAAATGTGGGCACTGTTTTCTTGGGCACTTGCACAGTCCATTACTATATTCTAGAGGGTTGTTTTACCATCTTGAGAGCACACAGTAGGTGCAGTAATAGGGACATGTACAGCAACAGAGACTCAGTATTGGGGTATCAACAGGATGAGGGGTTTGTGCAGGTTGGGAATAGATGGGGACGGGACCTGAAATGTAAGTAGTCAAATGTGTCTTTGTTGTGATCTCTGCAGACCTGAGACTCTGAGTCCTGGATGGAGACGTTGTCGTGTCGGTCTGGGCCAGATGGAAAAGACGGGAAAAGTGAACAATTTAATCAGAAAGAACATCAGCTGTAAGATACTATATATAACTGTAATCTCTTATATATTCTGCAGGACTGGCATCTATCAATATATGTCACCATATGGCGGTAGTATCAATGCTGGTCTTTGTATAGAGATTATTTTCAGTAACAGCGCTGTCATCTGCTGCGGTTCTCCTACATCCACTATCTGGGTGCGCCACTATTTTTGTAATCAGGGTTACCTGGTTAGGGGCCCACTCAGAAGTTTCGCCCCCCCCCTGAACCAAAACCCTAGCTACGCCTCTGCATATGGGTGAAAACTTCTATCCACTGGAATTCCCCTACTGATTTAGTAGCAGATCCAACATTAACCACAAACAGCGCAGGGACCAGGTGTTGATGCACAACACAATGTTACAAAAAAACAAAAGATAATGTTCCTGTCTCATCCTGTGCAACATAATTACTGCATTAATCCTAACAAATTGTACCAGATTAGCTGGAATGTTTATTGGCATTTTAGGAGTTTACAGTTATGGCCTACCTTTGGGATCAGTGCTGTTGTGTGGGGGCTCAAGCCTCAGGGATCCCCGTTAATCAAAGCAGGACTGGACACAGTACCATCCATACAAATGTCACTGTACCTTCTTATGCGACCTGCAGTACCAGGCACAGCAAGGTTTGTATGAGTGTCACTGTGCCAGCGACTACAATTAAAGGGCCATTGTGATTCAGCAAGTGTAGCTGTTTCTTCATTCTGCTAATCTGTGCGGGTCCCGTTAGTGGGATACTCAGCAATAATATATTATTGACTACCAGTGCTTCTAAATAGTCCTAATAAACATATAATCCTCCTTCCTACGTTGTTCCTAAATAGGTCCTTCTGGTAATGACACCCCTCTCAACTGAAACCCTCTTACCCTTATTGGACTTCTTGTTAGAAACTCCTTGGTACATTGAAAATAAGTCACCCTCCCAAGTAGAGCATCTCCCAGTGTAGTGCCACCTCTCAGCATCAGTCTGACCTCTGTATCATGCTGGACAGCGGAGGGGTGGAGGAGCTGGCCACTCAACCTGGTTGTCCGTCTCTCTCCCCATCGTATGTTGTCTCTTTTCAAATGTTTTATGTTCTTTTTTTTTTTCTTTTGTGTAGATCACAGCAATGAGTCAGAAACCCCAAACGTGAGCTTGTGACAAGCACTGAGAGGCGGGCGCTCTCATTATGACTCACAATAATAAAATAGCTGAAAATTGGAATGAAATGTATCTCTACAAAACAACGAAGACGTGAGTCATGATAAATAAATCATGTGCAGAACATTAACCAATGCCATCCACGTCAGCTGAAGCCGGCCACTTCTCCATCCTCTATTATATACCATATTGAAAAAAATATAAGAAAGGGATATGGGGGAGGTTATATGGAGTAGTAGGAGAGAAAGAAAAGAAAGAAAGAAAGAAAGAAAGAAGAGCAGGAAAGAAGAGTAAGAAAGAAGAGTAAGAAAGAAGGATAGAAAGAAAGAAAAAGAAGGAGAGAGAAAAGAAAGAAGAGAAAGAAAAAAGAGCAGGAAAGAAGAGAAAGAAAGAAGATAAAGAAAGAAGAGAGAAAGAAAAAGGAGAGAAAGAAAGAAAAATAGAAAGAAAGAAACGAGAGAAAGAAAGAAAGGACTTCTGCTGTCCTTTGTTCCGGTTGCTTATCGTCTATAGTGAAATATGTCTATACGTTCAAAGTGTTTCCATCCCATCCACTGTAATATATGCCTTCCATACTATTCTCTAATGCATTGTATACCAATTCCATACCATTTTTAAAGTCTCTGTAGTTGTTGAATAGGAACCATTCTAAGGATGAACTAGATGGTCACAGAGATGCTTGGCTCATTACAACCTTGCAACTGCATGGCCATCACAAAGATATATTTTTACCATCTTACCAGTTCCCATTCAACAAATACAGGCAAAGATCATTAAAATGACAAATGGATGCATAGGGTATTTTAGAACACAGATTTTTATGCTACATTGACTATAAATTATTTTCTGCTTGAGGTGGAATATTCCTTTAAATTTGTACTAGAGCGTCTAAAAATCGACCTATTCTTCCTGTACATGGCAGCTCCCACATTCTTACATACACATAATGCATGCTTTGAACCTTTTTTTTTTGTAAAACACAAAGCACTGTCGCATGCAAATCACACACTATACAACTAAGAATTTACTTTGAGCAGGTTGACTTCATGTCCGGTGTACGGATATGCTCTGAGGTTTGCACACTGTAGGCTCAGTTTGGGGAGGTTCTTCCCTCTGTACACTAGCATCTTCTCAGTACTTTCTGCCTGTGCGTTAAGGACCTGGATGGCATGGCGTGGGTAGAGCTTTAATGACCGTAATATGGTTTTCCTGCTTATAATGTCTGTGCCACTGCAGCTCTGTGTGGGCGTACAAAATGACACAACTGTGTTTTAACCTCTTCTAGATGCAATCCAAAAATGACTTATCTGATGTAAGATGATATCCAAGAGCAGGAGATATGGCTCTCTTCATATTTGCATACAGAAGAAGGATCTTGGTTTTAATGTATTCAAAATGGTGCCAATAGTTCTCAGCGGCATACAAAGAAGAGAAAGAGCATCCATAGAAGGTTGGATCCTCCACTGCTGTTCTGTCATGGAAGGTTGTGGCATTTGCTTTGGGTTTGTGGGTGTGACGGGCAGAAATAAAGCATTTGTGACTTTTATAGCTTATGGTCAGGGGACCCTGAGGGAATTTGGAAATGTGTGGCCACATAGGCGTAGCACTGTGACATTGATTGTGAAAGTTGCTGTAGATACCACTAAAGTGGGTGCTTAGATGTCAAAAGAGGTTGAGGGAAACATCTTTATCAAATTAGTAGCCTCCAGGTGATGCAAGATGAAGACTGAGTCCGAGAGAGAGGAAGTCCATACAGACCAGAGCCTAGATCGGACAGAAGGAATGACTGTCTGGTGTGGGTGATGGTGGTGTCTATCACCCAATAGACTTGTTCCAGGAAGAGCAAAATGATGTCTACAACTGCGGTCAAAAGTTGAGACAGACACAAATTTTGGTTTTCACAAAGGAGTCTGCTTCAGTGTTTTTAGTTCTTTTAGGCCTCATTCAGACAATAGTTATTTTCATGTATGAGAAAAACAGTCCGAGTTTCATCAGATTTTTATTAGAGTGTCATCAGAGTTCTCTGATGGGAAAAAAAACTGTTTCTCCACCTTCTCCTATCTACGAGTCCATGGTAAAGGACTCATTCACACCTCAGTTTTTTTTAATATTTTCACGGATAGCACTTGTACCTGGTATAGTCTATGGGGCTGTTCACATGTCTAGGATTTTTTTCAGACCAAGTTGTCTGCCCAAACTAGCTAAGACATATCCGATGTTGATCCGACTGTTGGATCAACTCCAGCAATGAAAGTCTTTGGGAAAGTCTATGAGTCCGTGAAAAAAAAAAATTGGACAGTACTCAGAATGATAGATAGGAGAAGGTGAAGGAACATTTTTTTCCCCCATCAGAGAGAAACTGATGGACCTCTGACCAAACTCTGATTACACTGTCATTCTGATTTCATAACTTTTGAAATGTTTTTGACAAATACATTGACGAGCAAAAGGGTAACAATTTTTTGAACTTTTGACTTTCAGGCTTCATATCCCACCATCCACTACTGCTTCGAAGGGGAGACTACAATCATTTTATAGAAAATCATATTGGCTATCTCATATATTTATTTGACTTGCAACTATTTAGCATTTCATTAGTTATGCATATTCTTGTCATGTCACTGCATTGTTAATGCTTTGCTCCTAAAAATCTCAATTTAAATTTTTATTATTTTGTTAGTATTTGGATGGACGGACATCATTTCATATTCTTCTAACTGTCATGGCACTCACATGATGCAGTTTTGTAATTTTCTTGACCAAGAGATCGCTATCGATGAGCTGGATGATGCTGTTTCTCTTTTCTTGGGAAATCTTCTTCATAGCTGTTTCTCGATTCGAACCAGTGACCTTTCGCTTGGGAATCAACCTAAAAAACACTGAGCTATTAGGGAATGCAAGAACAGTTTGTAATTTATAGTATACAGGAAGAAAAAGACATGACAAGAATCTGCATAACTAATCATATGCTAAATAGACAAATTTATGTATGAGATAGCCAAGATGATTGTCTATAAAATCATGGTAGTCTCACGCTCAATGCAGTAGTGGATGGGGAGATATAGAGCCTGAAAGTTAAAAGTTCAAAACATTGTTACCCTTGCTCTTTTAGCTGCAAGACTACATCCTGCCGACTACGCCAGTTGTAACGTGACGCAGGGCAGTAGCCGTGGGCAAGGCACTCTTCTTATATCCCTTGGAAAGTTACATGAAAGTGGGGGTCCTGGCTGGGTGTGTGGACTTGTGCTGTGAGGACTCTACGCCCATGCAGGCCGCATGTAACCGATGACGCTGGTTTGCCAAGATCAGATGTTTTACAGTTCAGTGCGGGAAACCACCATTTAAAGATAAACTTTCTCGCTAAATCACCACAACCCAGCTCAACACTACAGTTCAGCTTAGCAAGAGTCCCGTACTCAACTCGCGGTTCCGCGCCTTCCGTTAGGGGGGCTATGGTGCCAGTATGGCTGATGCTTATCTTCTCTAAGGCTGACGCTCTGGATCTCCTGCCCGGGGCACTCTGCTCAACTAGCGTACTCATTCCTGTCGAGACCCGTTACCTTCCGGAGTTATAAACTTTGGGCCTTACTGCTAGGCGTCCTCTCCCAGGACCCATCTCTGATAATTCACTCTGTCTCTCAGTCACTTCTGCTACAGATCACACTATCCCTTTCCCCTGGTCTCCGCTCACTTTAGGGAAACCCAACAATGTGTCACTCCTCACACTGGACCTTACGTCTTTTCTCTAAGCACTCTAGGGCCTATCTGCCTCATTTCCAGGAAACTGGCAATTTCCCTTCAACTGAGCACATTTCACTATGGGCTAGTCCCAAACATTAACTCTTGCTATCACTTCTGCTAGGTAATTCACATTATCAACATTACTAACATCTTTAACGCACATCAGCATTCACATTATACATCACAATTCACATTACAATAATTCTTGTTTCTTCAATTGGGAAAGTGGGCAATATGTCCATCTCCTTACAACAGGATGAACACCACCACTAGAACATAACAAGGTGGTATTTTTACTAAGACTTTCCTTTAGTTGTCGTTGCTAACTGCACCTCCGCCTGAGCATGACCTCCAAGCTTTGATCCTCGTAAAAAGCCATAGTCACTAAAAGTCAAACCTAATCCTCAGCATATAAAAAAGTGTTATTTCTTTGTTTCAAAATCATGTGGTCAGTAACCACTTTCAGATAAAGCCTCTGCCACATGCAGCCAGCGGCTCCGTGCGGTTCCATCCTCAAACTTTCCATTCCTGTAGTTAAAGTTGAGCAAAAAGATTTGCATGACTCTGGTCTCACACCCACGTCTGTATTCTTTGGCAGCCGGACCAGGGCAGTGCAAACTTTCTCGTCCTGCACTTAAATGGTAGCATTTGGGCTCTACTTGTGATCACTCGGCTCCCACAATATCAACATGCCCTCATGCGACGTTACGACATCCATCAATCGTTCAGTCTTAAAATCAGTAGCTCACAACTGTGGGTACACCACTAGCTCATTTTACAAATTCTCAACCCCCTTGTTTGCAGACAGTGCAATGTGTAGATACATTTAGTATTCCGGAAGTGCTCTTCTATTTTACATACAGTACGAGGCACAGCAATGACTGCCTTCCAGACAATGCCTGAACCAGTCGTCTATTGAAGGATCATTTTAGCAAAAGCAAAGGAACAAAATTCCAGCACTTAGATGCGATTAAAGTTGGCATGCAGGGAAAATTGGTATATCTAAAATTGATTCACGAGATTATATTCTGTGCTTTTCTCCTGCTTGTATATAGTTTTCTCTGTGTGTTCCTGCAATACCAGGTAATTTAATGAAGAGGGGAATCCATATGTATTAAGCTTTCACTTTCAGCAAGCACAGCACGTCCAAAACTGGTGCCTAAATGGAACATGAACTATATTTAGAAAAAAATACTTATTTTTACAGTACTAAACGCTCAGTTTTCCCCTACCATCTGCTCTGAAGAGTAAAGCATGGCTTCAATTAATGGCTCGTTATGACAAGCGTACTAAATGTACATGTGCTGTCCGTGTTGAAATTGCATGGCACACTGACGACGCACTGACCAATGTTATTCAATAGGGTGGTTCAGATAAGAGTTCTTTTACATGGACCAAATCCGTGTGAAAAATGGCAGGATGCACTATTCTCTTCTGTTTTTCAGAAGAGACTCGTCTTTTCAAGTCTTTGGGTGCTCCAAAAAAACTCTGAAAGTATTATCCGTATTCCATCTGTTTTATGCAGATATGTTGTAATTATTAAAGGGGTTGTTCACTACTAGGACAATCCCTTATTGATCTAAATGTTTGGCCCCGATAAAATATAAAAGCTTATACTCAGCTTGCGCTTCTGCGCCGTTCCAGTGGTGTTGGCACTCACTCTCCCGGGGTTCTCGTGCGGTTGTTATCATATGTGAGCCCTGCGCTCAATCAGCGCTGGCATCACTGTCCCCGCCTTCGTACGAATTGAACATGAAAAGGAAGTCAGGGCTGCCGCTGTTCTCTCACTTCATCCTCATGTTCAATTTGTATGAAGGCGGGACAGTGATGCCAGTGCTGATTGGGCGCAGGGCTCACGTGTGATAATCGCGCGAAAGCCCGAGGAGCGCGAGTGCAGACACAGCTGGGACGGCACCGGCACGGGAGGTGAGTATAAGCTTTTTATTTTATCAGAGCCAAGCATTTAGATCAAGAAGGGGTTGTTCTAGTAGTGGACAACCCCTTTAACATATAAAACTGAATTTGGTCTTATACATTTTTCAATTGCTAATGTATAACAACAGATGCCATGCAGATGAGTGTAAAAAAATTGACATATGTATGACACAAAGGTGGAATATATTTGAAAATTCTTTGTTTTTCCTTATGAAAAATTGACTACTTATCACAGGAACGACAAAGAAAACACAGCTGCACTCTGAAATGCTATAATATGCAAACATTGAATGTAGGAAATTGGAATTGCATTACTTCTATAGAAAATATGTTACAAAATGAAGGTACTTAGCCCATAAATTGACCAATTCATGACAGTCCACCTGTTCACATTTGTCTTGTTCTATTTGTAGGTGCTGGTAAATCTTTTAAATCTTTTTGATATTTGCAGTACACTCCCTCTGACTGCGCACTCCTCCCATCAGCCTAAGGCGTTTTAAATTTGAGCTGCATCCTGCATACCCTTAAAATTGTAGGCTTCCAGTCCAGGAGAGGCATATAAGTTTAGTGTCCCAAAAAAGGGGTACGCCTTGTTGTCGCTGTAGCGCTTTCATGAATTGGCCAATTTGTGCGCTAAGTACCTTCATTTTTTTACATATTTTCTAGAGCAGTAACGCAAAATACGTTAAATGTTTGCATATTATAGCATTTCAGAGTGCAGCTGTATTTTCTTGGATATACAGTATTGAATAGTTGTGACTGCTTACACCTGTTCACACTTGTCTTATTCTGCTGGAGGTGCTAGTCGATTTTTTTTTATATTTGTATCACAGGGACGGACATATCATTGATGTAACCTGTGCAGCTGCACAGGGGCACAAAATATAAAGGGGCCCACCATTACCTCCAAAAGAGGAGGAATGCATTATGATGAGCTATTGGACTGCAAAGGGCCTTGTACTTTTCTTGCACAGGGGCCCTCTTCTATCTGTGTCTACCACTGATTTATCATATGCATGTCTGAATCCGGCAAAATAATAAAGGGTAGAACTAATCAGTCACTCTGGTTGCAGGACAGCAAGTCTCAGACAAGTCAGATGGCCAAAGACATTTGTTCCTCTTGCACGATACTCAGAATCATTAAATCATTGGGAATATGCAACATCATGATCTTCATGTGGCGCAACCAACATCGCCATATAGCCCTAGTGTAGATTATCTACACCCAAGTGCCACAATTGGAGAAGAGAGATATGAGATGCTGTTTGATGGTGTCCTCAGACTGAAGAGCTCTAGCTTTACATCCCTTTGACACGAACAGAACACTTGGGATTTTGTTTCCATTTCCATGGTCATGATCCATGTTGTTCACTTAAATTTCTCAACATCAAAAAGCACTTGTATAGAATGAGGATCTTATAAGCAGGGGCATATATAGATATACAGGGGCCTATAGCAATGGGGCCAATTACATACAGTACAGACCAAAAGTTTGGACACACCTTCTTATTTAAAGATTTTTCTGTATTTTCATGACTATGAAAATTGCACATTCACACTGAAGGCATCAAAACTATGAATTAACACATGTGGAATTATATACTTAACAAAAAAGTGTGAAACAACTGAAAATATGTCTTATATTCTAGGTTCTTCAAAGTAGCCACCTTTTGCTTTGATGACTGCTTTGCACACTCTTGGCATTCTCTTGATGAGCTTCAAGAGGTAGTCACCGGAAATGGTCTTCCAACAATCTTGAAGGAGTTCCCAGAGATGCTCAGCACTTGTTGGCCCTTTTGCCTTCACTCTGCGATCCAGCTCACCCCGAACTATCTCGATTAGGTTCAGGTCTGGTGACTGTGGAGGCCAGGTCATCTGGCGTAGCACCCCATCACTCTCCTTCTTGGTCAAATAGCCCTTACACAGCCTGGAGGTGTGTTTGGGGTCATTGTCCTGTTGAAAAATAAATGATGGTCCAACTGAACACAAACCGGATGGAACACCATGCCGCTGCAAGATGCTGTGGTAGCCATGCTGGTTCAGTATGCCTTCAATTTTGAATAAATGCCCAACAGTGTCACCAGCAAAGCACCCCCACACCATCACACCTCCTCCTCCGTGCTTCACGGTGGGAACCAGGCATGTAGAGTCCATCCGTTCACCTTTTCTGCATCGCCCAAAGACACGGTGGTTGGAACCAAAGATCTCAAATTTGGACTCATTATACCAAAGCACAGATTTCCACTGGTCTAATGTCCATTCCTTGTGTTCTTTAGCCCAAAATTGTCTCTTCTGCTTGTTGTCTGTCCTTTGCAGTGGTTTCCTAGCAGCTATTTTACCATGAAGGCCTGCTGCACAAAGTCTCCTCTTAACAGTTGTTGTAGAGATGTGTCTGCTGCTAGAACTCTGTGTAGCATTGACCTGGTCTCTAATCTGAGCTGCTGTTAACCTGCTATTTCTGAGGCTGTTGACTCGGATAAACTTATCCTCAGAAGCAGAGGTGACTCTTGGTCTTCCTTTCCTGGAGCGGTCCTCATGTGAGCCTGTTTCTTTGTAGCGCTTGATGGTTTTTACAACTGTGTCATCAAAGCAAAAGGTGGCCAATTTGAAGAACTTAGAATATAATACATATTTTCAGTTGTTTCACATTTTTTGTTAAGTATATAATTCCACATGTGTTAATTCATAGTTTTGATGCCTTCAGTGTGAATGTACAATTTTCATAGTCATGAAAATACAGAAAAATCTTTAAATGAGAAGGTGTGTCCAAACTTTTGGTCTGTACTGTATGCTGACTCACTTTCGTCGCACCCCTTCCTTTAGGGGTCATGAAAGCCCAATACTTATTTACCCACTTGACTATTCAACCATTGGGGTTGGTGCATCCCTTAATTTAGTTTTTTTCTCTTTCTTGTCTGTAGAGCCCCTCTAAAGGTGGACATCCCTGGTTAATGAACCATTGCTACCATTCCCTACCAGTAAGTTCCCCATATCTCAGCTTCTTGTCCCTATTTGAGTAGAACAAAGGAATATTGAGGTGATCTACAGTCATACTTGGATTTTAGGGCATGTTTGGCTGCACTAGTCATAATGCTTACCTCTATTAACATCCACTACATTAAAATAATTGAATGAGAGATGATAGAAGTGGGGCTGATGATAATAAGACTCACGTAGACTCTAAGTTATGAGAACAGACCCGCGAACCAAAAGCCACAGTAAAGAACGCGGGAAATGGACAGCATCCAACTAGGGCAAAGGATGGTTTACATGAAGTAAACTTTCAATTACTTTTCATTACTAGTAGAAGGGTATACAAACCTAACAACAAGCCTAACAACCCATATTACATAATTTGCTACAGAATTTATTCCATCCATACCACAAATGTTTTCTTCATATCCATAATACATTATCCCTCAGCTTCTTTTATAGAAATAATAGTGGATTTCGAGTTTATGTCACCATATGTGTAACACATTGGCAGCAGACATAGAGGAGTTTAAGATAAAGCCACTGGGAACACAGACACAGCTAAAGGTATTAAAAGGAACCTGTCACCTGATTCATGCTACATAAACCACAGTTAGCATGAATCAGAATCTAGATGCACAATTGCAGCCAGGCAAGTTTTTCTCTGAAACGCTCCAGCATTTGAGGAGATGTTGTTTGAAAAGCCAACATAGGGGACATAGGGACCATGGCCAGAGAAAAGACTAGTCCAACGCTGTCCTTGTCCAGCTACTGCCCACATCCCTCTTATTGATTGACAGGTTTATTCCATGTGTGTACATAGGGAACAACCTGTCAATCACCTGGAGAAGAACAGGGAGAAGTCACCCGAAGGCGAAACCCAACTAGACAAGTTTCTCCCTATAGTTCCCAGACCTGAAAACTTTACTTTCACTGAAATACCAAAGCATTTCAGAGAAAACATACCTGGCTGCAATCATAGTTAGCTGATCCATTATTTGTCCGATTGCCATGTTAGGTGTATGGGGGCGGAGGGGGGTTTACTTTCATAATGCTCTGGGTATTTACTCATACAGGTTTAACTGATAATGTATTTTTGGGGGGGCAGGGAGTTTAAAGATACCATAAAATTGGATTCTAGTAGTCATAAGGGTCCTATTTGTGAGTCCCCCCAATGATCATCAGCAACATCTGTCCAGTGTATATGGTAGGTAATAAATGTCAGTAGTAGGAAAACTCTTTTTTCAGGGGTGGTCTCATCAATGAGATTGGAGGCATATTGCTAGAATATTCCATCATCGTGAGGGTCTAACATTATTGTCTCTCCATCACTATAATAGGGCAATGTCAATAGGAAAGTACTGAACCATCTGCCTGTTGTTCAATCCACTCGGCTCGATCAAAGCCTGTAAAATTATCATTGGCTGCACATGTTGAGACTTGACATCTTGAAAAATCTGAGCACAGCCAGCAAAGTGGCACCAGGCTCCTTCAATGACCATTATAGTCGGTGACTGCTTATATCGACACCTGAGAAATGCTGAGCAGACCCAACAAAGTGGCACTACTCTCCTTCAATGACCATTATAGAAGATGGCTGCCCGTGTTGACACCTGGAAAAAGCTGAGCAGAGCCAACAAAGTGGCACCAGCCACCTTCAATTACCATTATAGTCAATGGATGACCATGTTGATACCTGAAAAAAGCTGAGTAGAGCTAGCAAAGTGGCACCAGGCTTCTTCAATGACCATTATAGTCAATGGCTGCCCATGTTAACACCTGGGAAAAAGATGAGCAGAGCCAACAAAGTGGCACCAGAAGACAAAATGGCACAACATTCTAGCAATCTGGTGGAGTCTGATCACTGTGACTACAACAAAAAGTCTTTTATGAGACATTCCCTTTAAGTCAATCGATGACTACTCTTTTGTTGGTCCATTTCAACCTCTCCATATCTTTCCTTAAACCATGGTATTAAACACATTAGTGTGCAGTTCACAAGAATAAATCATGTACTTTCCCCCAGGACTGTGCCTCTGCTCCACAGATCTCCTTTATCATAGAAAAAAAAGATGTCCAACCCTGAAGCATAGTTTATGACTAATGTCATAATACCTCAGTAGCTCCAGATTTTATTGACCTGTCACATCAGAAATATCTGTGAAATTTCATGTTTATTGATCCTGTCTGTCCAAACATCTTATATAGATGGGCACAAAGAGATCAAACGCGATGTAAGAAAATGACTTAGAAGTTATTGTCGTAAGAAAGGAATTTGTCAAATCCCTGATGTAATAAATACGAAGCCGAAGAATAACAAAGCTGTACAGTGAAGGCTTTTTATATATATATAGATTTGTGAAATGTAATACGCAGATGTATCAGAGCTAAGGTTGATTTAGCTGTTACTTTTGTGCACTATGATGACCTAGTCAAGATTTGGTTTTAGTATGTTTATCTTCAGACCAATGGAAAACCACCAAGAATCAGCCCAAGCATTTGTGTTACAGTGATTAGACCTCGTTATGTGCGGCATAGATCCATAATAAAGGACCTATGGTGTGCTAAGGGTCCGTACTGTATCTCGGAGTGCCTCATATATCGGCATACAGCATGCAGCTCAGCAGATCATATTGTAGTGGTAATCTCTAGACAGTTATTGTCATCACAGAAATCGATGAATAAATGTATGCACACGTAGGTAATATGTACACCACCATTTGGTGTCTCAGGGCACTGTATAATCCACAGGGCACTGTATCAGATATGGAGGTACTGCATGGCCCCATAGACCGCTATTTATGCTTTACCAGAATTACGCGTATGCACAGAGCAGTGGTAACCCCCTGAGCACACTTTGCAAGTGGCTCAAACACGATCAGGTCACCTTTTTGCCTGTTGCCCAATATTTTCAGGTGTCATTGCCTGATAAATGTAGATACAAAAAAAAAAGTTGTGCTGGAGAAGGATGGTATCAATACCATGGATGGAAAGAAGAACGAACAAATCAATTATGGAACAAATCAAGCCAGACATGTCACTCAAAGCAAGGATCACCAAGCTACAACTTTGCCTACTTTGGACACATCATACGAAGAGAGCAATCACTGGAGAAGTCATATCATGGTCGAAAGAATAGAAGGAACAAGGCGAAAAGGAACACCAGCAACCCTATGGCTTGATACAATCAAGATAACGGTGGATAAGACCCTGGTGGACCTAACTAGGCCTGCGCAAGATTGATCTTATTACAGAGCGTTCATCCATCAAGTCGCCATGGCTCGCGATCGTACTGAAGGCCGTTAATAATAATAATAATAATAGGTCATCAATATGTTATGATCTTGACAACCCTTTTAAGATAAGGATGTCTTGGTGGGAAGTGAATTTTGAAAAATTCTCCCCTTATAGTCACATTACTTTTCAGGTCACATCCCACTTCTCTCCCACGCCTCCATCTTTCTTCCACTATGATTTGAACACAGAAGCTCAGTGTAATTATGGAGCATGCCAGCGTCTAGCACAAGAGAGCTTCTGGAAGCGCTGCTTTCTGTGGCGTCCGGCAGATTCACCAACTTTTTTTGGACATCTTTCCTCTTATCAGGGACCTCCCAGAGGTTCCAGAGGAGTTAGCAAATATATCCAACACTTGTCAGTTTACATATTTCGATTGGAAAACTTCATCAGAGACAACCGCACTTTGAAATAACTGCACAATCCAATAAGTCAGCGGTCTAAAAACTGTGATTTGATACTGAGGTGCAGATGGGGTGGCAGGACGTATGCCCTGGGCGCTTGGTGTGCAAAGCACCACTGGCATTACCAGCAAGAGGTAAAGAGGACCGTCACAAGATTAAAAGTGACAAATTTATTATGTTCTTATTTTACTCGTGCTGCTCCCGAGTATTCTGTTTTTGTTTTTTTTTTAAATCCACCATACAGTTTTAGCAGTGACGGACACAGACGGAAAAGGGTTCCTGTGCAAGGACAGTATATGGGCCCTTTGCAGTCCTATAGTTGTGACTATGACAAAAGCGTCTTACTGCTTTGGAGGTGGAAGTAGTCCCCTTACCTCTTACGCCCCAGGTTGCACTAACGATCTGTCCACTAGTTGCGTGAACGTGCTCGGATAAGGTGTTATCTGAGCACGCTCGGGTGCTAAAAGAGCATCTTCGGTATGCTCGAAAAATATGTTTGCGTCGCTGTGACTGCATGTCTTGCGGCTATTAGACAGCCGTACCACATGCAGGGATTGCCTGTATGTTAGGCAATCCCTGCATGTGTTGCAGCTGTCTAACAGCCGCGAGACATGCAGACGTGGCGACGCAAACATATTTTTCACGAATGCAGAAGATACACCCAAGCGTCCTCAGATAACCTCTTATCCCACCACGTTCACGCAACACTAATGTAGACCCCTAGGTTTCAGTGCTATGTCCCTTTTTATTTAGTGCTAATTTTTACAAAAGATCTGTGGCTCACAGGATTCTCTGGGGGCATATCTTTAGGCTGCTCTGTATCATTACCTTATGAGCCGCACCCCTTTGGTAAAAAACATAAAAATTGGCGGATTTTTAAAAAAATTGCATACTCAGCGCAGCAGCAGGAATAAAATAACAAAAACTGTCTACTTATGACCGGTGATGAGTTGTTTTTAATAATAAGTTTTAAGGGGATACATCTGGGCAACAGTTACAGAAAATGCAAGGTGGGTGGGCACCAAACTGAATCTATGCCCAGGTGAAAGAAATATTCATTCTAATTTTTTGGCAGTATATACATTATATATAATCTTATAATGTCTGCTAATACATCGGAAATTACTCAAAAAGTCCCTTCATGGAAAGATCTGGGCCGTTTACAACCACTTGGCCTGCACTTTCCTATCACATGTATGTTCTGTTCGAACATCACTCTGTTCTACATGACTCTCTGTCTACATCAATAATATGTGAACACGGACTGAAAATCATTACTCATAGCAGAACAAGGGTGAAGAAGATGAAGATGATGAGTCTCACACCACCACGATTCTAGGGAAATGTATGGAATCAGCCCAGGCACATGACCCAGGGTACGACACGACAAGCAGATATCCGGCCACAGGACAGAGTTACAAGGGACAGAATAAGACAAATGCAGGACTCACCAGCGATCTGACACCAGGCATGTGGTGCGTGTGAAGCTCATCCCTTCCCTGATTTCTCTCTAAAAAAGATACAGCTCTTGCATTATTATTTTTTATATATTTTTTTTTTTTGCTTTCATGCAGTTATGCTTTCATCAGTTGTCACGGAAACACTGTTTTTTTCTTTTCCACTCGAATGTCTGCATTTTAGTAACCATGGCTACAAGACAACCAAAGAATGTAAAAGTGACAATTATAGGGTCCTGTAAGTTTACGGATTTACAGCGCACGTGTAAGTGGCAGTACAGAACACCATCGATATGATATCAATATCTATCATTGGGTCTTATAAGAGGCAATACATGGCGATTGTCCATGGGGCTACAATAGACGACGTGAGCGCTGAGCTATGGCATCACTTTCTGATGCAACACCCAACACCTTCGCCAATCAGCTGTTCACCATGCCGGAGCGGCCGGATGTGCTGAGCTGCGGAGTTGCACAGCTCTGTCAACAGAATACTGGATTCGAATCAATCAATTCGAATCAATAGGGGTTGGATGTGCAGTACCCGTCCTCAGCCACTATGCAGTTGACGGAGCTGTGCTGTGCAGATCCGCAACTCATCGCGTCGGGTCGCCAATGGCACTGGAAACAGCTGATTGTTATACTATGGGGCAGTGCAGATCTGCGATTTTTTTCTCATGCAGAAACACCATGAGAAAATAATAGCAGCATGCTACAAATGCATCTGATAATCGGATCGCACTTATCCATTCAAGTCTATAGGAGCGTGTGAAACATCAGACTGCACTCAGATGTCATCCCAGTGCAGTCCGATGTATGCGTACAGAAACAATGGAGATAATGAAATTAAGTTCTCCATCTCCTCCGCACATGTGCTGCGATTCTCTCATGCAACAGAATTGGATCACACTCAGATCAAACTCAGACAGAGTTTGAGTCGAGTGTCATTAGCATAATCGGCCTGATTCTCTCGCACGAGAGAATCAAGGGCCATGTGACCCCGGCTTAATAGGGACACTTTTAATTGCACCTTATTCATTATTTAATTTGCTCCATCTTTAAAGTTAACTTTACTTACCGTAGTTTCATTTTGGTAAGCATTAGGGATGTGGTTTTGGTTATATAAAGGAAATCTAAACCATTAATCTAATTCATCCATTGAGACTTTTACAAATGTTGCAAAATTTTCTGTGCAGTTGTACTCTAGTTATCCTACTTGCCTGTTCTTAATTTTTTGTGCAAATGAAGACTAACATGTGACATTTTAGAGAATTGTGCAACTTTTGTTGCAAGGAAGCAAAAAGAAAAATTAAAATAAAAAATCTTTGAATTTGCAACAATTCATCCAGCTCAAATAGAAAGACAAGGGAAAAATTACTAAAACAAAATTCTGAATATGGGCCACAGACTTCTTTTTTAGAACCCACTTTGTGGTTTAACGGCATTAAAAATCTTTATTCATAAACAGAGGCTTTTATTAAAGACGTGAAGGGATTGTATAACATAAAAAAACAGCAACATAACAATGCTCCCTGGTAAAGATTATGGAAATTAGCTTTCCTCCAAATGAAAGAAAGCAGTCTTTCAAATGCCACTTTAAAGGGGTTGTCCGGTCCAAATCGATAAGTCCACAGTCACTCTGTGTGACTGGAAGTGTGTGGAAGTGAGGTCGTGGATTGTGTATAACGCATACACACCCTCCGGTTCCAAGTCTGGAATCCGGTCCCCGCAGTGCACAGTGCGTACACTGGGAGGGATTCATAAGTCTGCAGTCACACAAGTGACTGCAGACTTATTAATTTGTCCAGACAACCCCTTTAACTAGTAACCCTATGGACCCCATTCATCATTTGCATTTTTTTACCGGCTTTTCTTTCTTGTCTGGTAGCATTTAATGACATTTTGGTGCTAAATTCTTCAATTGAATATTTATGGATACTTATTACCATTGCACATTCATACAATCTGCACAGCCGAACAACTTTTGGGTGACATGTTAGTCTCCGAGGAGACAATTATGGTCACTTGTGTCAGGGTGGCACTGGTGCTATTTCAGAACACTTGATTGAAAACATTCCTGGGGAGGACATGGAAATCTCGTTTTTGATTGATTTGTTACACTTTGCTCTCAATCATAATAATAATAATAATTTTTATTTTTATAGCGCCAACATATTCCGCAGCACTTTACAATTTTAGGGGGGACTTTATAAAGACAATACAGAATAAGCATATCTCATATCAAAAGGAGTGAGGGCCCTGCTCGCAAGCTTACAGTCTATGAGGAAATGGTGGAGACACAAAAGGTAAAGTGTACATATATTGTATAATGCAGCCTTGATATACTAAATAGGATAAATAATAATACATGGACTGGTCGCCAGCCAGTATGTGTGCAGTCCTGACCGGGGCTATTAAGTGCATGGATGGTATGAACCGGAAATTGAAGATTTTAATATGAGCCAAAACTGGGACGGACAGATAGTGTGTTGAGGCGATACGCCAGTCTAAAGAAATGGGTTTTTAGGCTTGAAACTGTGGGTATTGGGAATTAATCGAACTGTCCTGGGTAGTGTGACTCGCCCCCTGGGCCGTGGGGCACTCGGATCCGGGCAATAGGGAACGATGGGGGTAGTAGTGGCAACCCGGTTCCGTGGCTCAGGGTGGTCAGGCCAGTGGTAGTCCGTTATGTGCTATTGATTATGTCCGACTACGCCACCCGTGGATTTGCGGTCATTAGGAACCGCCGCTGCAAGGCAGACCGCGGGGGCTGATGATGTATGCAGCTGGGATGGTGTGACTCCCCACGGGAAGAGTGCGGCCCCAGGGCAGTGTAGTGGATGTTGGGAGTGATGGTAGTGAGAATCCCAGTGCTGATAGTGCTGGAGGAGCTAGGATCACGCAGACAACAGGTTGCAGTCCAGGGTCTTTACTAGAACAGGTAAACTGACCCATAAACAGTCCCAGCTAGGAGGGGACCTGGATGTCTGAGAGCAACGGGGAAATTGGCCCTGGTCAGGGTGAGGGTGTAGGCCTACCGTGCTTTCTGCGCTCCTTCTGGCTATCTCCTCGTTATAGGGTAACAGCCCACGTTTCCGAGCTTTCCGTGTATTCTCGCCTGTATGGCCTGCGACGTGGGTTCCTTTCTGCTCCCAGCCTTGTACGGCTTTACTGGTCCCTTCGGTTGTGGCAGGGCCTCCAGGCTTCTTAGGCCAAGGAATATACAGTCCCTTGCGGACTGGTTATCTGCTGGGGGATGTAGAATCCTCCCAGCCTCAGACACCAAAGTCTGGTAAAGTAAGTCTTTTATCTGCCAAGACAGGCTCACTTCGCCTCTTGTCTCTGGCTTGTGGCTCTCCTCCTGCCATACTTCCTCTTAGGTGCAGTGCAACTGTCTGTCCCTGCTCTGCTCTGGGACAAGTCTCAGTCCTGAGACAGGCCTTCAAGTTCTCCCTAACCCTGCCCCCAGCACCAGCTTTTATAGGAGCAGCCTGCTCCCCCTACTGGCCTGAGACAGGAGGTACTGCATGCTAATGTTCCCCTGACTAGAGAACCTCCCCCTTGCTCTCAGACACAGCTTTAATATATTTTGTGGCATCCAGGCCAGGGTGACACATTCCCCCCTAGTGAAATTTAGTACTCCGGGACTAAACAATAAACAAAGACAATATGCATAACAATAAAACATTAATAGACAGACGACGCACAAATTGAGTTCTTAAGGTCACAGTGTGGCCTGTGACCGGGTGTCCATATCACCAGAGCCTTAACCAGGTGGGGGTCTGTCCTACCCCAAGTCCTTTACAGTCTTAGTTCATTCCTTGGTTAGGCTCCGAACGCAGTCCATACAAGGTCCCGGTTATAAAAAAGTCCATAACCTGTGAGTCCTTATGGTAGCTGCAAGAAACTGAAACACAGAATTACCAAACAAGCATGTAACTTGGCAAACAATTCAACATTTGGCAACAGGGTTATTTACAATCTTAGTACACTCTATATTCTCCAGCGAGCGGGTATCTGCCCCTTTGTGCTCCTGGTTGACCTACGTAACCCACTGTCTGGTGGTGGACCAACCTGGCTTTCCCCACTAGCGTTAGGGGTACAGCTAACAGCTGGGTGTACAGGTAGGGCAGGCAGCTGTCTGCGGGTTCTTTGGCTTACCGCAGGCATGGCAGGCTCACTGTCAGCAGAGGGTTGACTCTCCTGGGCTGCTGGTACAGGCTCTTCTGCCTCTGGAACCGCTTGCTCCTCTTCACCTTCCGGCTCTGGTGTTGGTTGTTGATGTGCCGGTTGCAGGAAATGCAGGACGGGTACCACTATGGCATCATTTATGCGAGTCCAGGACTGAGGGAACTCTCCGAGAACGGTGCTGATCATTTCTTCCTTGTCCTCTGCGGGTTCAAGGTCACTCTGATCCTCTTCTGCACTACGGAGTTGCTCGGGGCACCTTTTGAGGTGGTCTCTGGAGACGACACTAGTGGTTTCTCCTCCGTCCTTGGTGATTACGCACACCTTTGGGTTGTCGTGGTCAGACTGCAGTACGGTGTAGGGTTCCCTTTCCCACTGGTCGTCCAACTTATGTAGCCTTCTTTTTCGCTTTAGGACTTGCTCACCAGGCTCTAGGGGACCAGCAGGGGCGTGTTGGTTGAAGAGTCTTTCTTGCTTCTCTCTCACCGGGGCCAGGCTCTTCTCCACACTCTCCTGTACCTTCTTGTACTGCAGTTGCCTTTCCGTATCCCAGTCCGCATCCGGGGAGGTGTCCTCAGGTATTAGGACTCCCATCTCCAGGTCTACGGGCAGCTTACCTGGTCTGGCTCGCATCAGGTAAGCCGGGGTGCAGTTTGTAGCATTCACCGGGATATTGTTGTATAGGTCTATCAGGTCCGGCAGTTTTTCTGGCCACAGGCTGCGTTCCTCCAGGGTCAACGTCTTTAGGAGATCAATGACTATATTGTTCATCTTCTCACACATCCCGTTGGTTTGGGGGTGGTAAGGCGTTGTACGATTCTTCTTACAGCCATAGAGGTTGCAGAACTCCTGGAAGATTTCAGCCTCGAACGCTGAACCCTGGTCTGTCAGGACCTGTTCCGGATACCCGTGTGGACGGCAGAAATATTGCTGGAAGGCTCTGGCCGCTGTTTGGGCTGTCAAGTCCTTTACCGGGACCACCACTAGAAAACGGGAATAGTGGTCCACGATTGTCAGGGCATAGATGTATCCAGACCGGCTTGGAGCCAATTTGACGTGGTCCAGAGCTACCAGCTCAAGAGGCTGCGTGGTGACGATGGGCCTCAAGGGTGTCTTCTGGCTGGTGCGGTCCTTCCTCCTCAGGTGACAAGGGCCACAGTCTCTGCACCACTTTTCTACAGCTCCTCTCATGCCGACCCAAAAGAACCTTCCTCTTAGCAGGAACTCCATTTTCTTCCAACCGAAGTGCCCCGCTCTGTCATGGTAAGCCCCCAGGACCATAGCTGCATCCCGCCTTGGGACCACGACTTGCCAGGTCAGCTCGTGCGTCCGGTGGTTGACAATCCTTCTGCACAACTTGCCTTCGTAGAGGAACAGCTTGCTCTTCTCTTTCCATAGCTGCTTGGCTTCCTCTGGGGCATCCGGATCCATGCGGGCGTCTTCCTGGGTCAGCAGATCTTTCACCAGGCGGATGGCAGGGTCACTATCTTGGGTCTCGGCCCAGCTGTGGTGAGGTAGGGGATTGATCATCACGGTTGTTAGATCCTCCTCCTTCACGCGGTGGGAGTATTGAGCGGCTCCATACCGGTGAAACGCGGGGAGTTCTACCTCCTCCAGCTCTTCTGGGTCTTCGTCACCTTCAGGTAAGTGAGGCATCCTCGATAGGGCGTCAGCGTTGGCATTGGTTTTGCCGGCCCGGTACTTGATCACGAAGTCATAGTTGGAGAGACGGGCCATCCACCGCTGTTCTAGGGCACCCAGTCTTGCATTGTCCAGGTGTGTCAACGGGTTGTTGTTCGTGTAAACGGTGAACTTTGCGGAGGCCAGGTAATGCTTGAAGCGTTCCGTCACGGCCCACACCACCGCCAAGAATTCTAGCTTGAAGGAGCTGTAATTCTCCGGGTTCCTCTCGGTGGGCCTCAGCTTCCGGCTGGCGTACGCGATCACACTTTCTCTGCCCTGCTGGTTTTGGGACAGTACGGCTCCCAGTCCCACATTACTGGCATCTGTGTGGAGAATGAAAGGCTGGCCATAATCAGGGTAGGCCAGGATCTCGTCCCCTGTGAGGGCCATCTTTAGCTGGCGGAAGGACTCCTCTTCCGGTTTATCCCACTTGAAGGGCGGCTTTTGGCTCCTGGACTTAGACTGTCCGATCAGGAGGTCCTGCATAGGAGCTGCCATCTTGGTGAACCCGGGGATGAATCTTCGGTAGTAGCCTACCAACCCGAGAAACTGTCTCACCTCTTTGATGTTCGAGGGGCTTGACCAGCTCTTGATTGCTGTGACATTGTCAGGGTCGGGGGCCACTCCTTCCGCGCTTACCACGTGAGCTAGGTACTGGACCTTTGGTTTCAGCAGGTGACACTTCGATGGTTTCACCTTCAGGCCATAGCCTGCCAGGGCTTCGAACACCTCAGCCAGGTGTTTGAGATGGTCCTCGTAGGTCTTCGAATAGACGATCACGTCGTCCAGGTAAAGGAGGACCGTCTCGAAGTTTCGGTGCCCTAGACAGCATTCCATCAGCCGCTGGAAGGTCCCTGGTGCGTTGCAGAGCCCGAAAGGCATACAGTTGAACTCACTCAGTCCCATCGGGGTGGTGAAGGCGGTCTTCTCCTTGTCAGCCTCTGCCACAGGAACCTGCCAGTACCCGCTAGTAAGGTCCAAAGTAGAAAAGAAGTTAGCTGATTTTAGTGCGGCTAAAGACTCCTCTATTCTAGGCAGCGGATATACGTCTTTGTGGGTGATACGGTTGATTTGTCTATAGTCGACGCACATGCTCATGGTGCCGTCTTTCTTTTTCACCAGAACCAAGGGGGCTGCCCAGGGGCTACAGCTGTCTCTAATGACCCCAGCTTCTTTAATTTCTCTTAGCATGCCCTTTGCGTTCTGATAATGTGCAGGGGGTACAGGTCTGTGCCTCTCTTTTATTGGTGGGTGGCACCCTGTGGGGATGTGGTGTTCTATCCTTTTTACTCTGCCGAAGTCTAGCGGGTGCTTACTAAAGACTCTCTCGTACTCCTGTACCACCCGGTAGACTCCTTGTTTTTGGTGCAGGGGAGTGGAGTCAGCACCCACATGGAGTTTCTGGCACCAGTCCTCCTTTGGCTTCTGGGAGCCATTACCCTCCGCCTGTGGAGATGGAGGCAAGGGTTCCACGGCCCTGATAGCTTTGTGTTCGACGACAAACAGTTTGGAGAGTGTAGCGTACCTGGGTAAGTGTACTTCCCTCTCCCCAATGTTGAGGATGCGGACGGGCACCCTCCCATGACGGACATCAACCACCCCCCGAGCTGTCAAAATGGTGGGCCTGCTGTCTGAGTACACGGGTTCTACCATGGCTTGGTAGTCTCTACCTCTCAACCCGATTGCAGTCTGACACCAGATCATCATTTCACTTTTGGGAGGCATGGAAATGGGGAATGGGTCACTCAGTCTTACGCTACCGATCTCACCACCAGACAGTTCTACCTGCTGCCGTCTCATCAGGGCTTTTATCTCCTTGTTGAGGACTCTCTGTTGGCTGAAACTAGCATTCACCGCCAGCTGTTGTAAGATTACAATTACCTCTGAAAGACAATTTTCAATTACGTTAGTACCCACAGCTATTTTAGGGTGACTTTCACGATGGTCAATGTCCACAATAATTACTCCCTGTGCCGGTAGTTCAACTTTACCAATTTTAATGGTCATTTCCTTGAACCCCATCTGCGGCACGGGCAAGCCATTACTGGCGATGATGCTCAAGTTACTGTCTGGATACCGTGTGATATCAGCATCAGTCCAATACTGCTTAAAAAGTACATAAGGGATAGTGGTTACTTGCGACCCAGTATCCAGCAAGGCGCTCATGGGGATACCGTCCAGCACCACGGGTAAAACCGGGCGCCCCCCAACGTACTTATCACGCCAATTATAAGGGCCTGGTGATCTTATGCCTGGGGGTTGGCCCTCTGCCCCAGGTTGGACCCGTTTAAATTACAGTACCTGGAAATGTGTCCGGGCTGGTTGCATCGACGGCAAATGGGCTGTCCATCCTCTGCGTAGCGGTCTGTGGGCCTCCCTCGGAACGACGGGATCCTCCTCTGTCGACGCCACGGGACATCCTCCGGACTTGAAGCCAGCTCGAAGGGTTTTGACGGGTCCACTTGTATTGCCTGGACGGTCCTGGTCAACGCCGCGACGCTCCTGGTCAGCTCCTGGACTTGGTGGTGCAGATCTTTCGACGGGGCTTGGTTCAGGGCCTGTGCATCAGCCCCCACGGAGTCCATAGAGGAGGGCGCCGCCTCCTGGTGGTAGGTGAGAGCAGGGCGCCGGGGGTTTATAGCACCACTGGTTGCGGATTCACGGAGCACCCTTATGGCCCTGTCCTTAAATTGGGCAAAGGTCAGGTCGGGGTTCTGAAAGAACATGAGGCGCAGTTGGGCCCTGTGGGCGCTAGACAGCAGACCTTCTATGAACTGTTCTGTTAGCAGCTTATCCGTTTCCTGCACACTGCCAGGGTCAGTTTGTTGGATGGCCCTTAGGGCTTCCTGCAAATTTAGGGCATAGTCTCTGATGCTGTCCTGTACCCGCTGCTTACATCCATAGAACCTCATTTTAATTTCAGCGGAGGTACGTGTGTCAAAGGTACCCCGCAGCCGGGCCAGAATACCCTTCACATTCCTTTTCTCCTCAGTGGGCCATGATTTTACCTCCCGCTGGGCTGCGCCAGTTAACTGCCCTGTTAATATGCTGACCTTCTGTTCCTCTGTCAGGGGGTAAACCTGGAACAAACTGTATAGCCTTTCCTTAAAGTCAGTTAGGGCATGGGGCTCCCCTGAGTACTTGGGCAGCCAGGCCGCTCCAGGGATGTAGGGCAGGGAAAAGGGCATCACCGCTGCTGCAGCTGCGTTGGTGGTAGTGGGCGCCTCTGTGTCCGACATCTTCCTCCCCCCTAGTTAAGCGTGGCCTACCTTCTGACGATCCTCTTCTGTAGGAAGCGGCTCCGCTGCTGCTGCTCTGGACGAGGACCTTGCGTCGCGTCCTGATGACGTCAGCGTCGCTCTCTCTCCCTTCCAGGACCTTGCGCAGCGTCGGTGCGTGGGGCGGAGCTTCGGATCTCGCGCGGTTTGGACGTCCACGCCCCTCTTCTTCCCGCGCGGCGTCCTGAAGATGGCGTCCGATGGCGGGAAGCAGCTGCGGATGGCGGGAAGATGGCAGAAGACGGCGGGAAACGGTCCAAGATGGCGTCTGATGGCGGGAATCGGCTCCGGATGGCGGGAAACGACTCCGGACGGCGGGAAACTTCGCCACAGGTAAGTTACAAAAGTCTTTTTCAGGCACGCAGTACCCGGTGGTTGCGGGCACGAAATCCTGCCGACTACGCCAAAGCTGACTCGCCCCCTGGGCCGTGGGGCACTCGGATCCGGGCAGTAGGGAACGATGGGAGTAGTAGTGGCAACCCGGTTCCGTGGCTCAGGGTGGTCAGGCCAGTGGTAGTCCGTTATGTGCTATTGATTATGTCCGACTACGCCACCCGTGGATTTGCGGTCATTAGGAACCGCCGCTGCAAGGCAGACCGCTGGGGCTGATGATGTATGCAGCTGGGATGGTGTGACTCCCCACGGGAAGAGTGCGGCCCCCGGGCAGTGTAGTGGATGTTGGGAGTGATGGTAGTGAGAGTCCCAGTGCTGATAGTGCTGGAGGAGCAAGGATCACGCAGACAACAGGTTGCAGTCCAGGGTCTTTACTAGAACAGGTAAACTGACCCATAAACAGTCCCAGCTAGGAGGGGACCTGGATGTCTGAGAGCAACGGGGAAATTGGCCCTGGTCAGGGTGAGGGTGTAGGCCTACCGTGCTTTCTGCGCTCCTTCTGGCTATCTCCTCATTATAGGGTAACAGCCCACGTTTCCGAGCTTTCCGTGTATTCTCGCCTGTATGGCCTGCGACGTGGGTTCCTTTCTGCTCCCAGCCTTGTACGGCTTTACTGGTCCCTTCGGTTGTGGCAGGGCCTCCAGGCTTCTTAGGCTAAGGAATATACAGTCCCTTGCGGACTGGTTATCTGCTGGAGGATGTAGAATCCTCCCAGCCTCAGACACCAAAGTCTGGTAAAGTAAGTCTTTTATCTGCCAAGACAGGCTCACTTCGCCTCTTGTCTCTGGCTTGTGGCTCTCCTCCTGCCACACTTCCTCTTAGGTGCAGTGCAACTGTCTGTCCCTCCTCTGCTCTGGGACAAGTCTCAGTCCTGAGACAGGCCTTCAAGTTCTCCCTAACCCTGCCCCCAGCACCAGCTTTTATAGGGGCAGCCTGCTCCCCCTACTGGCCTGAGACAGGAGGTACTGCATGCTAATGTTCCCCTGACTAGAGAACCTCCCCCTTGCTCTCAGACACAGCTTTAATATATTTTGTGGAATCCAGGCCAGGGTGACACAAGTGCATTCCAAAGAATTGGTGTAGCACGCAAGAAATCTTGGAGACGGGAGTGGGAAGTTCTGATTATGGAGGATTTTAGTTTTAAGTCATTGGCAGAACGGAGGGCAAGTTAAGGGGGGTAGACTGAGACAAGGGAGGAGATGTAGGGGGGTACTGAAGCATGGAGCGCTTGGTGGGTAAGTGTGATAGGTTTAAATTGAACTCTATATTGGATGGGCAACCAATGCAATGACTGGCACAGGGAAGAGGCATCGGTGTAGCGGTTGGCGAGGAATATAATCCTGGCTGCTGCGTTAAGGACGGATTGGAGAGGGGAGAGTTTAGTAAGAACGAGACCGATTAGTAGAGAGTTGCAATAGTCGAGACGAGAATGAATAAGAGCTACAGTAAGAGTTTTTGCCGAGTCAAAGGTGAGAAAAGTTCTGATTCTTGAGATGTTTTTGAGGTGTAGATGACATGAATGAGCGAGTGATTTGATGTGAGGAGTGAAGGAAAGATCTGAATCAAAAATGACACCAAGACAGCGGGCATGTTGCTGGGTAGTAATGGTTGAGCCACAACGGAAATGGCAATATAAAAGATACAGTGAAGGAGCGGTCAGAGAGGATGTTTTTTTAAATAATGGATGTATGCTGGAGTGTTTAAAAGAAGAGGGAAAGATACCAGATGAGAGGGAGAGGTTGAAAATTTAGTTACGTGAGTAGTGACAGCTGGAGAAAGGGACTGAAGGAGATGTCATTTTTGATAAGAGTGTCTGTCGCCAGACGTTCGGGACAGCGATGGGTACATGTTGTGCTCCCACTTATGCCAACCTTTTTATAAGTTGGTGGGAGCAGAATTGGGTGTACTCAATATTCGAATATCGAGCAGTGCCGAGTATCGCATAGTGCTCGGGTACCCATAAGAAGTTCAAACGCACTGAAGCGGGGTATTCCCCTGCAGGGAGTGCAGGGACTCCTCTGTCAGCCAGACTCCTTTTCCGGGAAAGAGAGAGAGAGAGATCCCTGGAAAATACTCAAGTTTCACATTCACTTCCAATATGCTCACTACTCGTGTCGAGCATGTCCGAGCATCCGACACGCTCGATTCGAGTACCGAGCACTCAAGCATTTCAGTGCTCGAACATCACTAGTAAAGATATTACCCAAACCAAAGTCTCCAAAACAGAAGCGATTTTAGGCCCTTTGACCTCTGGACTTCTGGTTTGCCCCCTAAGGTTCCTCTCGCCCCAAACAGTATGCTGCTGTGCACTGACAAGGAACAATGACAGAGACATGCCTATGATTTAGAGCCTCCAGCAATTGTTGTTGTGCTCTGTAATCTTCGTCTCGTTACATGATGTTTTGCTGTCATTCACCAGACACGTGAGCTGGGCCGATGGAAGCCTGAGGGTGCAGCTCACATCGTGTTACTTGCAATACTCCTGTGACAATCGTCTCTATGGTAACGTATCATGTTTGTGCTGGTGATAACAGGGGAGACTACTTCCATAGCAACCATGCCAGCATTCGCTGGTTAATTAAAATTGCAGAGCAAATAAAAAACTGCTCCTCTGGTGTGACATAAAAAAATGGAGAAGGATGCCTGTTTCCTTATGTTTCTCCCGGCAAAAGGGCAAACCACAACCGCGGAACTCAACGTATAAAGACTTGCACATTGTGTTCACTTCATCTCGTCCTGTCCTCTGGCAAAATGAAAAGGTACACCGTCATGTCACATGATTACTTTCACATGCAGCGCATCCAAATGCTGAGACTGAAGTATTTGTAAAAAATCCCTCCCCCCTCCAAAAAAAAAAGTAGAGCAGATTACCATAAAGGACTGCAATGTTCCTTTACAGTCACTTGCTGACATTCTGGAGTCTTTCCAAAATTCTGGACCTGATGACATCACCCTGCCTGACTGGACCCTCCTCCAAGGATGTGCCATCTTTCTTGGGCCTCGCCTCTCGTAGACCTTGACTCTTAAGGCCCCCATACACATTAGATAAAAATGAGCTGATGAACGATCATTTGTCAATGGTCCCAAAATACATCGACCAATGTTGGATGTTTTCTGCCAATGATGCAGATCATCAGCCGAAAAAATGAAACATAACTGTTATTTTTTTTAATGATTACGAATTCTTTTCACTCTGTTAAATATGTTCGCCAAAGCAGCCAACATTCATTTGTAATGGTCGAAATTGGCCATTTCTTTCAACCTTAAAGGTTTTGTCCAGTTAAACCAAATAATCACCTTTCCATAGGAAAGGGGATAACTTGCTGATTGGTAGGAGTACCAGCAAAATTTTTTTATACCTTATGGGGAACTTTTATTCCTGTTACAAAATGGAATGGCAGGTCAGATGCCCGACTGCTGTTTTTTTCTTTCTCTATGGGGCTGCTAGCGCAGCACTCGGCAGCCCCATAGAGAATGAATGGAGCCGTGGTCGGGCGTGTGCATTGCCGCTCTATTCTAACAAGGAAAACTTTCCACGTTCTGCTGATTGGTGCGGGTCCCAGCACTCAGACTCCAACTAATCAACCCCACTGTTTAACAGGTTATCACCTTTCCCTAAGATAGGTGATAACTTCTTTTCACCAGAGAACAACTTTAATCTAATCTGTGTGGGATCCCTTGTAGGTGCTACTCTTGCCCATCCCATAAACAGTGGGTACGGAAAGTATTCAGACCCCTTTAAAATTTTCTCTTTGTTTCATTGCAGCCATTTGGTAAATTCTAAAAAGTTCATTTTTTTCTCATTAGAGTACACTCTGCACCCCATCTTGACTGAAAAAAAACAGAAATGTAGAAATTTTTGCAAATTTATTAAAAAAGAAAAACTGAAATATCACATGGTCATAAGTATTCAGACCCTTTGCTCAGTATTGAGTAGAAGCACCCTTTTGAGCTAGTACAGCCATCTTCTTGGGAATAATGCAACAAGTTTTTCACACCTGGATTTGGGGATCCTCTGCCATTCTTCCTTGCAGATCCTCTCCAGTTCCGTCAGGTTGGGTGGTGAACGTTGGTGGACAGCCATTTTCAGGTCTCATCAGAGATGCTCAATTGGGTTTAGGTCAGGGCTCTGGCTGGGCCAGTCAAGAATGGTCACAGAGTTGTTCTGAAGCCACTCCTTTGTTATTTTAGCTGTGTATTTTTTCCTGAACTGGAGGGTGAGGTGCAGGAGGGTCAGGGGACGCCCCTGTCTCCTGCCCTTCAGGAAAGTTATTTGTACCACCTGATCTGCGCCGTAAAGTAATCAAGGAACATCATAACTCCGTGGTTGCTGGGCATCCAGGTGGTAAGGTAACCGCGGACCTCCTCTCTCGTCGTTTTTGGTGGCCGGGGTTGCATCGGGATGTAATTGAACACGTAGCTGCTTGTAGTATTTGCGCGCGTTCTAAGGTTTCGCACACGTGTCCGTCTGGTACTCTTCTTCCGCTACCTATCCCTAGCAGGATATGGACACACTTGTCGATGGATTTTATTACTGACCTACCGGTTTCCGCAGGCAAAACGGTGGTTTTGGTGGTAGTAGTTAGGGTCAGTAAAATGGTTCACTTCGTCGCTTTACCTGGACTTCCCAGTGCTAAGACACTTGCTCAGGTGTTCATAAATGAGATTGTAAAGCTTCATGGGGTTCCCTCCAATGTGATGTCTGATCGGGGGACCCAGTTTGTTTCCAAGTTCTGGAAGGCATTTTGTTCTCGATTAGGGGTGCAACTGTCCTTTTCCTCTGCCTTCCACCCTCAGTCTAATGGTCAGACCGAGCGGGTCAATCAGAACTTGGAGACCTACCTGAGGTGTTTCGTCTCCGAAAATCAGGAGGATTGGGCATCCTACTTATCGCTGGCAGAATTTGCCATCAATAATCATCGTCAAGAATCCACTGGCAGGCCACCGTTTTTTGGTGCATACGGTTATCATCCACAGTTTGGTACTTTCAGTGGGGGAGAAGCTTCAGCAATTCCTGAAGAGGAACAGTTTGCTTCGTCGCTCTCCTCTGTGTGGCAGGGTGTTCTTTGTAATTTGAAGACCATGGGTGACAGGTATAAACGTATGGATGACAGAAAACGCTTGCCAGGTCCGGACCTAATTGTGAATGACTTTGTATGGTTGTCTACCAAAAATATAAGATTGAAAGTTGCTTCTTGGAAGCTTGGACCTAGGTTCATTGGTCCCTACAAAATTACCGCTGTCATTAACCCAGCAGCGTTTCATCTTGAACTTCTTCGGGCCCTTAATATTCACAATGTGTTCCACAGGTCCATACTCAAAAGGCACATAGAACCTCTTGAGCCCTTACCTCTACCACCGCCCCCAGTAATGGTTGATGGTAATTTGGAGTTTGAGATTTCGAGGATAGTAGATTCTCGTCTCCAACATCGTTCTCTGCAATACTTGGTGCACTGGAAAGGCTATGGTCTGGAGGAGAGAACGTGGATTTCAGCGTCAGAGGTGAACGCTCCCAGATTGGTTTGCTCTCTTCACACCTCTTTTCCTGAGAAACCCGGTCCTGAGTGTCCAGAGGCCACTCGTAGAGGGGGGGGGTACTGTCACGGGTGTGTCAGAAGTGACAGACAGTCGCCCTACAGTGGTTTGCAGGAGATCTCCACGTTTGGCAATGCAGACAGCTGCCTAGATAGGAGGCTGTGTTTAAGACCCAGCGACTAACTCCCTTTAGTCTGGGTGTATATATACCTGGTGTGTCTAGGTGGGCATCGCCGGTTATACTCATTTCTACTTGGAACTTGGCTGAAGCAGCGTCACGTCCTCTCTGGAGTCTTGAGGCCGTGTGCCCTGTTGGAGTTCTTCTAAAGCTAAGTTGTTATTCCCCTGTGTTGTCTTCCCCTTTTGTGTTTAGAGTGCTAGCGGAGGTTGACTAGTGCTCATCTCCTTCCACACCCAGCTATAGCCTTACGCCAGGAATAGTAGGGCAAGGCACGTGATCGGCGACAACTGCGGAGTCTGTATAGGGACGTTAGGGGGAGACAGGGTGATGCTAGTCCAGATTAGGAGGTCACCTCTTCCTCCTTTCCCTAGTGTCTGGGCTCTCTTTCCCTTTCCCCTATGTGTTGCACTCACACCTGGCGTGACAGTAGTAGAATACTTACTGGTCGCTGTTGTCTGCTGTTCTCGGCACTGTAAGCCAGAACAAAGCCAGAATGAAGCTCTCATAGACTTACACTGAGAGTTTGCGACCACTAGCTATGACTTCCGGCCAGTCAGGAGCTATGGTCACAAGATGGCAGAATGGGACCGGACAGGCGCCGGAAAGAGTAGAAGATGGCAGCTGGTATTTTACTGGGAGTAAGGAAAAGAAATTAATAATACCAGTCTAGCAGTGAAATAAAAAAAAAAATCTGAAGTGGTACTTTAAGTCCAAATTTAGACGGCCATATATTATGGTTTGTTTACGGACCACAATACCCAGACTAAAAGTGAAATACACCACCTGCAGTACACATGACTTAAGTTTGTGCCACTACCTAAGTTTCCTTGTCTTTTCTTTACCATATCTGTTTTCACATTGCTATTTTATAATCATTTGTAGAATTGATGGACAAATGTATCTTTGGATTCATGAGCCTTCTGTTCCTCTTATTTTTTAAAGGGGTTGTCCACTACTTTAGATCCCCCCCCCCTCCCCCCCAATGTATCCCCCCGGGGCCCTTAAGCCTCTTTGTAAATACCTTCTATTGCAGATAATGCCTGTGAGCGGCGCTATCACTGGCCGCTCACAGGCATCACGTGACCCCTGGCTGCAGCCGCTTCTGACATCCGCTGATGTCACGACAAGTGCTGGCAGCAGCCGGGGGTCTTTTTCTTCCTGGTAGATGCCAGGCTGTGGGCGGGGTTATTCCCCTGCGTCACACCCGGCATCCACCGCACGTTATGCCTCTCCCCATTGGGAAAGCGCACGGTGGATGTGTGGCGCCCCTGAGGGTTCGGTCGCCACAGAGGTATTGCATCTCATCCAGAGGTGTGGTATCTCACTCTGAGGTAAGGAAGGAGTATGGCTCAGGACCCTAACACTACATCCACTACACCACATTTCCGGGGGACAGGGCGAGATTGCTCCTACGGGAGAGCACAGTCCCTGATCCCTGGCTGGAGTGGGGAGGAATCACCTAGAGAGGGGGAACTAAGTAGTGGATTGGTGGAGGACGTAGATCCTGGGAGCACTGAGTAGGAGATATAAAAGTAAGGAGCCATCTTAGATCGGGGAGACAGTCTGTGGAGACAGTGAAAGGAGTCTTAGAGCGCAGGAGCAGGGGCTCAGTAGGAGCTCTGCTCCAGAGGCGGGCCTAGTCAGGAGGCCTGAGCCTGAAGGAGGGAGAAGGGGAGCAGGAGAGGCTCCAGGAGTAGAAGAGAAGGGACCCCAGGGGTACGGGCCGTGCAGTAAGCCACCCGTACGCCCGCCGCTGCCAGGAGGTAGGGGGGTCAGGCCACAGAAGGGGAACCGGGTCCCCCAGCCAGCAGAGACTACAGGACTCAACTGGGAATCGGAGGCTGCAGCACTTCAAGTACAGAAGGCCGTCCACACCAGCCACCAGGAAGGTAGCCGCATAGGGCCAGGGGACGGAACACACGTCGCCCGCCAAGGCCCGAGGACACTGGACAGAGGTGCCGCTAGGTGTGAGGTACAAGGAGAGAGGCCAGAGAGGACACACAGAAGGGGGTCCTGCTAAATGCTCCAGAGATATCTGAGGGTCGACCGAGCCCCTTACTGCGTGAGCACAGGACGCCGTGGGCTCTTACACTGGCCCTGTAACTGGAACTGCTTTAACCGTGAGTAAAAGATCTGGGACTGCACTGCAACGACTCCGTGTTATCACTACTGACCCCAGCACTATCACCACCATCATCCTTACACTCTGCCCTGAAGCTCCACTTCCTGTGGGGAGTTACATCACCTTGCTGCACATACCATCAGCTTCAGTGGACTGCTCCGCAACGGCGGTTCCCAATAACCGCATTCCACAGGTGGCGTAGTCGGACTATTTAAAACAGATACACATACACTACCCTGGTTTGACCGCCCTGGGTCACGGACCGGGTCGCCACCACGGTGACTACAACCCCCAGCATTTACAAGGCCAGGCTCCGGGTATCCCCACGGCCCAGGGGGCGCGTCAGATGCTGGGTGTGACGCGGGGGGTAACCACGCCCACAACCCAGCAGCCACCACGGGGACCTCAGGGCTGAGTCACGCCTCACTTGTGACGTCAGCGCGGAGTTACGTGATGCCTGTGAGCGGCCCCCGATAGCGGTGCTCACAGGCATTATCTGCAATGGAAGGTATTTAAAAAAGGCTTAGGGGAGCCAGGGGGATATATTGGGGATTAATCTAAAGTAGTGCACAACTTCTTTAATGCTTTTTTTTCTTTTTTAAAAAAGGTCAGGATTTGTAAGAAGTGGACAACCCCTTTAAAAGTTAAGATGACTATAATGCTATAATCTGGTCCATCCGAGGAAATACACGCTGCTGGCCAAACAGAGGCCAGCAGCTGACGTCAGTGTGCACATGACCAGGGGTGCATGGCAGTGACGTCATACACGGTGGCCATACTACTTTATGAATAACTATGGGCTGTGTATTATACTGTATGGATAACTATGGGCTGTGCATTATACTACATGGATGACTATGGGCTGTGCATTATACTACATGGATGACTATGGGCTGTGCATTATACTACATGGATGACTATGTGCCGTGCCTTATACTACATGGATGATTATGGGCTGTGCATTATACTACATGGATTACTATGGGCTGTGCATTATACTATATGTATTACTATGGGCTGAGCCTTATACTACATGGATGACTATGAGCTGTGCCTTATACTAGATGGATGACTATGGGCTGTGCATTATAATACATGGATGACTATGGGCTGTGCATTATACTAAATATATTACTATGGGCTGTGCTATATACTCCATGGATGATTATGGGCTGTGCATTATATTATATGAAGGAAATTGGGCTGTGCATTATACTATATGGATGACTATGAGCTGTGCATTATATATGGAGGTGCATTATACTATATGGAGGAATATGGTCTGTGCATTATACTATATGAAGGACGATGGGCTGTACATTATATTATATGAAGGCTATGGGCTGTGTATTATACTAATACTGAGGACTATGGACTGTGAATTATACATGGAGGTGCATTAAACTATATGGAGGAATATAGAGGACTATGGGAGGGCATTATACTATATGGAGGACTATGGGCTGTGCATTATACTATATGGAGGAATATTGGCTGTGCATTATACTATATGGAGGACTATGTGCTGTGCATTATACTATATGGACTATATGAAGGACTATGGGATGCATTTTACTACATGTATGGTATTGATTGCAGAATTTACAATAGATATCACTCATGTAATGTAAGAAGTGAAATCTTTGTCCTTGTACTATACCTATATTTCTCTGCCATATCTGTTCATCATGAATCGTTATATGTGTTAATGGGGCCCACTAAGACTCTTTCGCCCAGGGCCCACGAAAACCTGGAGCCGGCCCTGTCTGGGGATAAACAGCAATATTTTAATTCACTGACAAACTCTGCTCTTGTGTATGGTGAGGAATGGAAAACTAAAGTTATATTAGAACAGAGCAGAACTAAACAGTACTCATTTCCATAAACAATATCGCCAGCTAACCGATAACCCTCCCGAAAGAATAAATATAAATGAATGAAACAAGTATCGGGGTGGTATAATTGTGTGAGGAGAGTCGGAGGTGACATTTTCATTGCTCCCATTCAGCTTTGTTTATATTTTTCATCCAATTACACAAATCTTTGTAGAAAAATACAATTTTGTTTGTTTTCAAAAAGTATAAAGTTGGCCCGCTCCCTGCATTTTTGTAGATGTAAACCTGGCCATTCTCACTTGGAGGATATCTAAAAGCTCCAGAACTTCACTTTAACTAAATCATTCATAGAGTTCACACTTTTTTATGATACTTCTAATGGGAATGTCAGTCTTTGGAAGACTTCTAGTGAAATAATGCTTTGTTTCTTTGTGGGGGTCATCTCCGGGACCTAAACACATTTAGCTCTTCTGCTAAGCTGTGGTGTTTGGTCCTCCATCAGCCTTTTCACGGCAAACAAATGCAATGCCGCATATTTCTATGGCTGTATATATGGAGAAAAATATGTGCACCCCCTACTAAATACTGAGTTTAGGTGCAAACAGGTAAATAAAATCAAGCACACAGCCATGTCATCTCTACCGCCAAATATTAGGTTTTGGTTGTATTTAGTTTTGTATTTCTGTTTTTCCGATTCATTTGAGAACAATGAAAAAATTAGTTTGGTTACATGACTCAATGTTTTTTTTTTTCCTTAAAATGTTTTCATCCTTTTTGCCTGCAATCCGTTTCCCATAGACTTTAATGTAAAAAAAAAATTGAACTGTCTTTTCTGTTTTGTTTTGTTTTTTAAACAAACATTTGTGCAGTGGACGAAAAATGCTGTCTGCGCAAAAAAACAGTAGACAAAACAGAAACTATATCTTTTAGATCACGTTCACACGTTCAGTATTTGGTCAGTATTTTACATCAGTATTTGTAAGCCAAAACCAGGAGTGGGTGATAAATACAGAAGTGGTGACGTGTTTCTATTATACTTTTCCTCTGATTGTTCCACTCCTGATTTTGGCTTATAAATACTGATGTAAAATACTGACCAAATACTGAACGTGTGAATGTGGCCTTAAAAGGACTTTGTCAGGACAGAATGACTGTTCAAACCAAGCTCTGGCACTTCATGAATCATGACGTGGATAAACATTGTCAGCATAGAATAATAATATATAATAATAATTTTTATTTTTATAGCGCCAACACATTCCGCAGCACTTTACAATTTTAGGGGGGGCCTTGAACAGACAAAAAGACATTACAGAATAAGTATAACTCAGAAATTAAAATGAGTGAGGGCGCTGCTCGCAAGTAGAATGACTGCTCAAACTAAGAACTTCCGCTTGGTGTACCATGGCATGGTCAATCATTTAAAGCAGCACTCCCATCAAAGTTTTTATCCTCTTAAAGGGGTTGTCCGGTCCAAATCGATAAGTCTGCAGTCATGAATCCCCCGAGTACACACACTGTGCACTGCGGGGATTCGCCAGTTTCTGACCCGGGACCGGAGGGTATGTATGAGTTATACATACTCCCGGCCAGAGCGCTGCCGCGCTCCATACACAGTGTGCGCGCTGGGGGGATTCATAAGTCTGCAGTCACACAGAGTGACTGCAGACTTATCATTTTGGACTGGACAACCTCGTTAATATATTGCAGTCATCATGTTATATAGCACTATGTACTTACAATTGCTCATTTTGTCTTTCTACTCAGCTAATTCTTTTGTTTTCTCTGCTCTATGTAGAAACAGGAAGTCTCTGGTGCATTTATCATTACCCTCTTCATCTCCTGACCCAGCTGCTTCCCCTCCCCCCATTATAGACTTTTGCAGTGACTTATGACTCATACAGTGAAAATTGACCTGTTTCTACATAGAACTTAGGATACAGCTAGTCAGTTTCTAATCATGTGAAAAGAACTAAATGGGATACTACAGCCAGTACATGCTGATCACGGTTTGGGCAGCATGTATCAGCTGACTGGTTCTCTTGTGGGAAACTGATACTGTATATTGTACAGAACCACTGGACTCCAGCAGTGGAAATGTGCGCTTCGGAGTAATGAACTGCATGTCACAATCTGGAGGTTTGATGGACGGATACAGGAATATGGGCAAGGGGTAGAAATAGAAAAACTGTACTGTTTCTTGTTTGTACTGCAATAGGATCTCTGGACTCCAATGGTCAGGGGCGTAACTACAATAAGTGCAGGGGTTGCAATTGCAACCAGGCCCTGGAGCATAAGGGGCCCAAAAAGTCCCTTTGGCCTACGACTTGCAATAATTTGGGGCCCTGTTGGAGCGTTTGCATTGGGGCCCACTAGCTTCTAGTTACGCAACTGCCAATGGTCACTATACCTCCTATAGCCACATCCTCGTATGAACCTTGGGTGGAAAATTCACCATGGCAGTGTATAGAGCAATACACCTCGGAGTTCCAGAGCTCCGCCAATTGTCAGGTTATTTCCCAAACCTTTCTACCTGGTGGAGACATATAAAAACCTAACTACAGCTTCCCACAGACTTTACGTAACTGGTGGTTCAACCGATCGTTCGTCTGCAGCTATCTCAGCAGCCTCTCTCATACACAGGAGTGTGCGCGCTGACGACAGCCCCTATGTACTCTATGAGAGGGCCACTGCCAGACATGTCTGGAGACAGCTAAACTCTAAGAGAACAAAAGGATTGGACGTGCCGGATCCTTATCTCCCCCGACATCATTTGTCCGACTACCCCAAACACGTGACACTGTTAACCGAACCAGTGGATATCAGAGCGTTCAGCCGAAGTTAACCTAATGTGTACGGGGGCATAAAGCAAACTGTCCTAATTGCTATATTTGCAAACAGCAGTGTAACTTGAATCTCATGGGCCCCAATGCAAAAGCTCAAATTTTTGCAAGTCGCTAATAGTATTGGTCTTTTCATATAGGCCAAAGGGACTTTTTGGGCCCCTTAGAGTATGTGCATACGGTCAGGAGTCGCCTGTGGCACCGAGACTGCGGAATAGCCTCGCGGCTTCCGCTCATTATGCAAATGAGCGGCGCCATATTTTTTTCATATACAGACTTTCCTCATAGATGCTAGTCTATGGGGAAAGTCCAGTAGTGGACCCGCAAGAGAAATTGTCATGCTGTGGATCTGAAAGACGTGCTGCATGTCCGTGTCCGTGGGTGATCCACAGGTGCACAGAGACGCATAGTGGACATGGGATTTCTAGAAATCCATCCACTATGCTGTAACATCTGGACGCTGCGGGTTTGACGCTGCATAACACACAGCGTCTGTGGATTGTGGGCACATACCCTTACGCTCCAGGGCCCAGGGGCGAATACAACCCTTGCACTTCTTGTAGTTACGCCCCTGTTTGCAAATGTGACCGTAAGTAAGTGTACCCCACAAATTATTCAAAACAACATTTTCTCACCATTTATTTGATTGTTCTGGTAAAATATTACCACAGAGAACTACCAATGCTTGTACCGACTTATATCCACAGACTAATGTGGCCGATAACATTGTATTCACTAGCTTATTTTTCTATTACAAAAAAAGAAAACAAAGGAATTGAACTACAATGTTTACAATCATGGTCTCCACTAACATGGCCGCCGCCCAGGGAAGGTGGAGACGTGTGACTGAAAACAGTTTGGCCTCTAGCGTTTACAATCTCTGTATTTGGTGTGTGGACCTTGTAACCACATGTAAGAACATTTCTGTCTGTGCTCCCGTGGTAGTCTCCATCAGCCCGGGCTGTTCGCTGACCGCAGTGACACAAAGGGACGCCCTTCGTGTGCAGGCTCCTAGGGGTCCTCTCCAAGATGGCGGCGCTGGGGCTCGTCCTTCATGTGGGATTCTTGGCCTGGAATGTGTTCGCGGTATGGCAGAACCTGGAGGTGATTGACACCAAGCTGAGCCATGGAGCCAATACCTATGGAGGCAGGTGGAAGTACCTGACCTTCCTGAACCAGGTGAGGCATGGCTGGAGATAACAAGCCTCCTGGCATCTCCATCGGCAGGAATGAAAGCTTGGAGCAGATGCAGCATACTCTAGCTTTGCTACAGCTATGGAACTACAGATCCCAGCATGTCAGAAGGCAGCACACAGTTCGATTAACCCTTTAATTCTCATTCTTGCGCTTCCATTTTTCCTCCCCTAAGAGCCATAACTTTCTTTTGCAGTCTTCATATCTGTATATATCTGCTTGTTGTTTTGTTTTCTTTTACCATGCATTATACTGAGAAACGGGAAAAAATTCCAAATGAGGTGAATTGGTAGAAAGCAAGTCATTCCACCGTTGTTCTTGGAGTTTTATTCTTAAAGCCTTGATTGTACGGTAAGGCCACGTGAGGGTTTTTACGACTCAAAAATGTAAGGAAAACCTCACAGTGTGAATGAGATTTTAGAAATCTCTGTTCTTTTAATGCTACTGTAAAACATTGCGTGTCTTTTTTTTTTTTTTTTTTTTTTTTTTTTCTGCATGGAAAAACTGCTGAAAAAATGCTATGTATGAACAAGCTCTCAGGCTGAGTTCCCACGATTAATATTTGGTTTGTTTTTGATGCTACAGATTTTCTGTACCAATTGGCTCCACATTTTTTTCGGTTTTGAGTGCAATCTTATTTTTTTGGTACGGCATGTTTTAAATAAAGCTGCTTTTGTTTTTATCTCTCTTTTTGATTTTGAAAAACTTTTCTTTATACAGTCATGTTCAGATTACATGCGTTTTTGCTGCTCAAACTCAACTCCTGATCCCCCTCCATACAGGGGCACCTCCTTCCCATGACACACTACTACATCATAGACGGATGGGGTTAAAGCGTTTACCTATTATTTGGGAAAGCCCAATATTTTCGTTTATCCATTGTACTATATTACTGAGGTGCCGAACCAGATCTGAGAATGTAATATGGAGCCATAGGGAATCTTTGTGACCAGGAGCGCGCCATATTGTAGGAATTGCATAACAGGTGTTACCGGACCTCGGCTCACCTTGATAAGTGAAATCCAAACATTTTATGGCAATATCCCTTTAAGATTTGATTTCTTTTTTTTTTGTGGTGTCTGCAGACTGCAGATGGCAGAGATCACAATCTCATAGGCAGAGGGGACTTTGCCTGTGGGTTAAGGTGACTCAACATTTCAAAGGTTACGTTTATTGGCACGTAGTAAAATTGCCACTTGTGCCGACAGCAATTAATCCCACTGCCCTCTTACACAAGTTGCGCCGGCTCTGCCAAGTACAGGACAGTGGTGTAAGGTGCTGCCCATCACTTTTGATAGTGACTTATCTCCTAAGGACTGGGTATGATAAAATCAATTGGCTGAGCACTGAATATCTAAAAATGTTTGCCCTTATGTACTGAGGTATGGAGAGTCCCTTTACGTGCGGTGGTTCTCCCTTCTTACCCTGGATCCTTCTCCGCCGCCGTTGTGTAACTGGCAGACATATGGGGCGTTTCGCCTCTATTAGATGTGCAGGGTTGTGTATATGGAGATCCCAAATTTATCATGAATGACGGGCGCTTACACCTGTATCTAATCCTCTGGTGTGAGACTTCGCAGAAACCTGCCACAGCGATGATTTGTGCCTTACTATCTGAGGTTATGGGAATTTGAGGAATCTAAGGGTTGGAAAAACCCATATGTCTATCTTCATAGTGATGTGGTTAGGTAAGCCCTGAGTCCACAGTTAGATAACTGCACTTGCGTAACTTTGTAGATCTGTGTATTTGGGGAAATTAAGGATTTTGAAATGGCACATTCAGCAGCTTATAAAATGTAGGACCAGTCCGCACCCCATATATGTCTTTTTAGTAAGTTCTCATTCTCTATGAAATGCCAGTTCTAAATAGGAACACCCCAGTTTTTCCTCTGTCACTCCTCCAAGAAAGTGTGTGCAACTTCTAACTTCCAACTGTGAGATCTCGCATCCACTACTTGGTTCTACTTTGCTCCTCAGCGAGAACCACGCGAGTCTCCTCTCAATTTCCGATTCTCTGGCAGGCCCTTATGGTCTTCAGCATGGAGGTGGCTTCGGTCCCCTCACTATGACCACCACACAATTCTTTAATATAATAAAACGCTCACTGAACTGTCAAATCTGGAATAGGGACATGTGTGGGACAGGGTGGGATGGATCTACATTGGTCAGATCTTTGTGGCTAAGGCCTTAAGCCTTTATAGACCTAAAAGAAGAGCTAAACCTTCCAAACAGTTACCTTTTCCGCTAACTACAATTTCGACATGCCCTTCAGACCTTGTTCATGGATCCACCCCCTTTTCTGCGAGAATTCCCTTTATGGATCTGTGCTTGTATCCCATATATAAGCCCCTTTGCTGACAGAGAGCATGTATCCACTACATGACCTGACGAGAAGCAAGTGGGAGACTGACGTAGGACTGATAAGCGCTGAGCCCTGGGAGTGGAGCTTTGGAAGCTCCAAAACATGTTTCCCCTAAATATATTGAAAAAGTCACAATTCTCTATATTCTTCACCGGGGTGGCTCAGTGGTTAGCACTGAAGTCTTGCTGCGCTGGGGTCCTGGGTTTAAATCCCACCAAGGACAACATCTGCAAGGAGCTTGTATGTTCTCCCTGTGTTTCTGTGGGTTTTCTCCGGGTTCTCCGGTTTCCTTCCACACTTCAAAGACATAGTGATAGGGAATGTAGATTGAGAGCCCCAATGAGGACAGCGATGATGATGTCTGTAAAGCACTGCAGAATATGTTGGCGCTATATAAAAATAAAGATTATTATTCACTGTACTTATTACACCACAGCCAGAATACACAGGGTACAACCTGAATTCCCGGATTAGTGTCCCCAAAATGTCACATAGGCCAGGGAACATTTTTTCACTTTCTATAGGATTGCCTGGAAGTTAGGGAATACTGGGCCTAAGTGGTTCAGTTCTACACGAGTGCATGGGAATCCCCATCACAAATGACCCTAAGACTTGTCTACTATTTGATGACCCTGAACCAATACCAAAGGATTGTAGAAGACTCATTCCTGACTGAAGTCCTATTTATGGCCAAAAATGTGAGGCCAGACATTGGATGTCGTCAAGAGTACCAAGCGTCTTGCAATGGAAATTGGTGGTAAACCTCCCCTTGCTTCAAAAAATATATATTTATATACGCCAGAGATGCCCTTGTAAATTTCCAAAAATTTCAGATGGATGGATTGAATCCCTCCTGACTGCTTAACCGGTGGGTGAGGATGGGATGGTGGCCGACCTGGTTAAGGGCTCCTGGGGCTGCACTTTCTTCAATGTGGTCTTCGAATTAGCCCTTTATCAACCTATCTCACTAGATAGAAATAGACAAGCAGCAATGACTATTGTATATCATCGTCTATTTGGGGCGTTTTTCCGTTTGTGGGCAGAACCCACTTAGATAGGTTTTCAGATATTTTATACAAGTTCTCTACATCTATTCTACATTGCTGTTACAACTATGTATTAAAAAAAATAGTTTCTGGTAATGATTTATCGGACATCAAAGCTTGTTAATTTGCTGTATCCATAACACATGTGATCCTTTATATCCTTTCCTCAATAACTTTTTTTTTTTTTTTTAACCCAAATAAAGTTTATCACCTACCCACAGGATTGGTGATAACTTGTGGTTCGGTGGAGGTTCAATCATGGATACTCCTACCAATCTCAAATAGGTGATAACTTTAAATGTTGGAAGTAACCCTTTAACTGCGCAGCCATAAACTCTTCTCTCTCTCCCTCTTCTCTCTCTCCCTCTTCTCTCTCTCCCTCTTCTCTCTCTCCCTCTTCTCTCTCTCCCTCTTCTCTCTCTCCCTCTTCTCTCTCTCCCTCTTCTCTCTCTCCCTCTTCTCTCTCTCCCTCTTCTCTCTCTCTCTCTCTCTCTCTCTCTCTCTCTCTCTCTCTCTCTCTCCTCTCCCTCTTCTCTCTCTCTCTCTCTCTCTCTCTCTCTCTCTCCCTCTTCTCTCTCTCTCTCTCTCTCTCTCTCTCTCTCTCTCTCTCTCTCTCTCTCTCTCTCTCTCTCTCTCTCTCTCTCTCTCTCTCTCCCTCTTCTCTCTCTCTCTCTCTCCCTCTTCTCTCTCTCTCTCTCTCCCTCTTCTCTCTCTCTCTCTCCCTCTTCTCTCTCTCTCTCTCTCCCTCTTCTCTCTCTCTCTCTCTCCCTCTTCTCTCTCTCTCTCTCCCCCTCTTCTCTCTCTCTCTCTCCCCCTCTTCTCTCTCTCTCTCTCCCCCTCTTCTCTCTCTCTCTCTCCCCCTCTTCTCTCTCTCTCTCTCCCCCTCTTCTCTCTCTCTCTCTCTCCCTCTTCTCTCTCTCTCTCTCCCTCTTCTCTCTCTCTCTCTCTCCCTCTTCTCTCTCTCTCTCTCCCTCTTCTCTCTCTCTCTCTCCCTCTTCTCTCTCTCTCTCCCCCTCTTCTCTCTCTCTCTCCCCCTCTTCTCTCTCTCTCTCCCCCTCTTCTCTCTCTCTCTCCCCCTCTTCTCTCTCTCTCTCTCCCCTCTTCTCTCTCTCTCTCTCCCTCTTCTCTCTCTCTCTCTCTCCCTCTTCTCTCTCTCTCTCTCTCTCCCTCTTCTCTCTCTCTCTCTCTCTCCCTCTTCTCTCTCTCTCTCTCTCTCCCTCTTCTCTCTCTCTCTCTCTCTCCCTCTCTCTCTCTCTCCTCTTTCTTATAAATGGCTGAAATTGGGCCTCATAGCGTTTCTGTCAGAAATGTCACTCCTCTGGGACCCAGATCTATCTTGAGGATGGGGACATGTCTTGCTCTGTCAGTAATGTACAGGCATCGGCTCTTGCATAGCTCCCTATTCCTCGCCTTGAGACGTAGATGTGTACATCAGTATAGAACCAGGGCAGATACATGGATGTCTGCTGCATTTTATTCTCTCCACTATTGTAATCCAATGTCTCCCCAGGTCCTCCAGACGACGTTCTTTGGGGTCTGCCTACTGTGTGATCTCCTCCAGCTCTGCCTCTCCAATCGGAACCGGTTCTGCTCCGTTCTGACACTGGTAAAGGACTGCATCTTTGCTGCACTGGCATTCCCAGTTGGCGTGGTAAGTTTGACACATTTTACACTTCTATTAAATTGTCCACAAGGTGGCGCTGTCTTTCAGTAGAATCTGCACTGTTCAGGCATTCAGTTTTTAATACTTTTTTTTTCCATTTCCAGTATGTATTTACTTCATTCTGGAGTATTTATGCCTATGACCGGGAGCTGGTCTACCCCAAAGAATTGGACAGCATCATTCCTCAGTGGCTTAACCACGCCATGGTAAGAGTATCCTATGAGCTCTCTTTATGGCGCGGCTTCTTATTTATTTTACTTGCTTATATAGCGCCATCATATTCCACAGCGCTGTACATAATCACTGTCTCGATTAGGGCTCACAATCTAGATTCCCTATCAGTATGATTTTGGGAGGAAACCCAAGCAAACACTGCGAGAACAAGTCATTGCAGATGTTGTCCTTGGTGGGATTTGACCCCAGCTCTGCAAGGCCACAGTGTTAACCACTGAACCACCGTGCTGCCTATTTTTATAACCAGATCCACAATCCTGTCTGCAAGCATAATATCCCTGGTAATTTCTCCCAAAGAATGAAGCTTGCTGAGTTCAGAGACAAATGCAATCCTGGGCTTTAATCTGACCATTGGCAACATCTGCATGGAGATTGTAAGTTCTGTCCATGTTTGGTGTGTTTCCTCCCATGCCCCAAAAATATGCTAAGAGGTCACCTGGCTTTCTTTGATATTGACTCCAGTCTTTGCCGTAAAATAAAGAAAAGTAGATTGTACAGCGCTGTGGAAGACGTTGGTGCTATAAATGCAACTGGAAGCAAGTTAATAATTCAGAATACTCTATGATCTGACACTTATCTGGTTCTATTGATTTTGGGGAAAGGAATTTTGTCATATCTATGCAGTGTGGATCACTAGTAAAGAAAAAAAAACATTTTAAAAAGTTTTCCTGTCTCATAAAGTGTTGGCATGTTGCAGGATATGCTATCCGCACACATCCTGAGAATTAAGGGGACAGTGGGGATGCTATGCGGTGTACTGTTGCGTTCCCTTTGCTCTTTTTTACCCCTGAACAGGTGCCCCTCCACCTGACGGTATATGGAAATGCAGTGCGGTCCCCAATCAGGTGAATGGATGGATACCGCTCTGTGCACGGCCGGAGGCTCCCATGTGCAGGCAGAAGCTGGTGTTTAATCACTGTCATTCTTAAAATCAGCGGGCGCCCCAGAGATCATACCCCCACCAGAGGTTGGGGGCATAGCCATAGATTCTCTTTGGGGTAATCTGGTACATAGACATATATAGCCCTGTGTGATGTTTTGCTTTCCGTTTTATCCCCTTTTTCTTTACAGCATACATTCATCCTTCCACTTATACTCATCGAGCTTGTTACATGTTCACACCAATACCCGAGCAAGAAGAGCGGTCTCGCTGTCCTGGTAGGCTTCGGGATTGCATATCTGTCATGGTAAGTGTTTTTTTTCTGCTAATTGGGTTTTCCAGGATTAGTAAACAGGGCTTTTCCCAGACACAATAGAGCAGAGTACAGTTATTACTGATCATTACAGAAATCTGACATGTCACAGTAACATGCTATGAGTTTTACACATTGGGGATCTGAGTGCTGAGACACTGACCATTTGCTTAAAGAGGTTGAAGTACCCAATTAAAGTGATTGTACGGGACTTTATTATTGATGGTCTATCCTTAGGATAGGTCATCAATGTCTGATTGGTGGTGATGCGACTCCTGGCTCCCCCGCCAATCCGTTGTTCCCAGTGTCCATACACATGCTGCTTCCAGGTGCACTGACACTCCCCCAGTGCACTTAAAGCCTGATTTGCATATTGTTTCTGCATTAGATTTCTAATGAATGGCACATCAGATTTCTACCCAAAAAAAAAAACATTTTTTACTGGGGGACAATTGGCTATACAGTCATGCCACCACCTCCATATGTAACAACATGCTGACAGGTCCCATAAGTTTTATTGGCCTGTAACACCGGACAGGAGAGTACTCTAGAGAGATGCAGAATTTTGTATTCTACCGTGACAGTTTTATCGGGAAGATTTAGGGATCCAGTTGATGGTGGACAGTGCATATAAACTATTAATGTCCTGTTCTCTTGTGCACAGGGTGTACTGGGTGCATTATGCCGCGGATATCTGGGTGTACCCCATCCTGGCGAAGCTGGATGCAGTAGGGTTGCTCGTGTTCTTCGCATCTTCATTCCTAATTATGCTCACGTTCTACTGCTTGGGAGAGTGGCTGACACGGATGCGCTGGGGTAAGTAGTCCTACGTTATACGCCTCATTCACAAATGTGTATTCGGTGTTTATTAATGGCCAAATATTGGGTCCATAAGGGGTGAAATGAAGCCCATAGGAATTTTCTATTAACTCCTGCTTTTCAGAATGAAATAAAATTAAGATCTAACTATGGAAACATTTGTAAACCGCCCCTATTGCACTTATTTTTGGAAAGGTAGTCCCTTTTATATATGCCTGGGCAACCTCAGTGCTGTCAAATGGCCAAAAAGGCTGACAGAAAATATATAGTCCTAATAGATTCCTATTTTTCTTCACTACCTTGTTCTGATATCAATATTTTAATTCTCCCTGCTTGTTCCACAGGTTCCGGCCGTCCCTCTAAAAAGAAGAAGAAAAAGAAGAGCAACTAAAGTTAAAAGTCAGGATTCAGGACCAACAAATAGTTTTTTTTTCTCTTAATTGAACAAGGAACCCTTCCCCTTTAGTCGGAGGAAGGAACAGCCACAGCAGAACAATCATTGTAAGACTGATGGCTCCAGGTCCCCCCTCTCTGCAGATCCAGCTGAGAAGAGCTCTCTGGCTCCACCTAGTGGCCCGCAGCTCGTATCATTGACCATGGTACCCGCTAACTCATTGGCACTAATGGTTAGAGGTCATTATATATATATATATATATATATATATATATATATATATATATATATATATATATATATATATATATATATATATATATATATATATATATATATAAAAAAAAGTTTCTGCTCCTACCTCCCTTCCATATTTAAGTTGACAAAGAAATGAAAACCCCAAATATCCTGTTTTGTGTTTATTTTGTTTTTTTTTCCCTTGCTATTTTTTAATCTTATGTTTACATATAGGGGACATGGCTTTACCTAGCAGGAATGTACTTTTAAGCTGGTCCTAGTTCCTGCCTTAATCTGTGGCCTCACAGCAGCCTATGCACAAAGGAATTCTGGGTAATGGCTGGCTGCATGGCTATGGGACTGTGAAGGTTTAACCCTACATTTTTTATTTTTTTTAATTTGACCGTAGACTGTACGATATTCTGTATATTTGCTTTCATTGATCCTACATTTCCTTCTCTGTGGGCATCTTCATATTACAGGTCCCAGAGTGATGGTTTTGCATTTCAGTTGAGGAAGGACGGCACAGGTCTCGCTTTGCCCGCTTTACCTATCAGTAACGAAACATTACATTCGCTCTATAGGCAGCCCTAGGTGATGATGTATGTAGCCTGCAGTGCAAATTTGGGGTCTTTACTTACCCTCTCCTGGTTTCTATAAATTGACAAGTGGGACGCTCTCCCTGGTGTGATATCAGACCTGGACTGTGCCCTCTGAGCAAATCAGATGCTTCCCGTTTCATTAAAGCACTGACTAAGAAACTGCGGCTCCATCTCCCTCCTCTCCCCACACCCCTTTTCTGTACTGTTTACACCATATGGTGTTTAAACATTTACCGAGTGTAAAGCAAGGCAAGAAAGCTGGAGGTATGGGCTGCTTAGGGGGGACAATGCCACTTTCTCCTAAGATGGATTTTACAATAGATTCTTTTATATTCATGTACTACTGATTTATGGAAAAAAATCATCCTAATCATACAAACGCTTTAATATAGGACAGGACTGATTTTTGTAAGTGGACAGACCCCTTTTTGTACGCCTTTTGCATGCCTGGGGGAAAAAATCTCTGTAATATACAGCTTCCATTTAAAAATGATCGTGTGATATTATGTATGACCGCATAAGTGGTCGAGGTCCCTAGAGTTGGGGGAACAGAGGAAAACTTGAAATAAAAGGATATTAAAAAGTTTTTCATTTTAAGGCACATAAAGACACAACAATTGTCGTGATATAGTAGAGCTGAATCTGTTATTTAACTGCTTAGAAAGATATTCAGGGTTGTGTTTCTTTAAGGGCTCATGCAGATGAGCGTATAATTGGACGTTTGCTATCAGATTGTTGATCGGACAGCAGACTGATCCATGTTATACAATAGGACTGTTCAGATGAACGATCTTTTTCTTTTCTCGGTCCAACCGTCCATGAGAAAGAAATTGCAGCATGCACTACTTTCTTCTGAATCTCTGAGACTCATCCATTCAAGTCTATGGATGCTTAAAAAAAACGGATCACCCAGAGACGAAAATCATCAGTTTTCTGTGTGAAACTTGGAAAATTTTCATACGCTCGTCTGCAGACGGCCTAAAGATCAGGGATGAACGACCGCATATAACAAGGTGTTCTTGTTTGTGATGCAGGGTAATTATTTAAGCCTCTACCATTAAGCGCATGTCAACCTTGAACACTTTCTTTCAGTTAACTTACAAAATGATGCCTACACACAAGTAATATTTTTGCATTAATTATTTTGTGCCAATTCTGAGCATGCAGTACACTCCAGAGCTGCATTCACAATTCTGCAGGCTTCAGAGCCACAATCTTTCAATCAATTTCCCTGCTTGTTTAGTGTCTTCAACAGTTTGCTTTGACGTCAGTGAATTGTAGTCTTTCCACTAGACTACGTGTTGTAATCAAATGTAGGACAAAATAACTGTATCCTGCGTTATAAGGGCTCAGCTAAGATGTTAGGAGTGTTTGCTAACAAGATTGCTGACTGTTTCCAAAAAAAAAAGATAATAGTGCATCTTTGAAGGATGTAACTCAGGATCAGTACAGGATAAGTAATGTATATACACAGTGACTCCATTGGCAGAATAGTGAGTGCAGCTCTGGAGTGTAATACAGGATGTAACTCAGGATCAGTACAGGATATGTAATGTAATGTATATACAAAGTGACTCCATTGGCAGAATAGTGAGTGCAGCTCTGGAGTATAATACAGGATGTAACTCAGGATCAGTACAGGATATGTAATGTAATGTATATACACAGTGACTCCATTGGCAGAATAGTGAGTGCAGCTCTGGCGTATAATACAGGATGTAACTATTTAAAAAGTGACTCAATGTTGTATGTCACTTAGATTTTTGTTATTGAAAAATTGTGTTCAAAGATGGACAACATATGATCACGAGCGCCTGTATACGCAGTATACAAGCATAAAGGATGATATAAATCTATGCTAATATAACTGATTGACAAGCACAACACTGTAAATCTGCAATATGCGGATGATGGGTTTGGATTGTGTAGACATCCCATTTATTAATGCTGAATCATACTTGAGATCGTCTTTGGGGTTAATACCCTTTGAACTGTTAGACATGTGGTGTGGGTTTTAGCGTCGGCAAATGCAGAGTTAATGTTTTCAGGAATGGGGAGTCAAAGAATATTGATTGTTACTTTCAGTCTGTGGTCTGTGAATAAAGTCTACTGACTTTTCTTATATTGTTACATTGATATTTCTTTTCTCCTGCTAAGTAATACTATCACTTGGTCTGGTGGGTAATCACACCAACTGTTTGTGGTGGCGCTATATCAATGTTATGTTGTAGTAAGATAAACCTGCAGCTGATATTTGAGAAATGTTATGCTCTTCCTCTTTTGTTGTTTATTAGCATATGTAGTGTTACTATAATGCTGCCCCCTATGTATAAGAATACAACTACTAGAATGCTGCCTATATGTACAAGAATACAACTACTAGAATGCTGCCTATATGTACAAGAATATAACTATTATAATACTACCCCAGGTTAGAAAAATACAACTACTAGTATAATACTACCCCTTGTGTACAAGAATACCACTACTATAATACTGCCCCCTGTATACAAAAATACCACTACTATAATACTGCCCCCCTGTGTACAAGAATACCACTACAACAATACTGCCCCCGTGTACAAGAATACCACTACTACAACAATACTGCCCCCGTGTGTGTACAAGAATACCACTACTAAAGCAATACTGCCCCCGTGTGTGTACAAGAATACCACTACTAAAGCAATACTGCCCCCGTGTGTGTACAAGAATACCACTACTAAAGCAATACTGCCCCCGTGTGTGTACAAGAATACCACTACTACAACAATACTGCCCCCGTGTGTGTACAAGAATACCACTACTAAAGCAATACTGCCCCCGTGTGTGTACAAGAATACCACTACTAAAGCAATACTGCCCCCGTGTGTGTACAAGAATAAAATTGCTATAATACTACCCCAGGTTAGAAATATACAGTTACTATAAAACTACCCCTATGTACAAGAATACCACTACTGGAACAATACTGCCCCCGTGTGTACAAGAATACCACTACTAGAACAATACTGCCCCCGTGTGTACAAGAATACTGTTACGGATCCGGGTGGTGGAACCTCTGTGGAGGGACCAGAGGGGCGTAACTAGGTATCAACTCGGACTGACCAACGTCACACTGCAGCTCAATCGACTCCATGAACCAGGGAAGGACCGAGCAGAGGGACCAGGTGCTACTCTGGGCCAGTCCTTGTATGAGAGCAGGTGACTCCCACGGGTCAGAAGGCAGGGACTGACCGGTACAGCAGATGAGCACGGTAGACAGACTGGCAGACCCCACGGGTAACTGGCAGGAGCCTCCAGATAGGCAGGCTGGTAGCCACGGCAGGTAACAAGCAGGAGCCTCCAGGTAGGCTGGCTGGTAGGCACGGCAGGTAAAGCCTCCGGATAAGCGGACTGGCCGAGCCCATAGACAGACTGGTGGGCTGGGCTGTGAGTAGACTGTTGGGCTGGGCTGTGAGTAGACTGTTGGGCTGGACAGGTAGTCAGGCTGGCGGGCTGGACCTAAGGGCTGAAGCAGAGTAAGTACACAGCTACAACCTTGCATGGGCACCTCCATTTTGGAGGTGCCTTTTATATGAGAAGTCCTCTGGCCATTGGCCGGGGACTCCTTAGGACGGCGCCAAGAAGAAGAAGCGGGGCGTGGATGTTCTCCCTGGGTTCCCAAGTTCTCTCCTCTGGGCCAAACCCCTTCCAATCCACCAAAAAAAAAGGTTTTTCCTCTTACCCTCTTGGTGGCTAGAATGTTCTCTACCTCATAGACGTCCTCAGCGGAGACCGGAGCTGGGGAGGTACCTGCATCGTCGGAAAAAGAATTAAGAACAACTGGTTTGAGGAGAGATACGTGGAAGGAGTTGGGAATCCGTAAGGTGGCCGAGAGTTTTAACTTGTAGGACACTGGATTGATTTGCTTGAGGACTTCAAATGGACCGATGAACCATGGACCCAGCTTATAGGAGGGTATTTTGAGACAAACATGTTTGGAGGAGAGCCAAACCTTGTCTCCCGGACAGAATTGAGGTGGGTCCAGACGTCTCTTGTCGGCATGTCTCCTCATCCGCTCGGAGGATAGAAGAAGTGTGGATCTAGTGTCCTCCCAAATAGTGGAAAATTCGCTGACCAGGGACTCCACGGCAGGATTGTCCACTGAAGCGGAGACGGGAAACTGAATCTGGGGGTGTTGACCGTAGACCACAAAGAACGGGGACTTGGAAGAAGATTCGTTCTCATGGTTGTTTTAGGAGAACTCGGCCTGTGGTAGGAGCTCTACCCAATCGGTATGGTGAGCGTTGACGAAGTGCCGGAGGAAGCTGGTAAGGATCTGGTTGATACGTTCCACTTGGCCATTGGACTGAGGTTGATAAGCAGAGGAGAAATCCAGGGAGACATCCAGCAGCTTACACGTAGCTTTTCAGAAGCGCAAAGTGAACTGGACCCCTCGATCAGACACAATGTGGAGGGGTAGGCCGTGGAGACGAAAGATGTGATGGATGAAGTCCTTAGCCAGCACAGATGCAGATGGGAGACCAGGCAGAGGGATAAAGTGGCCCATTTTAGAAAAGCGGTCTGCAACCACCCAAATGTACAACCGGCAGAAACAGGGAGATCAGTAAGAAAGTCCATAGCAATGTGTTGCCACGGAGCAGCACGTACGGGAAGAGGCAGGAGACGGCCGGCTGGAAGATGTCTGGGAACCTTGTTGCGGGCACAGGATGAACAGGCCGTGACTAAGTCTACAACATCCTTGCGCAGGGAAGGCCACCAGTAATGCCGGGTAATGAGCAGGAAGGTCTTCCTCTGGCCGGCATGGCCGGCTAATTTAGATGAATGACCCCAGTGAAGAACCTTCTTACGATCCGGAACCGCTACAAATGTCTTACGGGGTGGGAGACGAGACGGGTCCAAGGGAGCCACATTCATCACTTTGGAGGGATCGATGATATGCATAGGCTCCTCCTCTCGATCGGAAGACAGGAAGGATCGGGACAAAGCGTCGGCTTTAATGTTCTTGTCTGCAGGGCGGTAATGTAGGGTAAAGTTGAAGCGGGCGAAGAACAAAGACCACCGGGCCTGACGCTGATTAAGTCTTTGGGCATTTTGTAGATATGCCAGGTTTTTGTGATCAGTGTAGATGACCTGCGGGTGCAGAGCCCCCTCTAGCAGGTAATGCCACTCCTCCAGCACCAATTTGATGGCTAGCCGTTCTCGGTCTCCTATGGAGTAGTTGCGCTCGGACGAGGAGAAGAGCTTGGAGAAGAAGCCGCAGGTTACCATTCTCCTGGACGGATATTTCTGAGTGAGCACCACTCCGGCTCCGGAAGAGGAAGCATCAACCTCCAGAAAGAACTGTTTGTTGCAATCGGGACAGTGCAGCATCGGCGCAGAAGAGAAGGCTTGTTTTTAGGAGAGGAAGGCCTCTTCCGCTTCAGACGTCCATTCCTTAGGATTTGCTCCCTTACAGGTGAGCGCAGAGATGGGTGCAGTCCGGGAAGAGAAATGTGGGATGAAGAGGCGGTAATAGTTCGCGAAGCCCAGGAATCGTTGAATCACCTTCAACCCTTCCGGTCGGGGCCACTTTAAGACTGCAGAGACTTTCTCGGGATCCATCCGTAGACCAGTCTTAGAGATAATATAGCCCAGGAACGGAAGAGAGGTCTGCTCGAAGAGGCATTTCTCAAGTTTTGCGTATAGGTGATTCTGCCTGAGCCTCAGCAGGACCTGACTAACATCCCTCCGGTGTGTGGGTAGATCCGGAGAGAAGACCAAGATGTCATCCAGGTACACCACTACGCATGAATATAAGAGGTCACGGAAGATGTCGTTAACTAGTTCTTGGAAGACGGCTGGAGCATTACAGAGGCCGAAGGGCATCATACGGTATTCATAGTGGCCTTCCCGAGTATTGAATGCCGTCTTCCACTCGTCTCCTTGGCGGATCCGGACCAAGTTATACGCCCCACGAAGATCGAGCTTGGTGAAGATCTTTGCTCCTTTAAGGTGGTCGAACAGCTCTGAGATGAGTGACAGGGGGTATTTGTTTTTGATAGTAATCTGGTTGAGTCCCCTATAATCGATACAGGGGCGTAGTGAACAGTCTTTTTTTTTTTTTTTACGAAGAAGAATCCTGCTTCAGGCGGGGAGGTAGATTTCTGGATGAATCCCCTAGCCAGATTTTCTTCGATATACTCAGACATGGCCCGGGTTTTGGCCATCGACAAGGGGTAGATACGCCCACGGGGTGAAGAGGCACCGGGTACCAGGTCGATAGGGCAATCAGGTGGCAGTGTCTCTGCTTCCTTCTTGTCGAAGACATCTGCATAGGACCAGTAAGGTGCCAGTAGACCTGGTAAATTAGCCGGAGTAGACGGAGGTCGAGCCGGGCGAACCGGAACCAGGCAGGTCTCATGGCAATCCTGCCCCCAACGGAGCACCTCACCGAATCGCCAATTCACAACGGGTTCATGTCTCTGTAGCCAGATTAGGCCTAGCAAAAGGGAGTAAGAGAGTCCGGATAGCACAAGGAAGGAGATCCTCTCCGAGTACAGCATTCCCACCTGAAGGGTTACAGGCTCTGTGACGAGCAAGATGGTCACCGGAAGGAGTCTTCCATCCATGGAAGCGACTGCCACTGGTTCAGCCAGAGGTTTGGTGGGAACCTGATACTTCTCTACAAGGGACTGAGAAATGAGATTCCCAGTGGCTCCGGAATCCAGGTGGGCGGTTTCAAAGAAGCGGGTCTCTCCACAAGAAATAGAAACGGTAGAGTCACGGACGAAGAGGATTTACTCTTGCCTAGGATGACCTCTCCAAGCCGTCCTAGACACTGGAGTTTCCCGGCTTCACCGGGCAGGAATGGATCAGATGCTCCTTACTACCACAGTAGAAACAGCTCCACTCGGCTCGGCGTGTTTCTTGGCGAGACGACCATCTTGGTCTGGTCGATCTACATGGGTTCGGGCGAGCATGCCCGGGGAGTTGCTGGTTGAGAGGCAGGTTTCTGGAAAACAGGCGCAAGACGAGGAAATCTTCTCTCCCAGGTAGTCTCCTTAGCTCATTCCAGGAAACGGATGTCAATCCGGGTAGCTAGTGACACCAGTTCATCCAGGGTGGTAGGAATGTCCCGGCTGGCTAGCTCGTCCTTAATCCGTCCGGAAAGACCCTCCCAGAAGGTGGACACCAGGGCCTCGTTGTTCCAGGCAAGCTCAGATGTGAGGATACGGAACTGTATGGCATACTGGCCCACGGTGAGACTCCCTTGGCGGAGACGGAGCAATGAGGAGGCAGTAGAAGTCCTTCGTCCGGGCTCATCGAAGACCTTCCGAAAGGCAGTGAGGAAAGCCGGAAGATCGGACACCAGGGGATCCCCTCTTTCCCATAGAGGGTTTAACCATGCCAATGCTTCCCCGGTGAGGTGAGACATGATGAACGCCACCTTGACCCGGTCGGAGGGAAACTGATGTGTCACTAGTTCAAAGTGCAGCGTGCACTGGTACAGAAAACCCCGACAGAAGACGGGGTCACCCCCAAAACGAGGAGGCGCAGACAGCCGTGGTCCAGAGCCGGATGCCTTTGCACTGGTAGGCAGAGGCGCCGCGGGAGCGGGTGCCGCTCGGCTCGAGGCGGACACGGGTGGGACGAACAGCGTGTCCAGGCGAGAGGTGACAGACCGCAGGTAGGTCAGGATGGTTTCCTGTTGGGATCTCTGACGAGAAACCTCCTGGTACAGGTCAGCAAGCGAAGGAGCCTGGGGGCCACCGGGTTCCATGGCCCAATCAAACTGTTATGGATTCGGGTGGTGGAACCTCTGTGCTGCGGTGCAAGGAGGGACCAGAGGGGCGTAACTAGGTATCAACTCGGACTGACCAAGGTCGCACGGCGGCTCAATCGACTCTGTGAACCAGGGAAGGACCGAGCAGAGGGACTAGGTGCTACTCTGGGCCAGTCCTTGTATGAGAGCAGGTGACTCCCACGGGTCAGAAGGCAGGAACTGACCGGTACAGCAGATGAGCACAGCAGGCAGGTAGACGGACTGGCAGACACCACGGGTAACTGGCAGGAGCCTCCAGATAGGCAGGCTGGTAGGCATGGCGGGTAACAAGCAGGAGCCTCCAGGCAGGCTGGCTGGTAGGCACGGCAGGTAAAGGCTCCGGATAAGTGGACTAGCCGAGCCCATAGACAGACTGGCGGGCTGGGCTGTGAGCAGACTGTTGGGCTGGACTGGTAGTCAGGCTGGCGGGCTGGACTGGTAGGTTGGCAGCGGGACCTGAGGGCTGAAGCAGAGTAAGTACACAGAGCTACAACCTTGCACGGGCACCTCCATTTTGGAGGATTTGCCTTTTATATGAGAAGTCCTCCGGCCATTGGCCGGGGACTCCTTAGGATGGCGCGCGGCCCCTTTAAGAGGGAGCGCGCGCACGCACCCTAAGCAGAGTGCCCGGTAAGCTGTGCGCGCCGGCAGCAGCAGGAGAGCCGGAAGACGCCGCGCTCCTAGGGGAGGGCGTCTCTGCCTGTCAGGGGGCAGAGACGCCGATGCTACAAATACCACTACTAGAACAATACTGCCCCCATGTGTAAAAGAATACCACTACTTGAACAATACTGCCCCATTGTGTACAAGAATACCAGTACTAGAACAATACTGCCCCCGTGTGTACTAGAATAAAATTGCTATAATACTACCCCAGGTTAGAAATATACAGTTACTATAAAACTATCCCCTATGTACAAGAATACCACTACAATACTGCCCCGGTGTGTACAAGAATAGCACTACTACAATACTGCCCCCGTGTGTACAAAGGATACCACTACTACAATACTTCCACCATGTACAAAGAATACAGTGACCATAATACTCCACACTATATGTAACGATCTGGCTACTCTCAGACTATAGGTCAGTAGAATAGCGGGAGTTTTTCTCTCACTGCAGTCAGGTCATACAGTTGAGGAATATTGGCAGTGCCCGTCCCTCCACTTCCTAGGGATTGACATGGTATTGGGGAATGAGGTGAGTGCTTTAATAGACAGTTGTCCTAAAACATGGTTATGTCTGCATAGCTAAGACGCTAGAGCTAGATTATTGGAGGAAGACTGTGCCAGAGGTTGAGGGGTTAGAAATACATTGTAATTCTAGAATGAAGTACATCTGTGGTGGGTTAGGTAGCTTCCTGTGATATTAAGATGTCTCCCCCTGTGGACTTGGCAGAGCGATACTCTGTCTCTCCATGGGAAGTCTGATATGGAAGGGTCCAAGAAAATTAAAATGTAGAAAGCTTATCAGAGCTGAGGCACCTTCATGTTTCCTAGCTCAAGTTCCTTTTATTGTATTTGTTTTCATTCATTGTGCTTATAATGGGAATATAGCTAAGATATCAGACTTCTCCAGTTATTATTATCAAACCTGTGCCAGTATTTTACTTGATAACTCTCTTCCCTTAGATGTTTATCTCCACCTGTTAATTACTAGCCTCGCTGATTATAAGCCCATAGGGCCAAGTGCTGGTTCTTAGTGACTTAGTGCTGAGGATCTCATCAGGGTCTAGAATAAAACGTTTGTTACGGCTCCCATGTCCAGACTCTTTTCATACCACCACCTATGTATATTTCTATTAAGTCTGGGAGGAGAAGTTACAATTGTGCTCAAAAGTTTACATACCCCGGCAGAGTTTTTCCTTTCTTGGCCTTGTTTCAGAGAATAAGAATGATAACAAAAAACTTTTTTCTCTATTCATGGTTATTGGTTGGGTGAAGCCATTTATTGTCAAACTACTGTGTTTTCTCTTTATAAATCTTAATGACAAACAAAAACATCCAAATGACCCTGATCAAAAGTTCACATACCCTGGTGATTTTGGCCTGATAACATGCACACAATTTGATACAAAAGGGTTTGGCTACTAAAGGTAACTTCCTCACCTGTGACCTGTTTGTTTGTAATCAGTGTGTGTGCATAAAAGCTGAGTGAGTTTCTGGGATCCAGACAGACTCTTGCATCTGTCATCCAGCCACTGATGTTTCTGGATTGTGAATCATGGGTAAAGCAAAAGAATTGTCAACGGATCTACGGGAAAAGGTAGTTGAACTATATAACACAGGAAAGGGATACAAACAAAAAATATATTCAAGGAATTGATAATGCCAGTCAGCAGCTCTCAAACTGTGATTAACAAATTGGAAAATCAGGGGCTCTGTAAAAACCAAACCACGATCAGGTAGACCAACAAAAATTTCGACCACAACTGCCAGGAAAATTGTTCGGGATGGAAAGAAAAACCCACAAACATCAGTTGAAATTCAGGACTTTCTGAAAACTAGCAGTGTGGCTGTTTCAAGATGAACAATAAGGAGGTACTTGAAGAAAAATTGGCTGCATGGTCGAGTCGCCAGCAGAAAGCCATTACTGCACAAATGCCACAAAGTATCTCACCTACAATACGCCAAACAGCACAGAGACGAGCCTCAAAACTTCTGGAACAAGGTAATTTGGAGTGATGAGACCAAAATTTAACTTTTTGGCCACAACCATAAACGTTACATTTGCAGAGAGGTCAACAAGGCCTATGATGAAAGGAACGCCATTCCTACAGTAAAGCACGGAGGTGGATCGCTGATATTTTGGGGATGTGTGAGCTACAAAGGCACAGGAAACTTGGTAAAAGTTGAAGGAAAGATGAATGCAGCACCTTATCAGCAAATGCTGGAGGCAAATTTGCACTCATCAGCCCGGAAGCTGCGCGTGGGACGTACTTGGACGTTCCAACATGACAATTCAAAACACAAGGCCAAGTCGACCTGTCATTGGCTACAGCAGAACAAAGTGAAGGTTATGGAGTGGCCATCTCAGTCTCCTGACCTCAATATCATTGAGTCACTCTAGAGAGATCTCAAGCGCGCAGTTCATGCTAGACAGCCCAGGAATTTACAGGAACTGGAGGCTTTTTGCCAAGAAGAATGGGCAGCTTTACCATCTGAGAAATTAAAGAACCTCATTTACAACTACCACAAAAGACTTCAAGTAGTCATTGATGTTAGGGTGGCATAGGTGGATTATAATGAGGGCAATCTGGGCTACCGCCCGGGGCTCCAGGGAGCCCATGGCCAGATTGCCTTCATTATAATATGTGCGGCGCCGCGGCACATACCGGCAGGCAGAGGTGGGGGCCCCCGTACCGCTTCCCCAGCAGCTGCTTCTTCTTCGGCAGGGCCAGAACTGCACCTGTTAACTTCCCTGTGTGCTGGTCCGGCCGCGTCACAGCTAGGAGACACGGCCCTGTGCGTGGCCGTGTCTGCTAGTGTGACGTCACGCAGTGCACGCTGCACTGCTGCACCGGAGAGGAGCTGGACTGCTGGAGCCGAGCCGGGGGATGGTGAATGAGTCAGTGTGTGTGTGAGTGAGTGTGTGCAGGCAGATATCATTGTGTGATGTCTGTTTATATGTATTTTTGTGTTTCAAATGTGTTTATGCGTGTATGTATATGTTTGTGTGTGTGCGTGACTGCGTGCGGCCTCCCGCTGTCTCTGGGGGGGCGCCGTGCGGCCTCCTGCTGCCTCTGGGGGGGCGCCGTGCGGCCTCCCGCTGTCTCTGGGGGGCGCCGTGCAGCCTCCCGCTGTGTATAGATGGCTACGAGCGGCCTCCCGCTGTGTATAGATGGCGCCGTGCGGCCTCCCGCTGTGTATAGATGGCTACATGCGGCCTCCCGCAGTGTATAGATGGCTACGTGCGGCCTCCCGCAGTGTATAGATGGCTACGTGTGGCCTCCCGCTGTGTATAGATGGCTACGTGCGGCCTCCCGCTGTGTATAGATGGCTACGTGCGATCTCCCGCTTTGTATAGAGGCTAAGTGCGACCTCCTGCTGTGTATAGATGGCTACGTGCGACCTCCCGCTGTGTATAGATGGCGCCGTGCGGCCTCCCGCTGTGTATAGATGGCTACGTGCGGCCTCCTGCTGTGTATAGATGGCTACGTGCGGCCTCCCGCTGTGTATAGATGGCGCCGTGCGGCCTCCCGCTGTGTATAGATGACTACGTGATGCCTTCCGCTGTGTATAGATGGCTACGAGCGGCCTCCCGCTGTGTATAGACGCTACGAGCGGCCTCCCGCTGTGTATAGATGGCTACGTGATGCCTCCCGCTGTGTATAGATGGCTACGAGCGGCCTCCCGCTGTGTATAGACGCTACGAGCGGCCTCCCGCTGTGTATAGATGGCTACGTGCGGCCTCCCGCTGTGTATAGATGGCTACGTGCGGCCTCCCGCTGTGTATAGATGGCTACGTGCGGCCTCCCGCTGTGTATAGATGGCTACGTGCGGCCTCCTGCTGTGCATAGGAGGATTGTGGCAGCTCATATTGTGTGTAGGGTCTCATACTGTATATAGGGGATGTCAGCATACTTAATTGTGCTCAATATTAAGTCATACAATTAATGTCAAAAAAATTATTATAATGTATTAATATTGTGCCAAATTAATTTCATGTGAACTATCACATGATCTATCACAGGGGATCATGTGACATGTCACGTGATACATCAGGTGTGTGTGTGTGTGTGTGGGGGCCCGCACCTTCTAAACTGCCCAGGGCCCTTGCTACTCTTAATCCACCCCTGTAGAGGGGGCAATACACGGTATTAAGAACTGGGGTTTGTGAACTTTTGATCAGGGTCATTTGGATGTTTTTGTTTGTCATTAAGATTTAAAAAGAGAAATAACCATGAGTGGAGAAAAAGTTTTTTTGTTATCATTTATATTCTCTGAAACAAGGCCAAGAAAGGAAAAATTCTGCCAGGGTATGTAAACTTTTGAGCAGGGGCGGACCTACCGCCCGTGCAGCCGGTTCATTGAACGGGGGCCCCCGAGGGAGAGGGGGCCCCTCCAGCCTCCAGCAGGGCCGCCATCAGGGCATGACTGCCCTGACTCCAGCATGGGGCCCGGCCGGTCGGGGCCCCCTCGGAGCCCCGTTGGGGCCCCCCTCTTGTGCGTCTCCTCATGGGGCCCCCCCGCAGGACCCCCCGCCATCACATCACCCCCCGCCATCACATGACCGGAGATGTCCCTGCTCTCAGCATGGGTCCCCGGCCCCATGCTGAGCGCAGGGACATCTCCGGTCATATTACGGCGCCGGCACAATACTTACCCCTTCCCGTGCCTCCGCAGCGTCTTCCGCGTCCTCTGACTGTGACGTCTCAGGTCAGCGGGCGCGGTGACGTCTTTACACCGCGTGCGCTCTCTCCTGACCTGTCACAGTGCAGAGCGGGAAGACGCGCACAACGTTGGAGTCCAAAGCAGCGCCAGCAGCAGGTAAGAAGTGAGGTGAGTATTGGATTTTATTATTTTTTTCATGTATGGGGGCATGGGGCATTATATGGTGTGTGGGGGGGTGTGACATCCTGAATGGGGCATTATATGGGGGGTGTGACATCCTGCATGGGGCATTATATGGGGGGAGAGGTTACATCCTGCATGGGGCATTATAAGGGAGGGGGGGTGTGACATCCTGCATGGGGCATTTTATGTGGGGGGTGACATACTGCATGGGGCATTATAAGGGAGGGGGGTGTAACATCCTGCATGGGGCATTATATGGGGGGGTGACATACTGCATGGGGCATTATAAGAGGGGGAGGGGGGAATTGACATCCTGCATGGGACATTATATGGGGGAGGGGGAGGGGGGAATTGACATCCTGCATGGAGGCATTATATGGAGGTGGGGGGGTGTGTGTGACATCCTGCATGGGGCATTTTAAGAGGGGAAGGGGGGAAGTGACATCCTGCATGGGGCATTATAAGAGGGGAGGGGGGGAAATGACATCCTGCATGGGGCATTATAAGGGAGGGGGTGTGTGACATCCTGCATGGGGCATTATAAGAGGGGAAGGGGGGAAGTGACATCCTCCATGGGGCATTATAAGAGGGGAAGGGGGGAAGTGACATCCAGCATGGGGCATTATATGGGGGTGGGGGGGAGTGTGACATCCTGCATGGGGCATTATAAGAGGGGAAGGGGGGAAGTGACATCCTGCATGGGGCATTATAAGGGAGGGGGGGTGACATCCTGCATGGGGCATTATAAGAGGGGGAAGGGGGAATTGACATCCTGCATGGGCATTATAAGGAGGGTGGGTATGTGACATACTGCATGGGGCATTATAAGGAGGGGGGGTGTGACCTCCTGCATGGGGCATTTTATAGGGGGTAGAGGTGACAACCTGCTTAGGCCATTAAAAGGGGGGTGTCATCCTGCATGGGGCATTATAAGGGAGGGAACAGCCTGCATGGAGCATTACATGGGGGCCAATATTCTGTATGGAGCGTTATATGGGGGTCAGTATTCTGTATGGAGCGTTATATGGGGGTCAATATTCTGTATGGAGCGTTATATGGGGGTCAGTATTCTGTATGGAGTGTTATATGGGGGTCAGTATTCTGTATGGAGCGTTATATGGGGGTCAGTATTCTGTATGCAGTGTTATATGGGGACCAGTATCCTGTATGGTGCGTTATATGGGGACCAGTATCCTGTATGCAGCATTATATGGGGACCAGTATCCTGTATGGAGCATTATAAGGGGGTCAGTATCCTGTATGGAGCATTATATGGTGCCTATAATACTGTATGGAGGACTATACTGTTTGGTCTGCACTGTGCGCTGTGAGGATTCGCCGGTTTCTGAGCTATTGTAGAATTTACAATAGATATCGCTCGTGTAATGGGGCATTATAAGGGGGGAACAGCCTGCATGGAGCGTTATATGGGGGCCAATATTCTGTATGGAGCGTTATATGGGTCAGTATTCTGTATGGAGCGTTATATGGGGGACAGTATCCTGTACGGAGCGTTATATGGGGACCAGTATCCTGTATGGAGCATTATATGGGGACCAGTATCCTGTATGGAGCATTATAAGGGGGTCAGTATCCTGTATGGAGCATTATATGGTGCCCATAATACTGTATGGAGGACTATACTGTCCGTCTGCACTGTGCGCTGTGAGGATTCGCCGGTTTCTGAGCTATTGTAGAATTTACAGCAGATATCGCTCATGTAATGTAGTAAGTGAAATCTTTGGCCTTGTACTATATATATACAGTACAGACCAAAAGTTTGGACACACCTTCTCATTTAAAGATTCTTCTGTATTTTCATGTCTCTGAAAATTGTACATTCACACTGAAGGCATCAAATCTATGAATCAACACATGTGGAATTATATACTTAACAAAAAAGTGTGAAACAACTGAAAATATGTCTTATATTCTAGGTACTTCAAAGTAGCCACCTTTTGCTTTGATGACTGCTTTGCACACTCTTGGCATTCTCTTGATGAGCTTCAAGAGGTAGTCACAGGAAATGGTTTTCACTTTACAGGTGTGCCCTGTCAGGTTTAATAAGTGGGATTTCTTGCCTTATAAATGGGGTTGGGACCATCAGTTGTGTTGTGCAGAAGTCTGGTGGATACACAGCTGATAGTCCTACTGAATAGACTGTTAGAATTTTTATTATGGCAAGAAAAAAGCAGCTAAGTAAAGAAAAACGAGTGGCCATCATTACTTTAAGAAGTGAAGGTCAGTCAGTCCAAAAAATAAGGAAAACTTTGAAAGTGTCCCCAAGTGCAGTTGCAAAAACCATCAAGCGCTACAATGAAACTGGCTCACATGAGGACCGCCCCAGGAAAAGAAGACCAAGAGTCACCTCTGCTTCTGAGGATAAGTTTATCCGAGTTAACAGCAGCTCAGATTAGAGACAAGGTCAATGCCACACAGAGTTCTAGCAGCAGACACATCTCTTCAACAACTGTTAAGAGGAGACTTTGTGCAGCAGGCTTTCATAGTAAAATAGCTGCTAGGAAACCACTGCTAAGGACAGGCAAAAAGCAGAAGAGACTTTTTTGGGCTAAAGGGCACAAGGAATGGACATTAGACCAGTGGAAATCTGTGCTTTGGTATGATGAGTCCAAATTTGAGATCTTTGGTTCCAACCGCAGTGTCTTTGTGCGACGCAGAAAAGGTGAACGGATGGACTCTACATGCCTGGTTCCCACCGTGAAGCATGGAGGAGGAGGTGTGATGGTGTGGGGGTGCTTTGCTGGTGACACTGTTGGGGATTTATTCAAAATTGAAGGCATACTGAACCAGCATGGCTACCACAGCATCTTGCAGCGGCATGCTATTCCATCCGGTTTGCGTTTAGTTGGACCATCATTTATTTTTCAACAGGACAATGATCCCAAACACACCTCCAGGCTGTGTAAGGGCTATTTGACCAAGAAGGAGAGTGATGGGGTGCTACGCCAGATGACCTGGCCTACACAGTCACCAGACCTGAACCCAATCGAGATGGTTTGGGGTGAGCTGGACCGCAGAGTGAAGGCAAAAGGGCCAACAAGTGCTAAGCATCTCTGGGAACTCCTTCAAGATTGTTGGAAGACCATTTCTGGTGACTACCTCTTGAAGCTCATCAAGAGAATGCCAAGAGTGTGCAAAGCAGTCATCAAAGCAAAAGGTGGCTTCTTTGAAGAATCTAGAATATAAGAAATATTTTCAGCTGTTTCACACTTTTTTGTTAAGTATATAATTCCACATGTGTTAATTCATAGTTTTGATGACTTCAGTGTGAATGTACAATTTTCATAGTCAAGAAAATACAGAAAAATCTTTAAATGAGAAGGTGTGTCCAAACTTTTGGTCTGCACTGTATATATATATATATATATATATATATATATATTTCTCTGTGGTATCTGTGCATCATGAATCATGGTATGTGTTAAAGGGGCCACTGAAACTCTGTCGCCCAGGGCCCACAAAAACCTGGAGCCGGCCCTGGGGGTAAGTATAACAAGTTTTATTTTTTTTAAATACAATTAATTAACTAGGAGTGGGGGGAATCAAAGATGCACGGGGGGATGAGAGATGCACGGGGGGGAGGCCTTTCATGCCCCCTATGAAGGGCAGGGGGGGGGGCCATAAAATTCTTGCACAGGGGCCCACTACAGTCTGTGTCCACCCCTGCTTTTGAGCAGAATTGTACCTACTTCCCTCCACATTGAACTACACATCACATAATGCTCTTCAGATAAAGCAGAAATAAACCTAATAACCTAAACACTATAAATTCTGCAGGATCTTGATTCATGCACTAATTTATAAACCATCCTGTACAACAACTTTCGGCAGGTGTGGAAAAATGCTGCAAAATGCTGCAAACCGCTCCCAGCACATAGCACCGGATGTCAGCTGTGACAATCAGCTGACACTCTGCCGCGATCGCGCCCGCACAGCCTGTATGCGGACGAAATCAACAGGACGTACTAGTACATACAGTACAGTTTTACCAATTTTTCGCACTGACTGACCTTCATTTCTTAAAGTACTGGTGGCCACTCGTTTTTCTTTACTTAGCTGCTTTTTTCTTGCCATAATACAAATTCTAACAGTCTATTCAGTAGGACTATCAGCTGTGTATCCACCACATTTCTGCACAACACAACTGATGGTCCCAACCCCATTTATAAGGCAAGAAATCCCACTTATTAAACCTGACAGGGCACACCTGTGAAGTGAAAACCATTTCCGGTGACTACCTCTTGAAGCTCATCAAGAGAATGGCAAGAGTGTGCAAAGCAGTCATCAAAGCAAAAGGTGACTACTTTGAAGAACCTAGAATGTCACACAAAATAGTTAATAAATAACATTTCCCACATGTCTACTTTACATCAGCACAATTTTGGAACCAAAATTTTTGGAAGCTATAAGGGTTAAAAGTTGACCAGCGATTTCTCATTTTTCCAACAAAATTTACAAAAACATTTTTTTAGGGACGACATCTTATTTGAAGTGACTTTGAGGGGCCTTTATGACAGAAAATACCCAAAAGTGACACCATTCTAAAAAATGCACCCCTCAAGGTGCTCAAAACCACATTCAAGAAGTTTATTAACCCTTCAGGTGTTTCACGGAAATTTTTGGAATGTGGAAGAAAACAATGAACATTTAACTTTTTTCACAAAAATGTTACTTTAGACCCAATTTTCTTATTTTCACAAGGGTAACAGGAAAAAATGGACTACACAATTTGTAGTGCAATATCTCATGAGCACACTGATGCCCCATATGTGAGGGAAAACCACTGTTTGGGGACACTACAGGGTTCGGAAGGGAAGGAGCGCCATTAGACTTTTTGAATGTAAAATTTGCTTGAATAATTAGCGGACGCCATGTTGCATTTGGGGAGGCCCTGATGTGCCTAAACAGTGGAAACCCCCCACAAGTGACACCATTTTGGAAACTAGACCCCTTAGGGAACTTATATATGTGTGGTGAGCACCTTGCACCCCCAGGTGCTTCACAGAAGTTTATAATATTGAGCCGTAAAAATAAAATTTTCACATTTTTCCCACAAAAACGTTTTTCATCCCTTAATTTTGCATTATCATAAGGGTAATAAGAGAAATTGCACCATGAAATTTGTTGTGCAATTTCTCCTGAGTACGCCGATACCCCATATGTGGGGGAAAACCACTGCTTTGGTGTACGGCAGGGTTCGGAAAAGAAATGAGCGCTATGTTGGCTGGGATAGGTTACAGACACCATGTCACATTTGAAGAGTCGCTGACATGCCAAAACAGCAGAAACCCCCACAAGTGACCCCATTTTGTAAACTACACCTCTCAAGGAATTCATCTAGGGAAGTAGTGAGTATTTTTTAATTTTAAATTTATACCATTGGGCAGTGAAGAAAACATAATTATATTTTTACCACAAAAAAATGTTTTACCCTCAGATTTTACATTTTCACACAGAGCAATGGGTAAAATGGTGCCGAAATATGTCACACAATTTCTTCTAATAGTATCGTACCGCTTAGCCATACGGCGAGATCTGGGAGGGACGGAGCGCTATTTGACAATTGGAGAACAAATTATTGTAGAATAGGCATTTGGATTTGGGAGCACAAAATTTTCTGAATTTCTTTTGGGGGGCAAGGGCCATTTCGATTTTCCAGAGCCTTTCTGCTACCAGTAACTTGAAAGTCCCTTATATTTTTAACAGATAACGGACCTGAGTGGGGACTAGCTTTTTTTGAGGACTGAGTTGAAGCTTTTATTGGGAACATTTTACGTAACATTTATCCGGCGCTCGAGGCTGAGCACTTACATCGGGGTTTCCATCTAAATTTCCAAGTGATGTAATTCAGATGAAACCCCTGTGGGATCCATTCACTGTAATGAGGCAGCAGAGTTACTCTGGACTCCGTCTGGCCTCTGTTTAGCGGTGTCCTTTTTTTCAGAAGTGCACAAAACTGTGACCAACCGCACTTTTATGCACGCCTAAAAAAATTGACACCGTGGGATCACAGGCCAGATGGCATCGACAGTGGCCTATATCTGCCTCATTACAGGGAATCTTCCATCATGGGTTCCGTCTGAATCACGTATTTCAGAGATTTACACGGAAACTCTGCTGTAAGTGCTCAGCGCAGAGCGCAGGATAAATGTGAGCCGAGCCTTACTGCGATCTTCGGGAGACATAATAAACAAATCAGTAGCAGGTGAAGAATTGGTTTTATTTATTTTTTATGCCATTCCTCGTGCGGTATAAGTGATGAGATTACTTTATTCTTCGGGTCGGTGCAATTACAGAGTTACCAGATTTATATAGTTTTTTTTTGCAAAATCTAGTTTTTGTATCGCCATATTTTGAGAGCTATAATTTTTCCATATTTCGGACGACAGAGTCATGTGACTGCTTGTTTTTTGCGGGACGAGTTGACATATTTGTTGGTACCATTTTTGGGTACGTGACATTTTTTGATCGCTTTCTATTCCGTTTTTTGGGAGGTAAAATTAACAAAAACCAACAATTCAGGAATTGCTTTTTGAGGTTTTTTTTTATGCCGTTCTGGTAAAAGTGATAAGGCAGCATTATTCTTCGGGTCAGTACATTTACAGCGATACTACACTTACCGTATTTTTTTTATGTTTTGGCGCTTTTACACAATAAAACAATTTTATAGAAAAAATATTTTTTTTGCATCACTTTATTCTGAGAGCTATAACTTTTTTATTTTTCATCTGATGGAGCTGTATTGCGGCTTTTTTTTTGCGGAACAAGATGACGTTTTCAGCGGTACCATTTTTATTTCCATTTTGCTTTTTGATTGTATTTTTTCCACTTTTTGTTTGGCGATATGATGAAAAGCATAGTTTTTTGCTCCGTTTTTTATTTATTTTTATTATGGTGTGCACAGAAGGAGTTGATTAGTGTGACAGTTTTATAGATCGAGTTGTTTCGGACGCGGCGATACCAAATATGTGTACTTTTTTTGTTTTTGCATAAATATACGGATTTATTGGTTTAATATTTTATTTATTTATTTATATTTATTTTGTGATTTTTTTTAAACAGTTTGAAAACATTTTTTAACAACAAAGAAAATGACGGCACTTCCACTACAAAAACTAGGTGTGAACAGGTGCTTACTAAGAGCAGCTACCTCCATATATAATGAACAAATAAAGTAGCACACTGTAACACTGAGTATATAGATATGAAATATGAAATATGAATAGCTTAACTGCTGTAGAAAATAGAAATAAATGAAAAAAATTTTTTGAAAAAATTTTTTTGAAAAAATTTTTTTGCGCATGTAAATATGAAGTATGGAAAATGAATAGCATTACTGCTGTAAATAAATGAGAAATCTTAGCGCATAAATTGGCCAATTCATGTGTACCTGACAGCCGCGGTAAGGCGTTTCTCGATGTCAGGACCTATAATGTGAATACCTCTCTAAGAGACCTCCGTCTGCTTATGTGTGGGAAAGACAGATCCTGATGCATTTAAAACCACCTGCGGCATGGGGGTGGGGGTGGAGTGCTCAGTCAACGCTAAATCTAGTAACAAAGAAAATGACGGCACTTCCACTACAAAAACTAGGTGTGAACAGGTGCTTACTAAGAGCAGCTACCTCCATATATAATGAACAAATAAAGTAGCACACTGTAACACTGAGTATATAGATATGAAATATGAAATATGAATAGCTTAACTGCTGTAGAAAATAGAAATAAATGAAAAAAATTTTTTGAAAAAATTTTTTTGAAAAAATTTTTTGAAAATTTTTTTGAAAAAATTTTTTTTTTTGAAAAAATTTTTTTGCGCATGTAAATATGAAGTATGGAAAATGAATAGCATTACTGCTGTAAATAAATGAGAAATCTTAGCGCATAAATTGGCCAATTCATGTGTACCTGACAGCCGCGGTAAGGCGTTTCTCGATGTCAGGACCTATAATGTGAATACCTCTCTAAGAGACCTCCGTCTGCTTATGTGTGGGAAAGACAGATCCTGATGCATTTAAAACCACCTGCGGCATGGGGGTGGGGGTGGAGTGCTCAGTCAACGCTAAATCTAGTAACAAAGAAAATGACGGCACTTCCACTACAAAAACTAGGTGTGAACAGGTGCTTACTAAGAGCAGCTACCTCCATATATAATGAACAAATAAAGTAGCACACTGTAACACTGAGTATATAGATATGAAATATGAATAGCTTAACTGCTGTAGAAAATAGAAATAAATGAAAAAAATTTTTTGAAAAAATTTTTTTCATTTATTTCTATTTTCTACAGCAGTTAAGCTATTCATATTTCATATTTCATATCTATATACTCAGTGTTACAGTGTGCTACTTTATTTGTTCATTATATATGGAGGTAGCTGCTCTTAGTAAGCACCTGTTCACACCTAGTTTTTGTAGTGGAAGTGCCGTCATTTTCTTTGTTACTAGATTTAGCGTTGACTGAGCACTCCACCCCCACCCCCATGCCGCAGGTGGTTTTAAATGCATCAGGATCTGTCTTTCCCACACATAAGCAGACGGAGGTCTCTTAGAGAGGTATTCACATTATAGGTCCTGACATCGAGAAACGCCTTACCGCGGCTGTCAGGTACACATGAATTGGCCAATTTATGCGCTAAGATTTCTCATTTATTTACAGCAGTAATGCTATTCATTTTCCATACTTCATATTTACATGCGCAAAAAAATTTTTTCAAAAAATTTTTTTCATTTATTTCTATTTTCTACAGCAGTTAAGCTATTCATATTTCATATCTATATACTCAGTGTTACAGTGTGCTACTTTATTTGTTCATTATATATGGAGGTAGCTGCTCTTAGTAAGCACCTGTTCACACCTAGTTTTTGTAGTGGAAGTGCCGTCATTTTCTTTGTTACTAGATTTAGCGTTGACTGAGCACTCCACCCCCACCCCCATGCCGCAGGTGGTTTTAAATGCATCAGGATCTGTCTTTCCCACACATAAGCAGACGGAGGTCTCTTAGAGAGGTATTCACATTATAGGTCCTGACATCGAGAAACGCCTTACCGCGGCTGTCAGGTACACATGAATTGGCCAATTTATGCGCTAAGATTTCTCATTTATTTACAGCAGTAATGCTATTCATTTTCCATACTTCATATTTACATGCGCAAAAAAATTTTTTCAAAAAATTTTTTTCATTTATTTCTATTTTCTACAGCAGTTAAGCTATTCATATTTCATATTTCATATCTATATACTCAGTGTTACAGTGTGCTACTTTATTTGAAAACATTTTTTAGACTTTTTTTACATTTTTACTTAGTCCCTGTATGGGACATTAATTTTTATTTTTCTAATCACTGTTCTCATGCAATGCAATAGACATGTATTGCATTGCATGAGAGCTTTGCTGACAGTTTCACAGTCGGTGTCTCCTGCTAGACTTCAGCTTCAGGCTGAGTCTAGCAGGACACCGTACATGGCAGACCCGGAGGCGGTCATGTGACCTCCGGCTGCCATGACAACGGCAGGTCCTGTCAGACATCAGGGGGCCCTCGGAGAGGTAAGTGGACGACCCCCTCTCCTCTCGCCATCTTCTAAATGCCGTGATCGCTATAGATCGCAGCATCTAGAAGATAGCAAAGGGTTAACATCATTGGGACCTGATCCAGTCAGGTCCCGATGATGTCCCCTGTCACTGCTACTCATCTGAACTGCAGCGGCTGCAGGACCTTGGGGGTTTATAAACGTCGGCGCTGCACAGAGCCCAATCAGCGCCGACGTTTATATACAGTGGGCGGTCGGGAAGCGGTTAACATTGCATCCACCATTCACAATAGGTATCATCTGTGCATAGAGGTGTTAGCTATCATTGTAATCCTGCCTCTGAAGATAATGAACCTTTCTGTAAAGTCTTCTCTTCCTGAAAGGACGGGAAGTGTGAGTCTGAAAAAAAAGCCCTCAGTACTTAAACACAAAACCTATGATCAAAATATGTTTAGTGGGAATCTATACCATTTATTTTATGATTGAATAGACTTTAAGTTGTTTTTTCTGCGAATATTGTATAAGGTGCAATAGGTTCAGTTGACCTTTTATGTATATGTTTTTATTTATGTTCCTATGTCTCTCCTATCTACATTCTGTTTATCCCTTTCCTTTTCTTCCCATTTTTCTTGTTACATATATATATTTCTATGTATATTTCTTTGTGTGTATTGTAACCCTTTCCTTTAAAAATTAATAATAATTATTTGAAGAAAAAAAAGCCCTAGTCTAGTGACAAGTGTGTAAATTGCAAGATTCGTCACTTTAGTTTTTTTTTATTTTATGAAGATCATGATGTGGAAAAAAAAAGTTGCCAATTTTTATTTTAACCCCTTTACGACGAGGTCAGTAATAGTACATAGCTGCGCCCTGGGCCTTAAGGACCAGCTACGTACTATTACGCGCAATCTTTAATGCGGTCCTGCGACCGAAGTCGTGGTGATCGCATTAAATTTCTGGTGTCATCTTACTTTAGGGTAGATGGCGTCATCATCCTGCGGGGTGTCTCCGATTCCCCGCAACAACGATCGCTGTGATTGACTGTTCAATTCTGAACAACCAAGCACAGCATTTCTCACTGTTTCAGGCAATCAGATTGCCTGAAACAGTGATGTGCAGCCTAGGATCGGCGCTCCTAAGAGCACCGATCCTAGGCTGTTGCCTAGTAACCCCAGCCCTAGCCCCAACCGGCTCTGATTGGTGCGATCGCCGATTTTACATTGATCGCACCAATCAGAGTGCAACCGCGTGGTGACCGGGTTGGTCACGGGGCGGTGACCAGTCTGTGATTTGCCGTTCACCGCCCCATGACCCCCTGTACGGTCAGCCAAGGCTCCAGCAGGCTCTGATTGGAGCGATCGATGAAGACATTGATCACACCAATCAGAGTGCCTGACTGGGCGGTGGCCGGCCTGTGACCTGGCTGTCACCGCCCTATCACCCCCCTGTGACCACCCTGCAGCTCCTCACAGTTGGTGAGGATTTCTACAGGGTGGTCACAAGTCTGATCTCTGTGCTTGGCCTTGTAGTGCCACAGAAACCTCTGTGACACCATAAGACCTTTCTTCTACCTACTCCGGTCTTCGGTCTCCTGCTGTGGTCGCCTGGATCTCCTGCTCCGGTCTGCTCTGGCCTCCGGTCTCCTGCTGGGGTCTGCTCCTGCTGCTGCTGCTTATCTTGCTCCTACTCCTGATCCTGCTGAAAAAAGAACAGAGAAGACTTTGGTAAGTCTATCTCCCCTCATCCACCCCAATCCCCCTCCACTCTTTTTATCCCCCTCCCCCCTCTCTTTTTACTGCCCTCCCCATCCCCCTTTTCTGCCACAGAGCGCTGATCAGTACTTGATTGCTCGTTTTTTGGCAGTTTTTGTTTTTTTCCGCATGTGACTATGTCACTGAACAACGTCCGTGCACGCTGTTTTTCAGGACTTTTTTTGTCCCTGTCCATTTCCTCCCCCCTCCCACCTCTGTGCGTGCATCTAGCATCCACACTCGTGCTCGCTGTTTTACACTTTCCCCCCTCCTTTGCACCACATACGTGCGCACATCCAGCAGCCGCCGAGCATTGGTCGGTGACATAGTTCACTGATTCATACTCGTGCTCGCTGTTTGCACCACCTACAGTTGTTCCTTTTTTTTTTTTTCAGAAGAAAAAAAAGTTTACACCAAGTACACTGACACACACACACACACACACACACACACACTCTAAATAAAGTACTGACACACAGGAACCACATACATAACAAAAAAATGTCCCACTCATCCCAAACTCGCTATTCAGAGGATGAGGCATACGCTTTCCTTGCCTCCGACACTGACAGCGAGGGCGAGGATCCCACCTTTCTTTATTTTTTAGACTCCTCGTCGTCATCCTCCTCTTCCTCCTCAGGTGCTGCTGAACCGACACTCAGTCATCCCAGGAGAGAAGATGAACCAGCGCCCCCCGCTACTGACCCCGTATGGACCTCGCCCCACGAATATTATGAGCCACTGATTCCTGATTTCGTGGCGGAATCAGGAATCAAGCTTGACACCACCGGCCTCACAGAACTAGACTTTTTCAAAGTCTTTTTCTCTGTGGCTTTTGTAAACCTCATGGTTGGCCAAACTAATTTGTACTCTCATCAATTTTTGGAACAAAACCTCTCTTCATCATTTTTTAACTGGTCTCCTGTAGACGCAGTAGAAATTATGAAATTTTGGGGCCTGGTCCTTCATATGGGGATCCTGAAGAAGCCAGAAATTCCTCAATACTGGAGTGTTGACATTTTGTATAACACTCCAGTGTTGCGAATGGTCATGACCCGGACACGTCTTGAGGCCATCCACAAGTTCTTGCATTACAACAATAATGCAAAGTGTCCTGCACGCGATGACCCAAACTTTGATCGTCTTTTCAAAGTTTGGCCAGTCATCGAGCACTTCAACAACAAGTTTGCTGAAATGTACATGCCCCAAAGGTACATCTGCGTGGATGAGTCCTTAATCCATTTTAAGGGGAGGCTTGGATTCCGGCAGTACTTGCCGAGTAAGAGGGCCAGGTACGGAATTAAGCTGTATAAACGGTGAGAGAGTACCTCAGGGTACACTCACAGGTTTAGAGTTTACGATGAGAAGGACTCCCGGATTGAACCCCCTGAATGCCCCCCTGTTCTGGGAGTGAGTGGGAAATATGTGTGGTACTGCGGTACTGTCCGGAAAAATCAGAGAGGCCTCCCAAAGATGCTAATTGGGCAGATGCTCAGAAGGGATGAGAACAGAGCCCAATGTAGCGACCACCTGCTGGTGGTCAAGTACAAGGACAAGAGAGATGTCCTTTTCTTGACCACCATACATGGTGATGGCAGCACCCTCAGCACTGTACGAGGTTCCACTACACAGGTCGTCAAACCAGACTGTGTAGTGGCGTACAACAAGTACATGGGGGAAGTTGATCTCTCTGATCAAGTCCTCCAGCCGTACAGTGCTTTGCAAAAGGCCAAGGTGTGGTACTAGTAGATGGCCATGCACATCGTACTGATGGCAATGCACAACGCTTTCCTTCTGTCACGATGTGCAGGCCAGACTTCTACGTCGTACCTTCAGTTCCAGGAAGTAGTGATCAAGGCCCTGATATTTGGCAGTGGTGCAGGGGCGGGCCCCAGTACTTCCAGAACTGAAGGACCTCGAATTGTACCAGTCTAGCATTTCCCGGGGGAGGTCCCTCAAACAGGAAAAAAAGGTAAGTCACAAAAGAGGTGCCGAGTGTGTTCCAAAAGGGGAATACGCAAGGACACCACTTATCAATGTGACACCTGCCCCAACAAACCTGGCCTGTGCATGAAAGAATGCTTCAAAATGTACCATACTTCTATGCACTACTAAATTAATTTCTGACGTATGATAACCTGACGAACACTACACAACTGACGTATGACACTACATTATAAAATTCACAAATCAGGTATCAGTTCCAAAAATGGGGCACTTGTCGATCATTTTGCAATGTTTAGGCTCATCAGGGGCTCTGAAAAAGTGACATGACGCCCACAGACCATTCCATCAAAGTCTGCATTCCAAAGCGTCACTCCTTCCCTTCCGAGCCCTGCCACGAGCCCAAATAATGGCTTTCCCCACATATGGGGTTATGCGTACTCAGGAGAAAGTGCACAACAATTTTTGGGGTCCAATTTCTCCTGCTATCCTTGTGAAAATAAAAAAATTGGGGTCTAAAGTAAAATTTTAGTGAAAAAAAGTTAAATGTTTATTTTTTCCTTTCCTTTTTTAATTGCTGTGAAGCACGTGAAGGGTTAATAAACTTATTGAATGTGGTTTTGAATACCTTGAGGGGTGCAGTTTTTAGAATGGTGTCACTTTTGGGTATTTTCTGTCATAAAGACCCCTCAAAGTGACTTCAAATGTTATGTGGACCCCAAAAAAAACTGTTTTGTAAATTTTGTTGTAAAAATGAGAAATCGCTGGTCAACTTTTAATCCTTATAGCTCCCTAACAAAATGTTGGTTCCAAAATTGTGCTGATGTAAAGTACACATGTGGGAAATGTTATTTATTAACTCTTTTGTGTGACATATCTCTCTGATTTAAGGTCTTGAAAATTCAAAGTTTGAAAATTGCAAAATTTTCAAAATTTTCGCCAAATTTCTGTTTTTTTCACAAATAAACGCAAGTGATATCGAAGAAATTTTACCACAATCATGAAGTACAATATGTCATGAAAAAAACAATCTCAGAATCAGGGGGATCCGTTGAAGCGTTCCAGAGTAATTACCTCATAAAGTGACAGTGGTCAGAATTGTAAAAATTGGCCTGGTCATCAACATGCAAACCACCCTCGGGGGTAAAGGGGTTAATAAACGTAACACGAAAACCTGATTTAAACAATTAGTAATTTTCTGATGATGATTTCCATTTACGTCTGTTTCTGTTTCAGTTAATGACTGTGTTTCAATCTACATATGAAAATGCTGATCATTATCATCTATTTGGTATTATTGGCTACTCATAGACCTGACTATAAGGCCACGACTCCACTATCAGTATTTGGTCAGTATTTGGTCAGTATTTTTTCTCAGGAGTGGGAGAAAAAACCAGGACTGGGTGATAAATGCAGAATTGGTGACTTGTTTCTATTATCCCTTTTCTCTGATTGTTCCTCACCTGGTTTTTGCTCCCACTCCTGAGAAAAAATACTGATCAGATACTGATATTGGGGCCGTGGCCTAACGGTTCATTCAGACGTCCATGCAAATTTAGTCTGAGATCAGACTGCAATGCACGGAATGGCTGCAGCTTTCCCGACCTGAGCGTGATGTAGAAATGCATGAAGCTGCCACATTTGGGTCAGGAGCCTTGTGGCCAGTCTGTGCATTAGCGGTCTGGTATCAAACCGATATGCACAGATTTCTGAATGAGCCTTAAAGGGGTTGTCCACTACTTTTACATTGATGCCCTATCCATAATGACCGCAGCGGCCACTACCACTTGATGGCGGAGCCCTGCAGGTAAGAACTTCCGGCCCGCAGCTACGGATAGGGCATCGATGTAAAAGTAGTGGACAACTTCTTTAATTAGTGTTGAGCGAGTATGTTTCATTAACCCTTTCTGGCGAGCACGCTCGGGTGCTCGCAGAGTATTTTAGCGTGCTTGGCATTTCTTTTACTGTCGCCGCAGCAGTAAGTGTCATGGCTGTTAGACAGCTGTGACACATGCAAAGATTGCCTATTGACACTTGCAGCTGCGGTGACAGTAAAAGAAATGTTGAGCATGCTAAAATCCTCGGCGAATGAAACATACTCAACACTAGCCTTAATCCTATCAAACCCCTGACTTTGTACCTAGAGCTATTATGGCTGATATGTAGTTGGTGAATTGCTTCATGTCCCGGAAATAGAATATATGTAATGAAAAGGGCTCGGTGGTGGTGTCTGCAGAGTTGTCGCTGACTGGTGGAGCGAGCTGTGCGATAATGAAACAAGGGGGAACGAAGCACCAAAAGCCAATGTAAGGGGTAGCTGGCTCAGCACCCAGTAGCGTTTTTAGGCCAACGAAGGGTGTGGGTTACTCTAGAAGAGTAGTCAGGCAAGAGCCAGGTCAGGACATAGGTAGACAGTCCAGAATGGAGCACCAGGAAGCCGACAATAACTTGCTCACAGAAACACTTTCCTGGAACTATCCAGACCTGATTGACTGCTGAAGCCATCCAGTGACTGGTCTACTAAAGTGACCCTCCTCCGATGGGCAGAAAAGCGCCAATCAATCTGGCTAGGTCGCCAACTACACGGCACATGCCACCCCTGCTAGCTCTGCTGAGAAGGCCAAAGCAATGGTGTCTGGTAGAGAGGAACGCTGTAGGAGTACAGCAAGGTAAGTTTGGCCAAGGTTTTTAGATATGGAGCTAGGGCACCAACCTGATGGGTGAATGTGTGCCTAGCTGTAGTAAAGGGGTTGTACAGAATTAGAAAAACATTGCTGCTTTCTTTTAGAAGCAGGACCTGGGCATGGGTTGTGCATGGTATTGCAGTCCTGTTCAAAGGTGTGGATGTAGCAATACCAAAAATGACCCATGCTCAGGAGTGGCGCTGTTTCCGAAATAAAGCTGCCATGTTTTTCTAATCAAGGCCAGCCTCTTTAATTGCAGAGGTACATTGAGGAAAAGTTTCAGCATGGTTCCTAATAAATTGGGAGCCACTAGGACTACATTTCCCAAGGTAAGATCTGGACCAAGGTGTCCGTCTACTCCATGAAATATGTAGCACAGCCGTTGTCGCTCGTTGGTTAAGCTTTTCTGTAAGATGCCAGCCATCCAAATCTACTTATCTTGTATCTATAGAGCTAGATCCCCTTAGCTACCCTAATGGCTGGCACACTTCCAGGTACCAGTCTTTGAGGAACAGATGGTCAGAGTCGCCTCGCAGCTCCTTAAGGGGTCTTCATCTGCTTCCTGGAGATGACTAACATCATATAGGAAGCTGATTTCACCCTATACACATCCCGCACAATAATTGCTCTTTTAATTGTCTTGTAGCCGCTCGTCGCCTCTCTCCACCATCATCACCTGGGTGGTCCCTGATCACAGCCGTAATACGTCACCTTTTTTCCTGCCGAGGCTTTGTCCCGTCCCCTGTGGGAACCAGGGTTTTAGTAACACAGTTTTGAATTGGGGTCTTTTCAGCGGGTGTCTGCGGCACAGAGCGTGAAAATAAAGACCAAGGCACACTGTGCCCTCACAATGACACCGCTAATGAGAACTGACAGCCGTGGCTGATTAACCCTTTCAAATAGATGCGGCAATGGCTAACCTGTTTGATGACCAAACTCCATGCCACCCACCCCTTCCTCATTGCCAAGGATATTTAGGGGAAGGGGTCTGCTAAGCTTTGTGTTGTGACTCTGGATTTTGTCCAGAACTTAACCACTTGTAGGCTGGAGCCATCACCTGGCATCACTAAAATAGGAAGGCATCACACTCGCTACTGGCAGCTGCTTTTTTTTCCATACTTTTATTGCCACCATCATTAAAATTAACGACTGCGCCAAACCCACGCTCCCAGATACAACTAAAAACTGCCTGAATGGTATACAAACTTGACAGTGATGACATTGTGTAAAAAAAAAAACCTATCTATAGGCTGTTTTATACTGAAAACAACACCACTCTGGTCTACAGGTCATGTGTGCTACTACAGTGATGGCCGCAATACCAGACAAAGCCCACGAACAAGTGTGGCGCGGTTTCTGAAATCAGCCATTATTTTCTAATTCTGTACAACCCTATTTAAGAGCTTATCCGACATAAAGGGGTCTAAGAGCATAAAATAAGCATACATAAAGGTTATGAATTTAAAGATGTCCAAGACTTAGTTTTTATACCATAATAAAAAAAAAAAAAAACATACAGGTTGTTGCAACTATCTGCCTGTTGTACCCGGCGCCGGCTCAGAGAAGTCACTGACCGCTCCTGCCAGTGATTCAGCTGCTACATGTCAACATACATGTCAACAGAGCTGCTCTTCTTCTTCCACCATGCTCTGCTGATGGGGCGTGGCTTCCGACTTCATGCTGATTGACAGCCGGCTTCCCGCAGTTAGGCAGCCAGGAGCCCAGTGGCGTACCGCTGATGGCGGCAGGCATCGTCACTGCTATGGGGCCGGTAAGCCGGGGGGGGGGGCCGAAGCAGCGGGGGAACGAGGAGGATAGGTGAGTATTTGGGGGAGGAAGGTTGCTGTGGCATAGGAGCAGTGCACACGCAGTAGCAGTGCTCACGCAGTAGCCGCTGCTGCAGCTACCACATCTGCCCGCTGCTAAAGGGAGATGAATATTCCCTCTTCTCCACTGGAGAAGAGGGAATATTCATTATCTTAAGTAGCGGGCACGGAGGAGCGCTGAGCCGCGGCTCCTGCTGACAGTGCCCGTTACTAAAGAGAATGCATATTCATTCTTCTCCACACACATAGTCCTGGTGTGGAGAGGAGTGAATATGCCGGCAGCAGCTCACCTCGGCATCTGAGGGCGTGCGCTGCTCAGATGCCGACATGAGCTGCCTGGCAAACAGGACACAGCAGCGCTGGAGTAGAGGTGAGGAAGGAAAGTGAGTATAAGTGCTTATTTTTTTGTGTGTGCAGTGATGGGGCCACACATACCAGGATTGGGGGGTGAGGGGGTCACGCATACCAGAATTGGGGATGTGGGGTGCCACGCATACCAAGATTGGGGGATGAGGGGGGCCATGCATACCAGGATTGGGGGATGAGGGGGCCCATGCATACCACGATTGGGGGATGAGGGGGCCATGCATATCAGGATTTGGGGATGAGGTGGCCACGCATACCAGGATTGGGGGATGAAGGCGCTACACATACCAGGGTTGGCAGATGAGGGAGCCACACATAAAAGGATTGGGGATGAGGGGTGCCACGCATACCAGGTTTGGGGGATGAGGGGGGCCACACATACCAGGATTGGGGGATGAGGGGGCCACGCATACCAGCATTGGGGGATGAGGGCGCCATGCATACCAGCATTGGGGGATGAGGGGGCAAATGCATACCAGGATTGGAGGATGAGGGGTGCCATGCATACCAGGATTGGGAGATGAGGGGTGCCATGCATACAAGGATTGGGGGATGATGGGGGCCACGCATACCAAGATTGGCGGATGAGGTGGCCATGCATACCAGGATTGGGGGATGAGATGGCTATGCATACCAGGATTGGGGGATGAGGAGGCCACACATACCAGGATTGGGGGATGAGGGGTGCCACACATACGAGGATTGGAGTATGAGGGGGACCACACATACCAGGATTTGGGGGATGAGAGGGACCACACATACCAGGATTATACTCGAGTCATTAAGTTTTCCCAGTTTTTTGTGGGATACATTAATTACCCTTCTCCCTCTTTTTTAGGGGGACAATGATCCTGCACCAGGAAATAAGTCTAGCCGGAAGTGTGCTATATGCGCAAAAAAACTATCTTCTTCAAACAAAAAATATTTATGCCAGAAATGTACGGAGAAGATTATTAGGGAAGAGCAGCCATCCCTCATAGATGAAATCAAGGGTATAGTCCGTCAGGAAGTTCAATCCTCATTGGCCTCCTTTTCCCGATCCACTTCTGACTCGCCTCCAAAGGCTAAGAAGAGGAAGATTTCCCTGGGAGAAAGAAGAAATTCGGACTCCCAGGATAAAATATCCCTTCCAGAAGACCTCATAAAGGAAGGTGAACTCAGCCCAGCAGAGGAAGGTCTGGAAAATAAGAAATATTATTTCTCAACGGAATTTATGGAAGACCTCCTCACAGCTGTAAGAAGAACGATGGAGGTGGAAGAAGAGAAGCCCACTAGATCAGTCCAGGAAGAGATGTTCGGTGGTCTGCGTTCAAAGAAAAAGATGGTGTTCCCGATACATAAAAACATTCAGGACTTAATCCTGGACGAATGGGAAAATCCTGAAAGACGACTGAATACACTAGCAGAATTGAAAGACAGGTTTCCGGTAGATGAAGAGACCTCAAAATGTTGGACCGAGATACCGAAGGTCGATATTCAAGTGGCAAGAGTCGCTAAAAAAAGAATATTACCATTCGAGGATTCTTCGCAACTCAAGGATCCTCTGGATCGCAAGATGGACAGCCTTCTCAGGAAATCCTGGGAGACATCAGCAGCCCTTCTGAACAATAATGTAATCTCCACGTATGTTGCATGATCCATGTCGAGATGGCTCATCCAACTTGAAGAGCATCTGGCTATGGGCACATTCAGAGAAGAGATACAAGCTCCCCTACCCTTGCTGCAGAAGGCCACTGACTTTCTGGCAGATGCTTCAGTGGAATCTGTGAGAATAACCGCCAGAGCAGCAGTCCTATCGAACTCCACAAGGCGAGCACTATGGCTGAAATCGTGGAACGGTGATGTGGCCTCCAAAATAAAACTCTGTTCCATTCCCTTCAGGGGAGAATATATGTTTGGCCAGGCCCTTGACGACCTCCTGGAGAAGGCGGCTGATAAAAAGAAGTCCTTGCCAGAACCCAGACACTACAAGAAGACCCCCTATCGCCCCCCGCGGGAGCAGAATCCCCAGTACAAGGGGAAAGGGAAGTCTGGTCGGTGGAGCTACCCCAAAGGAGGGAAAGATAGGAATATTTTTTTCCCAAAAGGACAGCGACAACAGAAGCGGTGACGCCAAAGCAGTGTGGGGACGAATCATGAAATACCTTCCCCAATGGCAAAAGATCTGCTCCAGTCAATGGGTCTTGAAGGTAATTCAAGAAGGGGTGAAGATTGAATTTTCCTCATATCCTCCAAGAAAAGTGAGGATAACTCGTCTAACCTCCCCGAGATTAAAAACCGCACTGATGTCCGGCCTAAGAGACCTACTATCCTTGGGGGCTATTTCACCAGTCCCAAAAACAGAAAGACACACAGGCCACTATTCACGCCTGTTTATGATAAGAAAACCAAACGGCACTTACAGAATAATAATAAATCTGAAACCCTTAAACCAATACATCATCTACAGAAGATTCAAAATGGAGTCCATCAGATCAGAAGTTCCCTTGATAGGACAAGGATATGTGATGGCAACCATCGACTTACAGGACGCATACTATCACGTCCCTATACATTCAACATACCGAAAATTTCTAAGGTTTGCGGTGGTTCAAGAGGATCAAACGTTACATTTTCAATTCAATGTATTGCCGTTCGGGATATCCTCAGCACCAAGAATATTTCCAAAAATTATGTCAGAGGTAGTGGCTTAGAAAGGAGAAAATCTGCATCTTTCCCTACCTCAACGACTTCTTACTAGTAGGTCCCTCGGTGGCATCACTCCAGGAAGATCTGCAAAGAACAATCCAGATCCTGACCACTCTGGGGTGGCTGATAAATCATCAAAAGTCAGACCTGGTCCCTGCCACAGAAAAAACGTTCCTGAGTGTTCTACTAGACTCCGCCAGACAAACCTCCTTCCTACCAAAGGACAGACAGATACTTTTGAGATCCAAGATATAGAATCTGAAGACCCTGAACAGGGTGTCCCTAAGATTTGCCATTTGGCTCCATGACAGCCTGCATTCAATCCGTAGCCTGGGCTCAGACTCACACCAGGGTATTGCAAACCCATATTCTCGCACAGTGGGACGGATCCCCAGACTCCCTAAATAGGAAGATCATGATCCCTCATTATGTGAAGACATCCCTGTCATGGTGGCTCAACCCAAGAAACCTAAGAACAGGGGTTCCATGGTCTCAATTCCCTCTGATAACAGTCACGGTAGACGCCAGCAAGATGTGATGGGGAGCCGTCGTCGCTCAAACCCCCTTCCAAGGGGTCTGGACAGAAGAGACCAGCAGGAGATCCTCCAACTTCCGCGAGTTTAAGGCAGTGGAGGAGGCACTCAAAATATCAGCTCCAATCATTACGGGCAAACACGTAAAAGTCTATTCAGACAACATGACTACCGTAGCTCACCTGTCCCATCAAGGGAGTACAAGGTACGAGAATCTAAAAAGTATCTCAGCAAGAATATTCTTCTGGGCAGAAGGACATCTTCGTTCCTTATCAGGTCTGCACATAAAAGGCTCAGACAACATCCAGGCTGATTTTCTGAGCAGAAGGAAAATCCATCTGGGGGAATGGGAGCTGGACTCAGACATTTTCCACATGCTGACCAGACAATGGGGTTGTCCGGAGGTGGACCTCTTTGCAAGACGCCAGAACACCAAGGCAGAAAAATACTTTTCCCTAGATCCAAACGACGTATGCCTGGGGATAGATGCATTGGCTCACCCGTGGCATTTCCATCTAGCTTACGCTTTTCCCCCAATTCCATTGCTACCCAAGACCTTACAGAAAGTAAGGACTGAGGAGGTCAAGATAATCTTGCTAGCCCCACTTTGGCCCAAAAGGAGCTGGTTCTGTGCACTAAACAGTCTAATCATAGAAGGACCCCTCATTATGCCAGCAATCAAAAACCTTCTCCATCAGGGTCCAATACTTCATCCAGATCCAGAGAACCTCCATCTAGCGGCCTGGCTTCTGAGTTCACAATCCTGAAAGCCAAGGGACTCTCAGACCGAGTAATTCATACCCTACAAAAAAGTAGGAAACAAATCACAAACTCCATGTACAGCAAGATATGGAAGACCTTCCTAACATGGTATAAACCGAATATACCAGATCTTCGGCATCCTGACATGACCCAGATCTTGCATTTTCTACAAGAGGGGCTGGAAAAAGGCCTTAGACCCAGCACCCTCAAGGTACTGATCGCAGCACTGAGTACCTATTTTGACCAGAGCCTAGCCGAACACCGATGGGTAAAAAGGTTCATGACAGCAGCTACTCGTCTGCGTCCCAGAATAATCAACCACGTTCCCTCCTGGGATCTTAATATCGTCCTTAAAGGTCTGACACTACCACCGTTTGAACCTTTGGCCTCAATAGAGCTGGATAAATTAGCCTGGAAAACAACTTTTCTAGTAGCGATTACCACTGCCAGGAGAGTGGGAGAAATCCAGGCCTTCTGAGTGAACGACCCATATTTGAGAATCCTGGATGATAGGATTATTCTACAACTGGACCCTTTTTCTTGCCAAAGGTGGTCTCAGACTTTCATAGATCACAGGAGATAATTCTACCTTCCTTTTGTCAGGACCCAAAAAATAAAAGGGAAGAAGAATTCCATACTTTGGACGTGAGGCGGGTTGTTCTTCACTACCTCCAAAAGACAGAGGCCTGGAGGAAGGATCAGAACCTCTTTATTCAGCCATCTGGTCAGAACAGAGAAAAAAAAGTCTCAAAGGTTACCATCGCTCCTTGGATCAAGAAAGCAATTGTGGAATCATATCAGATCCAAGATCTCTCACCACCAGAAAAACTGAAAGCACACTCTACTACAGCCATGTCCGTCTCCTGGGCAGAAAAGGCTAGCGCTTCCCTCGAGCAGATATGTAGAGCAGCTACATGGTCCTCGGTCCATACCTTAACTAAGCATTACAAACTTAATTTAATGTCCATTAAAGACTTGGCCTTTGGGTGGAAAGGGCTTCAGGCCATTGTCCCTCCCTAAACATGAGTCTTTGGTACTCCTCCTCTGGTGCTGTCGTGGGGGGTTATTGGAGAAAATAGAATTAGACTTGCCGGTAATTCGGTTTCTAATAACCCTCCACGACAGCACGGGTAATTCCCTCCCAGGCTTGGTTAGCCAAAAAATCATCTAATTTGAATAAGAATAAATATAATTTGAAGCATCCATACTTGTGTGGTCCTTTATAAAACACTGGCGGGAGGATGAGGGAGGGGCTATTTGACCTCTTTGTGTTTCCTGTCCCTATTAGGGTGGGGTGACATCCTCCTTTGGTGCTGTCGTGGAGTATTATTAGAAACCTAATTACCGGTAAGTCTAATTCTATTTTTTTATCCTTTTACGCTTCCTTATCTTTATTATAAGTGTATCAAAGGTTGTCTAAATTACGTAACCTATATTCAATACCCTGATTTAGTAGAGGGGCCACAACGACTGTCTCTCACTCTGGAGGACTCATCTTCTCTTTTCATTTCAATGTGTGCAATACCTCATTTTTCCTTAGGAGGTGCTGCAGGGGAATTAAACATTTGATGCCAATTCCTCCTGCAGATTATATTTCATCGTCGGGAACTGTCCAAAGTGTTAAAAATTAAGGAATATTGTTAGTAATTCATGTTTTTACAAAGAAAACGCAGACATATAGCAGAGTGAGTGACCCTTACTGCGACTGGATGTGAGCGTTTTCTTACAAGGAATCATATTAATGCGAATAGTAATGAATTGGGAGTTACTGGATTAATGGTGACTTCAGCTCCCCAACTATCAGAGCTGACCCCTTTATTTAGCTGATTAGCGGGTTCTTGTCTGTTGGATGCCTATTGCCTAATGATCATCTATTCATATTTTAACCTGAAGATAGGCCATCAAAATTACAAATTAGTCCAAAAAGTGAAAAGCCTATTTGGTACAATACTTCTATTCAACAAACACCCAATCACGTCAAAGAAGTATAGATGCACAAGTTTGATAAAAAGGTTTGGAACTTTTATTAAATTATTTAAAAGAAATTTATAAAAACATACATAAAGGGGAAGTGAACCAATGAAGGTGCCTGCAGTGCTAGTAACAAGGATAATCAATCATTTATTCTGTTTAACAAGACTAACAAAAGGAGATCATATCAATGAGCCCAGTAATAAATATATGAAGAATTAAATAAATAAATAAGTAAAAGGATCAGTATCCAAAATTCATTCATCTAATAAGCATTAGTGGATAACAAGTACACACCTTAAAGTATTCAGCATAGAAAAATAGAGTCAAAATGCCATGAAAGTATATATCTATAAATATGTCAATAGATCATATAGAGAAAAGCCATAAAGCCCACAAATGGTAGACAAGTGTCAATATAGGGCAAAATCAATTATAGCCCACAAAATACAGATGGTATCACCAAGCATGGAGATAAGCAGATGGAATCATCAGGCATAGAGATAAACAGAATGTAAATAAAGACAATACAACCTTTCAGCTGCAGGTAAGGACAGCCCATGCTTATCTCCATGCTTGGTGATACCAATGCTTATTAGATGAATGAATTTTGGATACTGATCCTTTTACTTATTTATTTATTTAATTCTTCATATATTTATTACTGGGTTCATTGATATGATCTCCTTTTGTTAGTCTGGTTAAACAGAATAAATGATTGACTACCCTTGTTACTAGCACTGCAGGCACCTTCATTGGTTCACTTCCCCTTTATGTATGTTTTTATAAATTTCTTTTAAATAATTTAATAAAAGTTCCAAACCTTTTTTTATCAAACTTGTGCATCTATACTTCTTTGACGTGATTGGGTGTTTCATCAAAATTACAATCCCAGAAAAAAAAACTTCAATGGGTATTTGGTCTTAAACCGTTTTCACACGTAGCGTAAATGTTGCGTTTTTCTGCTGTTTTTTACTTGTATATTTTCTGCAGCTGTCCACACCATAATAACAACCTCTAATTATTGCGTTTTTGCTGCTTTTTTAATGGGTTTTCCCCTTTTTTTGATGCATTTTTGATCCAGATTTGGAGCAGCGTTTTTTAATGGTTTTATTTTATTTTGTATACTTTCTGTACAGAAAAGCTTGTGATAGGTCAGCGGTCGCTTGACCTGTCACATGACTAAATGACGCCATGGAAGGTCCTTTCACACCACCGCAAGCCGTACAAGAGACCGGACGCAGCGGAGAAAAGACCGGGGGACATTGGAAGGTGAGTATATGTTTATTTTTTATTTTAAATCCTTTTTTTAACAGGTACTATGGTACCCCGGTCTGGAGGAGAGTCTCCTGTTCTCTAGACCCGGGTACCATCCGCACATTGAATCGGTTAATATCCGCATGTGCACATGTAGTCATGCGGAAATTAAGCGATTCAATGCAAGTCAATGGCGGCAATTACGCTGCGTGTCCGCAAAATTAATGGACAAGCTAAGTATTTTTCCGCAATAATAATCCGCAGTGGAAATTCCCGCAGCATGTGCACAGCACATGCGGATTATCATTGGGGGACATGGGGGACATATTACCAAGCATTTTTTAAGCATTTTCGCTGCGGAAATTCCGCGGCAAAAACGCTTTAAAAACGCATAGTGGGCACGCAGCCTTATAGAGAAAAAAGTATAGATAAAAAACCACACAGATCAACAGCGTCTATAGACACCCAGCGGACATGAGTTGCCATGAAATCACAGCCACTTTGCTTTGACAATTGAACGCAGTAGAATTTCTGCACACAAAAAAAACACAGTAGTTATGCTATGTGGTCTTAAATGGACTTTTTAAAAGGAGGTCTTACACTACTGCCAAATCTTTCAGAATATTCCCAGTACTGATTGTGGACGGCATTTAATTTGCATCCTTAAATTTAAAGGTCCTGTGTGTTAAGGATTTCCCTTTAATATAATTATAAATGGAGTGCAGTTATGTGACAAGCCCTGTGAAATACACTGCAGAACTTTGCTGCCCCCTAGTGTTCATTGTGTCAATCTAAGACCCTGATTCATCCTTTTCTTTCTTTTCTTTTTTTATGTCTTGTATTTCTTTTTACAGGCTTAAAATTTGAACCAAACTCATCAACAGGATAATTAAGGAATTTTGCGTATATTTTTTTTGCGAATTTTTAGAGTAAAAAAAAAATGCAAGTGTAGGTGAGCCAAAACCAGGAGTGGGTGATAAATACAGAAGTGGTAACTTGTTTCTATTATACCTTTTCTCTGATTGTTCCTCACCTGGTTTTGTCTCCCACTCCTGAGAAAAAATACTGACCGAATACTGACCAAATACTGATAGTGGGGCCGTGGCCTTAGTCATTTTCCAGATTGTAAGCTCTTGTGAACAGTCAATAGGAAATCTACCGGCGTTTTTCAAAGTGTAGTGTGATGCTTCTGATTCATGAATTTGGCAAGTGGGGGGTCACAACGTCCCACGCACCCCCATCCCGCAAAAAGTCACATAACTTTTGTTCAACTCCACATTACGCAAAATCTTTGCAACCTTTCAAAACATTTTAAAGCTTTGATGAATCGGGGCCTCAGCATCTGTTCATTGTAGATTGTCGCTGTTTTCGGCAGCACACAGATTATGTGCTGCCAAGAACAATTTTTTTCAAGAAAGTTTAATCTCTTCACCCGCTGGTGATTTTCCATTTTTTTTTTTTCTCCCCTTTGTCCAAGAGCCATAACTTTTTTATTTTTCCATTCACATAACTATATGAGGACTTGCGGGGTAAGTTGTACTTTTGAAGGACACCATTCATTTTATCGAGTGATGCACTGGAAAGCAGGAAAAAAGTCCAAGTGCATTGAAATTGCATAAAAAAGTGCAATTTCACAATTTTTTTTTTTAATATTTACCATGTTCACTATATGGTAAAATTAACTTGCCAGTATGATTTTCCAGGTCAGTACGACCATGCTGAAAGCAAACATGTATAGTTCTTTTTTTATTTAAATGGTGAAAAAAAAATTCAGAAATTTGTTAAAAAAAAACAACTTTGCTTCTGTCTCCATTTTCCGAGACCCGTAACGCTTTCAATTTTCTGGATATGGTGTGTGTGATTTTTTGCGCCCTGAGCTGACTTTTTTACAGATATCATTATGGGTCATATATGGTGTTTTGATCTCCTCTTTCTGCATTTTATTGCAATATTGCGGAGGCCAAAAAACATAATTCTGTTATTTTGATTTTTTTCTCGTTACGACGTTTACCAGTCAGATTAATTTACTTTAGATTTCGATAGATCATTTTTTTATGAATGCAGTGATATCAAATATGTGTATTGTTTTCAATTGTTTTATTTTTAATGGGGTAAAAGGGGGTGATTTGAACTGATGAGTCAATTTTTTTACTGTATTTAGTAGTCTCCTCAGGGACTCGAAGCTGTGATCATCGGATCGCTTGTACGATACATAGCAGTGCATCAGCGCTGCTATGTATAGGGAAATCAAGGTCTCCTATGAATGCCGGCCACAAGCCGGCGTTCACAGGAGGATCATAATGACAGGCATGGGGGTCTTCAGCAGACCCTAGCTGTAATGGCAACCCATCGCCACACTGCAATCATGTTACCGACGCGCCAATGGGCGGGATGAATGACACGCCCCCTGACGGCATGTGTTAAATGCTGCTGTCAGAGATTGACAAGGGCATTTAGCAGGTTAACAGCCACGAAAGGACCTCTGCGCCACCCCCATCAGTTAAAGGCACGATAGCTGTTTAAATCAGCCGTCATGTGCCGTACATGGATGTTCCCACCATACGTTTTTGGTGAGTTTTTGATGCTATGTGTTTTTGATGCTGAAACAAAGCAAAGTCTTACAATTATAGAGAAGTAGGTGGCATTTATAGAAATGTCCTGCCCACTGTGCTTTTTTTTTTTAGAGAGTTGCGTGTTTCAAAACCACAACATGTCAATTTCTCTTGTGGGTACGCTGAGTTTTATGTGTGGATTTTCGCAACAGAATTGCATTAAATGAACAAAATCCTCAGGTAAAAAATGCATGTAATCCGCACATGACTGTATCAATAAAGTTTTGTGGAAACCAGATGCCAGGAAGTATCAAAAACAAAGCAGCTTTATTTTAAACATGATACATCAGCAAGAGACAAAAACCGCAGCGTCAAAAATGTAATAAAAATGAAGGTAAAAAACGCAATGCAGCAGAAAATCTGCAACATCAAATACTCACCTTGGGAACGCAGCCTAAAGATTATTTCACCTGATGGATGAGCGTTTTGCTAGGTTGTCAGCCTGTTTATAGCGGCCAATTATTATGGGCTGACGGCCCATAATTGAGCAGTGTAAATTCACTCTTAGCCTTTGAAAACTGCTACCTAAAAACATTGTGGAGATGTGTCAATGGTGGTGCAAAGGAAAAGTCGAGACCCTGATAAAGATGCTTGAAAACTAATGTGGCTGCCCCTTTCAGCTATTCTGCTGGTCCCACTATATTTTATGGGTTTTGCCTAGTTAATTTGTGACAAAAAAATTTAATTGCCATGACTGTCCAGCAGGGGGCAGCTAATGATATCAGTCTTTTGGTTGTATGATATGAATGTGTTGCCATCAGCATTACCGGCTACAGGTTTTTGTGGGCCCCGGGCGAAAGAGTCTCAGTGGGCCCCTTTAACACATACCAGGATTCATGATGCACAGATACGGTGGATAAATATATAGATATAGTACAATGCCAACGATTTCACTTACTTTTTACTTTACATGAGTGATATCTATTGTCAATTCCACAATAGCTCAGAAATCAGTGAATCCTCGCAGCGCACAGTGCAGACTGGTCAGTATAGTCCTCCATACAGAATGCTGGGCCCCCATATAATGTCCTCCATACAGAATGCTGGGCCCCCATATAATGTCCTCCATACAGAATGCTGGGCCCCCATATAATGTCCTCCATGCAGAATGCTGGGCCCCCATATAATGTCCTCCATACAGAATGCTGGGCCCCCATATAATGTCCTCCATGCAGAATGCTGGGCCCCCATATAATGTCCTCCATGCAGAATGCTGGGCCCCCATAATGTCCTCCATACAGAATGCTGGGCCTCCATATAATGCCCCCATGCAGAATGCTGGGCCCCCATATAATGCCCCCATGCAGAATGCTGGGCCCCCATATAATGCCATCATGCAGAATGCTGGGCCCCCATATAATGCCCCCATGCAGAATGCTGGGCCCCCATATAATGTCCTCCATACAGAATGCTGGGCCCCCATATAATGTCCTCCATACAGAATGCTGGGCCCCCATATAATGCCCCCATGCAGAATGCTGGGCCCCCATATAATGCCCCCATGCAGAATGCTGGGCCCCCATATAATGCCCCCATGCAGAATGCTGGGCCCCCATATAATGCCCCCATGCAGAATGCTGGGCCCCCATATAATGCCCCCATGCAGAATGCTGGGCCCCCATATAATGCCCCTATTCAGAATGCTGGGCCCCCATATAATGCCCCTATGCAGAATGCTGGGCCCCCATATAATGCCCCCATGCAGAATGCTGGGCCCCCATATAATGTCCTCCATGCAGAATGCTGGGCCCCCATATAATGTCCTCCATGCAGAATGCTGGGCCCCCATATAATGTCCTCCATACAGAATGCTGGGCCTCCATATAATGCCCCCATGCAGAATGCTGGGCCCCCATATAATGCCCCCATGCAGAATGCTGGGCCCCCATATAATGCCCCCATGCAGAATGCTGGGCCCCCATATAATGCCATCATGCAGAATGCTGGGCCCCCATATAATGTCCTCCATACAGAATGCTGGGCCCCCATATAATGTCCTCCATACAGAATGCTGGGCCCCCATATAATGTCCTCCATACAGAATGCTGGGCCCCCATATAATGTCCTCCATACAGAATGCTGGGCCCCCATATAATGCCCCCATGCAGAATGCTGGGCCCCCATATAATGCCCCCATGCAGAATGCTGGGTCCCCATATAATGCCCCCATGCAGAATGCTGGGCCCCCATATAATGCCCCCATGCAGAATGCTGGGCCCACATATAATGCCCCCATGCAGAATGCTGGGCCCCCATATAATGCCCCTATTCAGAATGCTGGGCCCCCATATAATGCCCCTATGCAGAATGCTGGGCCATAGAAAAAAAAAAATCCTCACCTCACCTGCTGCCGCTGCTCTGCTCCGGACTCCTAAGCCGCGTTGCCATCTTCCCGCTCTGCGCTGTGACTGCTCAGCAGAGGGCGAGGTGGAAAGACGTCATCGCACCCTCTGACCTGAGACGTCACAGTCAGGAGCCGCGGAAGATACAGGACTTGCTGCGGAGGCACGGGGAGAGGTAAGTATTGTGCCAGGGCCCTGAGCAAGCGGTGGGGGTGCCAGTCGCGGGTGCTGGCATTGGACTCCTCATATCACGGGTCCCATAGCGTTCTGGGGTGCCCAACGGCAAGTGGGCCCCCCCCCCGCCGGTCCAGAGCCCCGGCACTTGCCCAAGTGCGTCGGGTGCTGACGCCGGGCCTGGCCATCAGTACAAATTCTAATTAATCTAATGCCACTAATCTGAGTGGCATACGTCTGATCAGTGTGTGGATCCCAATCACCATCCAGTATTTATCGTGGCAGCTATATGTAGATACAGGGGCGTACATAGAAATTATGGGGCCCTATAGCAAAAGTTCTGATCCTCCCTCCTCCTCTCCCCAACATAAAAAATAAAATAAATAATATTCAGCGGGGGCACAGAAGAGCATTTCTTACAACTTTGCAGCCCTTACAAAGTAATTTTCCTCCTATAGAATCCCCTAGGTTCCCCTTTCATTGCACCCATAAAGTATGATGCCAACAAAAGTGTCCCCACAAACACAGTATGATACCCCCACAGTGAAGCTCTCCACATGCACAGTATGGTGACCCTACACTGTCCACCCCCCCTCCCCCGGGAAAGTATGGTCACCCAAACACAGTATGATCTCTCAAAACAGCCCTCCACACAATATGTTGGCCCCCACACAGCCCTCCACACAATATATTGGCTCCCTCACAGCCCTCCACACAATATATTGGCCCCAACACAGCCCTCCATACAGTATAATGGCCCCCTCATCCCTCCACACAACCCTCCAAACAGCATAATGGGCCCCAACATGAACCAGACTGTATAATAATATAAACAGGCTGCCGATCACCTGCTCATTCGTTGGGTGAAATGATCTTTTGCTTTGCTCACAAGATCATCGTTCTGAGCAGCGCATCATCTTGTGCAAACTAGACCTGCACTGCCAAGAACAATGGCAGCCTATGGCACAGAACATCTCGTGCAGATCTGAGGAGCGGCCTGAGAAATCAGTCAATTAGAAAACAAGTAGCTGATCAGCAGTAGTTTAGTGACGCCAGTCAGTGTAAACCGACCCTAAGGGCTCGCACCCACTTGCGATTAAAAATCGTATTGCATTCATCCCAATTTAATCCTATGATGGTGTTCTCAATGGAATTTTTTTCCAGCTCTGATCGGATCGTCATCGGACAGAAAAAAAACACAGCATGCTCAATTCGGATCGCACACACCCATATAAGTCTATGGGTGCGTGTGAAACATCGCACTGCACTCGGATATCACCTGAGTGCAGTGTGATTCCCGCTAACGCCAGGAACAGAGCAGATAGAGAAATGAATTTCTCCGTCTCCTCCGCAGCTGTGCTGTGATTCTCTCTGTGCGAGAGGATAGGAGCACTGACACTCGGCTCACGCTCACAGCAGAGCAGGATCCATAGTGTCATTAGCATATCGCATCTGACGCTCTCGTATGAGATGTGATACGCTAGTGGGACCCCGGCCTGAGGGTATGTGCCCATGATCCGGAGCCGCCTGCGGCCCCGACGCTGCTGAACAGCCACACTACTTCTGCCCTCATTATGCAAATGAGCTCCCGCAATTTTTTTTTTCACATGTGGATTTTCCTCATTGATGCAAGTCTATGGGGAAAATCCACATGCGGACCCGTAAGAGAAACTAACATGCACAGAGACGCATAGTGAACATGGGATTTCTACAAATCCCATCCACTATGCTGTAACATCTCGACGCTGCGGGTTTGACGCTGCATAAACACACAGCGTCAATCCCACAGTGGCTCCTGACCGTGGGCACATACACTGAGGCTACGTTCCCAAGATGAGTATTTGGTGAGTTTTGGGTGTTGCAGATTTTCTGCACCTATTAGCTAAGTTAGGTTACATGTGTTTTTTTTCATTGCATTTGTATTGTTTTTTTTCCCTTTACATGCATTTTTGACATTTCTGTTTTTATCTCTTTTGCTATGTCATGTTTTAAAAGAAATCTATGAGCAGTTTTTGCCATGTAATTTGAGAGCAGCATGATGTAGGGGGTAAGACCCTGATTCCAGTGATGTGTCACTTACTGAGCTGGCTGCTGTCATTTTGATAAAATCTGTTTTATCTGCAGCAGATCTAGCAGTTCTCTGAATGCTGAGCTCTGTATAACCCCGCCCACATCACTCATCAGCAGTTTTCTGCCTATGCATAGTGTAGACAGAAAGCTGCCAATCAGTGGTGGGGGTGGGGTTATACAGAGCTCATGAATATGGGGGACTACCTGGCAGCAGGTTTACTAGTCCTCTAATGATAATCTCCTGCGGATAAGACAGTGATTTTAGCAAAACTACAGCAAGCAGCCCAGTAAGTGACACATCGCTAGAATCAGGATCTTTGTCTCTATATTATGCTGCTCTCAGATTGAGTGGGAAAAACTTTGTGACAGGTTCCTTTTAAGATCTAATGCAGATGATCTGGGACCATCCCTGGAAATCAGGGGCAGAGTAGTTTCCTGCACGGTGTCACCTTGTATCTGCACAAAATGCAGGGTATCACATGACAGAAACAGACTGTCACCTCTCACCCAGTTACTCAATCCTGCGCTGTGTGTTGCGTCATCACTCGGGTGGATCCGTGTCCTTGGCAGCCGCCGTTACTAGCAGCTATGTCAGGGTACAGCCTGCATCACTGGAGTGCTGTTAAATAATGGATGCAAAGGGACACGGTGTCTAAATATAAGTCTGTGTCCTAGACGCTGCACATGGGAACCAAGGCGTTCACATAGGGGGGTGTGTGGCTGGAAACTGCTCTTCCCATACCCCATGTACTGCAGCAGTTTCATCTAAATATGGCTGATCCTCTGAATGATGAAAAGTTCTGCAACTTTCTAATATACTTTCTTTTTATTCCTCATCATTTAAGATCTCTGCTTGATGCCAAAGAATAGGAACATTCTTGTTTACATTCAGAAACTAAAAATAATGTACAGATCTAAGGCTTTACACAGCAGAGGATTTGCTACAATAGCTTGCCTTGACCCCATCTGAAAACGGCATGATGTAGGGGCAGAGACTCTGATTTCTGTGATGTATCACTTACTAGGATGCTTGCTGTAGTTTTGATAAAATTACTGTTTTATCTGCTCGAGATTTAGCAGTTCTCTGAATGCTGATCCCTGTATAACCCCACCCACTGATTGGCAGCTTTCTGTGTACACTGTGCATAGGCAAAAAGCTCCCAATCAGTGGCAGCTCTCAGTCCTCTAGTGATAATCTCCTGCTGATAAAACTGTGATTTTATCAAAACTACAGCAAGCAGCCCAGTAAGTGGTACATCACTGGAATCAGGGTCTTCGTGCTCTCAGATTAGGCGGCAAAAAACCTGGTGACCGATTCCCTTTAATTCTTTGAGATAAGATCTCTGCTTTCTGTTAGTGAATTGAAGCATCCTTGTTTACCTCCTGACCTTGATCTTCTCCCATCTGATGGTTTGTTACAATGTATTAGTGTGAGCAAAAGAAATCTGAAGCAGAGGTCTCACTCCTGTCCTAGAGATCAGATGGATACAGTTTCACACATCCAACATTCCCTCATGCAACATATTACTGGCAGACACAGACAGAAGGTGGCCCTTGTGCAAGAATAGTGTATCACCCCTTTGAAATCAAATAGTTTATCATAATGTTCAATCCCACCTGCTTTGGAGATGGAGATTGGTCCCCTTACCTCTTGGCAGGGCCAGTGTTAGGGGCAGGCAAACTAGGCTTTCGCCTATGGCCCCCCTCCCCACTTCCCCTGTATTATACTGTATGGAGAACTATGGGGAGTGCATTATACTGGAAGTACTATATTGGGGCTGCATTATACTCTATCAAGGACACTAGGCCTTGTATTATACTGTATGTACTATATTGGGGCAGCATTATACTCTATCAAGGACTATGGGGAATGCATTATACTGTATGGAGGACTATGGGGAATACATTATACTGTATGGAGGACTATGGGATGTATTATACTATGGGGAGTGCACTGGACTGTATGGAGGACTATTGGGGGTCATTATACAATATGGAGAACTATGGGATTCATTATACTATATTGAGGACTTTGAGGAGTGCATTATACTGTATGCAGGACTATGGGATGCATTATACTATGGGGGGTGCATTGGACTATATGGAAGACTACTGGGAGTGCATTATACAATATGGAGGACTATGAGGAGTGTATTATACTATATGGAGGACTATGGGAAGTGTACTATACTATATGGAGGACTATGGGCTGTGCATTATACTATATGAAGGACTATGGGGAGTGCATTATACTGTATGGGGGACTTATGGGGGTGCATTATACTATATGGAAGACTATGTGGTGCATTATACTGTATGGAGGACTATGGGGGTGCATTATACTGTATGGAGAACTATGGGGAGTGCATTATACTGTATGTACTATATGGGGGCTGCATTATACTCTATCAAGGACTATAGGCCTTGTATTATACTGTATGTACTATATTGGGGCAGCATTATACTCTATCAAGGACTATGGGGAGTGCATTATACTGTATGGAGGACTATGGGGAATGCATTATACTGTATGGAGGACTATGGGATGCATTATACTATGGGGAGTGCATTGGACTATATGGAGGACTATTGAGAGTGCATTATACAATATGTTTAGTCTGTTTCAGTAGGTTACACAATCATTGGGAAGACTGCTGACTTGACAGATGTCCAGAAGGCAGTCATTGACACATTCCACAAGGTCCCAGAGTTCCAATTTTCATTTGGAAATCAAGGTCCCAGAGTCTGGAGGAAGAGTGGAGAGGCCACAATCCAAGCTGCTTGAGGTCTAGTGTGAAGTTTCCACAATCAGTGATGGTTTGGGGAGCCATGTCATCTGCTGGTGTAGGTCCACTGTGTTTTATCAAGACCAAAGTCAGCGCAGCCGTCTACCAGGAAATTTTAGAGCACTTCATGCTTCCCTCTGCCGACAAGCTTTTTGGAGATGGAAATTTCATTCTCCAGCAGGACTTGGCACCTGTCCACACTGCCAAAAGTACCAATACCTGGCTTACAAACAACAGTATCACTGTGCTTGATTGCCCAGCAAACTCGCCTGACCTTAACTCCATAGAGAATCTATGGGGTATTGTCAAGAGGAAGATGAGAGACACCAGACCCAACAATGCAGATGAGCTGAAGGCTGCTATCAAAGCAACCTGGGCTTCCATAACACCTCAGCAGTGCCACAGGCTGATCACCTCCATGCCACGCCGCATTGATGCAGTAATTGATGCAAAAGGAGCCCCGACCAAGTACTGAGTGCATTTACTGAACATACATTTCAGTAGGCCAACATTTCGGATTTTAAAAACATTTTTCAAGCTGTTGTTATAAAGTATTCTAATTTACTGAGATAATGACTTTTGTGTTTTCATTGGCTGTAAGCCATAATCATCAACATTAACAGAAATAAACACTTGAAATAGATCACTCTGTTTGTAATGACTCTATATAATATCTGAGTTTCACTTTTTGTATTGAAGAACTGAAATAAATTACATTTTTGGTGATATTCTAATTTAGTCAGATGCACTTGTACTATTGATGTAACTACAGGGGCCCATTTCCACCTCTAAAGCAGAAAATTGCTTTTGCCTCAGACACACTATTGGACGACCCGTACACTTTTTCTGCACAGGGGTCCTCTTCTCTTTGTGTGCTCCCGTTACTAATGTGTCAGCAGTGTCCTGTGGGGCGTGTGGTGTATCTTGGGGCCAGACAGCGTTCATCACAGCAAGGACATTGTTTTTGTGTATCCAGTCCGAGTGGTTTCCGACCATTCCCAGTACGGACTGGTGTACCTGATCAGGTGACATTGTGAACAGTTGTACTAACAGTGGGCGAACACAACCTGACCCCTGACAGAAAGTGTGACCAGGGGCTAGCACATCCTACAGTGTGCACAGTGTTTTATTATCACCTACGTGGTGTGTGCGCACGACCACCACACCATTTCACTAGGAAACTCCGTTCTCTGGATCATGGGGATCTGAGCCATTGGTGGGGGTCAGACCACTGGGACCCCACAATTGTGAGAACAGGGATTTGTAATGAAATAACTTGGTTGCCCAGCATGCACGTCACATCTCCATTCATTCTCTATGGAACTGTGGAGGTAGTCCAGTATGGCTTCAGAGAGAACAAGTACAGCCTCCTCCAAATCAGTTTGTGAATACCATTACCACCTCCCTTTTAAACAAGATGGGCAGCAGTGCACCCTTAGCTGGGCTCGCCTCAGAACGTACCGCCCACCTCTGCAGTGATGACGGCAAAGACGGCATGTAGCCCATAATTTTGTTAATGGTATTAAAGGGGGCAATAAGGAGTTACTCCCATCTTCATACATGGATATTGTCGGACAGTCCTGTACTTCTGCAATTCACTGCTTATTAAAATGTGCAGCGGTTCTTAAGTTAACACCTTTCTTTACAGCTCGTTACCTAGGAAACTGACCACCGCTGCTCTCTGGCTTGTAAGCACTGCACTGAAGCTGGCTGGGATTAGGAGGGAACGGCAAGCGGCCTGATTCTCCAGGTCGGTATGATTAACCATGATAATAAACTTGTATAGTTTTTTTTAGATTACTTTTTCCATCATTGGAGCTGAGTGAGGGCTTGTATTTTTTCTCTGCAGAGCTGACATTTTTATTCATATCATTTCGGGGTACATATGACATATTCATCACTTTTTATTGCATTTTTGGGGTGGAAACTGTGGTGACTGAAAAATACAAATCTGGAGTTTTGATTTTTTTATTTTCAGCTTTGAATGTATATTTAAAAAAATTTATATTTTGATAGACCGGACTTTTATGTAAATGTTGGTACCAAATATGTTTATTTTTTTTACTTTAAAAGAGGGCTGATTTTAAACTTTAAAAAAAATTTTTAGTCCCCTCAGGGGAGTCTAACCTGTGATATACAGTATATACTGCGATACCACAGTATATAGTACAAATCATAGTCTTCTTTGGAGTTTAGCCTATAGCTGAGTTTCAATGAAGGACATCATTGGTGGCGGCGACCCGGGCTTCTATGGTAGCGCTTGCCATTGCCCAATTTAAATGCAGCTTTCAGAGATTGACTACAGAATTCTTAATAGTGACACAGTAGTGTTCACAGTTAGCAAAGATGGCTCCTGTGTCAGACAGATGTCGGTCGTGTACTACAGCCGGCATCAGCCCTGTATGGAGGGAGCACAGCTCCTGAGCCCGTACACATGCACTCTATGACGTACATGTACTGCAGGGTGCGTGAAGGCGCTATGGCTGGCAATAGACTTGGTGGTTCTCCACCTGGCACTGTCCATATGGGCATTCTGCATTACTTCTGGGGGCATACTGTTTGGTAACATGAAGAAGTAATTCTATGGGCACTAATAGGGGGCACAAGTTGGCATTACCCATGGGGCATTCTGCTTGCCGCCATTTATGGCTGTGCCATTATTACTAGGAGCGTTCTGGACAGCACCATTTTTGGGGGTAGTCAGTGTCTGGGCTGGTGCCAGAATTCTGGGCAAGTTCTGGAGCCCAAGGCTCCTGGGGGCCCAGATTTCCACTGGTAATGTCCACCATGTCTGCCCTGTACAGAGCCGATGTTATTCTGCTCCTACCACAGCATCTTAGCGTTACATACCGGTAACAATGGTTGGAGATGGGGGAAGGTGTCCCATCCCTCTCCCAGCCACCCATCCTCCTCCTCACCCCCACCATGATCACTGGCTGCGGAGGGCATTGTCATATAGGGGTAATCTGACACAGTACACTATTATTATTATTTATATAGTAGCATTGATTCCATGGTGCTGTACATGAGGGGTTACATACAAAAATGATCACACTATTGCATATATTGTACAGGAGATGGCAGGGCAAGTCCCTCAGGGACACCAATGAACTAAGTTCTGGGATTCTCTGCCCGCTTCTCTTCCCCTCTCTATACGGCTCTTTCTCCGCTCCGTCCTCATTGACGAGGACAAGAGCAGAGCGAGGTGACACCCGGCCGGCACGTGAAGGTCACCGCCTGTTCCTTTAACAACGCCGGCTCCGGGGCGGGGCTAAATGACGCACATCCGTGACGTAAGGGCAATGTCGCGGTTTCCGATTGGTCGCCGCCTTTGCCTGGACTGCGCACTGCTCGAACGCCAGTGTCACTTGGTATCTGGCGGGCGGAGAGATCGGAGCACCGGTAACATGAAGATCTGGACCTCAGAACACGTGTTCGAGTAAGTGCTGGGGGCCGTGGTAGTGGTAGTGGTAGTGGTAGTGGTAGTGGTAGTGGTGGGGGCCTGATAGCCGTCTGTGCCGGCCCGGGCTCCTGATAGAACCTTCCAGACCAAGGCATGTAATCCGCTGTGTACCGGACTACAAGTCCCAGAATGCTTTGGACAGTTTTCGTATATGATGGGGGGGCTGCAGTGAAATATATGCTGGGATTTGTAGTTCTATGGTGATTGTACGCTCCCGTGAAGCAGAATGAGCATTAGCCGCCAATGGAAATTGCAGGTTTTAATAGTCATCGATTTGGTTGCAGTAATTACAGTAATCATGTGCCAGTCATTAACCCTCTCTAGTAACTCTGACATTCTCATATCAGTCTGCATACTACTGCTCAGTGATGATGTCATCTATGCTTCTGCATCATTGTGCAGAACTTATGATGTCATTAGCAGTGTATGACCTCATGCTGTATATGATCATGTCACTTCTGTTCGATCCTTGAACACTATGGAGTGACGCAATGTGTAGTGTCATGGTAGTCCATAGCAACCAGTCACTCCATTGTTCATAGGGGTGTTTTTGTATTTTTTATACTGATGCCCATTGGTCAGTATGTGCTCGCTCGCAGCACTGCTGTGGTTTCCGCAGCGCAGTATGTGGAATGCACCTAGATAGTCGCAGCTTCTGTCCCCGTTAGTGTTGGTATCACATGTAACCGGTCAGAGCCGCATTCCTTATACACCGGTCATTACTGGGTCATCAGATCGTCCAGATTAGTGGAGGCCAAGAGGTCGTTCTTTACCACTAAAGTCCGGAATTACCAGCTCTTCTTGCTTATTGTAGGCTGAATTAAAGGAATGTTACTGTGTTATTGAGATCTATTTGCAGGAAACTTCATATTTAAAGGGATTTTCTAGAATCACAACTGTTAACAAAAGTAATTACTGGGCACCCAATGATCACAAAGAGAGATCGTGTCCCCTGTGTGGATGGAGTGATGGTCATGTTTGCTCCCTGACGCCCCATTTCACATCTAGTGGAACGACTGATGTATTCTATTGCCCACTGCTGTATATGGGCCAATATCGTAACTGCTCGATACCTTAGCTCTAGACTTCTTCTAGTGTCTGATGCCTGTCAAACTACAACCCCCAGCATGTCCACAATCTCTACAGACTTATCAGACCAAGGCACCATGAGCTGTGACCTCACCCTACACGCATGTGCCACAGTGCCCGGACTGTCTGTAGTGTTATATTAGAGCTGCAGTAGTGGTGCCGCCATATAGCGCCCCCGCCCCATTGTATTTCCAGGAGCGCTTACTGAGGAACATCTCTAGAATTGTTTCAAGTGTAAGTATTTGCTCACAGAGACACATTAGGTGAGCGGACAGGTAGAATAATCCTGTAATTATTTATATATATATATATATATATATATATATATATATATATATATTTTTACCTCCATAGCACACTGGGACTTGCAGTTCATTGCTCGGAAGCATCCGTCACTCTTCATCTCTTAATTACATGTCAGAGACAGGTTGAGAGTTTTCACAATGACTAATGTCTTCGCTGTGTTAATAACCACACCGTGTCATTGTCTTCCTGGACTTCTACCTAACTGGTTAGTCCATGGCAGCACGTGGACGCTGCATTAATAGCCGCTGTCCTGTAATAAATGAGATAATAGATTGTCAGATAATTTCATATAAAAAAGACTTCGTCTCTAGGGCCGGCCATTCATTGCCCAGTTGAGATTAGAGCCCTGTTATATACAGGGTGAATTAAGTATTGAACATGTCACCAATTCTCCAAGTAAATATCAGGGCTGTGGAGTCGCGGAGTCGGAGCCCATTTTGGTGGAATCGGAGTCGGTATAAAATGGACAGACTCCTACTCCTAAAATATATAATAAATTGGGTACAGTAGTTCAATGCAGTTTGTGGGGAATATTGTTTCATAAGAATTTGGAAAAGTTATGAAATGTCCTATAAATGTCTGTCCTATTCCTGATCTAAGGGTCTAGAGTTTTAGCTGAGATGAATCTGTGCTACAGTAAATTTACCACTTAAACATGAGCCATGTATGAGGGAGTCTGAGTTGGAGGTTTGGCTTACCGACTCCACAGCCCTGGTAAATATATTTGTAAAGGTGCTACTGACATGAAATTCTCACCAGATGTCTAACAACCCATCCAATCCACAAAGGCAAAGAAATCAAACCATAGATGTCCATAAATTAAGTTATATGTAATAATGAGAAATGACACCGGGAAAAAGTATTGAACACCTGAAGAAAGAAAGGTGCAAAAAGTCATGGAAAGTCACGACACCAACTGAAATCTATCAGTAATAAGAAAGCAATGCTGTCACTTAGTGATAAATATCAGCTGGTTCAACTGATGGCCTATAAAAAGGTGTCAGACAAGAAACATCTCATGATGAGCAAATTCAGTGAGCTGTCTCAAGACCTTCATAACCTTATTGCTGCTAAACACCGTGATGGCATTGGTTACAGAATGATTTCTAAACTACTGAAGGTTCCAGTGAGCACTGTTGGGGCCACAATTTTGCCATAAAACGGCCACGACTAGGTGCTCCCCACAAAATTTCAGACAGAGAAGTGAAAAGAATTATCTGAACAGGTGTCCAAGAGCCAAGGACCATCTGTGGAAAGCTACAGAAAGACCTGGAATCAGCAGGTACAATTCTTTCAAAGAAAACTATATGTAATTCACTCAACCTCCATGGCCTATATGCACACTCACCATGCAATACTCCATTGCTGAACAAAAAGCATGTTCAAGTGCTTTTAAAGTGTACTCCGCAACATTTAGACAAGCCTGTGAAATACTGGGAGAATATATTCGGGTCAGATGAGACCAAAATTGAACACTCTAAATACCATAATACACACCATGTTTGGAGGGTAAAAGGTACTGCATGTCACCCCAAAAAATACCATAACAGTGAAGTTTGGAGGAGGGAACATCATGGTGTGCGGCTGTTTTTCAGCATATGGCACCAGCAAACTTCATAACTGACAAATGTAGAGACATTCTTGATAACAATTTGCAGCCATGTACCAGGATGATGAAGATGAAACAAGACAATGATCCCAAACACAAAGCCAGGGAAAATCTCAACTGGTGTCATAGAAGGAAAGCTGCTAGAATGGTCGAGCTAATGACCTGACCTGAATCTAATAAAACATTTATGGTAGGAACTAAAGCTCAGTTCATAGAAGGAGCCCATGAGACCTTCAGGATGTGAAGTTTGTGTGGAAGAATGGGCCAGTATCACACCTGAGCAATGCATGCGACTAGTTTCTCCATACAGGAGGTGTCTTGAAGCTGTCATCATCTACAAAGGCTTTTGTACAAAATGTTTAATACATTTCAGTAAGCGTGTTCAATACTTTTTCCCTGTGTCATTTCTCATTATTACACATAATTTATCTATGTTTTGATTTCTTTCCCTGTGTGGATTGGATGGGTTGTTACTGACATCTGGTGAGGATTTTATGACAATAGCATCTTTACAAATATATTTACTTACAAAATTGGTGACTTGTTAAATACTTATTTCACCCACTGTATGTATGTGGAGGTAAAATGGTGGTTATGGAGGCAGGATTCATTTGTGGACCACACAAATCAATACGTATTGGAGGAAACTATCCCTATCGTCCCAGCTTCTATTGGCTGATAACAGGGAGCACTAGACTGCATCCTGCCTGCACAGTAGCATAAATTTAGCTCTACTTTGTGTCCAGTGAGGTCGGGAAGGTGTCAGTAGGATTAGCCTCATGCGTGAGGTCAGCAGCGTCACCCGTGTAACTGCCCTGATATTTTTACCTGCCGAAGTCCTCACATTTCCTACAGCTGAGTTATCCTATATTTGGCGGTGAAAAGGTTAACCGTGTGGTCGGTGGGTGTGCAGATAGAGCGGCCATGGTGGTAGGGCTGATGGGACCAGCATGCCTTTCTCATTAGTGCTTGAATGTTAAAGGGGGAGGGGGTCGCAGTGACGTGGGGCCGCTTCCTCCCAATCACGCTTTTTCCATTAGAGCATACATGGCCTCTCTGTGTGACTGTTGTATACTGTCCTCTTTTATCAGCCATGGGGACAGAGTTATATAGTTATTAAAAATTGTGATTATTGGGGGAGAGATTTTTCAACACAAGCTCATCCTATAATCCTTTGTAGAAGACTGCAGCAGCTCTAGTGGCTGATAACAGAGAGCTCTAACGCCCCCATCCTTATTTCAGAGTGAAAGGACTCCACTTATCGGATATTACTTATTACTGTGCACTTCCCGTATTATACAGGACGTGTCTTCTCTTTGTAGTCTAATGCAGCAATTGCCTTGAAGGTTGTCCGCACTTGCTGGGAGTTGTAGTTTTGTAACAACCACAGAGTGCAGATCACTGCTCCCATCTGATGAGCTGTAGGCTCGCTGCTCCGCAGGACATGATTGCAGGCACAGCCTTTGTGACCACTAAGGCCTCATTCACACATCCCTGGGTCACGTTACCCATTAATGTCTATGGTGCTATTCACGTGGTGTTATGCAGAGTGTGTGTTAACAAAAAATAAAGACATGTCTAGTAATTACCCATATACGTCTATGGATCCGTGATCATCACAGAGGGCACATAATGGCATCAGGGTACAGTCCATGTACTGCCCATGGCTAACCTAATGTATAGAAGCTATGAAATTTACTAATCCATACATGAAAATCATTGATGTTAAAAACTGACCAAACACTGATGATACTCTGACCATTTTTTCACATACATGAAAAATCACCTAAGTCGGATTTCACACGTTCAGTGTTCAGGTCAGAGTGTGGGCTGCAATGCCCGACCTGGCCGCCGGTCTCCTAGGCATACTTGAGTGTGAGTTCAGGTCAGGAGGCCATTAATGTGAGACATGTCAGCCAGGCCTAAGGGAGGCGTATTCTCCATTGCCACACTGCAGCATAATTTGGAGATGTGCATCCCTGTCGGTGGAGTTTTATGTAGCCCGCAGAGAACTGAACATTCAGATTGTAGTACAAAGGCTGGGCAGCTCCACATCACTCAGAGCAGCAGACAGACCTGTACATTCAGTAATTACCATACAATGGGAGGTCATGACATGCATTGTGCTCGGATAATTGCATATCTCCCCTCAGTTATTAGAGAAAACCGTGCATGCACAGCAGCCGCGTCATCAGCCCGTCCTGGAGAGCCTGGACCCTCATCAATCACATGTATATATGGAACTAGATGGTGGCCCGATTCTAACGCATCGGGTATTCTAGAATATGTATGCGGCCGACCGGGCGCAATCAGCAGAGCGGTGTTTAAATTTGGCGCCAATATCACTGATTGGCCGCTACCAATCAGTGAACCGTATTAGTGAGGACCGGCGAGCGGCGCTGTCTGTGCAGGTACTTCCGCTGCGAGCAGCCGGGAGATGACCGGCGGCGCCGCTCCCCGGTCCTCCCTTCACACTTGCCGTCGGGAGATCAGCGGCCCTAGCATGGAGGCCAGCGGTGCCGCCGGTCGGGGTACTTATGCTGCGAGCAGCCGGGAGATGACCGGCTAACACCGGCTGGCCGCGACCAATATCGCTGATTGTCCGCGACCAATCAGCGAACCATGTTAGTGAGGACCGGAGAGCGTGTTTAAATTTGGCGCCAATATCGCTGATTGGTCGCGGCTGTGACCAATCAGCGAACCGTATTAGTGAGCATCGGACGGGATAAGACGATTATATATATATATATATATATATATATATATATATATATATATATATATATATATATATATATATATATATATGCCATACAGAATTAAGACAATGATAGCCCTGTAAGCCTTCAGTATTGCAACTTAGATGGCTGCATGTTCGCTGGAACTCCAGTTGATTGTTAGCATGCAACCCACTAAAGTCAGTGGGTGAGGATGCATGGTCTCTAAGCCTTCCAAAGCAATGGATGCCCATTGCAGCAATTCTACGCTGACTAATGGGGAGTCCTATCTGTTATGTTGATGAGCATGGTCCTGATAGTATTAAAGGGAACCTGTCACCAAAAAAGACTATTAACCTGCAGATATGGGGTTAATCTGCAGGTTCATAGCGTCCGAACGCCGCAGTGAGAAAATGAACTTTATTTCCCCCGGCAACATTCCGTTTCAGTCATGGTGGTGGCGCGGGTTCACTCACTGCTCTGAGTATACAGGGCAATGGCTGTAACTGCGCCATGGCACTGACTGACAGCCGGCCCCAATGCAGACTCAGTGTCAAACCCACGCTGCCCCGTGACTGAAAGCTGAACTCTGCTGGGGGAAATAAAGTTAATTTTCTCCCGGCATTGTTCAGCTAAGTGCAGGCGCTGGGCAGGTTAATAACGCTATTAACCTGCAGATTAACCCTATGTCTGCAGATTAGCATTCTTTCCTGGTGACAGGTTCCCTGTAAGTATATACAGACTACAGCTCCTCTTCTCCAGAGCGCAGAGCAATGCAGAATTAGTAACATTTTTCTGTTTTGTATTACAGCCACCCATGGGAGACTGTTACAACGGCCGCTATGCAGAAATACCCCAATCCCATGAATCCAAACGTGGTTGGCGTGGACGTACTGAACAGACACGTGGATGGCGGTGGGAAGCTGCACAGCCACCGGCTCCTCAGCACAGAGTGGGGCATGCCGAGCCTAGTCAAATCCGTAAGTGATCTGACCGTCTTCATCCACTGAGGGGTCCGCTCCACTCCTGGAGCCTTGAACGCGGGGAACGCTGTGTCCCATTCTGCCGTCCATGACCTTTTCCAGGCTCAAAGGAACGGCAATGTCAGCAGAGACCTTCCATTGTAGGCTCAGACTATACTGAGACTCGAGCTCTTAACCGTTTGAGCACTGAAGTGTCAGCTTTAAATACACTTATTTTTTGGGTTCTTTGCAGATTATTGGGGCATCAAGAACAAAGACCTATATTCAGGAGCATTCGGTGGTGGATCCAGTGTCCAAAACAATGGAACTGAAGTCTGCGAATGTAAGTGATAGAGACGTCCTTGTACACAGTAGTCTTCAGGACAGGTGGAGTCCAAGGTTCACAAATCCTAGGTTTTATTGGCTTGTGTGCTGAACAGCCTGGCGGGGTCATAGAGTTTGACTGGTGTCTTCTTCCCTTCATACAGATCACCTTCACACACATGATATCTGTGGATGAAAGACTAGTCTACAAGCCACATCCTCAGGATGACAAAAAGTAAGTGCATATGGGGGGGGGTACACTGATTGTAAAACGTTATTGAAGAAAGTCCTACCCGCATGCTGGGAGTTGTAGTTCTCTAATCGCTCATGAACCATTGGATAACATGTCTGTATGATCCTCTCTTCTGTTTCCAGAACTGTCCTGACCCAGGAAGCCATCATAACTGTGAAAGGAGTCAGTCTGAGCAGCTATTTGGAGGGAATGATGGCAAACACCATATCCAGCAATGCCAACAAGGTGAGCGGTGTAACGACCTGCGTCTGGTCACGGCATTGCAGTACATCTCTGGATAGAGTGCCACACAACTGCCTGTATCCTAGTAAATATAGGGCTACAACAGCAACATTGGGTGCACAACCAGAGATCTCTGTGCGCTGCTGCATGCTGCATTATGATGAATGAGGTCACTTTGCACCCACGCGTGACTAGCAAGGTTCAAAAATAACTTTTTTTATTTTTTTAGTGACCCTTGCTTCTTTTTGCTACCTAGGTGGTTGCAATGTGAATCTGCTCACCTGCAATATGCTGTGATGTGCTAGCGGCATACGGCGATATCTGGCCACGCGATCTGTGATGAGGCCAAATTTGCCATATAGCTAGCTCCAGCCTTATTGTAAAATTTCAACCCGCATTGGAATTGAATCCCAGACAGCAGACGGTCAAACATCTGTAGCCAAATTGATTTTCCATTAGCTTTATTGGCAATGAAAAATGTGGTTTTAAAAAGCTTCCATTCAGATTAATGGTATTCCCTATTAAAGCTTAAAGGGGTCATCTACTGCAATTAGTTAGTTTAAAAATGGTGCCATGTTGGTGCCAAATTTAAATAATTACATCCTTGCCTACTGGACCTCTGATGGTCTTCTGCATTGATAGTGGTGGTCCACGACAGTCTCCTGGTTTTCTGCTGTAAGGTGACTACTGCGGTCTCGACTGAAGCCATCAGTGGCAGGGGGTGGTCATTTGACACCCGCACCGCCAGTGGAGGCCATCGGCAGTAATTAGAGCGGATGGGGCTCTTTTGTATTTTAGGACCACCAGGGGCCCATTTTTGACAGTCTGAGCTGCTGTAGAAAATCTAGAGTCTGGATAATGCAGCCATGTCATGTCTCCTTTATTCTTCCACCTGCAGGGCCGGGATGCCATGGAGTGGGTTATCGGAAAACTGAACACCGAACTGGAAGATCTGAAAGCAACGACCAGAGGAGGTCTCAGGACGACCATGGCTGCTGCAACCTCTGTAGAGGAATGATCCATCGTCATCGTCACTAGGTGTTATACTGGAAAGGCTGCAGCGTCTCTCCGTGCACATAATCTATTTATTCTTATTTAAGAATGTATCTTTATTAAGTAGGATTTTTTTCAAATTGAAGCTTTGAGAGAAGTGTCAGCAACGTGGGAACAAGTAAAGCCGGGGACCAGGCTGTGGGATGACATAACCTCTTCCCAATAAACCCAGTTTCTAGTGTCGGCACAGTTGTGACGTTATCGTACCAGCTTCATGGCCGCTGTCGGACCAAGGGTCATGTTACACCAGCATCTCGCACATCCATATCTATAGCGCCCACATAGGTGGCAGAGGTCGTCTGCTCTATAATACCGCTCTTAGAATGTTCCTGCCATCATAGATACACGTACGGCTTTCATGCTAGAACCAGTGACCAATGCTGGGTTTGTCATGTCACAACCCTTTGTAGCAGTTTCTAGGTAAATGACAATCTTAGCTCTGCTTTATCTGGGAGTCCATTTACTTGTAGAAACTAATTATTGCTCAGTTTTGGCTGCTTGTGCTTTTTACAGCAGCCATATTTGTAAGGAGCAGTGCAAATAATTCTGGTGGCACTGCCCAGAGCAACCAGTAATTGTCACTAGTATATTATGACTTTCCCTCCTCCAATATCTGACCTCCAGGTCTATGTATCACTGACTGGTGGCCATGTTTTCCAGGTGACCAGTGCTTACGTGCATTGAAGCTAATGCCTGCATTTACCTCAGCCTGTCATTGCGCGGATTTGCACCGAATACGAAAGCTGATATGAGAATGTGGGAACTTTGTGCTAATCTATGAAAGCAAATATTTTACTTGAATTTTATTTGACAGGTTACGTAAAAGTTCGGGATTGTGAACATTTTTTTTTTTTTTCTAAAGGAAAAGCTTATGAACGTACTACTTGGTTAATGGTCTACTGTATTGCACAAGGGAAACGGTGGTAATTGTAATGGAAGGGTTAATATTTAAAGAAACCGGTCTCAAACACATTGTTGAATCTTTTTATTAATGGTTTCATAATTACTAAATTGGATTTTTTCCCCCTCGTTGAAATCGCAATGTCCAATGACCGTCATGTTTTCCTTGTATAGAATCTGTGTTTAAAGGGGTATTCCAGTCAAAAACATCTAGTTTGGAGGTACAACTGATGAAATCCCTACCAACTCCAGAGCCCCATAGCCTTACAGTTGCAAGAAGCAGTTTTTGTGAATAAGGCCACGGCCCCACTATCAGTATTCCCCACTATCAGTAGTCGGTCAGTATTTTTTCTCAGGAGTGGGAGCCAAAACCAGGTGAGGAACAATGAGAGGAAAGGTATAATAGAAACAAGTCACCAATTCTGCATTTATCACCCACTCCTGGTTTTGGCTCCCACTCCTGAGAAAAAATACTGACCGAATACTGATAGTGGGGCTTTGACCTAAAGTGATGGTTGAGTGTAGGTGGTGTGAGGCAGTCAAGATGGGACCAGGGTCCTGCGAACCTCCTACTACCTGCTGTCACCCCCTATGCCATCATTGTGGCGTGTGACACTCATGATGGGACCAGGGTACTGCAAATTTTTTTGCTCAACTCCAAATTTGACCATTTTGGCAGTGAATACCCCTCTAAATTACTACAACCTCCATTTTGTTACACAGCTCCATAATATGACAGTCGCTCATTAGTGAAACGCCAGCAATAATGTTTTGCTTATTAATAATGACTAATCTGCGGTTCCAGACAACTAAAAAAAAAAAAAGTGCAAAAAAAGAAAAAACATATATGGGTCCAGCCAATGCTGGCAGATTCGGAGGAATTGCCCAAAATTGCATTTTTAGCCTTAAGTTCTAACAACCATTATCAGGCTCAGTCATTAGTATTAGTATAGTAGCGGCAGTTCCCCCAAATTGGCGTACAAAAAAAATATCTAGTGTAATATTATATATTTTAGCTTGTGGCCTGCCTGGCAGCCATTTTGTGTCTACCTCCTGTGATTGGGATTTAAATCTGTGATTGAGACAAAATGGCTGCCTGGTGTGTCAAAACAGACTGAGAACATGCAGCTTTGCTGGCTGTAGCAACCAATCAGCGCACAGCTTTTATTTTCGTAGGGCATTAAGCAGCGCGCTGATTGGTTGCTATAGGCAGTGAGGTTATTTCACTTTTTTGAGGCAGTTTTGATAAATAAGGCCCAATATGTCTAGTTTAAGGTTATTTGAAGGACTTTGTCAGCAGAAGCCTTAGGCCAAATAGTGTTGTTGAGCCAGTAGCCTCAAAGCTGTTGTGAAGACTACAACTCCCAGTATCTCCTGACAGCTGCAGGCTATCCGGATACTGGGAGTTGTAGTTTCACAACAGCTGTTCAGTCAGGTTCGGGATCACTGGTTTAAGAAAATTTACGCAATATTGTGTTTGCTTGTGTGAGAGTAATGTAACATGGCCTTACCTGTACAGACAATAAGGGTTAAACAGAAAAATGTTTTGTACGACGAGCACTCCTGAGTTTATTTTTATATTAACCTTGTTGTTCATGTTATGTATGTCATGTCGATGAGCAAATGCCAGTAAAAGCTGGAAACGGAGCAGAAATGTGTCTGTCTATTATTGGGCTCAAAATGATGAGTAGGTGTTGAAGGACACTAAATAGATCGTGATTTAACAAGCTGATGGGCCTAGACTAGCCAAAATGCCCCCATATTGGACCAGCATTCCTACTAACTGGGACTGTCATAGGAGTAGACGTCAGAAAATATTTACACTGGTGCTCCATGCCCTACAGTCTGTTACGGGAATCCCTACAACATCCCTGGGCATTTGATTCTTCCCGTTAAAGGGTAATCTAGCTCCATTCACTTCTGGGAGGTGAGTGGCTTGGTGGCGTCACATTTACAGTTAACTGCTGCTTGTGCATGTGACCCAGTGTAACGCTGGCATCCCTGCATAGTTCCTCTCCCTCCTTCCAGCAGGGACGCCGACATGCTCACAGCCATGGCTGCTCGGCAGCATCCCCCTCTGTCTCCCGCTGCAGCTTCCAGCACCTGCCCAGGTTTCCTAGCAATGCTCTTAGGTTGCACACTGCCTGCTCCTTAAAGGGGTGGCGTGCACTACGGAAATATCCTCAGTCTATAGCTGGGAGGCGTTTAAGGCACCCTCCCTGGTAGGGAGGTGCATGAGCAACTTTAGTTTCTAGTTTGTCTTCAAACTTTCTAGTCTGTCAGTTCCCCATCCGATCTAAACCAGTACCTGTGATCCTGTACCCGTCCTGTCTGAACCAGTACAAGTATCCTTTCTGCTCTTGTCCCACCTGACGCTCTGAGTCTATACCTGGATTTCTGACTGTTGAGGTTAGCTGCTGCAGTACCGGGGACTGCCCTGGATTGGTTCCTGGTGAATTCTGCAGCCTGGCCTATGCTTTACCATCAGAGGCTCAAGTGAAGACCAGGTAGCCACTTAGTTACGCCCCTCCAGGGTACGCCCAGTCTGTGGCGCAGTGGTTCCATACCCACCAGTGTGACACCTAGCAGATGGCTGTAACCATGAGACCACTGATCCCTCCTCCCGATGCGGAGACTACCCCTTTTAATTAAATCTAAAATGACTATCGATTCCTAAAAACAGGCCCCCTAAGTGAATAAGCAGCTTGGTCCTCTTGGTAAATGCAGACCGAAGACTAGACTCCCTAAGTAACGAACCCTGAAAAACAGACCCTAGGTCTGACCCCTTATTAAGTACAAGCCCTGTCAGCTGATTCAAACTGCACAAACAATGGGCAGCACGGAGCAGACACCAGCTCCATTTTTGCAGCCTTTCAGAGAAAACTTACTGTAAAAGCCATCTGGGGTCTATTCATCTTAAATGACTAGCTTGAGGTTTCCCCCTGCCTCGCTCCCAATAACTGACCGATCTCTCTTGTGTGTGTGTGAGTAAAGCACACATGGCTGTAATAACACAGCCAGTGTCTGAGTCAGGAAACCTGAATCCAGCTAACAGGTTCCATTTAATAAATCTGTAGAAGTTTGACCAGTCTCCTGTTGTGTGCCACCCTATGGCATGGATCCATATGTCAACTGAGTGCTATTGTAATCTAAAAGTGATAACCACATCCAGTGCTCAAGACTGTATTCACACTTTGCAGTAATTCAGCCATGCCCACCTTAAGGGACAAATAAATACATAGATTTGCAGGTAACCCCTAAATGTTAAGGTATACACTCATTTGTGACAATGTAGTTTCATTGTTAGACCATCAAACAGTGAAATATGGTCATTGTTCAGCACGTCCGCTCTTGCTTTCACAGTTTTAATTTTATTGACCGACCAGAACAAAGTTCAGATACTTTGCCTCTCCTCGTTCTTGCAGCTTCGAGTCCTGGTCCCGCATACAACATCCTCAAGCTGAGATCTGGAGCCTGTGACTACAGAGGCCTGGAGAGGTGGTCATTGGCCCCAGGGAGTCTTCTTTTTCTGGGTCCAGGGATTTACACATTTCTACCCCCTAGGCCAAAACACATAATTCTGCACCTTCAAAAATGTTGATTTTATAATTTTTCAATTTAATATGTAGTTTATTTTTGAAACCTATAAGCACCTAATACAATCATTAGACTCTTTGAACCACATTATATTTTTATTTCAAAATTACACCATGTATGAAATTGCATAACATTAACACCTACAAAAAAAAAGGTTCCGTCAAATTTCTTCAAGTTGTCTTAAATACCTACTAGAATTTCTTCCTTCAATCCAGGAAAAGGCTTTGTTTCATTAAAATCGACAGATCTTGTTAAATCTGCTTTAATGCCAAGAAGTGCGAGGGCATTCTGCTTATTTTGCTGCATCGTAGATCTTAAATAATCCTTGATTCTTCTAAGATCTTTGAACCGCGGAATTAGTCAAAAGTTCTTAATAAAATGTCAATATTTGGATAAAGTGTTTGTAGTCCTTTTCCTTGTAGCCACTTGCAAAGTGCTAACGGATTTTAAGTCCCAATGTTGCAATCAGTTATGTGAGATTTCAGATGGGGAAGTTAATCGTGTAGAGAGGGAACCAGATCACTGTAATTTCTGTATCACAATCTTAGGCCACGGCCCCACTATCAGTATTTGATCAGTATTTTTTCTCAGGAGTGGGAGCCAAAACCAGGCGAGGAACAATCAGAGAAAAGGTATAATGGAAACAAGTCACCAATTCTGCATTTATCACCCACTCCTGGTTTTGGCTCCCACTCCTGAGAAAAAATACTGACCAAATACTGGGGCCCTTGGCCTTACACTATGTGTGACTGCACACTGGGGTGTTACTGCAAGGGGGCATGTGATCATAAACATAAGAAGGTTTGGTTGCTAAGAAGACGATTCCAGTTGGGTTTTATGAAATGGCTTCTTCTCGCATGCGCACTACACAAACCGAAGGATCTCTGAGACCTTGGGCTGAGGATTGGCCACCACTCCTCAGCCAGCGCTTTGTGTTTGCCCCCATTTTCCAGCCAGACCCTGAATAGTAGAAGTCAAGCGATATGAGCGCAATGAACCACTATTGTAACGTCAAATCTGGAATTTTCCTTTAATACGGGGTTGACGCTGAGTGTGAGAGAGAGAAATGGCAAATGATTTTTGCCAGTGACTGAGCAAGACGGCGCAAGCTGCAGAGATAGGCAATGTAAATTACCGCTCACTTTATTTAACCCCTTTACAACCCAAGGTGGTTTGCACGTTAATGACCAGGCCAATTTTTACAATTCTGACCACTGTCACTTTATGAGGTAATTACTCTGGAACGCTTCAACGGATCCCCCTGATTCTGAGATTGTTTTTTCGTGACCTATTGTACTTCATATTGTACTTCATGATTGTGGTAAAATTTCTTCTATATCACTTGCATTTATTTGTGAAAAAAACAAAAATTTGGCAAAAATTTTGAAAATTTTAATTATCCCCTTAAATCACAGAGAGATGTCACACAAAATAGTTAATAAATAACATTTCCCACATGTCTACTTTACATCAGCACAATTTTGGAACCAAATTTTTTTTTTTATTAGGGAGCTATAAGGGTTAAAAGTTGACCAGCGATTTCTCATTTTTCCAACAAAATTTACAAAACCATTTTTTTAGGGACCACATCACATTTGAAGTCACTTTGAGAGGTCTTTATGACAGAAAATACCCAAAAGTGACACCATTCTAAAAACTGCATCCCTCAAGGTGCTCAAAACCACATTCAAGAACTTTATTAACCCTTCAGGTGCTTCATAGGAATTTTTGGAATGTGGAAGAAAGAAATTAACATTTAACTTTTTTCACAAAAATGTTACTTTAGACCCAAGTTTTTTTTTGTTTTCGCAGGGGTAACCGGAAAAAATGGACCCCAAAATCTGTTGTGCAATTTCCCCTGGGCACGCAGATACCCCATATGTGGGGAAAAACCTCTGTTTGGGCTCATGGCAGGGTTCGGAAGGGAAGGAGCGCCATTTGACTTTTTGAATGTAAAATTTGCTTGAATAATTAGCGGACGCCATGTTGCATTTGGGGAGACCCTGATGTGCCTAAACAGTGGAAACCCCCCACAAGTGACACCATTTTGGAAACTAGACCCCCTCAAGGAACTTATCTACATGTGTGGTGAGCACCTTGAACCCCCAGGTGCTTCACAGAAGTTTATAACATTGAGCTGTAAAAATAAAATGTTCACATTTTTCCCACAAAAATGTTTTTCAGCCCCCAGTTTTGCATTTTCATAAGGGTAACAGGAGAAATTGCACGATGCAGTTTGTTGTGCAATTTCTCCTGAGTAAGCAGATACCCCATATGTGGGGGAAAACCACTGTTTGGGCGCACGGCAGGGTTCAGAAAGGAAGGAGCGCCATTTGACTTTTTGATTGAAAAATTTGCTTGAATAATTAGTGGATGTGCCTAAACAGTGGAAACCCCCCACAAGTGACACCATTTTTTAAACTAGACCCCTCAGGGAACTTCTCTAGATGTGTGGTGAGCACCTTGAACCCCCAAGTCCTTTACAGAAGTTTATAACATGGAGCCGTGAAAATAAAAAAATCTAACTTTTTCCACAAAAATGATGTTTTAGCCCCATTTTTTTTATTTTCACAAGGGTAAGAGGAGAAAATGGACCCCAAAAACTTTTGTGCAATTTCTCCTGAGCACGCCAATATATGTGGGGAAAATAGTGTTTGGGCGCACGGCAGAGTTCAGAAGGGAAGGAGCACTGTGTGACTTTTTGAACGCAAAATCGGCTGAAATCAAGAGCGGACGCCATGTCGCTTTTGGAGAGCCCCTGATGTGCCTAAATAGTGGAAACCCCCCACAAGTGACCCCATTTTGGAAACTACACCCCTCAAGGATTTTATCAAGGAGTATAGTGAACATTTTGAACCCAGAGGTACGACAGAATTTAATAACATTAGGTCATCATATTGAATAAGTTGTCATTAGTCTTGAGCACAAGTGCTCACTGCTTGAGTTTGCATCGGGTACTCAGGTATGCACCATGTATCGCGGGTGCTCGAGTCCACGCCCGCATGTTTCACGGTTATTAGACACCCCCAAAAAAAACACGCGGGGATCGCTCGTACATGGCAGGCAATCCCCGCGAGGTTTTTTTGCCCGCGAAGCATATGGGGCGGAGACTCGAGCATGTCACTCAAGTACCCTCGATACTCAATGCATACCCAAGCACCTGATGCAAACTCAAGTAGCGAGCACTTGCGCTCAACACTAGTTGCCATATCGTCAACTTTTTTTTTTTTTTTACTTCTGAAAAAAAAAACAACCCTAACACCAACCCCAGCCCTAGCATTTATTTTTTACGCCGTTCCTAGTGCGGTATAAGTGATTAGACGACTTTATTCTTCGGGTCGGTGTGATTACAGCGATACCAGAATCATATCGGGTTTTTATGATTGACAGCTGTCACACACTAAAAGACACACATTTTGTAAAATCTAGTTTTTGCGTCGCCATATTTTGAGAGCTATAATTTTTCCATATTTTGGCAGACAGAGTTATGCGACAGCTTGTTTTTTGCGGGACGAGTTGACGTTTTTATTGGTGCCATTTTCAGGCACGTGACATTTTTTGATCGCTTTCTATTCCAGTTTTTGGGAGGCAGAATAAACAAAAACCAACAATTCAGGAATTTTCATTTTTTTATTTTTTTATTCTGCTCCGTGTGTGGTAAAATTGATAAGGTAGCTTTATTCTTCAGGTCAGTACGTTTACAGTGGTACCACATTTATATTGTTTTTCTATGTTTTGGCGCTTTTACACAATGAAAGCTATGTTATAGAAAAAAATATTTTTTTGCATCGCTTTATTCTGAGAGCTATAACTTTTATTTTTCGGCTGATTGAGCTGTATTGCAGCTTGTTTTTTGCGGGACGAGATGACGTTTTCGGCGGTAACATTTTTATTTATATTCGTCTTTTTGATTGCGTGTTATTCCATTTTTTGTTTGGCGGTATGATGATAAAGCATTGTTTTTTGCTTCATTTTTTATTTTATTTTTTTACAGTGTTCACTGAAGGGGTTAACTAGTTGGACAATTTTATAGGTCAGGTCGTTCCGGACGCGGCGATACCAAATATGTGTACTTTTATGTTTTGTTTTTTTTTTTGTTCTTTCATAATAATATTTATTGATGGGTACATTATATTTTTATTTTTGGTGGATTTTTTTTTTTTTTAATATTTTTACAATTTTTTTTTTTTTTTTCACTTTCTGACAGTTTTTTTACTTTTAGACTTTGTCCCACTATAAGACTTTCACTTTTTTTTATTCTGATCACCTGCATAGCATAGGAATGGAGCACCATCCCTGTGCCATGCAGGCTGTCAGTGCTGCACAGTGAGAAGATAGTTTGGTCATGTACTGCGCATGACCAAAAAATCTTCCTGCTGTCTGGTGACCCGGATGTTGTCATGACGACATCGGGTTGTCATGGCAACATCCGGGAAGCCACGGCAGACAGCGCTGGAGGCCGGAAGAGGAGGTGAGTATACCGATCACCTCCCCTTAGCCACCGCAATGCTGCGATCGACTTCAATCGCAGCATTGCGGGGTTAATGTGCCGGGAGCGGTCCGGGACCGCTCCCTGCACATAGAACCGGGTGTCAGCTGTGACAATCAGCTGACACCCGCCGGCGATCGCACCCGCACAGCCTGTGTGCACGGACGATCGCCAAGACGTACTAATACGGGTCAGGCTCTTAAAGCCCAGGGCACAGACGGGTATTAGTACGTCTTGGGCTTTAAAGGGGTTAATGTATATGGATGTAAATTAATAAAAAACAGCATTTTCTATGTTTGAATTGTCACTCTCTGCAAAGAGAAACATTACCCATTAGGTCCCAGTCCAGAGCCTCTCACCTAGCCAAATCAGATCTCATACTTTGCACTGATGAGGGGCAGTACCCCGAAACACCGTGTCTGCAAATTGAGATTCTGATTTGGCTTTTAACCTAAGTCATGTGATCAGGCTCCTTAAAGAGTCTGTATTGACTTTTAGGATTGCTGCTTCCTATAGGTGGCGCTAGAGTTCTAGTCCTCTTCCTCTGAAAAGACAATTTGCATATTTAATTTCCATGCCTTACAAGTCTCCTCACTAACATTCCAGGCTTAGCTTACTCTCCACAAGGAGACACGTTACCTCTTAGACCCCATATGGCCTTTTCAAAATAATACTGAAAAATCTGTAAATATTTGGTTATTTCTTCTTTATATACGTGCCCCTGACTGCTGCGCCCTAGGCCATGGCCTAGGTTGGCTTTATGGGAAATCCGACCGTGTCTGGGACTGTTGCCAACTATGATTATGACGGACATCTATTTGGTCTTCACATAATCAGTAAAATACAAGAAGGTATCATTCATTAGATTTTATTACATGTAACACGGGACTTGCTAGGAAAATAGAAGATAAATGTAGTAAAATATTTCCAAGAGGAAAATGGTGACCATTTGTAGGTATAATTGACCAGTGATATTGCTTATCCCAAATAGCAAAAATGTGTATATTACGTTTTTTTTCTATGCGTTTTTATCGTTGTGTTTTTTTGTATCTTTTTGGTGTCATACAGTTATATGAAAAAGTTTGGGCACCCCTATTAATCTTAAGCTTAATGTTTTCTTAAAATTGGTGTTTTTGCAACAGCTATTTCAGTTTGATCTATGTAATAACTGTTGGACACAGTAATGTTTCTGCCTTGAAATGAGGTTTATTGTACTAACAGAAAATGTGCAATCTGCATTCAAACAAAATTTGACAGGTGCATAAGTATGGGCACCTCACCAGAAAAGTGACATTAATATTTAGTAGATCCTCTTTTTGCAAAAATAACAGCCTCTAGTCGCTTCCTGTAGCTTTTAATGAGATCCTGGATGAAGGTATTTTTGACCATTCCTCTTTACAAAACAATTCCAGTTCAGTTAAGTTTGATGGTCGCCGAGCATGGACAGCCCTCTTCAAATGATCCCACAGATGTTCAATGATATTCAGGTCTGGGGACTGGGATGGCCATTCCAGAACATTGTAATTGTTCCTCTGCATGAATGCCTGAGTAGATTTGGAGCGGTGTTTTGGATCATTGTCTTGCTGAAAGATCCATCCCCTGCGTAACTTCAACTTTATCACTGATTCTTGAACATTATTGTCAAGAATCTGCTGATACTGAGTGGAATCCATGAGTCCCTCAACTTTAACAAGATTCCCCGTGCCGGCATTGGCCACACAGCCCCAAAGCATGATGGAACCTCCACCAAATTTTACTGTGGGTAGGAAGTGTTTTTCTTGGAATGCTGTGTTTTTTTGCCGCCATGCATAACGCCTTTTTGTATGACCAAACAACTCAATCTTGGTTTCATCAGTCCACAGGACCTTCTTCCAAAAAGAAATTGGCTTCTCCAAATGTGCTTTTGCATACCTCAGCTGACTCTGTTTGTGGCGTGCTTGCAGAAACGGCTTCTTTCGCATGACTCTCCCATACAGCTTCTCCTTGTGCAAAGTGCGTTGTATAGTTGACCGATGCACAGTGACACCATCTGCAGCAAGTTGATGCTGCAGCTCTCTGGAGGTGGTCTGAGGATTGTCCTTGACTGATCTCACCATTCTTCTTCTCTGCCTTTCTGATGTTTTTCTTGGCCTGCCACTTCTGGCCTTAACAAGAACTGTCCCTGTGTTCTTCCATTTCCTTACTATGTTCCTCACAGTGGAAACTGACAGGTTAAATCTCTGAGACAGCTTTTTGTATCCTTCCCCTGAACAACTATGTTGAATAATCTTTGTTTTCAGATCATTTGACAGTTGTTTTGAGGAGCCCATGATGCCACTCTTCAGAGGAGATTCAAACAGGAAAACAACTTGCAAGTGGCCACTTTAAGTAGCTTTTCTCATGATTGCATACAGCTGGCTATGAAGTTCAAAGCTCAATGAGGTTACAAAACCTAAAAAAGTGCTTTAGTAAGTCAGTAAAAAGTAGGTAGGAGTATTTAAAACAAGAAAATGATAAGGGTGCCCATACTTATGCACTGTCAAATTTTGTTTGAATGCAGATTGCACATTTTCTGTTAGTACAATAAACCTCATTTCAATGCAGAAACATTACTGTGTCCAACAGTTATTACATATATCAAACTGAAATAGCTGTTGCAAAAACACCAATTTAAAGAAAACATTAAGCTTAAGATTAATAGGGGTGTCCAAACTTTTTCATATAACTGTATGTTAAATAAAACTGCTTTGTTTTTGATACTTCCAGGTATTTGGCTTTGACAAAACTTTATTGATATAGTGATGTGCGGATTACATGCGTTTTTTTTATGTGTTCCCACTGAAAAAACACTTGCGTTTCTTATCTGTGGATTTTCCACATCTAATGGAAGTCTATGGGGAAAATCTGCACCGAAAACTCTGCGTATCTGCAAGACTAAGTGACATGTTGCGGATTTAAAACACGCACCGCAGGTCAGTTTATGCTGAGAAAAAAAAAAAGCACAGTGTGAATGAGATTTCTATAAACCCCATCCAATTTTCTGGAACTTTTTGACACAATGGAAATACACAGCATTAAAAACGCACCAAAACTCATTGTGGGAAAATGGCCTAAGTGTTTATGCAGCATTTTTTACAGCCATAGGAAACAATAAGAAAGTACAAAAACATGACAAGAAAGCAACAAACAGGTTTTGCTGAATTTTTGCATCCTTGTTAAATATATATATATATTTTTATAGATGTACTATAGACAAATCACACATGTAATCTGCACCAAAAAATTGCAGTATTTGTACAGCTAAGAGGGAAGGTTTTGGCTGCTAAAATGCCACAAGTGAACATAACCTTTATCCACTCTGGTACAGCTCACATCTGTGTGAAATTCTAGTTCTTCTCGCAATCTGCTTTCAGCTTCATCACAAAGGAGAACTCTTGCTCATGTATATTATGGTGTCAGTTATGAGACACTGGAAGATTTTTTCAATAAGTACCCCTGTGGCAAACAACGGACCCCATTGATAATAGAGTTCACCTTGTTCTGCCTTGATGTTTGTAATTTTGGTGGGAAAAATAAAGGTGGTTTTAGATGAAGCGAAAAATCAGCAAATGAGCATTCTTGATTGGATTGTTTATGCCAGCATAATACTCTCGGTTATAAAACTCTAGGTTAGGCCTCTTTCACACGTCTGGATATTTCCGGTACTGGAAAAAACAGTACCGGAGATGTCCATGTGTACCTGTGTATGATACGTGTGGCAACCGTGTGCCGCATCAGTATCATACGTACCGGCGCCTGGGAATCAGCGGTACAGTTAGTGCTGTTCCCAAGCGCCAGGTGCTGAATGCTGCCCTCATCATTGTCCCACACTTGCGCTGCGATCAGCGCCAGCAGGGGACAATGATGAGAGTAGTAGTCTGCTCCTGCTGTGTCCAAAACTTGTAAAAATAAGAATAAAAAAAATCCTTATACTCACCTGTCCTAAGTATCCCACGCTGTAATCCATCTGACCGCACACGCTGAGGAGCAGAGGAGAATGACACGCTCCAGCGAGCGGGCTCCTGACCTGCGCTGAGCTCACCAAGTGGTGTTCTGTCACTCAGTGAGCTCAGCGCAGTTCCGGGGCCTGCTCACTGCAGCGATTCATTTTCTGCTCCTCAGCGTATGCGGCCAGATGGATGAGCGTAGGACACTTACGACAGGTGAGTATAAGGATTTTTTTATTTTATTTTTACAGGTTTTGGACACTGTGGGGGCAGAATACAACTGTCAACATTGTCCCCTGCTCACGCTGATCGCAGCGCAGACAGGGGACAATGATGACAGATGCCTGCAGCACCCAGTGCTTGGGAACAGCATGAACTCTACCACAGATTCCCAGGCACCGGTACGTGTCACATTGATGACACATGGATGTCATCCATATGTCATCAGTGTGCACGTATGCAGGACTCTGTGCGGCCCGTGTTGTGGGTAAAAAACGGACATGTCAGCGTGTTTTGCCCACGGAAACACTGACGTGCACAGACCCATTCACTTGAATGGGTCTGCTTGTGTTAGTGTCTCCAGTACTTATGAAAACGGACGTATGAAAGACCCCATATGGATAGTATACTCTCCGGTGTAAACAGGTGATGTGCTGATAATAACCTGATGCTGTATAAGGACACAATGATTGTGTAAGGCCTCATTAACATGTCTGTGTTGCACATACATGTATCCATTTTTTTCACGGATACAACACATATCCATTATAATAGTGCTATTCAGATGTTTGTGTTTTTCACGGACCGTGCGTACGTACAAAACACATGGAGACATGTCTGTATTTTTTCCAGCAGCATGGACGACAAGCGCTAATACAGGTCTATGGCAGCATGAAAAACACGTACAGCACACGGATGACATCCGTGTGCTCTCCGTATTTAACACTGTAAAGTATAGGAGAAGCTTTGTAATCTATTTATTTATTTCTTTATCCATCCTTGAAAAACACTGATAGTAAAAACGGACACAAGGACCATACACTGATCCAAACCACTGATGACATCGGTACAATTTTTCAGTAAATGAGCACCAAAATCAGCAGACCTAAATAGACCTTACCACTGCATTCGGTGCTACTCCTCTGTTTATTCCATGATAGAAGAAATAGCGCAATATCCTGTGCTTTTTATTCGCGGAAGTTAGTTAATGCCGTAAAAAAATTGTAATGCTGAATGGAGAACCAAATGTTTGTATTAATGATCGTTCTTCCCCCTACCATTTTGGTCGACCTGTGTGAATAGGCCAGTCAAGGAGTGCTGTTCCAGTTGTATAGTATGTAGTCGCCTTTTTGCGTGTTACTGCGCCAAAATTGGCCAGTGTGAATGGGCTTAAAGGGTAAATGTCATGTTGAAACTGGTATGTGATCTGCAGGCTGGATGTTATAGAGCAGGAGAAGCTGATCAGATGGATGCACATTTTTGTGGGGAAAGTTTCAGTAAACTTTGTGTTTTAATCATGAATACCCAGGTATTTCTATAGAGTCCAGTGGGCGGTCCTATTCAGTGATTGACAGTCTTCCTTATATGACTGCATGCAGAGACAGCTGTCAATCACTAGTAGGACCGCCCACTGGACTCCTGAATACAAACACCTGGGATTTAAATTACTAAAATAGAAAATATGCTGAATCTTTTCCCTACAAACCCAGATATCATTCTGCTCAGCTTCTCCCTCTCTCACCACACGTCCCCACAGCGGGCTACACGTACGTGATGGCTTCTCTTTGAAGTAGAAAATGTTTGTAAATGGGTTGTAATGCTTGGGACTAAAGCCCCAACGGTCTCCAATAATGCCGCAGAAACATCATAAATATGGTGCACCTCCCAAATGTCATACATATAGGTATTATAACCAAAAAATCCGGTGCACACTTATTATTAAATCTGCCTGCTGTTTCATTACTGAAGTGGATGAAGAATGAAAGTGTATTGTGAGTTACAATGCTCCATTACACAGCGCATGCACTCTTCACTAGACTGGGGCCTTCTGCCTGCTGCTTTCACTGAGGGGCATATTGTATTACAAAATGACGGACAGATTCTATTTCCACTTGTCAGTATTAAACCAGATGTCAATAAAGCTTTGATAAAAAAAAAAAGAAGCAGCAGCCCGGAAGATGCACCTGCCTCCTAATATTGCTTCTTCTGATTGGTTAGTATTAGCCGGCTCCTGCTCACGATTGGCTAACTAGGAATTATGTCCTGATTGGTTGACTGGTCTTTGTCCTCTCTTATGATTGGTGATTGACAGCGCGACTATCCTTTTCCTGTCGCATTCTCCCTCTGACCTTCTGTCTGAGCTGTTTCGGTCAGTGGACGGGTGTTGTGCGGCTGGCATCATGGTGGCGTACTGGAGGCAGGCAGGACTCAGGTAAGGGCGTGGGCTGAGAGGTGCTGCCGTGCTCACATAGGAGGAATGGTGTAGGCCTAGCTTCTGTGTGCGGCCTATCATTAGAAGGGGGTGAACCTGTGCCTGAAGCCTCTGTGCTCCCAGTATGGCCGTGCTGTGTCCCCCGCACCCCTTCCTGCAGAGCACGTGATTAGGGGCTCCATACAAGCAGTGCAAGGGGTTCTTACTAGTGCTGAGCTTCTATAAGAAGTCTGTCACCCCCTAATCAACATTCCACGACCTATGCCGGGATTATGGGGGGCTTAGCCCCTATAAAACCCATCGTAGCACTGCACTTGTTACCAGGGTAGGGCCTGAGTTTGGGCACACCATTGGTGCGGCCAAGAGTTTGGCTCACTGTTATGACCCCTCATTTTGCATGTTGAGCTCCATCCCCAGCTGGTGGTTGACTGCTGCTCTTCCCAGAATGGGCACTGCCTGATCTCTGCCCACATATGTGGTGCCCATATTATTGATGCCGGAGCGTGCACAGTGTGTGTGGATGTGTTCTCACTTCAGATGCCGCTCACTACACTTTTGGGAGTGTTAGTGTGGTGAGCAGCCTCTGTATGTGCACTGACACTGTGCAGCTCTGGTAGTGACATTGTGCGTTTGCACACACGCAGACTAAATTCAGACAGTGATGATACCCCGTTTCGAGGACCGGGCTGGTCTCTGTACTACCTGCTTGCTCCATTTCCTCCTTTTGCACGCTTGCCAGCTTATCACTTTATATTCGAGCGCACTGTCACTGTGCATTCAGTAATATCGCATAGTGAGCATGCTTCGGAATTGACATCTGGTGCTTAATCGTTAGCTCAGGGCCTAGCTCAGTCCCTGTAACGGACACATCGGTAAGGCTTCGTATCAGGGTGGAGAAAGTAGCTGCTTCTGTGGACGCCGCCCTGGCCTCTTGATGACATCCCATTTGAGTATCCTAGCATGCACTGGGTATTAGCAAATGAAACGTCATAGGAATAGACGTTTTAAAAAAATAAATAAACAAAAAAAGTAGGAAGATAGAGTACAGAGGGAATGGTAAGAAATGTAATTGAAGAATACTATAAAATTGATTAGATAATTATGAAAAGGACATTTCGGGTGAAATTCAGATTTGGCTTCGGATCTCTCTTTTTAAGAAAGTGTGGGAATTCGTCATGCAATCCATCGCTTCTTTTAATATTCATGATTTATGTATTTAATTCCAAACAAAATGATCAGTCATAGACAAATATTTATACCACGAGTAAGAACATCTAAAGTTCGAAACACGTTGGCTTTTTCTCCCGTCCCGCTTTTTTTTTTTATCTGTTTGTGATAAAATGATGTAGAATGAAATATTATTTTTTTTTTTTTATGAATTGTAAAGAAGTGATGAATCTACTACACAAAGTTCAATGTTTGCTCTAGGAAGTGAGTGCTGTTAATAAGAAGTGGGGGTGCATGCTAATGGTGCGCTGAAGCACCCTAATTTGCATGCATATTAAAAGTATTTTCTAAGAGACTGTACCAGTAACTGCCCCTATAATAATCACACTAACCCTGTATCTAAGTATAGATGGTCATCCCTTACATCAATATTAAAGACTCCCTTTGAAGGGAATCTGTCACCAGGTTTTTGCTACCTTGTCTGAGAGCAGCATGATGTGGGGGCAGGGAACCGGATTCCAGTGATGTTAGTTTCTTGGCTTCTTTCTATAATTTTGACAATCTGTCTTTTTTTATTTTGCTGCAGATCTAACAGTTCTCTGAATGCTGAGCTCTGTATAACCCCGCCCACACCACTGATTGGCAGCTTTCTGCCTATTCAGAGTGTACACAGAAAGCTGCCAATCAGTAGAGTGGGTCGGGTTATACAGAGCTCATGAATATGGAGGACTACATGGCCGCAGGATTGCTAGCCCTCTAATGATCTTCTGCTGATTTTAAACAGTGATTTTTATTAAAACTACACTAAGCAAAACAATAAGTGACACATCGCTGGAATCAGGGTCTCTGCCCCTACTTTATGCTGCTCTCAGATTAGGTGAAAAAAAAAAAAAAAACTGCTGACAGATTCCCATTAAGTATGCTGAGGTTTTGTTCTGCACTATACAGTACTACACTGTGATCACCACTTTACAGTAGAAGAACCTTGTGGCTTGTGCTCCATAAGGCTTCACAGGACACATGGAAACATAGCCGGAGCCATGCTATGTAGTGGTGTGATGCTGAACATATCCACCCCCCACCCTCAGCCCTTTACAGTGCTGCTGCCCTACCTATATAACCTGTACATGGGGTTGCATCCTGGATACATGATACCTCCACTGCCTACTATTTAAAAAAAAAAAAAATAATAATAATAATAAATTGCTTTTATGGGAATAGGTTTGCAATGTATTCTTTATTGATCACAGGGGTGATATTCAACCTATTGTCCACCCTGAATGTCTCCATGTAATGCTGAGATGTATTGGATTTCTTATAAATGGTGCAGACACCATTGCCAGTAGCAACCCAAGCCCTGCCATCATTTTGTGTTGGTGCCGGAGAATGAATGCTCAGATCTGATGGTCTTTCTTCAATAATGTCTATTGTTTTTTCATGTGACATGTGTAATACTACAATTCTCCAGTGGGGGCACTGCAGGGCAAGCAAACGCCTGATGCCAGGACATCCTGCGATTCTTATTATCATGCATATTCCTAGCTTTATCCCTGAACATTCATGGTGTATCCACAGGACCTCTGAGACTTTTTCCTGTCATGGGAGGTTGGGGGTCTATTGACATCTGTTCGTTCATTCCTAGCTGCCACCTCAAGGGAAAGGATTATTGCAGGGGACGTTTCAGTCTGATCATAACTTGCAGTTTAGGTACACTCACATGACTTGGGTCTGGACTTAGTGTCTCCATCTTTTCACAGCTACATCCGCTACTCTCAGATCTGCGCCAGGGCGGTGAGAGCGGCTCTGAAACCACAACTCAGAGCGGAGGCTGACAAGGTATCAGTCGCCAACGTGAGGCTCATCAAACCGAAGAAAGAGTAAAAGAGGTGAGTGCTTGTACATGTCCTTACTGATGGGACGATGGCTGTCCTAACAGGGGGCAGTGCCCTGCGGGAAAGGTATCCCCAGTAAATATAGGGCATATAGATGGCAGTGATAGTGGTGTGCAGAGCTGCATGTCCACAGATACGTGGAAAGCGGAAAATAACCTGTGATGCACCTGTCCTCTCCACAGACATAATCAACATGTAGGTTTGCTGCACACAATCGCCCTCATCCACAGTTACTGAGTCAGTATCATGGAAACGTTCTTCTCTACTCCGCAGTGACTGTGACTACTTGTCTTTCAGATTCTCTCCACCAGAATTTCCATCTTGGAACAAGATGATTCCCACGAAGCCGCCTCCCGTCTGAACATGTCGCTGTTCCTGTCCTGAAGTACACTGACTAAATAAGTGAATAAATTAGGATGTATTATTTGTAAATGTCTCCTGTCTTTCCACTTCTTCAGTGAACAGAGCTTTATTGTAAAGTTTGACCTCTCAAACCAATAGTGCCCTCCTCAATCCTTGCATATTGCTGAGATGTGGGTTACTGTGATTCTTGCACTATAAAGCTGCTCCCCTATGATACTATGGGGGATCAACATGACTTGCACAATGTCGCCTCTGCAAAGCCTGGGGGGGTGGACTATGAGGAAAAAGACAACGCAATAAGGTTTTATCCGAGGGAGATAATGTTTAAACAAGGTTATGCTAACCTGATTTAGTTGTGTATACACAACATTTCCATGACTTATAAATCCAGCTGCTGCAGGTCCAACGGGTCATCAGACCGGGAAAACACAGATGAGGAGGATTTGCGGATAATCTGCGCTGCTGGTATCACACATAATAGATTCAAATCCAGACAAAGTATTTTGCGTTTTTTCTTCAGTCAACGCGTTTCAGACTTCTTAAGGACAAGGGTTTTCTTGTCTTGATGAAGAAGTCTGTGTGTTGACTGAAGAAAGAAAAAACGCTAAATACTTTGTCTGGATTTGAATCTATTATGTGTGATACCAGCAGCGCAGATTATCCGCAAATCCACCTAATTTAAGTTTAGGGGAGGGTGAAATACCTCTTTTACCAAAGGGAAATCTGTCCGGCCTTATTCAAATGTCCATGGTAGTCATCTATATGCTGTCTGTTTTCCATGGACGGCACACACTTATTCCGGTCTGTGCCTATGGACCATATGTACTGATGGGTATGTATGAAAATATTGTAGACCTGTACCACTGTGGTGGGCTTTTCAGGTTGAATGCTGGACACTATATAGATGCCATCCAATTTTCATAGACTTGTTGCTAAGAGACACTGAGAACCCCCTTCTTGGCCTCCTTCCATTTATTTTAACATATGGGGGGAAAAATAGCTTCCACCCTGCTGATAAAAACTGACAGCGAATGCAAACTAATCAGAAAATGGGCCATCCTACTGATAACGACCAATCTGTACTCCGGCTCCCCCTTCTGGTATGACTATCACACTGCACACGTGGAGTGACATCTGTACACAGTAAACGAAGAGGATGTGACACTTGCATTGATATGTGTGAAGATGGTTTCTGTCTTCTTTCTTCACTTGTGTTATCACCAGGGACTGTGCTTCCTTCCCTGCATTATATCTGTCACTCTCCCTAGCAGTGATGAAAGTCCACTGTATCGAGGCCTATCGATGGGTCTGTTCTAGCTTTTAGCAGAAGACTCTGGCTATGACGCGCATGGACTATTTTTTTTATTTTATTTTTTTTTTTACCACCTGATGTACAGTTGTCTCATCTGTAATCCAAAAAAGGGAAGTATAGCAGAGAGGATGCGGGTGATTCTGTCTTATGATAAACCCACGTGTCTATACTTCTTGTAATGACACAGCAGAGGAAAGTGCTGTGTATCATGTGATGTATGGAAACTAGATCATAGAGGAAAGTCATAATCAGTATGTAATCTGGTTACACGTCTAACCAAGTCCGAGGCATCAGATGGTTGCCCAATTGTGCGAGACACAGGCTGTACACGTCTTACCTTACCTGCTAGCCACGTTCAGGAGAACAAGAGCTGCTCCCGTCTTTGCAATTTTCATCTACACCATGGGACCTTTTGTATAGGAATGTAAGGAAACTTTACTCATGACATGATTTTGTTTCTTTATTGTGCACCAAGAAGACTAATACAAGCAAAGCCATAAAGGAAACTTACATTTAGGCCTTATTCACACGTCAGTGTCTCCAGTAAGTGTGGTGACAGTTCTCACACGTACCGGAGACACTTACACACTGTGCACATGTCAATCTGTTTCCATGGACCGTGTGTCAGTTGTTGCACGGGCCACAAAACGCCCTGCACACTGACACACATATGACGTGTGTGTCATCAGTATCACACATATCGGTGCCTGGGAATCAGTGGTACAGTTAGCGCTGTTCCCAAGAGCCGGGTGCTGGAGGCAGCTCTCATCATTGTACCCTGCTTGTGCTGCAATCAGCACCAGCAGGGGACAATGTTGAGAGTTGTATTCTGCCCCCTCTGTCTCCAACAAGTGTAAAACTAAGAATAAAATAAACACGTTCTTCTGTCCAAAGTTAAAATAACTCCGTGTCCCATTCCGTAATCCATTTGACTGACATTTCTTTATCAGCGTTAAATGTGAGGCGACTGCACATGCTGGGGTGCAGGGGAAAATGACTCGCTGAGCTCAGTGAGTGACAGTTCAGGGGCCCACTTGCTGCAATGAGTAATTCTCCTCAGCGTATGCAGTCGCCTCAAGCCACTGATCAAGCTGATGAAGAAATGACTGTCAGATAGATTTTGGCCTGGGACATTATGGATTTTTCAACTTCGGACAGATGAGTATAATGTGTATTTTATTCTTAAATTTTACACTTGTTGGAGACAGCTGGGGCAGAATACAACTCTCAACATTGTCCCTTGCTGACGCTGATCTCTGCGCAAGCAGGGGACAATGATGAGACTTGCCTTCAGCACCTGGTGCTTTGGAACAGTGCTAACTTTACTGCTGATTCCCAGGTGCCAGCATGTGTGATTCTGATGTGGAACACTGTTGCCACACAAGTACACACGGACAACTCTGGTACTAGTTTTTTCAGTACCGAAAATATCAGGACGTGTGAAAGCGACCTCAGGCTGCTTTTTAAGAGAATAAGTCTGAAAATCAGCAGTAAATAACACAGTACATTGTGGAGGCCTTACCAAGCTACACATGAGCGTCAAAATGTTGCTTTCGGGTTGGAGATGGAAAGAAATGTTGGCCTCCTAACATATGCACAATAGAAGTATCACTAGTATAAGGGGATCATTTATAACAGCAGTGGCACTTTTTGCAGCTTTGACAGAAGAAATAGCACCATGTGCACCCCACTTATTCCCCCCTCTCCTCCTCCTTATCAAAGCCAGACACACTTATCTGGCAGCAGATATTTGCTATGTTACCGGAGAGCAATGTAGGCGCAGAGACCCTGTTTCCAGCACTGTGTCACTTACTGGTCTGCTTGTTGTTGGTTCAATAAAATCAGTGTTTTATCACCAAGAGATTATCACTAGAGAACAAGTGGTCTTGTGCCATGTAGTCCTCCTGCTCTGTGTAGCACCCCAGTCTCCACTAATTGTCATTTTTCTGCCTATGCACAGTATACACAGAAAGCTGCCAATCAGTGGTGTGGGCGGGGTTATACAGAGCTCAGCATTTAGAGAACTGATAGCTCTACAACAGCAAAAACGGATTGTATCAAAATTACGGAAAGCAGCCCAGTAAGTGACACATCGCTGGAATCAAGGTCTTTGTCCCTACATCATGCTGCTCTCAGCTTACATAGCAAAAACCTGGTGATAGATTTCCTATAAGGAGATGAATGGAGCTTTAGAAAGCCTGGGCTTGTTACACATGTAATATTTGACAATAGCAAAACATTTCTTAAAGCACCTCTGAAAATCAGAATAATCACATTTTGCCTACAAAATGTCTGTCCTAGATCTTTATATACAGAAAATAATGTACAGAGTGAGCAATATATTATGTTCCAGAACTTGTAAAGTCCAATTTCCACAAAGCCTCCAGGTGTCATTCAAACATCCATGATTTTCACAGATTATAGTCTATGGGACTGTTCACATATCAATTTTTGTTATATCCAAAAAAAACAACAAAACCCTGTTCCTGCACACAGATGAAAAATTGGTCTTTTTCACATACGAAGAAAAAAAAAAAAAAAAAAAAAATGGCTGTCAGAATGAGGCTTTAGATGTAGGCCTCAATCAAATGTTAGCAGATTATATGTTCTATACTAAAAACATCATTGGGGATCTGTAATACCTTTAATCATTCAATAGTCCTGTGGTTAGGCCTGGACTTGGAGCTGCATTATGGCCATCTGAATGAGACCCAAGTTATTGCAGTACAAGTGGTACTGAGAGCTCATCGCCAAATCTTAAAGGTCTTCTACATGTAAACCTTTTCTATAGTCTTTTTTATTTGCACTACTTCTGTTTCTTCAACCTCTTCTTCAAAATAGTCCTCCATCTCAGCTGTGGCCTCCTGGTACTGCTGGTATTCTGCAATCAAGTCATGGGTGTTACACTCAGCCTCGGTAAACTCCATCTCATCCATGCCCTCTCCCGTGTACCAGTGGAGGAAGGCTTTCCTTCGGTACATGGCTGAGAACTGTTCAGCAATCCGTCTGAAGATTTCCTGGATGGCTGTGTTGTTGCCAATAAAGGTTGAAGCCAACTTGAGACCACGGGGTGGGATGTCGCACACTGCAACCTTGACGTTGTTGGGAATCCACTCCACGAAGTAGGCACTGTTCTTGGATTGCACAGCCAGCATCTGTTCATCCACTTCTTTGGTGGACATTAGACCACGGAAGATTCCAGCCACTGTTAGGTAGCGGCCATGGTGTGGGTCACAGGCTGTCATCATGGTCCTGGAGTCAAACATCTGTTGGGTTAGCTCAGGCACTGTCAGAGCTTTATATTGTTGGCTTCTGCGGGATGTTAGAGGAGCAAAACCAGTCATGAAGAAATGAAGACGAGGGAAAGGCACCATGTTGACTGCTAACTTTCTGAGATCAGCATTAAGCTGACCAGGGAATCGCAGAGAAGTAGTCACTCCACTCATTGTCATGGAAACCAGATGGTTAAGGTCACCATATGTTGGGTTGGACATCTTCAGTGTGCGGAAGCAGATATCGTACAAGGCTTCGTTGTCAATGCAGAAGGTCTCATCTGTGTTCTCAATCAGTTGGTGGATGGACAAGATGGCATTGTAAGGCTCCACCACTGTGTCTGACACCTTGGGGGAGGGCATAATGCTGAAGGTGTTCATAATCCTGTCTGGGTATTCTTCACGAACCTTGTTAATAAGAAGCGTGCCCATTCCAGATCCGGTTCCTCCTCCGAGAGAGTGCACCAGCTGAAATCCTTGAAGACAATCACAGCCTTCGCTCTCTTTTCTCGCTATATCCATCACAGATTCAATCAGCTCGGCTCCCTCGGTATAGTGGCCTTTTGCCCAGTTGTTGCCAGCTCCAGAGTTACCTGTTACATAAAACAAAGATGTTTGTCAACTTATTCCAGTCCATGATGATGTCCAAAACTACAGAAGTCCACTGACCTTACAGAGTCTGCTTGAAAGACACATTTCCTAAGCAATATGAGTGGAATCCCTCCTTACAGATTTTGTAACAATCTATAGAATAAGAGCTCCAGGACCACCATTACCATTGTCTAGACCAGTGTTTCCCAAACTTCAACTCGGCCCCCAACAATTCAGGTTTTCAGGATTTCCTCAGTATTGCACAGGTGATGGAATTATTATTAAAGACATCAGAACTGTGCAATACTCAAGAAATCCTGAAAACATCATCTGTTGAGGGCCGAGAGGACTGGAGTTTAAGAAAAATTGCCTACTCTAGACCAATCATTCCCAAACTCCAGTCCTAACAGCCCCCAACTCATCTTTTCAGGATTTCCCTAGTATTGCACAGGTGATGGAAGTATCAAGTCATCAACAATTGCCACAGGTTTCTCACCTGTTCAATACTAAGGTAATCCTGAAAACATGATCTGTTGGGGGGTTGTGAGGACTGGAGTTTGGGAAACACTGGTCTAGACCATAGTGTCCGAACACAAACTTCTCAACCTCCTATCTACTTACGAGGAAGCTGGATTCAGGTCAGGAGGCCCGCAACTAGTCTGGACTTCGTGGTCTGTTATCGCACAGTGAAAGCTTGGTCTGTGTAACCGGCCTTATGGACACACACTCCCAATAATGACAATGGAGAGAGAGGAGATAATGTCACATTTTTATGTCATCTCTCTAGAGTGCATCGCATTGGTCTAGCAGACCCCAATCGATGCAGATCCTGTGGGTATCGTGTAAATGTATCAGGTTGGGAGATCTATGTAATGGAGGACTTTGGAAATCTGCATTGTGTTATACCGTGGGCGATGCATGACACAGTGATTTCTAAGAGAGCATCCTAGTCGTCTTCTGAGCTGGCCAGATGCAGCCTTGTCTATCGTGACACAGACAAGCAGGCCGTGTCCACAGAATGGTGTTACAGGCTGTAAGGTGTGCACTCCTGGCTAAAAAAAGTCTACAAATCACATTGTATAAACGTCTACAGCAGCAGTCCTAACCTGGCGGACTGTGATCTGTATCCAGGACAGGGATGCCAGATGTCCACTCTCTGCAGACCTGCCATCATAGATGCATTGCAGGAGGACAGTATCTTCTCAAATGCATCTTTGGATCGTGAGTCTGACATCAGGGGCAGGACTACTGTCGGGGCCTTGTGGTGGTACTTGGAAGTGAAGAAGTGTCGGGAGCAGTGAGTATATATTTGCCTATTTTTTTGCCTGGTCTTGGGTCTGTATTAACTTAGAGGTTTGTTTTTCTCACTAAAACAATAATAAATCCTGTAACTAATTCTACGACGTTTGCAAGAAATCAATAAGATGACACAACATTCAGCTTGGACCTGCACCTGTGGATCCTAGGTAAATGAATCCGGTCTATAGTCTTATATTCTTATCTATTTCCACTATTCACATATTCAAGTAGGACTGGGATATCCTTCTTGATAAATATAATATTATAGGTTATGGGTACTATATTCTTTGATGGGATGTTGATCCAGAGAAACTAGTCTGATCGCCATATGTGGAATCGGGAAGGATATGGGTAATATAGGGCAATAGGGATATGGGTAATATAGGGCAATTCGCATCTGCCTCACTGGGTTTTTTGCCTTCTGGATCGACATGTTAGGCCACAGTTCCACTATCAGTATTTGGTCAGTATTTTTTTTCTCAGAAGTGGGAGCCAAAAGCAGGTGAGGAACAATCACAGAAAGGCTATGTGCCCATGATGCAGAAATGCTCCGGATTTTTCCTGAGCATTTCTGCATCTCCCTGGCAGAAAAAACGCATGCGGATTGTACATGCGTTTTCTCAGCCAGGGACAAGCGTTTGTCACGCGTTTTGCTCATGCGGGTTGTCAAGAGCTTTTCCGAGTGATTTTAGCATCACTTGGAAAGTGCTTGACAACTTGGTCACACTATATAAATCCATGCAACCGGCATGAATTTATATAGTGTGACCAAGTTAATAATTAAAAAAAATAATAAAATGGTAAAAAATAAAAAAACATTATACTCACCTCCCTCGGTCTCCCTGGTGGCTCGTGGTGGTGTAAAAGGACCTTCCATGATGTCATTTAGTCATGTGACAGGTCACGCGACCGCGTCAGCGACTAAATGACGTCATGGAAGGTCCTTTTACACCATCACGAGCAACCGGGGAGCCAGGACGCACCATAGAGGAGACCGGGGGACATCGGAAGGTGAGTATAATGTATATTTTTTATTTTAAATTCTTTTTTTTAACAGGTACTATGGTACCCAGGTATGGTCTCTTCTCCAGACCGGGGTACCATCCGCACATTGAATCGCTTAATATCCGCATATGCACGTGTAGTCATACGGATATTAAGCGATTCAATGCAAGTCAATGGCGGCAATTACGCTGCGTGTCCACAAAATTAAGGACATTGCTTTTCCGCAATGATAATCCGCAGTGGAAATTTCCGCAGCATGTGCACAGCACATGCGGATTACCATTGGGGACCATGGGGCACGTATTACCAAGCGTTTTTTTAAAGCATTTTCACTGTGGAAATTCCCGGCCAAAACACTTGAAAAACACATAGTGGGCACACAGCCAAAAGGTATAATAGGAACAAGTCACCAATTCTGCATTTATCACCCACTCCTGGTTTTGGCTCCCACTCCTGAGAAAAAATACTAACCGAATACTGACAAAATACTGATAGTGGGGCTGTGACCTTAGGGTGTAGGTTTAACTCTATGAACTTGCGTCTTCTTTCAACCTTAAAAGTATGAAACCTACAAAAAGATGTTGTGTGTATATTTTCATTACCGTGGATGAAACTGTCAGGACGGAACAGAGGTCCAATAGTGCTGGAGCGTAGACTGTCCATGGTGCCAGGCTCCAGATCCACAAGCACGGCTCTAGGAACGTACTTATGGGCTGCGGAAGGAGGGCAGAGAACACAATATTTGAAATAATCCCTGGCAATGAGAGAGAAGCTGAGTAATTCATGAAGAGATACTTACAATGCGCCTCGTTGAAGTAGACATTGATCCTCTCCAGCTGCAGGTCGGAGTCGCCTTTGTAACTGCCTCCATTATCGACACCGTGTTCATCACTAATCACTTCCCAGAACTACAGAGAAACACAGAGGTCACCAAGGCTCTCGGCTCGGTGTAATAGCGAGCACACCACACTTCATGAACATCCAGAAACCCTTCTGTACAATGTAGATAGTTATATCCGTACTGTAAAACTCCTAATAAAGTAATGGCTGATATGAGCCAATGCCGTGCAAATAAGCAAGTGGACTGCAAGGTTCATCTGTAGCCTTCTCCTCTGTCTATGGGGCGGGAGTGACACTGTTTTAGGATGATAGCCCAAACCTTGTCTTCCTACTACAGGGCAGCCCCTTTAAGAAGGATGCTTGGAACAGTTGGGTTCTGTGCAGCTCAGTATTTTTAGAAGGAGACCACATTCTAACTTCTCCCCATCCAGAAGGAAGAAGCTGCGGTTTTCTGACAGCTCAGGAAAGAAGAACATTGCAGTAGTGGAAGACTGCTATCTTCATCTCCATTCAGCAGACCTGCCCATGTCCCCTTATCAGTCCCCCACAGCTGAAGCCTGGGGCACACCCTCTGCTACCAGCCCTGCCAGGCCCCCTCATTCCCTCGCTTGCACTTTACTGATGTACAGAAAATCTTCAAGCTCCCATACATTGTACACTGTCTCTCCACGCCTCCGACATATAGTGCTGCTATTCCTATGAAACATGGACCTACCAACTACAGCTACACGACTGCCTCGTAGTATTCTGAGGATGACCCCTTACTAGGGTTGGTGGTGACATTTTCTTATCCCAAAAAAAAAAATAAAAAAAATTTTGACCTTGGCCAAATTAGCACTTTACTTCATTGAAAATAAGTGTTTGCCACAAAAATGTGGTGCCACTCATCCCCAAGATTAAAACCTGATATATGTATAATAATATACATATTGTTGTTTCTCCAGAAAGCAGAGGGACCAGTTAGTCTGAATACACACAAATTGTCAGCAGGTCCCAATGAAATAGTCAGGATCTGCTAAGATAAATCTCATGTCTGTAGTTACAATTAAGATCATGTGTCGATTTTAGCAAATAAAGCTTATTCTGTATATCACAGGTCCTGATTTTCAAGATCTTTGCTTACTGTCCCTTGTTTTATTACATTAGAGCTCTCATACGATGTAGTGTAAAGAGCCCAGATCCGGTGTGATCATCGCGTGACCACAACTCGGTTTCCATTCAATGACTGCAAACTGTGAACTGAAAAATTTGCAAGAGGAATTGATGCACAAAGAGAAGATTGAGAACTATTCACACAGATGCAGAATACTGAGAAGCTCTTGGACATCTCCACGTCTTGGCTTTTGCACTAGACACTTCATTTTCCATGTTTGTTGTCATCCTTGTGCAGTTGACCGTCGTGCCGATATACAACAATCACAGCTAAATGAAACCTAAACCTTCCTCTAAACTTGTGAGAAGTAACAGATACATACAGAAGGTAACGGAGACCGAAAATCTATCACTTGTGCAATTTGAAGACAAGACTGGTCTGATTTTAAATACAGGCGTCTAACAGGCCCAGCAGTCATGGCAACCTTCATTGGGAGAATTTTTCAAAAATATACTCTCCAATGGAAAACCAATAGGCCCCAATACTAAAAATAAAAAGTATACTGATTAGGTCTCCTACAGAAGGAAGAAAACTGAATCTCTACCCAATAAGTCAATGTCCGACCTTAATGACTAAAGGTGCTGTTTTCCCCCTATACTGTCGGGGGAGCAAAAGCTCCGATACAGCTGTGAATAAATGGATCTCTCTTCTTAGTGAAGACTAATATTCTTAAAGAAGTAATGGGCAATGAAAAAAACGAATCAAAAACGCATCAAAATTTGCATCAGCGTTTTTGATGGCAAAATAGAATGGGGTTCTTTTTTTTCACAGAACTTTGTGTACATGCATAAATAGAGACAGAAGGACAGTGAAAAAAATGTTGAAAAAACGCATCAAACAACGCGTTTTTGATGCAGCTGATTTCCTGCCAGAGATCAGTTTTGGCGCAGATTTGTTGTGGAAAAAAAACCTAACATGTCTGAACATAGCCTTAGACTCCATACACTGGACTAAACTTTCCTGTGCAGTTACAGAATAGGCTGAGCCGAAAGCCAACTTAGTAGAGATCCAGATCCAAATGTAGCAGAGTAGAGTTTGACATCATGATCTGTTCTTGTGGTTTTATATAGGACTGTTCTTAAACCTACAAGATTATCCTAACTGAAAGCGTTTACTCGCTGACATAGTCCTATAAGAAGTTTATTTCTGCTACATCCGTATCCTCTACATATAATCCAAAATGAGAAAGCAGTCCCCAGTAAAACATCTATCACTGTAATAATGATATCATCCTTCTATCCCCATCACTTGTGTTGTGCATAGGACGTCACGCACCTTTGCTCCTATTTGATTCCCGCACTGACCGATCTGCAGATGGACGATTTCACGCATCCTGGACTCCGGGAGGAACGTTCTGGTCGGTTCTGTGGTTCAAAGACTGTGACGCGGCAAAACTTCATAGGAGATTATATACTGGCGCTGACGTCACCGGCAGCATTATTATCTCTGCACAAGTGGAGGGAGCATATAACGGGTATGGGTGGGTTATGTTATTCACCGTAAGAATCACCTACTAAGTATAAAAAGGTGAAGAAAATTGTAACAATTAAAAAAAAATTATAGATATAATTGTTAAATACTTCTTAATTCCAGGACAAGCAGCAGCTGGTTTGGCCACCATTAGGACTCCCACTTGGGCACTGCTCAGCTTTCCCAGAGTCCTGAATGGTAAATCTATCCATACATGTAGAGTCATCCTCCACTGTCTGATCACTAGAGTAGGGCAGATCTTCTTTTCAGGAGTCTTGGAAAGATGGGTGACCAGCACCATAAACGCTATAATGGCAGTCATCTGCCTTTTTCCCAGAAGCAAGTCTTACCAAGAACCGGAGGAGCAGAATATGTAAGAAGGGTCTTACCAAGGAGCAGAGGGTTACTTTGCAGAGTTTTCGAAATGGAGTCACCCCAGGAGAAGAGATGTCCACAAGCCAAACCACGTCATCAGCTCAGCGTTATCTCCCTCCACACACACCAGTTACTGAGAATATGACACCACCCGCCACCCTCTATACTGCCTGAGTACAGTGGCCACACAAGGAATGGTATCTAATGGTAAAATGTCCAAATCTGTGGATTATTGGAAAGAACTAGGCGTCCAAACATCTGGACGTGGGTCTTTAGCAGCAGCGTCAGTGCCTGAACTATAGCAAGAACGCCTTCATTATTAAATGTAGTTTTATGTCACAATCACTTCTTTGTTCCTTAAACAGTGCCACCACTGTATACAGGTCATATGTGGTATTGCAACTCTGCCATCATTTCAATAAAGCTGAAGCTCAGCAGCACGGCCAATGGAAAGCTGCCATATTTTTCTAATCTTAAACATTTAAAAGGGGATATCATGTGCCGCTCACTCCCACATAGGAGGAGACCGGGTGCTGATGACCCCACACTCCTATCAAGATGATCAGTAGGTATGTAATGAATTGGACACTTGCCCAGTATCTGATGACTGCCCACACGTCTCAGCAGGTGTGTGGGGCTGTAACGTCATTGCCACCATTCACCTCCCATGAGGGAGGGAGGTAGTGAGCGAGTGGCGTGGGATAACCCCTTTAAGGGCTGTATTATGATGAGTTCCCATCACAGCTTGTACCGCTCAGCCTGTCCATCATGTTCTGTCAGCAGAAACGAAGATGACTTTTGTACTATTCATAGCATTGTCTCAGCAAGTATACTATGACCAGTCATTAATGATTAATCTTCCAGGCACGGCCATTGCTATCACGGTAGACATAAATATGGGAATGCTGAGGGATCAAACAGATGAAAGTTTGGGCTGAGTACTAGGGAAGGTAGAGAATTCCAGAGGATAGGTGCAGCTCAAGAGAAGTTCTGTACTCGTAATTGGGGAGAAGGTGCTCCTCAGTGTTATCAGCCATCCATGTTAGCATTGAGATTTCCAAATTTATTTTGAAACGGAAACAATGGTCGGATTGAAACGAAATTTTTCATGCCTGTAGGCCAGACCCTGAATTTCATGATATGGAAATTGTTTTGCTGTTTTCAAATCAATTCTAGGGGCTGCAACCCTCTAAACATCCCAAATTGGAAAGCGGCTAGAACAATTCCAAAGAAGGCGACTTTTCTCTGAAATTGTCAAATGGATTGGTTTGAAAATCTCGTCAGTGATGGTCGATTATAAAAACTACCCCTCCGGTGCACCCCTAAACGCAAACCCTCCCCAAAGGATTGAAAATGGGGCGATAATGATAACCTTGGTTTAATCAGTAAGCTTTCAAAGGCGCCCAAAAATGTCTGGAAGCTGGTCAAGAAATCTGAATGTTTATCCCCATTTTCAGGGCATTTGCATGTGTACCCCTTAGAATTTACCCCCTAAACGTCATGTTATGCAAAGAGGCAAACATTATGTTCATCTCCTCACATCTACTGATCAGTCTAACCAATTTGCATCATCAAATGACCTGTCAAAAGCCACCAAGGGATAAAAACCCTCCCTATGTCTAACAGTTTAGCCGCAGCGGTCACCACTAACTTCAGCATCTAAGGGATTAAATGGCAACTAAGAAATTATCTTCAATCTATAGACCTGATTTCACCTTCTGATCGGAGTTGATGTATAGCGCCAGAACACGCTCTCATGAAGGTCTGTGTATCCTGATCAATCTGGTCGTGCTCGCTGTCCGTCATGTGGGAATTTAAACACATGGCTACAGGAAAAAAAAAGCAAATGAAAAACCACCATTAGTGACCACAAAATGCCACCCAGTCAGGTCATTATACAGTGACAAGTATGGTCCATATTTCAAACTGTAATTTTTTGGTAGCAACATGATTTGCTCTTGGTAGAGGAAGAAAAAAAATGGCTCCCATATTTAAAGTGTTTTTCCGCCTTCAGGAAAGTGGATCCTAAACGCTCTAAAATAACTAAAGTAGAGTAGGTATTCAGCCTCCTGTGCTCTTCCCCTCTCCTCTGGGTCCAATGCTGCTTGGGTCTACCTGTGCACAACTGCCAAGCTCAGTGATTGGCTACATTGATGTTGCGTGGAGGCAAAAAGACCTGAGCAGCATCGGGGAGGCGGCACTGGACCTGGGGAAGGAGAGTATCTGCTCTGTTTGTTATTTTAGAGCATTTTGGGTCCACTGAAAATGGAAAACCCTTTATATTTTTTGGTTAATCTGGTATTAAGAACCAAAAGCAAAATTAAAGGGTTAGTTTCAGGTCTGATCACATACTCCAGATTATTTAGACTTCTAAAGCAGAGTGCGTCACATTGAACTCCGCAAAAGTAAAAAAAGAAGAACCTCATAGGCTCCATGGAACGTTATACCTAGTGCAGTGCTGGAGGGGAGAGGGCTGAAAACCCCTTAGTGTGAATAAACTATTTACTGAACATTTTGTTATCGCTCTTCGGAGTTTACAGGCCAGATCATTCAGCCCCCCCCCCCCCCCCATGTTTTTCCTTTGTTTGTTGTTTGTTTTTTAAAATTCAAATGCTCATGTGAATGCACGAGGACAGCCTGACAGAACGCTAGTCTTGCCATATTGGCCAAACAAACAGGTATTGCTTCTAAGGGGTTTTCAACCCACCCCCACCCCCGTGTAAGGGCTAACAACTCTTTTTAAGGTGTATCTGTAAGGCATATCTGTAGGGAAAAACAAAAACCCAACAGACACCTGAAACAATGGTTAAAATCACAAGTTCAGCAGAAACACAAGTGCAGACGTGAAATAGAGTTGAAAAGGGGTGGTTTCTTCTTCTGTACAGTAATGGGGTTTTGGGAGGATGGAGAGGAGGCGTACACCACCTTTTGACCCAAGTTTTGAAATTTTCTCTCCATTAAGAAAATTCATTTCATGGGGTTGAAATTTGGGGTCCTTTTTGTGTGTCCCCCCACCCCCCCAAATGAGGGCTGGGGTGCCAGTAGTGCCACAAAAATGTGGGGCAAGCCTTACAGCATTACACCCCACAATCCATGCTGACTGTGTCCAAAATGCTCCAACCCCCACTTTTATGTGTGTGTGGGGGGTGGTAATGGCGTTTTTACCGCTTGGTGGATTTTGACGGTCATCTGATGATGCAGATTGGTTAGACTGATCAGTAGATGTGAGATGAACATAATGTTTGCCTCTTTGCATAACATGAGGTTTTAGGGGGTAAATTCTAAGGGGTACACATGCAAAATCCCTGAAAATGGGGATAAACATTCCGATTTCTTGACCAGCTTCCAGACATTTTTGGGCACCTTTGAAAGCATACTGATTAAACCAAGGTTATCATTATCGCCCCATTCTCAAGTCTTTGGGGAGGGTTTGAGTTTAGGGGTGTACCGGAGGGGTAGTTTTTATCGTAGGCGGTTGAACTTGACAGGATCACAAATGATAGGCAATCGACCATCACTGATGAGATTTTCAAACCAATCCATTCGACAGTTTCAGAGAAAAGTCGCCTTCTTTGGAATTGTTCTAACCGCTTTCCAATTTGGGGTGTTTAGAAGATTGCAGCCCCTAGAATTGATTTGAAAACAGCAAAACAATTTCTGTATCATGAAATTCAGGGTCTGGCCTAAAGCCATGCAAAATTTTGTTTCAATCCGTCCATTGTTTCCATTTCAGAATGAATGAATACTTGGCCGGGGCTCCTTTTGCATCAATTACTGCATCAATGCGGCGTGGCATGGAGGCGATCAGCGTGTGGCACTGCTGAGGTGTTATGGAAGCCCAGGTTGCTTTGATAGCAGCCTTCAGCTCGTCTGCATTGTTGGCTCTGGTGTCTCTCATCTTCCTCTTGACAATACCCCATAGATTCTCTATGGGGTTAAGGTCAGGCGAGTTTGCTGGCCAATCAAGCACAGTGATGCTGTTGTTTGTAAACCAGGTATTGGTACTTTTGGCAGTGTGGACAGGTGCCAAGTCCTGCTGGAGAATGAAATTTCCATCTCCAAAAATCTTGTCGGCAGAGGGAAGCATGAAGTGCTCTAAAATTTCCTGGTAGACGGCTGCGCTGACTTTGGTCTTGATAAAACACAGTGGACCTACACCAGCAGATGACATGGCTCCCCAAACCATCACTGATTGTGGAAACTTCACACTAGACCTCAAGCAGCTTGGATTGTGGCCTCTCCACTCTTCCTCCAGACTCTGGGACCTTGATTTCCAAATGAAAATTGGAACTCTGGGACCTTGTGGAGTGTGTCAATGACTGCCTTCTGGACATCTGTCAAGTCAGCAGTCTTCCCCATGATTGTGGAGCCTACTGAAACAGACTAAGGGGTCTTTTTAAATGCTTCGGAAGCCTTTGCAGGTGTTTTTTGTTAATTATTCAAATTTACTGAGATAATGACTTTTGTGTTTTCATTGACTGTAAGCCATAATCATCAACATTAACAGAAATAAACACTTGAAATAGATCACTCTGTTTGTAATGACTCTATATAATATATGAGTTTCACTTTTTGTATTGAAGAACTGAAATAAATTAACTTTTTGATGATATTCTAATTTAGTGAGAAACACCTGTATATATAGCCTCAGGGACCATGTAACGCTGCAGTAGTTTGTGCCGACAATAGGAGTAACTGACGGAGAGTGCTGAAAGTAAAGGAGGGCAGAATATGCAATAGAAAGAAAATATAGAGAAAGTGAGAACCCTGTTTCATAACTTCATTATGTTCTAGCCACTAGGTGGCTCCTGACCTGCACACAGTGATCACACTCTAGTCATACAAAGAGAAGGTGGTATGTTAAGGCTGGCTTTCTATTTGTAACAGCGCCACACCTGTCTACAGGTTGTGTGTGGAATGGCAGTTTAGCTCTATTGAAGTTAACCGGGCTGATTTGCAATACCACACGCAGCTTGTCAATAGGGGTGGCACTATTTTTAGAAGGTGCAATGTTTTTCTAATCCTGGACAAATAAGGTGACATCATATCAAAACCCCTTTGAAGTGAAAATGGCACTAATTCTCTTACGTCTGCACAATAGGAAAGATGTTTGTGCTCCAGAGCTGCTGTTCCTACTGTATCAGGCAACGATTTAAAGAGTCCTGGCGCTATTCACTTCCCTCTTCTATCCTCTCTTTTTAGTCTGTTAGTACTGAAATGCCCTTCTCCCTACTGTGTCTGCTTGCGCCAATATATGAGGAAAAGACTCTTCTACCCTGCAGCCACATGCATCCCTGCAACTCAAAATAACATTTCTCTTCATTTCAGCCCAGAAGAATAAAAAAATAGAAACATAATTTATTGATAGTGCACCCTGAGAACTCAGGTTTTCTCAGACATTTCAAGAACGTGCAGCCACACCATGCGACTACCGAGATGAGCGTGTGAACAAAGCCCTACATGTACGTCTGTTAGGACATTCAGTTTGTCTGTTCTGTTTTAAGAACAAGTGGAATCAGTTCTCCGCTACATCAGTGATGCAATGGAAGCAGTTAGGCCCCAGTGATTATAATGCTAGGGTCACACAAGCATATTTTCTCTCATCCACAAAATGGATCCGATCAGGCTAATCACACTATGATCAGAGTATGATCCGATTTTCTCGGACGTGGAGAACATGGGAAAAAAAAGTTCTCCATCCTGTTAAGTCTGTGGAAATCAGACTGCACTCAGCTGTCATCCGAGTGCAGTCTGATGATTTCCACGGACTCCTAGACATGCACGGCTGATTACAATCTGAATATTGGATGCAAATCGGACATGCAGCGAGATTTTCCTCGGACAAACTCAGTCCAAGTAAAAAATCGGGCATGTGTACGGTCCCATAGAATAATAATGGTCCAAGTGTGATCCGATGTTTTGTCAGATCGTATTTGGACTGAAAATATGGTGCGAGCCCTTATGGTGACAGTCTCGGATCTTTCTTTTTGGAACGGAAGAAAAAGTTCTGATTGGAAAAAAAAAAGTCCATACAATCTATAAAACAGACCCCATAATAACCAATGTGGCCCCTCAGCTCCCGTACACATCACTGATGCAGGGGATCACTTGTTCCTAATGGGACGGTAAGAAGCGCACCCCTATCAGCAGCCACGTGTGAACCATGTCCTGGTCAGCCATTTTCTGCATTATTATAAGCTGTCATCCACCAGCCGGTTATATAACTTCTGCATTTCTAGGGCAGACTCGCTCTTGTATGACCGACTGTGGGGATTTCCAGTTATGATGTGACTGACGTAAATAAAACGCAGATTTACGCTTCTCCAGAAAGAGAGAAAACTATCATTTCAGACCCCCCATCCAGCCCCCCACAGCCTGATGTGACCAGTGCAGAAAAGAGGAATTCTTTTTTGTGCAATGTGCCGGTAAATCTCTGCTGTCACCGCCCTGTCCCCTCCCCCAGTTACACAGAATGACCTATCCCTTTAAGGTTTCAGAAAAAAAATAGCTTGTGATTCAGCAATAGGGGAAGTGTCTCCTGTGTTTTCATACAGTCTCTTCCTGTCCATCACATGAGAGATCGCCTGTCCTTCACCATGTACAGACATATCCTGCTCTTTGCCCTCATCTCCTGGGTTCATGGGGGGCTCTACTTTCAGGAGGGTCAGCACTGCTATAGACCAGGATCCAGAGGCAACTTTGGAGTGAGGTAGGTACCGCAGCAAGGTCAGTAGATGAGGGTAAGAGAAAAGACTTCTCAGATACAGCTGTGGTAGAACTACAAGTCCCAGCTTATCTGTACAATACGTCTGAGTTACAGCTGTGGTAGAACTACAAGTCCCAGATTACCCTGTAAAGAACTTCTCAGTTCCAGCTGTGGTAGAACTACAAGTCCCAGCTTATCTGTACAAGATTTCTCAGATACCGCTGTGGTAGCACTACAAGCCCCAGTTTTTCCTGCAAAATACCTCTTAGATACATGTGTGTGGTAGAACTACAAGTCTCAGCTTATCCTACCTGCTATTGGAGTTCTACACTAAATAAAATCAGAGCTGGTCTAGACCTACAACTCCCAGCAAACCATTTTATTACATTATACCTTGGGCAGAAACAAAATTAATTACCGCCCTCTATTATCATACAAATGTGCCCAAAAAGTTTACAAAGTTTTTTTCTATTTTTTTTTAGATTTAGATTCTTTTCGCCTTAGATGGGCGAAACACATTAGGCTAAAGGAAATACAGAATTTTGATAATTTGGAGGAACACTGCAGTAGATGCCATCTGTTCTCTGTTATCAGCCACTGACTGTGTAGTGTTCGGTGTGATAAATAAGGAAGGTGAGAACGATCCTCTGCCCTACAATCAGTCCTTTATGTCTTCCCTCCAGCTCAGAGACATTTATAATGCTGATTTTAGGATGTGTGGCCCTTTAATGCTCAGTCCTGCAGAGGCGTATAATGGAATTGTGGTGACACCGCGTTACCAATGTGAGTGCACTTTTCTAGTAAATGAATGTAATGACCCGTTACGTGCTGTAAAGGTGAACGGCGGCTGCAACCAAAACCCACCACGGAAAGATGAGTGATATTTAAAGGGCACCTAACAAATATACAGACACTTCTACTGGTATGAAATACCAAGAATCTACATCTCCGGTGTGATTCTAGAACACCGGTCACGTATATGATGTAGGAAGGGGCACAAAAATGTCCAATAAATGGCCCCCACTAATTAATCGTTGCGGTCAGCGAGTCATGTGACAAGTTTCGTGTTACAGACGGGTTCACAGTGGGCAGGGATGAGATTTTTCCAGCTCTCTGATTGGTAGTGAATCCTATTGTGACCTTAGGTCCATGCCTAGTACTGGTGACAGGGTCCCTTTGAAGGGGGTCCCACCATAGCCATTGATAGTGCATCTGATCAGTAGAGATCTCTGGCCTTCAGATCCCTAGGAAGAAGGATCCATAGTACCCAGGTAAAGTTCAGCACAAACATTGCTGATGTCCCAAAAAAACACAAAAGAAAAAAAAACTATTTTATATGTTTACACTAAGGAAATCGTTGCTTCTTCTACGGGAAGATAAAGGGTTTGTCCAAAATTTTTACAAAATTGTTTCTTTTCCCAGAAACAGAATCGATCAGTGAATTTGATTTTTTAAAGTCTTGCAGTTCAGTTACATCGAAGCTAAGCTGCAATACCACACACAGCCTGTTGACAAGTGTGGCGTTGTTTTAGCAAGGAAGTAGACATACTTTTCTATAACTCCTGGTTAAATAGTTATCTGGCCAACAGCCATCTTCCCAATAGTTACACCCTATGGCCCAAACAAGTTTTTTTGTTACTGTATGGAGATAAGCTGCACAGAGGTGTATGGTAGCTGCTTATCCCCCAGGGAAACAAAGGATCGGTTTTCATTAATCATAGAAGCTTTAGTTGTCAGCAGACGCCATTGAAACCGGTGGGATCTGTAGACCTCGCTGTATGAGAAGTGCGGACGTCTACATAAATTAATGGAAGGTTCTCCAGCCACAAATCACGGGAGGGATTGTGAAATAAATCAGGGCGTCTCCTTGAGTAGTCAGTGGGCAGTGTCTTAATGGCACTTGTTCTTCTCAAAGGTTCTTAAATATACTTGACGCTCCAGCCACTTGGATGCCAAAAATTCCCCCAGCAAATCTGTGTTGCTACTTCCTGATAGAGATGGAGGACATTTACACATTCCCTTTAAAGAAGATTCCCTCTTCTTCATAAATGGCTAAAATTGCAAATTGCCTACAATAACAAGGGGCTTTGGAATTGACCTTTTATTAAAAATTGTCAAGGAGTTAGTTAAAAATGCGACTTTTGGCACCTTAATGGCTCTTTGGATCATCTCTGCCAAGATAGGCAGAGCTAGGGAGGAGCTGGGGTGTGACCACCCACCCAGTCAAATTCATCAAATGTGCCTCCTGAAGATTAGCCAAGAGGACAACCCTTTATGGGAATAATTGTGATAATTGGATGATTCTGTCAGACGCAGATGTTCTTACATACGGGCGGCACCATATAGAGCTGCTCATCTCCTCCTCATCTGTCACACATCGCTTTGTAGCAGGTCCTTGTTCTTGCACCAGTGATTAACTGACGTAATTTTTGTGCTTTCTTTGCCACAGCTGCTCATAATAGGCACCTCAGCTGCTGCAGAACATCATACGGATTCCCTCTGAGATCTGTTTACGTTTCCTGTGGCTTTGCGCTTTTATATGGTCATATATTCTTATAGTGTGATCCCACATATAACATAGTGCAGAGCAGGTAAATAATCACGTCTAGGACTAATCAGAACTGTCTTCCTCTACTACAGGACCTACCCACGTCCACATGAATACATCTCAGTGCAAAGTCTACCAAAGGTCTGGGACTGGCGTAACGTGAACGGCACCAACTATGTCAGCTCCACACGAAACCAGCACATCCCACAGTACTGTGGATCGTGCTGGGCACATGGGAGTACCAGCGCTATGGCAGGTGGGTTCATGTAACCTGTGACCAGTGCTCCTAAGGCCACGTTCACACATTCAGTATTTGGTCAGTATTTTACATCAGTATTGGTAAGCCGAAACCAGGAGTGGAACAATCAGAGGAAAAGTATAATAGAAACACGTCACCACTTCTGTATTTATCACCCACTCCTGGTTTTGGCTTACAAATACTGAGGTAAAATACTGACCAAATACTGAAAGTGTGAGTGTGACCCAAAAGGAAGAAAAAAAGAAGGATCAATCCAGTTTCTTGTAGCTGCTCTGCACTGGAAACCTTAGGACCAATGTGGCAGTGGTCTTAGGTATGTTCCATTCCTTTGTTACAAAGAGTTTATCGCTCCAAACTGCTGCTTTGTCCCCCATGCTTCACACTTCAGCTTTGTTCGCTCAGAGAAAATAAACCTAAACTCGTCCAGGAAGTCAGTGCTGTTATCATTAAGGCACGTTTCAGACGTCCGGATATTTCCAGTGCTGGAAAAAACAGTACCGGAGATATCAGTGTCTGTGTGCACCTGTGCGGGATGTTTTGCGGCCCGTGCTGCAAGAAAAAAATGGACATGTCAGCGTGTTTTTCCCATGGACACACACTGACATGTGCACAGACCCATTCATCTGAATGGGTCTACGTGTGTCTGTCTCCAGTACGTGTGGAAACTGTCACCACACGTACTCAAAACACTGACGTCTGAAAGGCACCTTAAAGGGGTATTCCCATCTCCAAGATCCTATTCCACTATGTAGTAGGTGCAATAATAATAATATTAGCAAATACCTCCAATTAGAAATGTAGTATAGTTCTTCTGTTTCGTTATGTTGCCTCATGTGCAGGGCATTGCAGTAGCTTAGGTATCTATGGTTACGACCATTCATAGTTAGATGTTAGTGGTCATAACGATGGATTCCTAAGCTACAGGAAAGCATGAGGTAAGCGACATAGCGAATCTGAAGAACTATACTACATTTCTAATTGGAGGCATTTGCTAATATTATTATTATACCTACTACATATTGGGATAGGATCTTGGAGATGGGAATATCTCTTTAAGGACCGATAAGTAATTAGACAGCCTGTAAGTACAAGATTACACAGTCACTACCACACGAAACGGTGGATATGAGCACATTTATTTACTGTAAGGAAAAATTACAGGATTTTCAACACCCTAGAATTGAAAATTATATTGGCTCCCTTTCAGATCGAATTAATATTAAGAGGAAAGGAGCGTGGCCATCAGCTTACCTGTCTGTGCAGAATGTGATAGACTGCGGAGAATCAGGATCCTGTGAGGGTGGCGATCATGGAGGAGTGTGGGACTATGCCAGCAAACATGGAATCCCAGACGAAACCTGCAACAACTACCAGGCGAAGGACCAGGGTAGGAGAACCTCATCAGCAGGGTGACAATGTCATGTGACCTTCAGACATTCATGGAACACGGCCCGGGCATGTACCGCGATGTGAGGCTTTTCCGCTGGTCTCCTGAACCAAACTTGACAGCTTGAGGCATATATATGGCTGTTGCGTTTGTGTCAGGAGTAGTGATGGGTCCATCCGAGCCAAAGAGCCAGCTCCTTGCTGGGAACGATGGAAGCAAGCAGCCCAGTGAGAGCAACTAACTTCGGAAGCCGGGTTTCGACTGTGTTAATTTCATCTGAAATGTTTGTTCACCTATGGTGAATACATATTTAATAGGGGTCCATTTAGGATCCAAAATAAATGGCTCTTTTTGGTGAGCGGAGCCAAGTGATCCAGATGACCAAAAAGAGCTGGACTACCCATCACTAGTCAATAGACCCGAAGCCAGTCTATCAATCGCGGTAAGTACACAGACGTCTAAATTGAGCCTTAGTTCTGGAGAATTATCAAGAGTTACCTACATCAAATTAATTTACAGTTGCATGCACTTCTCTCTTTTTTGAGGAAGGGGCGTGAGGCCACCTTACAACACCTTCCTTATCAATTAACATACAAGTAAATTAGGAGAAGTAGCACCTTCATTGTGCTGATCCCTCGGCTCCCAGAAGTCAGACACCTCAATGATAAAACATCAGTGACTATCAGTGATAAAGTCTTGGATAACCTCTTTAATTCCCCTATGATGTTGCCAATGATTGTAAACTGCCCCAATACCAATAGTAGTCCGGACGTCCCTGAAATTGCCAGCATAGCAGATACGGAAAATAGTGGTGACTGCAGTGCCAGTAAGCGCCCCTAAACCCCCCAACCACAGTGCCCCTAAAAAGATTATTACATATAGACAGTACACTATTTTTTCCACACTAGATTTAAAAGATCTACCAAATTCTATGTGACCCAGAGATTAGACATCCTTCCATATTTACAGATCTGTCTCTGGCTGTAAGACAACTGACAACATAAAGCTTCTCATGAACACTCTGCTCGGTTATTGCTAAACATAGAGAATATAAATGATACAGAAAGCAAAATAATACAAAATGTGTAGGAAGCCCTCAGTGACAGTCGTCTGGGGGACAGAAATCATTCATACCATGTCATTTCTTACTCTCAGAGTGCAACAAGTTTAACCAGTGCGGCACCTGCACCACGTTCGGCAAATGCTTCAACCTCTCCAATTATACTCTGTGGAAAGTCGCTGACTACGGCGCGGTCAGCGGGAGGGAAAAGATGATGGCCGAGATCTACAAGAATGGACCCATCAGGTAATGTAGGAGAGAATTTGTGGGTGTGCACAACATCGACAAACATGTACCTGATTGGTGATCATGTAACGACGTAGGTCATCACATGTGAAGGAGCGCTTACACTAGACAAGTCTAAAGCTGCACCAGCTATATCACACAGCATGAACCACCATGATAAATATTGTGCTTTTTAAAAAGGTTTTCTGGAGACGTCCAGAGCTGCTTACTTCTGTATCTGAAGTGCGTGGTACCGATGACGTTATGACCTGCACACTTGCTGAGATGTGCGCAGGATCTGCAGGTTTGTGGACAGGTCTTATTGTAATGAACAGGACATAGGCACAATATCACAGGTCCTGCAGGCAGCTCAGGAGGTGTGCTTAACCAAGAATGGTTCCCATGCAGCGCCGGACGTCTCCGGATAACTCCTTTAAAACTGTCTAGGCCAAGTTTGCACTAAAAATTAGACAATATTGAGTACAATTCCCATTGCTGTCATGTCAGTGAGCAGGAACAAAGAAAAAATCCCTGAATCATGATCAATCTCCTCCATCCTGCACTAGACATAAGCGTCGTGCTCCGCCCCTCAACTACACTAGACATAAGCGTCGTGCTCCGCCCCTCAACTACACTAGACATAAGCGTCGTACTCCGCCCCTCAACTACACAGACATAAGCGTCGTGCTCCGCCCCTCAACTACACTAGATATAAGCGTCGTGCTCCGCCCCTCAACTACATTAGACATAAGCGTCGTGCTCCGCCCCTCAACTACATTAGACATAAACGTCGTGCTCCGCCCCTCAACTACACTAGACATAAGCGTCGTGCTCCGCCCCTCAACTACACTAGACATAAGCGTCGTGCTCCGCCCCTCAACTACACTAGATATAAGCGTCGTGCTCCGCCCCTCAACTACACTAAACATAAGCGTCGTGCTCCGCCCCTCAACTACACTAGACATAAGCGTCGTGCTCCGCCCCTCTACTACACTAGACATAAGCGTCGTGCTCCGCCCCTCAACTACACTAGACATAAGCGTCGTGCTCAGCGCCTCAACTACACTAGACATAAGCGTCGTGCTCCGCCCCTCAACTACACTAGACATAAGCGTCGTGCTCCGCCCCTCAACTACACTAGACATAAGCGTCGTGCTCCACCCCTCAACTACACAGACATAAGCGTCGTGCTCAGCCCCTCAACTACACTAGACATAAGCGTCGTGCTCCACCCCTCAACTACACTAGACATAAGCGTCGTGCTCCGCCCCGTTTTTTTTTGGACTATAAGACGCACCTAGGTTTTAGAGGAGGAAAATAGAAAAAAAAAGTTAAGCAAAAAATGTTGTCATGATGCCCTGTTAATGGTGAGGGGGGTCTGCTGCTGACACTGTTATAGGGGTAATGTCCCCCAATTCTGTTAATATCCCCGATCCTGGTATATACGGCCCCCTTATCCTGTTATACATGGCCCTCATCCGCATCTCGGTATGCATGGCATCCCTCATACCTCTTCCTGGTATGTATGGCACCCCTCATCCCTCTTCCTGGTATGTATGGCCCCCCTCGTGAGATAGTCTGCCGGAATGGTCACTGCTCCCCACACCGGGACTGTGTGCGTGGGGAGCAATGACCATTCACTCACCTTAATAACACGCACACTGTACCCGCAGCGCGGCTCCTGCTGCCGCTCTGCGGTCTGTGTGCCCGCTATTAAAGACCATAAATATTCACTACAATCCACTCCCATAGTACTCTAGGCACCTCTATGATGAGGAATATACTTGTACTTCAGGGTGGGCCTGTGGGCGGGTCTTTATTTGCTGATCTGGCCTAGAGCACCAGGATAAGACCCTGCCTACAGTCCCGCCCTGGAGCACGAGCATGTCATTAACTCATCACTGCAAACACTGATTACACAAGATGGATTTCTTCACCTCAGGTATCATATTAATCAGTGCAGCAGCCCCAATCTGTCAATGCCTGTAGTTTACTTAGCAAAATCCTGCTGACAGGTTCCCTTCAAGTGTCATGCTCCGCCCCTCTAGCCTGCACTAGACACGAGTATCATGCTCCGCCCCTCTAGCCAGCACTAGACACGAGTGTCATGCTCCGCCCCTCGGCTACACTAGACACGAGTGTCATGCTCCGCCCCTCGGCTACACTAGACACGAGTGTCATGCTCCGCCCCTCGGCTACACTAGACACGAGTGTCATGCTCCGCCCCTCTAGCTACACTAGACACGATTGTCATGCTCCGCCCCTCTAGCTACACTAGACACGAGTGTCATGCTCCGCCCCTCTAGCCTGCACTAGACACGAGTGTCATGCTCCGCCCCTCTAGCCTGCACTAGACACGAGTGTCATGCTCCGCCCCTCTAGCCTGCACTAGACACGAGTGTCATGCTCCGCCCCTCTAGCCTGCACTAGACACGAGTGTCATGCTCCGCCCCTCGGCTACACTAGACACGAGTGTCATGCTCCGCCCCTCTAGCCTGCACTAGACACGAGTGTCATGCTCCGCCCCTCTAGCCTGCACTAGACACGAGTGTCATGCTCCGCCCCTCGGCTACACTAGACACGAGTGTCATGCTCCGCCCCTCGGCTACACTAGACACGAGTGTCATGCTCCGCCCCTCTAGCTACACTAGACACGATTGTCATGCTCCGCCCCTCTAGCTACACTAGACACGATTGTCATGCTCCGCCCCTCTAGCTACACTAGACACGAGTGTCATGCTCCGCCCCTCTAGCCTGCACTAGACACGAGTGTCATGCTCCGCCCCTCTAGCCTGCACTAGACACGAGTGTCATGCTCCGCCCCTCTAGCCTGCACTAGACACGAGTGTCATGCTCCGCCCCTCTAGCCTGCACTAGACACGAGTGTCATGCTCCGCCCCTCTAGCCTGCACTAGACACGAGTGTCATGCTCCGCCCCTCTAGCCTGCACTAGACACGAGTGTCATGCTCCGCCCCTCGGCTACACTAGACACGAGTGTCATGCTCCGCCCCTCTAGCCTGCACTAGACACGAGTGTCATGCTCCGCCCCTCTAGCCTGCACTAGACACGAGTGTCATGCTCCGCCCCTCGGCTACACTAGACACGAGTGTCATGCTCCGCCCCTCGGCTACACTAGACACGAGTGTCATGCTCCGCCCCTCGGCTACACTAGACACGAGTGTCATGCTCCGCCCCTCGGCTACACTAGACACGAGTGTCATGCTCCGCCCCTCGGCTACACTAGACACGAGTGTCATGCTCCGCCCCTCGGCTACACTAGACACGAGTGTCATGCTCCGCCCCTCGGCTACACTAGACATAACCGTTTTACCTAGAGCGTTTCTTTAGTTGCTGGTAAACGAGTGGTTTGTACATGTGGTTATTAAACACACAAATTTAACCCCTGTCTTTTTTTCAGCTGTGGGATAATGGCTACAGAAAAGCTTGATGCCTATACTGGAGGGCTGTACGCAGAGTACCAGCCAAACCCGATGGTGAACCACATAGTGTCAGTGGCTGGATGGGGCGTAGATGAAAATGGAGTGGAGTACTGGGTGGTTCGTAACTCCTGGGGCGAGCCATGGGTGAGTATTGTATCTGGTGCAGCATGTAATATACCGCCGGGGGCACCAGGATTCTGCCTGCACCAGGAGGCTGTTCTAGAATTGCTGTGAATTCTAGCACCAGAAATTCTCTTACAATACACGTGGGGGATATGGAAAACTACATCCACAGGATAGGAGAACGCAGCGCAGAAATCAGAGTGTCACACATTTTTAACCTTTTGCAATTTTTAGAGTAAAATCTGCATGTAAACAAATTTGTAGTGGAAAATCTCCTCCAATGTCTGGACTGAGCCGAGGAGTTTGGTGGATAGAGGTCTGTGGTGTTCCCCTCTAAAATTAGGACCCACACTCCGATCTTTGATTATTTCTGCTCCCAATGTCCCAATTCAAAGACCCCACTGGGTGACATCCTTGACAACATGACTCGCGTACCACTATCCGTCCAGGGTACATCTGCTGCTGTGACCTGCTTCCGCCCCACAGTAATATGTATTTCCATAGTACATGGGCTGGCATTATGTATAAAACATATGAGCCTTAGTTATTCTATAATCCCATATTATACAATTTTTAGTACTTGGCACAAGGCTACTCCTGGCACTGGGCAGTCTATAATATTGCAGTCACGTAAAGGGGTCGAGCTGCAATACCAAACTCAGCCTGTGGACAAGAGTAGCGCTGTGCACAAAGGGAAAAAATATATATACAGTTATACAACACCCCTTAAGGCCAATTTACATAAAATAATCATGGTTCACATATAAATTCATAGGGGTTTTAGCAATAATAATCACAAAGTGTTGTACATGAATGATAAAACTACTTATTGATCGGTACGCAGGGAGAGAAAGGCTGGCTGCGAATCGTGACCAGCACATACAAAGGAGGCCAGGGAGCGGACTACAACCTTGCCATTGAGCAGGACTGTGCCTACGGAGATGTAATACTACCATGATGACTACTAAGATGGACACAAGACAGCAGAAGCTGCTGCAATTTGCATTTACCGCCGTGACAGTCCCTGCAGAGTCCCAGAGAACCACAGTACATCACACAACCAGATCAGCACCGCTAGTAAGGGGTCGTTGCTTTGACAGTGACTGGAGCACGATGCCCACAAGACGTCTTCTTTTATTACCTATGACTCTGCTAACAATCAAATCTGTTGTATAGATTGTGATTATTACCTGTACATCGCTGTATTTCCATCATGTGCAACACACTGACCACCGGCCAGCAAGGACAATAATGCAGGAGCACCAGTCCCTGAATATGACACGGATTTGTGTGTCTATACCATACACACCGAGAACATGGTCTGTGTAAGACACCGTAATGATTCAGGAACACAATTAAAATCTGTTATTATGCAAAAAGTGGAAGAATGTCTATATATTCACAGAACGGCCACCCACAGCAACACATTAGCGTACAGCTGAGCAAAGATTTGCCTCTGGTCTCCGTCAGACCAGGACGGTCTTCATTTCCTAAGCCCCTGGGAGTCGCTTGCGACATCATGACTGTTATGCAACAGGTAGAAGCATCTTCATATATTGAGACAATTGTTGCCCATAAGAACACATTGGATTACAGCCGTTACACACAATAAACACACAAAAAGAGGAAAATTTCATGGAAAACAAAGAGGTGACGGTCGGGTTGTATGGGACACAGTACATATGACGAAGAAATTAAATGATTGTGCTTTTAGCCAAAGTATAGAGAGTAAAACCAGCACACTACAAACAGAGTGACAAGTCAAAATACCAATAAATATGAGGTATCAAACCAATAGGCTCTGCGTTATGTTTCGCTTGCGCTTCTTCACAGGGCAATAAGTGTAAGAAAGACATACGTCAGGGTGCAGAGAGTTATTTTATCCTGATGGAGTGTACGGGATCTATTTTCTATATCCTGATGGAGTGTATGGGATCTAGTTTCTTGCGGTATAATTTTTCATATCCTGATGGAGTGTATGGGATCTATTTTGTCCATCCTGATGGAGTATATGGGATCTAGTTTCTTGCGGTATAATTTTTCCATATCCTGATGGAGTGTACGGGATCTATTTTCCCTCTGTATCATTTTTCTATATCCTGATGGAGTGTATGGGATCTAGTTTCTTGCGGTATAATTTTTCCATATCCTGACGGAGTGTACGGGATCTATTTTCTCTATCCTGATGGAGTGTATGGGATCTATTTTCTATATCCTGATGGAGTGTATGGGATCTAGTTTCTTGCGGTATAATTTTTCCATATCCTGATGGAGTGTATGGGATCTATTTTGTCCATCCTGATGGAGTGTATGGGATCTAGTTTCTTGCGGTATAATTTTTCCATATCCTGATGGAGTGTACGGGATCTATTTTCTCTATCCTGATGGAGTGTATGGGATCTAGTTTCTTGCGGTATAATTTTTCCATATCCTGATGGAGTGTACGGGATCTATTTTCTCTATCCTGATGGAGTGTATGGGATCTAGTTTCTTGCGGTATAATTTTTCCATATCCTGATGGAGTGTACGGGATCTATTTTCTCTATCCTGATGGAGTGTATGGGATCTAGTTTCTTGCAGTATCATTTTTCCATATCCTGACGGAGTGTACGGGATCTATTTTCTCTATCCTGATGGAGTGTACGGGATCTATTTTATTGCGGTATCATTTTTCTATCACTGGTAGAAAGGTTTGAGGTGGCCCCAGGATAAGTCCCACTGTTAGAAAAACCTTTCTAATAATGCACACCACCTTTCTCAGCATAACAGATGCACAAACCAAACGTGTACAATAAAATGTTGTATTTTCTAAAAAGAAAAAAAAAGTTCCAAAAGCAAATATTTTACCAATGCATCTTAAAATGGGCAGGGAAATTATATATATATACACAAGCACAAATAAAAACGAGAAGATGCCTCTCACGCCACATCAAGAGAACGTCCTTTGGAGCTGGTCAGTTTATCATTATGAATTTGGATTTGCAGTGAGCTGAAATAAGAAAAAAAAAGAAGGGGTGAGGTGACTGTTAGGAGTTTGTACACACTATTTGCATAAGAAAAAGTGGATGAATCTAAAGGGAAGCCATACTGCGCCACCTGGTGCTCGCAATGATAAGTGCGGGTAACCGTAAACAGTCGTCTGGTGCCACCTACTGGCCAGGAAAATGTAGATGAGCAGCAAGTTCTTACCTATAAACTCTGTCACAGGATCGTGTTCTCCTTCTGTTTTGATAGTGCCGGCTATACTTTCGTTTTCTAGGATGGGAAGAAAAAGCTGCACAAAGTCTGAGGTATAGGGAGGCGCAATGACATCCAGGACCTGGAGAGGAAAATGGCAATTATAAAAATCAATGGTAATTAAGATGAGGGGTGGGCTGTGGAACATAAAGATAGTGCCCACCTCTGTCACAAAGTATCGTATGAGAGAGATGTCTGTGTCGAGCTTCTCCAGGCATCTGCGGATGTAGGTGACGACAGGCAGCACATACCCCCGACTCAACAGATGAACCATCCTGTCCAACAGCGTCTTCTTCAGCTCCAGCTACTCAGATGCATTGGAGAGACAGAGACAAATTAGAACTGAATACAGAATTCTGCAGGCTTCAGAGCTGAACTCTCCCAATAATCCTTGAAGGCTCAATTTCTGCTAGTTTCTTATAGAGATCTATATTCTGGGCAGGTAGTTACAAATTCATTATTTTAGGTCTCAGAAGAAGAAGTGAGCAATGACAGACAAACCCTTTAAAAGTGAATCAGTCCGTAAGATTTCACCCCCAAACAATTTATATGTGCATGTAGCTCTTTCAAAGACAAGTCGAGCAATACATTCACATGGCCAGTCTAGTCCTCCATTACTGAGAAATCAGAATTTGCATTGAAATGCAAATGAGACTGAAGGACTATGGTAGATCTGAAGCCTCTGTCACTCCAGCTCTATTCCTCGCCCAGCACAGTCTCCTTCTGCTCGACTGACAGCCTTTATGCTGGGAGACTTCAGGCAACAAGCCGTCAGTCAAGCAGGAGGCGGTGGTGCTGGGTGCGGAATAGAGCTGGAGTGACAGAGGCTCCAGATATAGAAATGTGAAGGAAGAACTTTGGTATATCTATTCAAACGCTGATTTCTCACTAACGTAGGAATGGACTGGCCATGTAAGGTATTGCTGAACCTTGAAAGAGCTACATGCACATATAAATAGTTTTAAGGTTGAAATCTTGCAGACAGATTGCCTTTAAAGGGCTTTTACAGTTTAGGAAAAAGAAAAGGTCCCCAAAAGCTTTTATACTTGTAAAATATCAAACAGAGCATAGTCTCAACTTCACTGGGCCCGGCGCAGACTTTCTGCACATCACTGCTGCAGCCAATCACAGAGGCTTAGCTGACAGAGGAGCGGAACACACCTTTAAATGGGACTATATTCTCATGACATAATCGCTTTAGGAAAAGCATCTGAAGCCTACATGGCCAACACAGACCCAGCACACCCTGCAGTCTCTTACCTGCTCCATGACATCTAGCTGTGAGTGCTCGGTTTCAAAGAGTTTAATAAGTAGCTGCAGGACTTGTGGGTGTAGAAGTTGGTGACAAGTGCTGATCTACAAGGACAGTGAAAGAACATGGAAGAATTCACTTTCGGAAACACAATTTCTTACTGCATAAAGTTAATGGGAATTGCCAGTAAGTGGTGGGAAGTCGCACGGATTTGCTTGATTGCTTTCTACAGTCAATTTCATGGGTAAAATCCCCAAAATGTGGTGTAAATATCCCAATGGTCTCTGATCTTTGGTGCACTCACCTCATCCAGCAGGGCCAGGTGTACGGGTGTATGATCCGTCTGGAGCTGGAAATACCGAGGTTCTGATACCGTCCAGTCCACCCACTTCAAAACACCCATTGCCACAACCGGGAATCTGTGGTGGAAATATGAACAGTTGACTAGTTCTGGTCCCAATGTAGCCAGGTCCGCCATTCTAATGCAGCAATCCCATCCTATAAGCCGTGCGTCATCTCAGCCTACCTGATACACTGATACAATGTGCCAAGCTCGGCTACGAGCTCCGAAGCGCCCTTGTTCTCGTTGCAGCACAGATTATGGACAGTCTCAATCGCTTTGGATGTGGACTTCAATTCATCTTTATTAATATTCACTCTTTTATTCTGCGGTAAACAAGACAACAGGATGACCTGATGATCTTACACTGTGTATCACAGCTCAGTTATAGCTCAGTTTGATTTAAAAGGAAAGGGCTGCAATACCAGACACACCAATGAGTAAGGGTGGCGCTGTTTCAGAAGGAAATTTATTTCTTAAAAAAAAAGCATCTGCTTTTTTTCTAAAGACTTAGACAACCCATTTTATCTCATGCAAAGGAAAGGTTGAATGCAGGGTACGCCGTGATCAGGCTTCTCTCATCCAAATAAAGCATGTGGCTTACCTTTTTCCATGTCTCTACCACGCTGGCAGCATATGCCAATATATGAATGTATTTATGCTTGTGGTCTTGATTTATCTTAGCTCCGGGTTTGAAGAGCGACTGCATGAAAAGATCCAGGAACGCAGGAACACGGATCTGAGAGAGGAGCAGATTTAGGGAATACGTACAAGTTATGGGATATATTAAAGAAAGGGCAGTGTGGGCAGAAAATACACATTCATTCTGCACCAGCCATCTTGTAAATGATGGCGAGAAGCCTAAGTACGGACACTGATGACATATAATAGGGCAATACATGTAGAGAAGAAAACATATATAGTGTCCTGGATAATAGAGGAGCCCCTCATGCTCACCAGCTCCACGGGGGGAGAGTCCATGCTTGTAAACATCTTGTACAGGACAGTAATGTCCGCTGGGTTCAAAGCTCCTTTGGATAACATAGCACCAAGTGCCTGACATGCCCGAGGGTAGGAGGCAGCGGTGCCCAATGCAAGAGTGATCTGACTGGCATCATGGCCCCTGGGGAAGAAAAATTCAATGTAAAGTAACAATGTAATACTCATGGACTGTATGGACAGTCCTTATGGGGATTCAGCTAGTAGTGAGCCTTTAGGACAGGCTTCCTGGCAAAGGCATACAAAGTAGTATCCATAAGGAGAAAAAAAATGCAGTCTATACTCTGCAACCTGTGATTGTTTGTAAATCATTGTCCAACCAATTACAGGGGCTGTCTAGCTACAAAGAATTATAGTTATGCCCTTAAATTAGTGAAACGACTTACTAATATACTTCAGGTCTGAACGGTGCCCTGATCTTGTACGCATCACTTACAATTCTTAGGACATTACTACATTTTTTAGCTGGACCTCCTTTAGGTCTTGTATATTAATAAGTGTAATGCATGGTATTAGATCTAAACTCAGACTACATGTCTTTAAGATACCACGGGAAATATTAAAAGGGTATTTCCAGCACTGATATTGATGACTTATGCACAAGATAGGTCACAAATAACAAATCGATGGGGGTCCGACACTTTGCATTCCGGACACTTAACCGTTAGCAGCACCTGCAGAGGCTGGATGTAAGGAGTGTACGAAGCGGACCACCACTGCTCCATCACACCATTTAGTAGCAGCTGCACATCAGACCCGGGGGAAATGAAAACTTTTTCTTAAAGCAAAATTATTTAGTTATAAGAAATATATTATAGGCATCTTGTGCCATCTGCGATCCAATGTGTCCCCCTGTACAGCTACTCCTCCCCTCTCACAGGTACAGAGAAGGTAACTGCATCTCCCTCCCAACCCTGTCTTTTAAAGGGGTATTCCCATCTCCAAGATCCTATCCCAATATGTAGTAGGTGTAATAATAATAATATTAGCAAATACCTCCAAATAGAAATGTAGTGTAGTTCTCGTGATTCACTGTGTCACTTACCCCCTGTGCAGGGCATTACAGTAGCTTAGGTATCCATGGATACGACTACTCATATAGTGACAGTAAGTTAGTTGCTAGTGGTCGTAACCATGGATATCTGAGCTACTGCAATGCCTGCACATGAAGAAGGAGACAAAGCTAATCAGAAGAATTATACTACATTTCTAATTGGAGGTATTTGCTGACATTATTACACCTACTACATATAAGATCTTGGAGATGGGAATACCCCTTTAAGCTTCCTTCACACGTCCATGTTTCCAGTACACGTGGCATCCATTCTTTTTTTACAGAAACCACTCGTACCCATTATAACCTATGCTGCTGCGCACAAGTCCCTATATTTACACGGACTGTGTGACTGAGTAAGACACACGGAGACGTGTCAGCTTTTTCCAGCGGCACAGATGAAAAGGGCAAATGCAAGACTATGGGTCCATGAAAAAAAACCTACAGCACATGGATAAGATCCATGTGCTGTACTTGTTTAACACTGCAAAGTATAGGAGAAGCTTTGTCATTTCATTCTTTCTTTATCTATACTGGAAAAACACTGATGACACACTGATGGTAAAATCGGGCACACTGATGACACTGATGGTAAAAACGGACTGTACACTGATGACACACTAAGGGTAAAAACAGACCGTACAATGATGACACACTGATGGTAAAAACGGACCGTACACTGATGACACACTAAGGGTAAAAACGGACCGTACACTGATGACACACTAAGGGTAAAAACGGACCGTACACTGATGACACACTAAGGGTAAAAACGGACCGTACACTGATGACACACTAAGGGTAAAAACGGACCGTACACTGATGACACACTAAGGGTAAAAACGGACCGTACACTGATGACACACTGATGGTAAAAACGGACCGTACACTGATGACACACTAAGGGTAAAAACGGACCGTACACTGATGACACACTGATGGTAAAAACGGACCGTACAATGATGACACACTGATGGTAAAAACGGACCGTACACTGATGACACACTAAGGGTAAAAACGGACCGTACACTGATGACACACTGATGGTAAAAACGGACCGTACACTGATGACACACTAAGGGTAAAAACGGACCGTACACTGATGACACACTAAGGGTAAAAACGGACTGTACACTGATGACACACTAAGGGTAAAAACGGACCGTACAATGATGACACACTGATGGTAAAAACGGACCGTACACTGATGACACACTAAGGGTAAAAACGGACCGTACACTGATGACACACTAAGGGTAAAAACGGACCGTACACTGATGACACACTAAGGGTAAAAACGGACCGTACACTGATGACACACTAAGGGTAAAAACGGACCGTACACTGATGACACACTGATGGTAAAAACGGACCGTACACTGATGACACACTGATGGTAAAAACGGACCGTACACTGATGACACACTAAGGGTAAAAACGGACCGTACACTGATGACACACTGATGGTAAAAACGGACCGTACACTGATGACACACTAAGGGTAAAAACGGACCGTACACTGATGACACACTAAGGGTAAAAACGGACCGTACACTGATGACACACTGATGGTAAAAACGGACCGTACACTGATGACACACTGATGGTAAAAACGGACCGTACACTGATGACACACTGATGGTAAAAACGGACCGTACACTGATGACACACTAAGGGTAAAAACGGACCGTACACTGATGACACACTAAGGGTAAAAACGGACCGTACACTGATGACACACTGATGGTAAAAACGGACCGTACACTGATGACACACTGATGGTAAAAACGGACTGTACACTGATGACACTGATGGTAAAAACGGGCACACTGATGACACTGATGGTAAAAACGGACCGTACACTGATGACACACTAAGGGTAAAAACGGACCGTACACTGATGACACACTAAGGGTAAAAACGGACCGTACACTGATGACACACTAAGGGTAAAAACGGACCGTACACTGATGACACACTAAGGGTAAAAACGGACCGTACACTGATGACACACTGATGGTAAAAACGGACTGTACACTGATGACACACTGATGGTAAAAACGGACTGAACACTGATGACACACTGATGGTAAAAACGGACTGTACACTGATGACACACTGATGGTAAAAACGGACCGTACACTGATGACACACTGATGGAAAAAAAGGACACATTGATGACACACTGAGGGTAAAAACGGACTGTACACTGATGACACACTGATGGTAAAAAAGGACACACTGATGGTAAAAACGGGCACACTGATGACAGTGATGGTAAAAACGGACCGTACAATGATGACACACTGATGGTAAAAACGGACCGTACACTGATGACACACTAAGGGTAAAAACGGACCGTACACTGATGACACACTAAGGGTAAAAACGGACCGTACACTGATGACACACTAAGGGTAAAAACGGACCGTACACTGATGACACACTAAGGGTAAAAACGGACCGTACACTGATGACACACTGATGGTAAAAACGGACCGTACACTGATGACACACTGATGGTAAAAACGGACCGTACACTGATGACACACTAAGGGTAAAAACGGACCGTACACTGATGACACACTAAGGGTAAAAACGGACCGTACACTGATGACACACTAAGGGTAAAAACGGACCGTACACTGATGACACACTAAGGGTAAAAACGGACCGTACACTGATGACACACTGATGGTAAAAACGGACCGTACACTGATGACACACTGATGGTAAAAACGGACCGTACACTGATGACACACTAAGGGTAAAAACGGACCGTACACTGATGACACACTAAGGGTAAAAACGGACCGTACACTGATGACACACTGATGGTAAAAACGGACCGTACACTGATGACACACTGATGGTAAAAACGGACTGTACACTGATGACACTGATGGTAAAAACGGGCACACTGATGACACTGATGGTAAAAACGGACCGTACACTGATGACACACTAAGGGTAAAAACGGACCGTACACTGATGACACACTAAGGGTAAAAACGGACCGTACACTGATGACACACTAAGGGTAAAAACGGACCGTACACTGATGACACACTAAGGGTAAAAACGGACCGTACACTGATGACACACTGATGGTAAAAACGGACTGTACACTGATGACACACTGATGGTAAAAACGGACTGAACACTGATGACACACTGATGGTAAAAACGGACTGTACACTGATGACACACTGATGGTAAAAACGGACCGTACACTGATGACACACTGATGGAAAAAAAGGACACATTGATGACACACTGAGGGTAAAAACGGACTGTACACTGATGACACACTGATGGTAAAAAAGGACACACTGATGGTAAAAACGGGCACACTGATGACAGTGATGGTAAAAACGGACCGTACACTGATGACACACTAAGGGTAAAAACGGACCGTACACTGATGACACACTAAGGGTAAAAACGGACCGTACACTGATGACACACTAAGGGTAAAAACGGACCATACACTGATGACACACTAAGGGTAAAAACGGACCGTACACTGATGACACACTGATGGTAAAAACGGACTGTACACTGATGACACACTGATGGTAAAAACGGACTGTACACTGATGACACACTGATGGTAAAAACAGACCGTACACTGATGACACACTGATGGAAAAAAAGGACACATTGATGACACACTGAGGGTAAAAACGGACTGTACACTGATGACACACTGATGGTAAAAACGGGCACACTGATGACACTGATGGTAAAAACGGACTGTACACTGATGACACACTAAGGGTAAAAACGGACCGTACAATGATGACACACTGATGGTAAAAACGGACCGTACACTGATGACACACTGATGGTAAAAACGGACCGTACACTGATGACACACTAAGGGTAAAAACGGACCGTACACTGATGACACACTGATGGTAAAAACGGACCGTACACTGATGACACTGATGGTAAAAACGGGCACACTGATGACACTGATGGTAAAAACGGACCGTACACTGATGACACACTAAGGGTAAAAACGGACCGTACACTGATGACACACTAAGGGTAAAAACGGACCGTACACTGATGACACACTGATGGTAAAAACGGACTGTACACTGATGACACAGTGATGGTAAAAACGGACTGTACACTGATGACACACTGATGGTAAAAACGGACTGTACACTGATGACACACTGATGGTAAAAACGGACCGTACACTGATGACACACTGATGGAAAAAAAGGACACACTGATGGTAAAAACGGGCACACTGATGACAGTGATGGTAAAAACGGACCGTACACTGATGACACACTAAGGGTAAAAACGGACCGTACAATGATGACACACTAAGGGTAAAAACGGACCGTACACTGATGACACACTGATGGTAAAAACGGACTGTACACTGATGGTAAAAACGGACTGTACACTGATGGTAAAAACGGACCGTACACTGATGACACACTAAGGGTAAAAACGGACCGTACACTGATGACACACTAAGGGTAAAAACGGACCGTACACTGATGACACACTGATGGTAAAAACGGACTGTACACTGATGACACACTAAGGGTAAAAACGGACCGTACAATGATGACACACTGATGGTAAAAACGGACCGTACACTGATGACACACTAAGGGTAAAAACGGACCGTACACTGATGACACACTAAGGGTAAAAACGGACCGTACACTGATGACACACTAAGGGTAAAAACGGACCGTACACTGATGACACACTAAGGGTAAAAACGGACCGTACACTGATGGTAAAAACGGACCGTACACTGATGACACACTGATGGTAAAAACGGACCGTACACTGATGACACACTAAGGGTAAAAACGGACCGTACACTGATGGTAAAAACGGACCGTACACTGATGACACACTAAGGGTAAAAACGGACCGTACACTGATGACACACTAAGGGTAAAAACGGACCGTACACTGATGACACACTGATGGTAAAAACGGACCGTACACTGATGACACACTGATGGTAAAAACGGACCGTACACTGATGACACACTGATGGTAAAAACGGACCGTACACTGATGACACACTAAGGGTAAAAACGGACCGTACACTGATGACACACTGATGGTAAAAACGGACTGTACACTGATGACACACTGATGGTAAAAACGGACTGTACACTGATGACACTGATGGTAAAAACGGGCACACTGATGACACTGATGGTAAAAACGGACCGTACACTGATGACACACTAAGGGTAAAAACGGACCGTACACTGATGACACACTAAGGGTAAAAACGGACCGTACACTGATGACACACTGATGGTAAAAACGGACTGTACACTGATGACACACTGATGGTAAAAACGGACTGTACACTGATGACACACTGATGGTAAAAACGGACTGTACACTGATGACACACTGATGGTAAAAACGGACCGTACACTGATGACACACTGATGGAAAAAAAGGACACATTGATGACACACTGAGGGTACAAACGGACTGTACACTGATGACACACTGATGGTAAAAAAGGACACACTGATGGTAAAAACGGGCACACTGATGACAGTGATGGTAAAAACGGACCGTACACTGATGACACACTAAGGGTAAAAACGGACCGTACACTGATGACACACTAAGGGTAAAAACGGACCGTACACTGATGACACACTAAGGGTAAAAACGGACCGTACACTGATGACACACTAAGGGTAAAAACGGACCGTACACTGATGACACACTGATGGTAAAAACGGACTGTACACTGATGACACACTGATGGTAAAAACGGACTGTACACTGATGACACACTGATGGTAAAAACGGACCGTACACTGATGACACACTGATGGAAAAAAAGGACACATTGATGACACACTGAGGGTAAAAACGGACTGTACACTGATGACACACTGATGGTAAAAACGGGCACACTGATGACACTGATGGTAAAAACGGAGTGTACACTGATGACACACTAAGGGTAAAAACGGACCGTACAATGATGACACACTGATGGTAAAAACGGACCGTACACTGATGACACACTGATGGTAAAAACGGACCGTACACTGATGACACACTAAGGGTAAAAACGGACCGTACACTGATGACACACTGATGGTAAAAACGGACCGTACACTGATGACACACTAAGGGTAAAAACGGACCGTACACTGATGACACACTGATGGTAAAAACGGACCGTACACTGATGACACTGATGGTAAAAACGGGCACACTGATGACACTGATGGTAAAAACGGACCGTACACTGATGACACACTAAGGGTAAAAACGGACCGTACACTGATGACACACTAAGGGTAAAAACGGACCGTACACTGATGACACACTGATGGTAAAAACGGACTGTACACTGATGACACACTGATGGTAAAAACGGACCGTACACTGATGACACACTGATGGAAAAAAAGGACACATTGATGACACACTGAGGGTAAAAACGGACTGTACACTGATGACACACTGATGGTAAAAAAGGACACACTGATGGTAAAAACGGGCACACTGATGACAGTGATGGTAAAAACGGACCGTACACTGATGACACACTAAGGGTAAAAACGGACCGTACAATGATGACACACTAAGGGTAAAAACGGACCGTACACTGATGACACACTGATGGTAAAAACGGACTGTACACTGATGGTAAAAACGGACTGTACACTGATGGTAAAAACGGACCGTACACTGATGACACACTAAGGGTAAAAACGGACCGTACACTGATGACACACTAAGGGTAAAAACGGACCGTACACTGATGACACACTGATGGTAAAAACGGACTGTACACTGATGGTAAAAACGGACTGTACACTGATGACACACTGATGGTAAAAACGGACTGTACACTGATGACACACTGATGGTAAAAACGGACTGTACACTGATGACACACTGATGGTAAAAACGGACTGTACACTGATGACACACTGATGGTAAAAACGGACCGTACACTGATGACACACTGATGGAAAAAAAGGACACATTGATGACACACTGAGGGTAAAAACAGACACATGGATGACACACTGATGGTAAAAAAGGACCGTACACTGATGACACACTGATGGTAAAATCGTACCGTACACTGATGACACACTGACGGTAAAAACCGACACATGGATGACACAGTGATGGTAAAAACGGACCGTACACTGACGGTAAAAACAGACACATGGATGACACACTGATGGTAAAAACGGACCGTACACGGATGACGCACTGATGGTAAAAACAGACACATGGATGACACACTGATGGTAAAAACGGACCGTACACTGATGACACACTGAATAGGAATATTATATAAGCACATTACTATATCTGAAATAAAAATATTAAAATATTACAAAACCATTCTTACTTTTCATGAGCAAATCTCTGCACCTCTTGTGCAATCCTCCGCATGGCAGATCCTCCCTGCTCCTCTTGCGCCAATATAGACATGATGGCTTGTGCAAACAAGTAGGTGTGTTCTCCGTGGCAAACCATTTTCTACGAGATGAGACAAATAGGAGAATGCTTAAGTGAAGGCAGACTGCAACAGCCGTCCATAAACGCATTACAGTGTCTGAGCACAACACGTACAGCAAACTCAGGCAGGTTCTTTTCAAGGTTCTCCTCTCCTCCATCCAGGATGGTGGCCAGTGATGTACGAAGCACCCTGGAGAAGACCTCCAGCTGCTGGCAAGCAGTGGAGACGCTGGTGATCTCTCCCTGATACCCGGCATCAGAGATGAGCTAGGACATAGAGAAGGATGAGGATTTATCCGTTAGTAGTAAACTGCGTCACATGAAGCATTTATTCTCCGTTACTCACCTTCACTGTGAAGTTCAGCATCAAACAGTCTGGATGCGCCTCGGCGAGCTTGTAGAACAGGTCCCTCCATGTGGTGTGCGCAATCATCTGCTCCAGCCACGCGGGGGTCTGCAAATCAAAGTGCGACCAAGGCATTAACAACTCTGTCCCATTTTTACTAAATAATTGACTTAACAAGATGCAAGACTGTATAGGTGAATTAAAGGGGTTTTCTGACAATGGAAAGGTCGGCAAATTTTTATATTTGGAGTTTCAATTCCTTAACTTTTTCAAAACCATTTCTTGCCGTCAGTGAATGTGAACATTCTGCTTCAGCCCAGAGGCCGTACACAATTGTAGCCACCATGGGAAGCCATCATATAATATTACAAGTGATTATTACCTCTCCTTCCTCGGTAAAGATGGAATCTGCTTTTCTCGGCTCAAAGTGTTTAATCAACAGACTCTTCAAGTGGTTTTCCACCGTCTCCTGGACTTGTACCGGCTCCACTCCTGAAATACAATACAGGGAGAAAGAACTCCTCATGAAAACCGCATATTAACACTGACACTTAAAGGGGCCGTCTCATTAGAGAGAACCTCTGTTGCTACAGATTAATGGTCATCCATGTAGCACAAGGGCGGCCTGAGTCCGCCATTTACAACAAGTCTCTCTGTTTTGGCTTATAAACAAGTCTTGAGAGGGTGAACCCCCCCTTCCCCCTTGATTATATCAATAACTCTCCATTAAACAACCCCTTTAAGGATATATTTGACTAGAAGTCTTTTCATGTTACCCTTGAACTTATTCCGATGCCCCCACATTTCCAATATTATGATCGCTCTAGTTCATCTGGCATAAATTTAGCTACTCCTTTCTGTCATTGCACATCGTGGCTGGACTCTTAAAGGAGTTGTCCGCTGCAGATCACTTGGAGATGCTTAGTGCCGATGACGTTACGACCCCACACACCAGCATGATCAGCAGGTAACATGTATGCGCCCTGATTATTATAATAGGACCCCTGCATCTGTGGGTCCTCGTAATATCAACTGTGCCACTCGTCTGTGATATGGAAGAGAGCATCAATGATTAACCCCTTTAAGCTCGGCCGTCAACTCCTTCAGCTGGATAGTCACTACCACAACTCATGGCTGCATGCGCCAACACTCCCTACACCAGGTTAGTCACCGTTCTGCCTTCCCATCTCACAGCCAGTCAATAGTCCACTCTGACATTATGTCCCACAGCTGAATAGTCCCCCACTCTGCCCTGATGCAGCCATCATGCCCCATGGATGAATAGTGCCCGCTCTGCCATCATGTACTAGCCTTACCCAACAGCGTGTCCCAATACAAAGACAACATTGCTACTGGACCCAAACCTATTTTTATATTATATTCTCATCTCTGCACCATGACCAAATCCACCAAGTGACAATGACTGGTACCTGAATGGATGAGCCATTCTGCCAACAGGTTGACGGTCTGTGCTACAGCGGCGTAATTGTCTGACAGGAGCTGAATGACGTTCTCCGGAGATCCACCTGCCTGGAAATACCTGCACAAGACAGAATCAGAACTCATATTAAGGGCTCGCTCACACTGCCGTATGTTCTCCATTCTTGTGAGCGAATTGGGCCGATTATATTGATGACACTCGGATCAAACTGTCAGTGTCACCTGGGTGTGATACGAATGTCTCACACAGGTGCGGAGAAGATGGAGAACTTAATTTCTCCATCTTCTCCATGGTCTCTGTGAGCATTATTATTATTATTATTATAGCGCCATTTATTCATGGCGCTTAACATGTGAAAAAGAGGTATACATAGCAAAAACAATTACAATGATCTTTAACAAAACGTGACGGCGACTGGTACAGGAGGAGCGAGGACCCTGCCCACGAGGGCTCAGTCTACAAGGGATGGGTGAGGATAAAGTAGGTGGGGGTAGAGCTGGTCGTGCAGTGGTATGGTGGAGCGGTGGTTACTGCAGGTTGTACGCTTGTCGGAAGATGTGGGTCTTCAGGTTCCTTTTGAAGGTTTCCACGGTGGGCGAGAGTCTGATATGTTGGGGTAGAGAGTTCCACAGTAGGGGGGATGCACGGGAGAAATCTTGTATGCGATTGTGGGAAGAGGAGATAAGAGGGGAGTAGACAAGAAGATCTTGTGAAGATCGGAGGTTGCGTGCAGGTATGTACTGGGAGACTAGGTCACAGATATATGGAGGAGACAGGTTGTAGATGGCTTTGTATGCCGCGGTTAGGGTTTTGAACTGGAGTCTCTGAGCTATGGGGAGCCAGTGAAGGGATTGACGGAGAGGAGAGGCCAGGGAATAGCGGGGGGACAGGTGGAGTCTTAGCTGAGGAATGTGCAGATCCGGGAGATATTTTGGAGTTGGAGTCGGCAGGAAGCGGAAAGAGCTTAGATATGTGGTTTGAAGGAGAGATCAGAGTCCAAGGTTACCCCAAGGTAGCGAGCTTGCGGGACTGGGGAGAGTGAACAGCCATTGACGTTGATAGATAGGTCAGATGGGGGGGGGGGGGTGAATGGGAAAGTGGAAAGATAATGAATTCTGTTTTATCCATGTTAAGTTTCAGAAATCTCGCAGAGAAGATGGATGAGGTAGCGGACAGACATTGTGGGATTCTGGTTAGTAAGGAGGAGATATCAGGTCCAGAGAGGTAGATCTGTGTGTCATCAGCATAGAGGTGATACTGAAAGCCGTAAGACTATCAGCTGTCCCAGGCCAAAGCTGTAGATGGAGAAGAGCAGGGGTCCTAGAACTGAACCTTAGGGGAGGGGACACCAACAGATAAGGGGCGAGATGAGGAGGTGGTGTGTGAGTGGGAGACGCTGAATGTCATGTATCATACTTTTCTCTGATGACACAGAATTGACATGAGAAAATAATCACAGATCTGCACTGCCCCATGCTATAACATTGGGCCGAGTGCTCTCCGATAAAACAGCACTCGGCCGTGTTATACGCCAGTGTGAGTGAACCCTAATACTAAGGCCCCGAATTATCACACAGTAGTTGCCAGAATTCAAACAAACTGTTTGAAACGTCGCAAAAATTTTAAAGATCTCATGACTACATATGTGATATTTCTTTGCCCGCAAAATGCCTTCAAATCATAGCATTAACTCACTGTTAAAAAAGAAAAAAAAGGTATGAAAGATTGCGTTTTATTTTTATACTATATTCATAATGAATAACCCGCATGCGGAAATGCATGTGAAGAACGCTTCACATCCGCTTGTCCCTGGCAGGAAAAACGCATGTACAATCCACATGTACAATCCGCATGTACAATCCGCATGCGTTTTTTCTGCCAGGGAGATGCAGAAACGCTCAGGAAAAAATCCGGAGCATTTCTGCATCGTGGGCACATATACATACGTGTTTTGGAGGAAAAGGGTAAGGCTAAGTGCACATTTAGGGTATGTGCAGACGATCAGGAGCCGCAGCGGGTTTGAAGCTGTTTGTTTATGCAGCGTCAAACCCGCAGCGTCCAGACGTTACAGCATAGTGGATGGATTTCTAGAAATCCCATGTTCACTATACGTGTATCTGGGCACCTGCGGCTCACCCGCGGAAACTCATATGCGAAGTCCGTATGTGAAAAAAAAAAAATGGTGACGCTCATTTGCATAATGAGGGAAAGCCGTGCAGCTATTCAGTAGTGTAGGGGCAGCAGGCGGCTCCTGACCGTCTACACATACCCTTATTGTTTTCTGGCACCACTACATTACCATCCATTTTGGGTTTTCTAGCGGCAACAGAACTGTTTGTACAGCTATGTTGGATAGGAAAAGACAACAGTGTGTAGTCAGTCATTAAGGATTAAAAGAACCTTTACAGGGAACCCGACATCAGATTTTTCCTATAAAAGTCATTGCCACCTGGTTTTGTAGCCTTTTAATCTATTTCTTGGCTATTATCCTAAGTCATATTGCACGACTCATTAAAGGGTTGATTGTGACTTGTAGGATTGCTGCTTCCAATAGGTGGCGCTATAGAGTTCAAGTCCTCTTTTCCTCTGAACAGGCAATTTGCATATTAAATCTATGCCTAACAAACCCTCAAACTTATAAATGTAAAAAAAGCTGTGAAGTTGCTCAGCGCTGTATTCTGATTGCCAAGTGGTCTGATGGCCGTCTACGAATTTTATTCAGGACCCCCTCTCTGCCTTGTAACGACGTACCGCTGCCTATGAGTGACATGGATGATGACTTTGGCTGGCTGTGTGGGTCATGTCTTCCACATCAATCATAGGCGGAGGGGAATCTCTAAAGAGGTGGCACAGAAAAGGATCCGGGTACACCCATCAGACGGCTTGGCGCTCATTAGAATTCAACACAAGACAAATTTAAAGCATTTTTTTATAAAGTATGAGGCGCTGTCAGAGTAATATCCTTTAAAGGAGGAGGTCCGATGTGGTACCCACTTTGAAGACCATATACCCTAATAGGCCAGGAAGACACCACCTTTAAAAGGAAGCCATCAAGTGAAAATTACCTATTGCTTTAATCATGGTTTGTGTTACGTAGATTTTTTTTTGTTGTTAAATTGGCAATGTTTTTTTTCGTTTTTCATATTACGACCTTTATTAAAAAATAAACAACAAAATTAGTAATCTTGCAATTTTCACACTGAGGCTTTTATTAGACACATACTTTCAGGAAGAGTTTACAGCAGTTTCTGTATCATCAGAGGCAGGATTATAAGGACAGGTAACGTGATGTCACAGCTCCCCCCTTCCTTGACTTTTTCACATGCTCTTTAGACACTTCAATACAAAAGAAAGTCACAATAGTCAGGACTACGACCCTATACACTGTGCATGTGTTGTTTCCTGAGACAGCAGAAAGGCAAAGACTAAAAAAAAGTCGCAGTGACCAGTGTGAAAATTGCAAGAGTTATTAATTTTATTTTTTTAAACACAGAACGTTATGTTAAAATATATATATATAATAAAAAAAAACTGATTTAAACAATAGTTGATTTTCAGATAATCGCTTCCCTTTGGGGTAGGGTCACGTGACCGTTTTCTTTACATCCGAGAAAAATGGTCCGATTACTCTGATCAGTGTCATCGGCTTTTCTTGGACATGAAGAAAAAAAATATCAAAGTTTCTCCACCTTCTCCATTCTGTCACTGTGAAAATCGGGCCGCACTTGGAAGTCATACGAGTGAGGTTTGGCTTTTTTTTCACAGACCCATAGACTTGCATTACCGATACTGATCAGATACTGGGATCAAAAACAGACTTGTCTCCAGTTTTTTCCATGGACCAGTCCGTCAGAGGTAAAAAAAAAAAAAAAAAAAAAAAAAATCGGACATGTGCACAGCCCCATAGAATATCATAGGTACGAGTGCCATCGGTGAAACCCACGTATAGCACTCATCTGAGACATTGTGCACAAGCCCATAAGATGATAGGTAAACGCTAATCATAGATCTGTTATTCTCAAAATCAAGAAGATGCCAACATGGGGTCAGCTCTAATGTAATGACGCCGCTCGCACCTCTTCAAGGTGTTGAATATAGCGGGCTCCATGATGTAGTCACGACTGGACAGCTTCTGCAGACATTCCTGCTGCACCTCCGCATCGTCCTCCGCTTCTCCATACTCTTCATCCTGCCGTATAACAAAGAGCAGGACATAAGCCACTGACGCATCGGTGCGGAGACACCAGGGACAGATTTCTTCACAGGAACTGCTTGAAATGCAATTCCATAACATTTAGGTCACAATGTAGATATAGGGGATAGCACCAACACCAGGAGCCACATCAGCTGTTCCCCCATACACGTTCGATTCTTCTTTGCCCCATCTGGGAAGAGTCAGGGCACACATGGATGGTTCTGCTGAAATGGGCAGGCTCAGCCAAAATACATCTAACATGTTGGGGGGCCTTTAAAGGGACACTGCATTTCTGATTTTTATTAAAGGGGTTTCTGAGCTGGAGACATTATACTGATCGCCCCCACTACGCTCTAGACCGGAGATGCTGCGGCTATTGTGGCTGTACTCTGACCCAGCACGTCCCCCCCAAATATGCCGAGCACCGGTTCAGCAATGGCACGGTATGGGAAACTTCCAATGATAAGCACATGAAGGACCCAGACAGCGGTGCAATGAAGAAGTGTGGGGTTGCCCATAGCAACGAGGCCTGGCAGTACCAGGAAGAGAGCACATCCTGCTGGTTGCTATGGGAAACAACATTTTGCTTCTGCCCTCCTCAAATATTTTTGGCCCGGCTTAGGAGCTTGAGTCTTATTGTGGTACTACAAGTCCCAGCAGCACACACATCAATTGTTATGAGCCTTCAGAGGAATAAGTGCAGACACTCACCGCTCCTCTCTCCTCCCAGTCACCAAGAATGGTCCCAGAGCTGACCCCTCCGCCACTGCCAGTGCTCCCTAGGAAATATTCAGGGTCCATCTTCTCAGGTTTAGGGGGTCTCCAGCTTCCTCTATTGACTTTCCGCAGTTTACACCAGGCGCAATAAGATGACCTCTGTTTTCCCCGGAAGTGCACAGGGAAAACGACAGCTAACCAATCTGTCCACGATGAAGGCGGCGGCCATGTTTGTGAAGACAAAACGCCTGCGTGAGCGCAAACAGGAGGCCGAGTACTGGACCAGAGCCTCAGTACAGCTGAGTGTGTGGGAAGAAAGCTTTGCCATCAGCACCAGGCCCAGCCTGGTTGCCATAGGAAACAGCTGATCTTTCTTGCGCCAGTTTGTATAAATCTCCCCCTTAACTGTTTAAAGTCGCTTCAGTTTTCAACATCTCTTCTTGCTGTCAGTAAATAGAAACATTTCATTTCAAACCCTCCAGCTGTGAGATAGGTCTGTGGGGGATGTCTCCTGCCTGTGCCAAGCTTGTTGCTGAACATTTTCCCCCTGTAAGGCCATGTTCAGACGGCCATATTGAAAACCAGGCAAGTCGCAACTGCAAATTGTGGAGGTGACTGGCTTCATGTGCTGATCTGCACTGCAGCTGGGTGTCAGGACTGCCTGTACATTGCAGGTATTATGTGGTCCATAAAACTGACCACTGTACTGCACGCTGTGGGATTTTCTATCATACAGACCATCGGTCCACGTTTGCGCTCCGTGTGTAGTCAATGATGTGCCCAGACCCAAAAACGGACGTGAGTGAACCCTAAGGCCACGTGCACATGTTGAGTATTTGGTGAGTTTTTACCTCAGTATTTGTAAGCCAAAACCAGGAGAGGAACAATCAGAGGAAAAGTATAATAGAAACACGTCACCACTTCTGTATTTATCACCCACTCCTGGTTTGGGTTACAAATACTGAGGTAAAATACTGACCAAATACTGAACGTGTGAACATGGCCTAAGGCCTGGTTCGGTATTTTCGGTCATTGCTCTGTTCACAAGCTCAATGGACAGCACAGTGATCCTATAATAACCAGGGTGCCTGTGCACACAAGCCATTTTTCACACATGGACCAATGATATGTGTGAAAAAATATCGCAGCATACACTAGTCCGATACGCTTTATGGTCCCGACTAGTGCTTGTCGATAGCCAGAAACTCCTGCTCCGGTTCACAGTCACATCCACAACTTGCCGACAGGACTGGCCCGATTTTAGTACAGGTGTGTTAAAATGGCTTTTTTTCTCTAATGGATTTCTGGAGAACCCACATTTTTACAAAATTCCTACGTAGCTCCAAATTAAATGGTCCACGCCCATCTATTCGAATTGTGGTGGTATACATATCACATACTCCGTCACCTGACCTCCGTTGACACCGGAGAATCCTCACAGCCAGCAGTACATGCGATGTGAGGATTCACAAGTCTTCAGTCACATAGAGTAACTGCAGACTTGTAGTTGTAGACTGGACAGCCCCTTTAAGGGCACGTGGTAGAATATGCCACAATGATTTTTTTTCTCCACAAAAGATAAATCCCCACTCTCCTTCGCTATCCCCAAACCTCAACACCCTCTAACCAAATAATTATCTCCCCTTCCCTGTTACCTCCCCATCTGACCTCATCTGCCGACCTGCTGCTCAAGCTCAGATCTCTCCTACTCAAACATAAAACAAGCCGGCCTCTCTGCTTCTCCTCACTGCTGGCGACATATCTCCCAATCCTGGACCCCCACAGCTGACATTTCCCATTAGGTCCTTCTCCTATCTCTCACAGGTTAATATGAACTACTGCAATCTCTCCTACGTAAAACCCATGCCCTTAACGCCAACCCCCTGCTTCCTCTCTCTGGAGCACTCTGGAACGCCCACTCCGTCTGCAATAAGCTCCATGTGATTCATGACCTCTTTACCTCTCACAATCTTTCCTTTCTGGGCCTCACCAAAACTTGACTGATACCCTCCAACACTGCCTCCCCTGTTGCACTGTTCTACTCTCCTCCATCTATACCCTTGGCCTGTGACAACTCATAAAGTCCCATCACTTCCAGTACCATCTGTATGCTGATGAAACTCAGATCTACCTCTCTGGCCCAGACACCACCTCTCTGTTGTAAGGAATCTCGGAGTGTCTGTCAGCCATATCCTCCTTCTTCTCCTCTTACTTCCTCAAGCTCAATGTGGACAAATCTGAACTCATTATCTTTCCTCCATCTCACATATCTTCCCTACCTGATCTATCACAATAAATGACATCACACTTTCCCCTGTACTGGAAATTTGCTGCCTTGGAGTAACCCTCAACTCTGCCCTGTCCTTCAAACCACACATCCGAGCTCTCGCCACCTCCTGTCGCCTCCAGCTCAAAAATATTTCCAGAATCTGTCCTTTCCTCAACCCTCAGTCTACTAAACTGCCTTCATCATCTCCCGCCTTGACTGCTGCGGCCTACCTGCTAACACTCTAGCACCTCTTCAGTCCGCCCTTAAGGCCATGGCCCCACTATCAGTATTTGGTCAGTATTCGGTCTGTATTTTTTCTCAGGAGTGGGAGCCAAAACCAGGAGTGGGTGATAATTGCAGAATTGGTGACTTGTTTCTATTATACCTTTTCTCTGGTTTTGGCTCCCACTCCTGAGAAAAAATACTGACCGAATACTGATAGTGGGGCTGTGGCTTAACTCTGCTGCCCGACTAATTCATCTCTCTCTTCGTTACTCCTCTGCTTCCCCCCTTTGCAGATCCCTTCACTGGCTCCCAATGCCCCAGCATATCCAGTTGAAACTGCTAACACTGACTTCCAAATCCATCCATAACCTTTCTCCTCCGTACATCTCCGAACTAATCTCCTAATATCTTCCATCACATAATTTACGGTTCTCCCAAGGCCTCCTTCTCTCCTCCACATTTATTCGTTCCTCATCCAATCGCATCCAAGATCTCTCCCGAATATCCCCCATCCTATGGAATTCTGTCCCCCAACACGTCCGATTGTCCACCACATTCGGATCCTTCAGACGGAACCTGAAAACCCATCTCTTCAAACAAGCTTAAAGCCTGTATTGACCACACTGACACTTCAACACCATTGGAGCTACTGCAACCCCCCCAACCTTCTGTCTCCTTCCCCATCATCCTGTACAATGTAAGCCTGCAAGGGCCGGTTCGTCTCCCCTCTGTACCTTTCTATCATTGTTAGTTCATTTACTGTAAGTGATATCTGTATTTTGTATGTAACCCTGTCTTATGTACAGCACCATGGAATCAATGGTGCTATATAAATAAATAATAATAAAGGGGCTAATCACTTTAAGGAAGAATCCCTCAGCTAGATACCGCATAAAATTAGCACTTATCCTTGGGCTAAAATCATTAGAGGTCATTGCCCCTTTCCCCCCCCAGACATAAGGAAAGAAATTCTGTACACATTTATGTGGTATTTTATGTTAGCAGCAGTTCTGTAGTAGAATATATATATATATATAATTATAATGATGAGATTAGCTCTGTGTCAAGCAGCTAAATAAGAGACAATTCGACTTCTTGTGACTTGCTTGTTGCAGTTGCAGTAACATCAGGGTCGCAATGCCTCCCCTTTCACGTGTATGGTGCTGCGGCAGGTGTTGTGCAACCTCTTTCACTTTGGACAGGTGTCATGGCCAAAGTTGCCGTGTAGACCCAGCCTTAGCCCACGTTCACACATTCAGTTTTTGGTCAGCACTTGTAAGCCAAAATCAGGAGTGGAAAAGTATAATAGAAACACGTCACCAGTTCTGTATTTATCACCCGCTCCTGATTTTGGCTTACAAATACTGAGGTAAAATACTCACCAAATACTGAACGTGTGAACCTGGCCTTAATCTGTCCATACACATAGTTAAACCCAAAAGCACGTTTTGGGAAAATGCAATATTTGGTATCCAGGCGCTCAATTTTTTTTTTTCTATGTAAGAAGTCTGCTCTACTTTTTGAGAAAATACTGCACACCCACTGGATCATGTGTGCATATTGGGTGGGGGCCAGGAGAAATGGCTGCCGGCCTAACGAACATTTACAGAATTGTAATGTATCTGTACAAATCGGAGGCTATACTGTGGCTCCATATGGCATCCAATTTTTTTTCTCACACCCATAGGCTATGTGCCCACGATGCAGAAATGCTCCAGATTTTTTCCTGAGCGTTTCTGCATCTCCCTGGCAGAAAAAAACGCATGTGGATTGTACATGCGGATTGTACATGCGGATTGTACATGCGTTTTTCCTGCCAGGGACATGCGGATGTGAAGCGTTCTTCACTTGCATTTCCGCATGCGGGTTGACAAGCGCTTTCCAAGCAATTTTAGCATCACTTGGAAAGTGCTTGTCAACTTGGTCACACTATATAAATCCATGCAACCGGCATGTATTTATATAGTGTGACCGAAAGAATGGTAAAAAATAAAAAAATAAATCTATACTTACCTTCTGATGGCCCCTGGAGTCTTGCTTCGCTCCGTCCTGGCTTGCCGGCAGCTCGCGGTACACCACACTGAAGGACCTGCCGTCACATGACTATGACGTCAGCACAGGTTCTTCAGTCCACTGCGATCTGCCGGCAAGTGAAGACAAGCGCAGCGGGGGCCATCAGAAGGTAAATATAATATTTATTTTTTATTTTATTCTTTTTTTTACAGGTACTATGGTACCCGGGTCCGGAAGAGAGTCTCCTCTTCTCCAAACCCGGGTACCATCCGCACATTGAAATGCATGGAATCCGCATGTACAGATGCAGTGATGCGGAATCCATGCGTTCCAATGCAAGTCAATGGCGGCGAAAACGCAGCGTTTCCGCAAAATAATTGGTAGTGCGGCTTTTTTTTCCGCAATGACAATCCGCAGCGGAAATTTCCGCAGCATGTGCACAGCACATGCGGATTATCATTAGGGAATATGGCAGGCCTTCTACCAAGCGTTTTTTAAGCGTTTCTGCAGCGGAATTGCTGCTGCAAAAACGCTTAAAAAACGCATCGTGGGCACACAGCCATAGACTTGAATGGGTGAATCTCGTACAATTTTCGAAGGAAAATCATGCATGCTGTGATTTTTTTTCATATGCATATTCAGTCAGTGAAAAAAAAACATTCATCTGACCTGCCCCATTGAATATCATTGGTCCAAATGCTGCCTGTTTTGTTTTAAAATACGGTCACGTGCACAAACCCTAACACTGAAATACAAGCCATAGCATTTTCCCTCTATACCAAACTTTACACTGACACATTGCAGTCAAACAACGTTCTGATATTCACCAAATCCTGAAACGTCCATCAGATGCCACGTAGAGAAGTGTGATCATTACTCCACAGAGCACATTTCCACTGCTCCATAGTCCAGTGGTGGCTGCTTTACATCACTCCATCTGGCATTGTGCTTGGTGATATAAGGCTACATGCAGCTGCTTGACCATGGAAACCCAAATCCTAAAGCTTCCGGGGCACAGTTTTTCTGCGGATGTTATTGAGAGGAGGTTTGGACTCTGCATGGAGTCAGCAGAGCTTTGAGAATTTTATGCTCTTTGCTCCTCAGCACTCGGTGACTCCAACTCTGTAACCTTACTTGTTCTCCACTTTGTAGCTCCTTCCACATTCCAATAATATCACTCACAGGTGATGGTGGAATATTTAGGATGGAAGAAATGCCATGACCTGACTTGTTACACCGATGACATCCTATTATTGGACCGCGCTGGTGTCCGCGAACTCTTTAGTATGAGCCTTTCTGTCACAGATGTTAGTAGAGGCAAACGGCATGGTGAGGGATGGATCTTATACACCTATGACAATGGGACTAAGTAACAAAGCTGAATTCAGTGATTAAGACTTTGTCCCAATACTATTGTCCAGGCATGGTGAGAGTTATTACCTTTAATGCTTCTTTAGAAGTAGGGTTCTCTCCAGAACTTTTCAGTGTTTATTAAAGGAATATTGAAAATCAGGAGGATTTCCTGGTGGATGCCTCAGATGCAAACCACTGTCTAGGCATAATGGGAAGGGGCTAGACAATGAGAAACTGTACTGCAGATAAAAAAAAATGCTGAAAGATGTTCCTTAAGTAAATGGAGATTTTACTGCAGTCTGTTGTATCTCAGAAACAATCATGCAAAATAAGAAGAGCAGAGTCTGATGTCCCAATCATGGTGAACATGTAATAGAAAGTGGTGCAGATCCTGTAACTCATCTGACTGTAGAAAAGGGGATCTTTTATTTTCACTTCTCTTAGCAGGAGAACACCAGGCTTCTTCTTTGGCAAGATCATGAAAAAAAAACCTCTTGAACAAAAGGGCTAAATTGTGTAAATCGTAAGGATGCGTTTACACCAAGCGTTCATCGCGAATGAGGGTTTCTAGTATAGCTTGCCTCCCGGTAATGGGCCAATGTAAAACAAAATGCTCAAGGTGAAATTATTTTTAAGCTTGCTTAAGAAAATCATCATTCTCAGCAGCACATCATCCTGTGTAAACGTGCTGCCAAGACCAATGATATTCTATGCATACAGAATGGTTCATTACTGATAATTTTCGTGCGCATTGGTCTAAACATCAGCCCCTACAGTGGGGAAAATAAGTATTTGATGCACTGCTGATTTTGCAAATTTTCCCAACTACAAAGAATGGAGATGTCTGTAATTTTTATCATAGGTATGCTTGAAATGTGAGAGACAGAATCTAAAAATAAAAACCAGTACATCACATTGTATGATTTTTTACATAATTAGTTTTCATTTTATTGCATGAATTAAATATTTGCTCACCTACCAACCACCAAGAATTCTGGCTCTCACAGACCTGTTAGTTTTTCTTTAAGAAGCCCGCCTACTGTGCACTCATTAACTGTCTTAATTGCACCTGTTTGAACTCGTTACCTGCGTAAAAGAAACCTGTCCACACAATCAATAACACTCCAACCTCTCCAAGATCAAAGAGCTGTTCAAGGACACCAGGAACAAAATTGTAGACCTGCACAAGGCTGGGATGGGCTACAGGACAATAGGCAAGCAGCTTCGAAAGAAGGCAACAGCTGTTAACGCAATTATTGGAAAATCGAAGACACACAAGATGACTGCCAATCTTCCTCGGTCTGGGACTCCATGCAAGATCTCGCCTCGTAGGGTAAGGATAATTCTGAGAAAGGTCAGGAATCAGCCCAGAACTACACGGGAGGACCTGGTCAATGACCTGAAGAGAGCTGGGACCACAGTCTCAAACATTACCACTAGTAACACACTACACTGTCATGGATTAAAATCCCACAGGGCACGCAAGGTCCCCCTGCTCACACCAGCACATGTTCAGGCCTGTTTGAAGTTTGCCAATGACCATCTGCATGATTCAGGGGAGGCATGGGAGAAGGTCATGTGGTCAGACCAAAATTTAACTTTTTGGTATCAACTCCACTCACCGTGTTTGGAGGAAGAAAAAGGATGAGTACAACCCCAAGAACACCATACCAACCGTGAAGCATGATGGGGAAAATCATCATACTTTGGGGGTGCTTTTCTGCAAAGGGGACAGGACTACTGCACCATATTGAAGGGAGGATGGAAGGGGTCATGTATCACGAGATTTTGGCCAACAACCTCCTTGTCCCTCTGTAAGAGCATTGAAGATGGGTCGTGGCTGGGTCTTCCAGCATGACAACGACCTGAAACACACAGCCAGGGCAACTAAGGAGTGGCTCCGTAAGAAGCATTTCAATGTCCTGGAGTGGCCTAGCCAGTCTCAAGACTTGAATCCAATAGAAAATCTTTGGAGGGAGCTGAAATCAATGTCGTCCAGCGACAACCCCAAAGCCTGGAAGATCTGGAGAAGATCTGTATGGAGGAGTGAACCAAAATCCCTGCTGCAGTGTGTGCAAACTTGACCAAGAACTACAGGAAACATCTGACATCTGTAATTGCAAACAAAGGTTTCTGTACCAAATATTAAGTTTTGTTTTGCTATTGTATCAAATACTTATTTCATGCAATAAATTGCAAATTAATTATGTAAAAATCATACAATGTGATTCTCTGGATTTTTTTTTAAGATTCTGTCTCTCACAGTTGAAGTGTACCTACGATAAAATTACAGACCTCTCCATTCTTTGTAGGTGGGAAAACTTGCAAAATCTGCAGTGTATCAAATACTTATTTTCCCCACTGTATACCCAGTGGATTTAGCTATTGTCATGCATGATAAGTGAAATGTATAATCATTTTTACTAGACTGTATATCCCCATTTCTAAAGGTACAGAAAATTTTTTATATTAGGTATAGATTACTCTTAACCAATGTATTCACAGGCTCAAGAAAAAGTGAACCCCTTGAAATAACCAGGATTTCTGCTTTGATTAGTAATAAAATTTGATCTCCTCGTTATTCAAGTCACAATTATTGACAAAATTAACGTAAATAAAGTAATATGGCAAACCGTTGTACTGGTCTTGTCTTTTATAGAGCACACTGTGTAAACGTCCACAGTGCAGGGGGGATGCGGGGTAAGTGAATCCTCTATATTGTCCTTTCATAGTAGTCACCTAAACCAAACATTTCTTATAGCTGCAAATAAGATTATGGTTGTGGAGGAACTTGGGGCCATTCCTCCCTGCAGATGTGTTTTGACTAATATTTCTTAGATGACTTGTATGCAGAGCCCGAAATTATGACATTGGATTTTGATAGGGTAAGGACAGGACTAACTTGGTGAGCTAAGCAGCTGTAAGCCATGATGCCCTCTCCAGCATCCTTTAGTTTTTGATTTTGGTGAACTGCATTATTTTCCTTGCAAACAGTATTGTATTTTCATGCTTTAAAAAAAAAAAAAAGGTTACACTTTTGTTTCATTACTTCATAGGCCATGGTCTCACATCAAGTCGCAATATTTGGCGCAAAACAAAGCGACTTTTGGTGTTCTTTCTTCAATTTTCCCCCTACTTTCAACAAAGTTGGCAGAGCTGGGTCAGGACATGGGCATAGTATCACCCACTTCTCAAATACATGATGAGCGGCAGTGTTCCTTACAGTACAAATCTTACTCCAGTCTTAGCATGCGACTCTTAATGAATCAGGAGTGTCTGACACCAGCATGCCCCTTCATCAAGAATGGCGTGAAAAACCGGATGAGTTGAGGCTCATGGGTCCAGGTGCATTGTGAAACATCCAGCTAGTCTGTCGTATTGAGATAAGACTTGAGATTTTTTTTGGACAGCAGCAGCTTCCCCTGTGGTAACCTCCCATGAATACTGTTTGTGTTCAGTTTTAATAGTGGACACTAGACCTGAAGTTTGCAGGACTTTAATCCTTTGCTCCTTTCTTCCCGACAGGATTGCCAGTTGGGCTCTGGGAATGATCTTAAAGACACAGCCCTACGCAGGGTGAGGAGGAACTGTCTTTCCTTTGTGGACTGTGTCTATAGACTGTCTAACCAGATGTAAGGTGCCCCAGCGAGGTAGTCGTGGGCGAGTTGTGGCCCCTGCTTTCTTTGGCACCTTACAGACAATTCGTGTCCTCCCTCTGATGTGTGGCTGTGCATGTGACATTCTTCGCTTACTTCACACCATCCGGTCGCTGCTGTCTCCAGACATTTCTCTTCTGTGACCAGGGCAGTAATAATTTCAGAGGACACAAAGTTATTAACCATAACTGGGGTTTTACTTGAGGGAAGGGAGTAATTATAATATTTACAGTCTGGTAGATTGGATAAGGCCCAACAGGTTCTTGTCTCCCATACAGGTGCTAAAATCATCTTCAGCCCCGGTGCCCTATTTAGGTGAAGCATCTCTCTGTTTCTATTCCTTAGCCTAAGAGATGGTTCCTTACCAGCGACAGTGTGCCCAGATCCTTTATCTCCCTCACAGATTATCCTGGAGTCCTATTTTCCCATTCTACCTGCAGACTAGAAGTGCCCGGGTCCTCAATACCTCCGTTGAGTTTCTCTGGCCGGCTAATGGGACTCCTGCGTGAGGAGATATTTACACTACGAATTCACTGTCTGAGGGTACAGAGCCCCCGTCTACCTTAGCAGCCAATTTCCCTGGACGCCCGCACGTAAGAGTTCCTGTCTCGTCCCTGACAGGGCTTCAACTGACTTAAAAATAACGGCTGCAGCTATTTTTAGCACACCCAGAGGCTCCACCCACTAAGCCATCTGCTTAGCAACTGCCTTGCCTCTCACTGACAACTGTGCCCAGCAGTGGCATCTTGGGGCTGATAAAAAGTACTGCAGCCCCACAAGGAATTATATCTAACCTCTAGACATGCCCACTGTCTATCTGTCTACATTTCCCCCGTGCTCCACTGACTGCGCCACTGAAATTAACCCCGTAACTTGACCTAATAGCAGTTCAGAGAGTGCCTTACTATGGGGATATGTAATTGTGGCGCCCCATGGGCCTGTTGCCACTGTAGTGTTGCCTCCTTCACTGGAGGTGGTATTGCGCTTGGAAGCAGGAGGAGCTCCCCATGACAAGTAAACCCCACATGCGCACACAGGTTCTGATCCCTGACCTGAAGGGGGAGCTCTACACCCTAATTTAGGGAGCGGCCTTTTCCGGCTGTGGTGTAGGAGTTAGTGAGTGTGAGAGGGAAGGGGGAGGGGGAGAAAGCAGCAGAGGGAGGAGAAAGTTCTGGGGAGCAGAGCAAGTGAAGAGCTCACCCCAAGCAGCGGAGCAGAGGATGCCAGTGTCCTGGGTTGTACGCGCATTGCACCTCCGAGCAATCAAATCTGGGGGACAGGAGACGGCAAGTTTCCTGGCCACAAGCAGAGGCCCGGCGGCACAGCGGTATAACTAGAGCCCAGAGCTGCACCCAAGAAGGCAGTACCCGTTATAGGTTCGCACCGCCTGCTGGTACGGAGCTTAGGGCAGGAGTGAAGAAAAGGGACCGCATGATAGCTCACAGGCAGCGGGGTCCGCAACGGAGAAGCGCAGCAGGCAGGCCTCCAAACCCACCTGACGGGGTGGACTCTGATTGCTTCCACGCTGACCGGACCCTCCTGGACCTAGTGACCAGTGCCACAGCTTTCTCTGCAGTAAAGGTAACTGGACTGCATTCCTCGTGTCTGTCTTCTTCTGCGCCTCACCGCAGCTGTGCTACCATCGCGACTATCATCACTGCTGCCGCCCTGCCCTCTGCACCCTGTTTCCCCCGCCGCCATCCTTCATATAAGCTTTCTCAATTCCTGGGGGCCCGCTTCACCCGTGAGAAGTGTTTCATCCCAGCTGCTATACCATCTATCCCCCAGGGTCCACACAGCAGCGCTGGTCATCCCTGACCAGGCACCACAGGTGGCGTCACATAAAGACTACGAATCCCCTGTAAATACTCCCTTCATCTGCTCGGCCAGGGCCACAGAGCAGGGCCACTGCCGACGCTGCGACAAGGTGGGTCACATCGCAAGGTGGTGTGCGTTAAACGAACTACCCCTGGGGCAGATGACCAACCCCCACGAGTAAAGCAACCTTGTCCACACAACGTACAGGGACCAGTACGTAGGGGGAAGGCCGATGCTGCCCGTCGTGATTGATGGCATTCCATTGAACGCTCTCTTGGACACTGGTTCCCAAGTGACCACGTTGCGTCATATCCTTTACAAACGCTATTGGGCTGACACTGACCTTACCCATCGTCCTGATGATGACTTGACTATAGTAGCAAGTAACGGTCAGCCCTTGCCTCAGGTGGGGTATAAAGAGGTGACCATTAAGGTGGGGAGAGTGGAACTTGAATCGCAGGGTTTGATAATTGTGGATATTGATAAACGTGAATGCCATCCCATGTTCACCCTAGGTACAAACATTATTGAAAACTGTCTTGGTGAGATAATTGTGTTGTTACAGCAGGTAGCTGAAACCTCCAACTCCGGACAACAACGATTCCTGCACAAAGAGATTAGAGCACTCATGCAAAGACAACAGGTAGAGTTGTCCAGTGGAGAGATTGGCAGCGTAAGGGTGAGTGACCCGTACCCCATTGTGCTACCCCCCCAAGAGTGAAATGATGATATGGTGTATGGCAGCCATGGGCATCAGGGGCCAAGACTACCAGGCCTTGGTAGAGCCCGTTTACTCTGATAGCAGACCCACTATCTTGACAGCCCGAGAGGTGGTGGATGTCAGAAAGGGGAGTGTACCCATACAAGTATTAAATTGTGGGGAAAAAGAGGCCAACTTACCCAGGCACCCTACAGTAGCCAAGCTCTTTAGTGTAGTAGTAGTAATAATGCAATCCAGGCAGTAGAACCCTTGGACCCATCTGAAACGACGGAGGACAACTGCTCCTCGGGACGGTTGGAGGACTGGTGTCAGAAACTGCACATTGGTACTGATTCCACCCCTTCACATCAGAAAGATGGGGTCTACCGGGTAGTCCAGGAATACGAAAGGGTATTCAGTAAGAAACCCCTGGATTTTGGGCAAGTAAAAGGGATCCAACACCATATCCCTACGGGAGACCAACCCCCTATTAAAGAGAGATATCGTCCTGTCCCTCCGGCTCACTACCAGTGTGCCAAGAGCATGTTGCGAGAAATGAAAGAGGCAGGAGTAATAAGGGATCGTTGTAACCCCTGGGCAGCCCCCTTGGTACTAGTCAAAAAGAAGGATGGTACCATGCGTATGTGCGTCGACTATAAGCAGATCAATCGCCTCACCCATAAAGATGCCTATCCCTTGCCGCGTATTGAAGAGTCGCTAGCTGCCCTGAAATCACCTAAATGCTTCTCGACACTAGATCTCACCAGTGGGTACTGGCAGATTCCCGTTGCAGAGGCAGACGAGGAGAAGACCGCATTCACTACAACAATGGGCTTATGCGAGATCAACTGTATGCCATTCGGGCTGTGCAATGCACCTGGAACGTTCCAGAGGTTAATGGAGTGTTGCCTTGGGCATAAGAACTTCGAAACGGTACTGTTATACCTGGACGATGTCATTGTCTATTCCAAAACCTATGAAGACCATTTGAAACACCTGCCCGAGGTATTCAAAGCCCTATCCAACTTTGGTCTTAAGGTGAAGCCGTCCAAATGTCATCTCCTGAAACCCAAGGTACAATACTTAGGCCATGTTGTGAGCGCAGAAGGCGTGGCACCAGACCCAGATACGGTCACAGTCATCAAGGACTGGCAGAAGCCAACTACCATTCGTGAGGTACGACAATTTCTAGGGTTGGTTGGCTATTACAGATGATTCATCAAGGGCTTTACCAAGATAGCCGCTCCCCTTCAGGACCTCTTGGTGGGCCACTCCAAAAAGACGAAGACCAAGAACCCTCCGATTGAGTGGGATGACAGGGTGGAAGAATCCTTCAACCGCTTGAAGCTCGCTTCACGGGAGATGAAATCCTGGCTTACCCCGACTACGGTCAGCAATTTATCCTGTACACAGATGCCCGCAACGTTGGGTTGGGAGACGTGTTGTTGTAAGGGGGAAGACCGGGGTGTAAGTACTTTCAGAAAAAGGGATCTGGAACTGCCGGGGCCGTGTCTCTGGTTGCAGGGGGAAGACAGACTGCGAGCACAGGAGTCAGGTGACCAGGAAGCTGGGGGCGTGTCCAGAGTGAGAGCTCAGGAGTCAGGTGACCGGGGAGCTGGGGGTGTGTCTAGGAAGAGGGAGAAAAAGGAGGTTTGCACAGGAAAGCAGGCAGTTGACAGTTGGAGTCAAGCCCGACTAGAGGGAGAAGAGACACAGGGTCCGTGGAGCCGAGCAAGTGAGGTGCAGTGTTATGGACTAGGGACTCAGAGGGTCAAACCGGAGGCCGCCCGTTTCTGCCAGAACATGAAGCATTGTTTAGGCGGGGAAGCCAGAAGAAAACAACATTGGCATCAGCCGGCAACTGCCTTGTGGGGAACAAGAGTCAGCTAAGTGTAAAATTGCCGATTACAACCTTTTCGACTCTGCTACATCTAGCCAAACTGTGGATTGTCGGTTATAGCCTGTTACCTGCTACTTCCCTTGTTGTCCCCATATTTCCCCTGTTACTCCCTGCGTGGAGATTGACCCTGTTACAATAAATCCCCCCTGTTTATTAACACTGTACTGCTCTGTGTTTCTGTGCCACTGCAGCTAAAGTACCAGTGTCGCATTTGGCGTAGTCGGCAGGATGCAGTCTTTAGACACAGACAATGCAGATCAGTCCATACTGGGAGTCCCTAGATCTAGCTTGCCGCTGGGGGCCATGCTCAGCAATCTCCCAAAGTTCACCGGGGACAATATGATGCTGTGGGACTGGGTTGAGAGAGTTAGGAGTATGTTACGTATGCATCCGATGACCCCAGCTATGCAAGCCGAAATAGCCTTACTGGCCCGGGGCGGCGAGGCCCAGCACTCCGTGATGTACCGCCCTCCCCATGACCAGGATACTGTAGAAAAAGTGGTGCAGATATTGGAGGAGATGCATGGGGATCCCACCAATGTAGGAGAGCTGAGGATACGGCTGTTTCACCAAGTGCAGCAGGAGGGGGAGACTGTGACGCAGTATGTTAATGCATTACAGAGGGTGCATGCCTATATGACTAGAAAAGCCGACATGGGGAATTTGGGAATGGGCCCCCCTGACGTGATCTTAAGGGACCAATTTGTGGCAGGCCTCAGGGATGTGCAGCTGAAGCAGGCCTTGCGGGAGTGCCTGCACGCTAACCCACGTATGAGACTTTTCTAGAAGTGGGGGCAGAGGCACGTGTGAGAGAGCAGGAGATGGGGGTGACGGCCCTGGCAGGGATGGTCCGGAGTAACGAGGTACCCACCCCGCCTGCAGCTGAACCGGAATGGGCTCGAGAGATGCGAAAGGAGATACAGGAGATGCGGGGTGAATGGTCCAGTCTCAAGAAGACCCCTGCACCAACACCAGAGATACCCGGATCGATTGCCCCAGTTAGGGAAAGAATTGAATTCAGGCCCCGCCCTGCAGGAGAGTTCCATAGAGGAGTGAGGCAGCCCTACACAGACAGAGACACGACCTGCTGGAAGTCCGGAGGCGCAGGACATTACGCCAGGGGCTGTGCTAGCCGAGGGCGGCTCCTGTCGCGGCAGCCGTTAAACTAACGGGCTCCGTTTTTGGGGGACACAGCCTGGAGCCTAAGGAAGCGTAAAGAAAAAGAGGAAGTCCCAAGGACCTAGTTTCCACCAGCCCGACTGTCTGGGCCGAAATAAACAGTCGGGCTGTTCACTGCCTGATTGACACGGGATCCCAGGTGACTACAATGACAGAAGCCTACTTTCAACAGCGATTTCCAGAGATAGCGTGGCCTGAATGGGGACCAGTAATTATACTCACGGCAGCTAATCAATTACCCATCCCGGTCGCAGGGGTTGTATGGATGTAGATCCGAGTGTGTGGAAATCATGTGGGAAAAAAAGGGGTCATCTTGGTCGCAGGGGGAAATGGAAGTGGACCCCCGGTGACCTTCGGAATGAATGTGCTGAAAGAGATCGGGTAAATCCTGATTAGTGAGCCGAAGGAGATTCCCCTAGACCGGTGGGACCCACGAGCCCCCCAAAAGAGGGTTTTTCAACAATTAATCCGAGCCTCCCAGGCTCAGGAGACGTCGAGTGAAGGGAAGGTCCTGGGGAAAATAATAGTAGCAGCAGCTACGGTGCTCACCTTACCGCCAGGATAAACCATACTCACGTTACCCGCACACCTCTTGAGGGGGTCGAAGTTCAGATATAACCAACATCGATGGACAAAGTACCCCCCGACTTCTGGTGGCTCGGACACTGGCCACCGTCCAAGGTGGCAGTGTTATAGTGCGGTGCGTTAATCTGGGCGAAGGTGATCTCACACTCCCTACCAGGGCAGAAATAGCCCAGATTCTGGGAATGCCAGAGACGTTGGTACGACCTGATGTGGTACAGCTGTCCACTGTACAAGGAGACCCCTGGACTCTGGCGGTCACCGTGCCGCCAGAATCCCACCGTGCTAGTGCGAAGGGGGAATGAAGAATCCTAGAACAAATGCGGACTGAATTGACGGGACTTTCACCTCGACAGGTGCAGCAGGTTGAGGAGGTACTGGAGCGGTATCAGGAAGTCTTTGCTCGCCACAAGGATTATTTTGGTTGCACCGAAGCCATTACCCACGAGATTCCCACGAGGAGCGCTGCCCCAGTGCAGGAGAGATATCGACAGATACCTCCCCAGATGTATAAAGAGGTTAAGGAGATGCTAGCCCATATGTTACAGAATGGTGTGATAGGGGAGAGTCAGAGTCCGTGGGCAGCCCCGATTGTCCTGGTCCGGAAGAAAGTTGGGACCCTGCTGTTTTGTGTGGACTATAGACGACTGAATGCCTGTACAGTACGAGACTCTTACCCACTACCCCGAATCAAAGAGTCCCTGTCGGTATTAGGGAAGGCAAGATACTTCTCCTCCTTGGATCTGGCCAGCGGGTATTGGCAAGTGCCCGTGGCCCAACATGACCGTGTGAAGACGGCGTTCATATTACCCATGGGACTGTTCGAGTTCAATCGGATGCCCTTCGGCCTGACTAACGCCCCCTGGACATTCCAGCGTCTGATGGAGAGGTGCCTGGGCAATTTGAACTTCAAGGCGACACTGATTTATCTTGACGACATAATTGTCTATGCCGCCACCTTCAAGGAGCACCTCCAGCGACTGGAGCAAGTACTGAGTCGCCTACAGAGTAATGGCCTAAAGGTGAAGCCCCAGAAGTGCCATCTGTTCCGCAAATAGATCGAATATCTCGGTCATACTGTGTCCAGTGAAGGAGTCAGGCCCACCCAGGAAAAGGTGGCCACCGTACAGGAGTGGCCTACCCCGAAGACAGTGAAGGACGTTCAGGCCTTCCTGGTACTTGCCGGGTACTACCGAAGATTTGTGAAGAACTTCACCCGCATAGCCAACCCATTGCTGGAGCTACTTAAGGGAGTGCCGGCAGGCTCCAAGAATCGGGCGATTCGGTGGGGAAGCAGCCAGGAAGAGGCCTTCCGTGCCCTAAAAATGGCCCTGACCAAGGCCCCAATACTTACCTATGTGGATTTCTCCCAACCATTCATACTCCACACTGATGGGAGCCTACATGGTCTGGGAGCCGTGTTATCCCAAGTACAGGAGGAGAAAGAGCGCGTGATTGCGTACGCCAGCCGCTCCCTTCACGACTCTGAGAGGAACCCAGATAATTATAGCTCTTTCAAATTAGAGTTGCTGGCTCTGGTTTGGGCAATGACCGAAAAGTTTGCAGAGTATTTGTCCAGGTCCGAAGTACTGGTGAGAACAGATAACAACCCACTGGCTCACCTGGAGAATGTGAAATTGGGGGCCCTGGAGCAGCGGTGGGTGGCCCGCATGGCCAGGTACAGGTATAAGATCGCCTACCGTTCTAAGGCAGAGAATACTCATGCCGACGCCCTCTCCAGAGTGACATATGAATAGCCTGATCATGACCGCGATGAATATTTGTAGGCGGATGAGGTCCCTAGCTTCCGAAGTTTCGTGGGACCGCTGGTCGCGGCGCAGGGACAGATCGGAGAGACGTCGGAAGAACAAATGCTAGGGCAGCCAAAAGATGACTGGGTCCGACTTCAACAGACAGAGAGAAGTTGCCCAATTACGTCAATGGGTGACTTTGAGACAAGTCCCCAGTCAAGAGGAGAGGAGTACCCTGTCCCCGGGGGCGCTGAAAATGCTGGGACAATGGGAGAGACTATGTTTGCGAGACAGGCTGCTGTACCGACGGGTACAGCTACTGCAAGAGTTCGGGATCACCTGGTAAGTGGTGATCCCAGAGAAGTTGGTCGGAGTAGTGGCTAAGGAGGCTCATGAATGAGGGGCTCACTTCGGACCAGAGAAGACATTTCAGTGGTTGCAGAGGCTGGTGTATCACCCCCGGCTGCGAGCAACAATAGAAGACACTTGTCGAAGATGTCGGAGCTGTGAGCTGGTTAAGCCCCCGGAGCAGCGGATCCCCATACAAACCATTGTGACTTCTGCCCCCTTGGAGGTGCTGATCATCGACTATTTGACTGTTGGACAGGCGCATCTCAGGTATGAACATTGCCTGGTAATCACAGACCACTTCACAAAGTTTGCAGTGGTGACCCTGACCAGAGACCAGACCGCCGAATCAGCTGTGCAGGCCATCTGCCAAGACTTCATTCGGGTGTACGGCTGCCCAAAGAGGATCCATTCCGATCAAGGCGCCTGCTTCCAGGGCTGGGTGATGGAAGAGCTGCGCCGGTTGTACAGGATTGAGAAGTCATGGACTACTCCTTACCACCATCAAGGAAATGGGGCCTGTGAACGCTTTAATCGGACACTGATCCAAATGCTCCGCACGTTGGAGGAAGATCGGAAGGTACAATGGCCTGAGTTTGTGGCCAAGCTTTTGTGGGTCTACAACAACCGAGTGACCCACTCCTTATACCTTACTGTTCGGGCGAAAGGGGCGAGAGATTACGGAGTTAGAGCTGGACCCCGGAGGACTACTCATGGACGGGGATGTCTTCCTGGGTCCGGGAACACCAGCATCGACTGCAGACCCTCCGATGGTTGGTACAACAAAAGTTTCGGGAGCTCAAACATCAGGAAACATTGCCTCTTCGAGGAAAGCTCTGAGGCCCGGGGAGCGGGTGTTGGTTAGAGACAGGCTGCCCCGGGGCAAATTGAGTAGGCGGTGGGAACGGACCCCGCACCGAGTGAAGCGCAGGGTTGGCGCTGAAGGACCAGTGTATGAAGTTCAACCCGAGGGGGCTGAAGGAGCCCCTACCAGAGTGGTTCATCGTAGTATGCTGCGGCCCAGTCTATCTAAAGATGACGAGAATGAAGAAGGATCACCTGCTTCTAGAAAGGGTCCTGTCACAGTTGCCCCAAGCCACGATGTGGATGAAGAATTGTTGATTCTACCTCCGAGCCCCAGCACTCGATTAGCTGCAGTCCCCAGTGTAGGCGGCGAGGGAACACCATCGGTTGAAGCCACCAGGCAGGCGGAGATTGGGAATCCGAGTGACCCTGCACCCCCCATCGGTCAAACTGAGTTACGCCGGTCAGAACGGACAACAGCAGGAGTGCCTCCTCACCGTTACAAACAAGATCAGTTTATATGGCAACGTATTGTCCAGGAAGTCCAAGATTGTGAATGTTTGGTGAAGGAACTCTCACCCGTGGAATGGCGAGTTAAAGTAAAGCGGGAGTATAAGGGGGAAGACCGGGTGTAAATACTTTCAGAACAAGGGATCCGGACTGCCAGGGCCGTGCCTCTGGTTGCAGGAAGAAGACAGACTGTGAGCACAGGAGTCAGGTGACCTTGAAGCTGGGGGCGTGTCCAGAGCGAGAGCTCAGGAGTGAGGTGACTGGGGAGCAGGGGGCGTGTCTAGGAAGAGGGAGAAAAAGGAGGTTTGTGCGGGAAAGCAGGCAGTTGACAGTTGGAGTCAAGCCCGACTAGAGGGAGAAAAGAACCAGGGTCAGTGGAGCCGAGCAAGTGAGGTGCAGTGTTATGGACTAGGGGCTCAGCGGGTCAAACCGGAGACCGCCCGCTGCCCCAGAAGACGGAGCATTGTTTAGGCGGGGAAGCCGGAAGAAAACAGCCTTGTGGGGAACAAGAGTCAGCTACGTGTAAAACTGCCGATTATAACCATTTTGACTCTGCTACATCAAGCCAAACTGTGGATTGTCGGTTATAGCCTGTTACCTGCTACTTCCCTTGTAGTCCCCATATTTCCCCTGTTACTCCCTGCATGGAGATTGACCCTGTTACAATAAATCCTCCGTTTATTAACCCTATACTGGCTGCTCTGTGTTTCTGTGTCACTGCATCTAAAGTACCAGTGTCGCATTGTCTCAAATGAAGAAAGGCAAAGACAGGGTCATCGCTATGCCAGTAGGAAGCTTCGCCCTACCGAAAGGAACCCCACCAACTACAGTTCCTTCAAGCTGGTGTTCCTGGCCATAGTCTGGGCATTGACTGAGAGGTTCAAACACTACCTCGCCTCCTCCAGATTTACAGTCTTCACCGATAACAACCCGCTGACGCACCTGTAGACTGCGAAGCTTGGTGCCCTAGAACAACAATGGATGACTCGGCTGTCTAACTACGAGTTTGTGATCAAATATCGGGCGGGAAACAAGAATGCCAATGCCGATGCTTTGTCCCGCATGCCGAACTTACCAGACTCGGAAGAAGATTTAGAAGACCTCGAAGAAATTTAGATGACGGCCTTCCACCGACAGGGTGCTTGCCAATACTCCCATTGTGTGAAAAACAAGTAGTCGGCCATTCAAGAAGTCTCTTTCCACCCATTGCCCCACCATGGATGGGCAGAAGCGCAGGACAGTGACCCGGCCGTCCGCATGGTGAAAGAACTGCTGAGCCAAGTCAATTTGTCCCCAGGATGCACCACTAGAAGCCTTGCAGCTGTGGAAGCAGAGAGCCAAGTTGTTTTTCTATGAAGGTAAATTGTGCAGAAGAACCATCAACTCCCGCATGCACAAGCTGATATGGCAGATAGTGATTCCAAAGATGGATGCGCCAATGGTCCTGGAAGCTTACCACGACGGGGCAGGACACTTCGGGTCAAAGAAGTTGGAGGTCCTGATCCGTGAGTGTTTCTTCTAGATGGGCATGAGAAGGTTCATCGAGAGGTGGTGTCGAGAGTATGGCCCATGCAATCTAAGACGAGGAGATCGTGGTAGCCAGAGAGGCCCCTTACAACCCATCATCACAAGACAACCGCTTGAAATCGTGACCCTGGACCATGTGAAGCTGTCTCCGAGTCGGTCGGGATACACCTACACCTTAACGATTGTGGATCGTTTCCTAGTGGTTGTACCAGTCAAGGTACCAGACGGTGAGGACAGCTGCTAAAGCCTTTCAAGAGCACTTCTGTCAACCTCATGGCTATCCTGAGCAAGTCCTAACAGACCAAGGCCCAGCTTTTGAAGCGGAGATATTTACAGAATTCTGCAACCTGTACGGCTGTAAGAAAATTCGGACAACACCTTATCACCCGCAAACCAACGGTCTGTGCAAAAAGATGAACCAGGTGGTGATTGACTTGTTGAAAACCGTACCTCTGGAGGAGCGTAACCGGTGGCCCGAGAAGTTACCAGACTTGGTGGACCTGTACAATCACATTCCGGTGAATTCGACCAACTGTACCCTAGCCTACCTGATGCTGGCAAGACCGGGTAAACTTCCCATCGACCTGGACATGAGTGTCCTAACGCCAGCAGCAGTACAACCAGACACAGACTGGGCCACTGAAAGACAGCTACAGTACCGTAAAGTCCAACAGTGCGTGGAAGAGAGTCTATTGCGAGCCAGACAGAAACAAGAGAAAGATTACAATCAGCAAGCCCCTGCCGCTCCCTTGTCACCAGGAGAACAGGTGCTGAAAAGAAAGTGGAGAATTCATAAGCTGGATGACCAGTGAGGGGCTGAGCCGTATAACATCTTGCCTTCTCACTTTGACAACAGTAAGGTTTGCCTCATTACTAAAGATGTAGGGAGAACTTCTGCGACTGTATCTAGAGACCACCTGAAGGTGTGCCCAGATCAACTGCATGAAAGAGGTCAAGACACTCCTCAACAGATAGAAGAGGTTGAAGGGAAGGTCCGCACCATATTAGGAGAATTTCCTCAGTCTTGGACTCAGGTAAACCAAGCAGCGGTGGTACCAGTCTTGACATTTTCAACAATGACTACACGAGAAACAGCAGAGACCTTGGGTGCCTCATCAGCAGCGGATAAGGAGAATCTACCCCCTGCTAGCAGTGAATCTGTCGTGCCCATGGTGAGTCAAAGAGGCCGTAAAAGACTACCAAGCCTACCTGTGCTATGTCAGACTAACCGTAGTGTAGTCCACAGAGAGCCTACCACACCTGCAGTAGACACCTCAGATCAAGGAAGGTCTACAGAACCACCAGTGTTACATAGATCGCAGCGTAGTACACTAGGTCAGACCCCAGTTCGTTACATGCATGGTTTATAGAGTATTATAAGAGTTAGCAAATGTACATATGACCAGGTTAAAATGTTGAAAAAGCTTGTGCCCACCCGGACTAAGTAATGTGAGACCCAGTAATCACTACGCGTAAACTACCTACAGAGACTACTGTATAAACTTCTAAGCTAAATTGGCATAAGTGTACATACTAACCTGTTCATGAACAATTGGGCCTAGGACTAGGTGTGGCCAGGACAATGGAAAAAAAAAAGGGGGGGGGTTCGCATCCAACACTGACCTCAAAAAAACCGTCAGCGTGGCCGAAGAACCAGGTCAAACCATGGTCTGTGTGCCCTGTAGCCATGCCCAGGGACGAAGTTTGAGGTGGTTTGGGGCGGTTTCCACCGAGCTGCACTACAAACCTGTGAGGTGATGCCCTGGATAGGCATTATCACGGGCACCTTGTTGAATGGTTTATATTTTGCATTTTTCTGATTTTTTTTGCACTTTTTGCACTTTTGATAATGTATCGTTTAAGAAATGCACCTCCCCAAAAGGGAAGAAATTGTTCATTGTTAACTTGCACCCTTTTGTCTTTACAGTCCGGGACGTACTGTGCTTTACTAGGGGGGAATGTGGCGCCCGATGGGCCGGTTGCCACAGTAGTGTTGCCTCCTTCACCGGAGGTGATATTGCGCTTGGAAGCAGGAGGAGCTCCCCACGTTAGGTAAACCCCACATGCACACACAGGTTCTGACCCGTGACCTGAAGGGGGAGCTCTACACCCTATTTTGGGGAGCGGCCTTTTCCAGCTGGGGGGAGGAGTTAGTGTGAGAGGGAAGGGGGAGGGGGAGAAAGCAGCAGAGGGAGAAGGAGAAAGTTCTGGGGAGCAGAGCAAGTGAAGAGCTCACCCCAGGCAGCGGAGGATGCCAGAGTCCTGGGTTGTACGGGCATTGCACGTCCCGGCAACCGAATCTGGGGGACGGGAGACTGGAAGTTTGCTGGTCACAAGCAGAGGCCTGGCGGTACAGCGGTATAACTAGAGCCCGGAGCTGCACCCAAGATGGCAGTACCCGTTATAGGTTCGCACCGCCTGCTGGTACGGAGCTTAGGGCAGGAGTGAAGAAAAGGGACCGCATGATAGCTCACAGGCAGCGGGGCCCGCAACGGAGAAGCGCAGCAGGCAGGCCTCCAAACCCACCTGACGGGGTGTACTCCGATTGCTTCCAGGCTGACCAGACCCTCCTGGACCTAGTGACCAGTGCTCCAGACTACACAGCTTTCTCTGCAGTAAAGGTAACCGGACTGCATTCCTCGTGTCTGTCTTCTCTTCTGCGCCTCCCCGCAGCTGTGCTACCACCGTGACTATCATCACTGCTGCCGCCCTTTTCTCTGCACCCTGTTTCCCCCGCCGCCATCCTTCATATAAGCTTTCTCAATCCCTGGGGGCCCGCTTCACCCGTGGGAAGTGTTTCATCCCAGCTGATATACCGTCTATCCCTCAGGGTCCACACAGCAGCGCTGGTCATCCCTGACCAGGCACCACAGGTGGCGTCACATAAAGACTACGAATCCCCTGTAAATACTCCCTTCATCTGCTCGGCCAGGGCCAAGGAGCTGGGCCACTGCCACCATGACCTCCCTGGAAGACTGCGACCCGGCTACCGAGTACCATAGGCCCTTACGGCCGCTGCATAATTCTAACTACTTCAGTCCCAGGGGAAGATTACACCCTTCCTCACTATTACACATAGACTGATGTAGAACAGAGATGTCAAACTCAAACACACAGAGGGCCAAAATGAAAAACTTAGACAAAACCGCTGGCCAACCAGTATACAGTATAATCGGCCCCACATAGTTCTCCATTCAGTATAATGGGCCTCACATAGTCCTCCATTCAGTATAATGGGCCTCACATAGTCCTCCATACAGAATAATGGGCCCCACATAGTCCTCCATACAGAATAATGAGCCCCCACATAGTCCTCCATACAGAATAATGAGCCCCCACATAGTCCTCCATACAGAATAATGAGCCCCCACATAGTCCTCCATACAGAATAATGAGCCCCCACATAGTCCTCCATACAGAATAATGAGCCCCCACATAGTCCTCCATACAGAATAATGAGCCCCCACATAGTCCTCCATACAGAATAATGAGCCCCCACATAGTCCTCCATACAGAATAATGAGCCCCCACATAGTCCTCCATACAGAATAATGAGCCCCCACATAGTCCTCCATACAGAATAATGAGCCCCCACATAGTCCTCCATACAGGATAATGGGTCCCACATAGTCTTCCATACAGAATAATGGCCCCCACATAGTCCTCCATACAGAATAATGAGCCCCCACATAGTCCTCCATACAGAATAATGAGCCCCCATAGTTCTCCTTACAGTATAAAGGCCCCACATAGTCCTCCATACAGTATAATGGGCCCCACAAAGTCCTCCATACAGAATAATGAGCCCCCATAGTTATCCTTACAGAATAATAGGCCCCACATAGTCCTCCATACTGAACAATGGGCCCCACAGTCCTCCATACAGAATAATGGACCCACATAGTGGTGGCGGTTCTGGTGTCGGGGACCAAATATAACCAACCTGCGGGCCAGATTTGGCCCACGGGCCGGAGTTTGACATGTGTGATGTAGACACTTTAGCAATCCTATAACAGTTTCTAGCTTTTTGTGTCTCTAAGACATTTTCTCAAGGTTGTGTGAGCCATGGCTAGAAGCGATGTTTACTGATGAGAACAGATATGTCAGTAACCAGGCTTTCTATGCCTTTTTTAAAATGATTCTGTCAGCAGGTTTTTGCTAGGTTATTTGAGAGCAGCATAAAGTAGAGGGTGAGACCCAGATTCCAGCGTTGTTTCACTTACTAAGTTGTTGGTTGCCAATTCAATAAAATCAGTGCAGCAGGAGACTATCACTACAGGACTAGGTGTCTCGTGTCTCCTGGTCCAACCATGCACCCACCAATGATTGTGTACAGAAAACTGCCACTGTATAATCACAGAAAGCTGTTAATCAGTGGTGTGGACGGGGTTATACACAGCTCAGCAGTCCGAGCTCTGCTTGATCTGCTGCATCCTGTAAACTAACTGATACATCACTAGAATCAGGGTCTCTGTCCCCACCTTATGCTGCTATCTGATTATATGGCAAAAACCTTCCTTTAATAGGCAAAGCACTTGTGAAACCCAAACATCCAATCTCATCTCCTTAACCCCTTAGTGACTGAGCCAATTTTGACCTTAATGACCAGGCCAAATTTTTGAAATTTGACCAGTGTCACTTTATGAGGTAATAACTCTGGAACGCTTCAACGGATCCCACAGTTTCTGAGACTGTTTTTTCGTGACATATTGAAATTCATGATGGTGGTAAAATTTCTTTGATATGACTTATGTTTATTTGTGAAAATATCGGAAATTTGGCAAAAAAATGTAAAATTTTGCAATTTTCAAACTTTTAATTTTTCTGCCCTTAAACCAGAGAGATATGTCACACAAAATAGTTAATAAATAACATTTCCCACATGTCTACTTTACATCTGCACAATTTCTGAAGCATAATTTTTTTTTCTTAGGAAGTTATAAGGGTTATAAGTTAACCAGCGATTTCTCATTTTTACAACAAAATTTACAAAACCATTTTTTTAGAGACCACATCACATTTGAAGTGACTTTGAGGGGCCTATATGACAGGAAATACCCAAAATTGACACCATTCAAGAACTTTATTAACCCTTCAGGTACTTCACAGGAATTAATGGAATGTGGAAAGAAAAAATTAACATTTTACTTTTTTCCGTAAAAATGTACTTTTAGCCCCAATTTTTTTATTTTCACAAGGGTAACAGGAGAAAATGGACCCCAAAATTTGTGCAATTTCTCCTGAGTACGACAATACCTCATATGTGTAGTAAAACTACTGTTTCAGCACAGGGCTCAGAAGAGAAGGAGCACCGTTTGACTTTTTGAATGCAGAAATGGATGGAATAGAGAGCGGACGCCATGACGTGTTTGGAGAACCCCTGATCAGGCCCGGCATCAGCAATCGGCACAACCCGGGCAAGTGCCGGGGCCCTAAGCAGGCGGGGGGGGCCCACTCGCCGTCGGGCACCCCGGCGCGCTATGGGACCCATGAGCTGAGGAGAGCAGTGCCAGCGCCCCCCCGCTTGCTCAGGGCCCCGACAGCCGGCACAATACTTACCTCTCCCCGTGCTTCCGCAGCAGCTCCTGTATCCTCCGCGGCTGCTGCACTGTGACGTCTCAGGTCAGAGGGCGCGATGACGTCTTTCCACCGTGCCCTCTCCTGAGCAGTCACAGCGCAGAGCGGGAAGATGCCGGCAGCAGCAGCAGGTGAGAAGTGAGGTGAGCATTTGATTTTTTTTTTTTTTTATGTATGGAGGCGTGGAGCATTATATGGGGGGGGGGGGGGGGTGACATCCTGCATTGGACATTATATGGGGGGGGGTGACATCCTGCATGGGTCATTATATGGGTGGGAGAGGTGACATCCTGCATGGGGCATTATATGAGGGGAGAGGTGACATCCTGCATGGGACATTATATGTGGGGAGAGGTGACATCCTGCATGGGGCATTATATGGGGGGGACAGGTGACATCCTACATGGGGCATTATATGAGGGGGAGAGGTGACATCCTGCATGGGGCATTATATGGAGGGAGGTGACATCCTGCATGGGGCATTATATGGGGGGATGTGACATCCTGCATGGGGCATTATATGGGGGGATGTGACATCCTGCATGGGGCATTATATCGGGGGAGGTGACATCCTGCATGGGGCATTATATTGGGGTGAGGTGACATCCTGCATGGGGCATTATATGGGGGGAGGTGACATCCTGCATGGGGCATTATGTAGGGGGGACATCCTGCATGGGGCATTATATGGGGGGCTGACATCCTGCATGGGGCATTATATGGGGGCAGGTGACATTCTGCATGGAACATTATATGGGGGGAGAGGTGACATCCTGCATGGGGCATTATATGGGGGGGACAGGTGACATCCTGCATGGGACATTATATGAGGGGGAGAGGTGACATCCTGCATGGGGCATTATATGGGGGGGGAGATGTGACATCCTACATGGGGCATTATATGGGGGGTGACATCCTGCATGGGGCATTATATGGAGGGGTGACATACTGCATAGGGCATTATATGGGGGGAGGTGACATCCTGCATGGGGCATTATATGGGGGGAGGTTACATCCTGCATGGGGCATTATATGGGGGAGGTGACATCCTGCATGGGGCATTATATTGGGGGGAGGTGACATCCTGCATGGGGCATTATATCGGGGGAGGTGACATCCTGCATGGGGCATTATACGGGGGGACATCTTGCATGGGGCATTATATGGGGGGTAACATCCTGCATGGGGCATTATGTGTGAGGGGACATCCTGCATGGGGTATTATGTGGGGGGGACATCCTGCATGGGGCATTATGTGGGGGGGACATCCTGCATGGGGCATTATGTGGGGGGCACAGCCTGCATGGGGCATTATGTTGGGGGAACAACCTGCATGGGGCATTATGTGGGGGCACAGCCTGCATGGAGTGTTATATGGGGGCCAGTATCCTGCATGGAGCATTATATGGGGGCCAGTATCCTGTATGGAGCATTATATGGGGGCCAGTAGCCTGTATGGAGCGTTATATGGGGGGCCAGTATCCTGTATGGAGCGTTATATGGGGGCCAGTATCCTGTATGGAGCGTTATATGGGGGCCAGTATCCTGTATGGAGCGTTATATGGAGGCCAGTATTCTGCATGGAGCATTATATAGGGGCCAGTATTCTGTATGGAGCAATATATGGGGTCCATTATTCTGTATGGAGCCATATATGGGGCCCATAATACTGTATGGAGGACTACACTGTGTGCAGGATTATTAGGCAAATGAGCATTTTGATCACATGATACTTTTTATACATGTTGTCCTACTCCAAGCTGCATAGGCTTGAGAGCCAACTACCAATTAAGTAAATCTGGTGATGTGCATCTCTGTAATGAGGAGGGGTGTTGACTAATGACATCAACACCCTATATAAGGTGTGCTTAATTATTAGGCAACTTTCTTTCCTTTGGAAAATGGGTCAGAAGAGATTTTGACGGACTCTGAAAAGTCCAAAATTATGAGATGTCTTGCAAAGGGATGCAGCAGTCTTGAAATTTCCAAACTTTTGAAGCGTGATCACCGAACAATCAAGCATTTCATGGCAAATAGCCAACAGGGTCGCAAAAAGCGTGTTGGCCAAAAAGGCGCAAAATCACGGCACATGAATTGAGGAAAATCAAGCGTGAAGCTGCCAAGATGCCATTTGCCACCAGTTTTGCCATATTTCAGAGCTGCAACGTTACTGGAGAATCAAAAAGCACAAGGTGTGCGATACCTAGGGACATGGCCAAGGTAAGGAAGGCTGAAAAACGACCACCTTTGAACAAGAAACATACTGTAAGATAAAACGTCAAGAATGGGCCAAGAAATATCTTAAGACTGATTTTTCAAAGGTTTTATGGACTGATGAAATGAGAGTGACTCTTGATGGGCCAGAGGCTGGATCAGTAAAGGGCAGAGAGCTCCACTCCGACTCAGACGCCAGCAAGGTGGAGGTGGGGTACTGGTATGGGCTGGTATCATCAATGATGAACTTGTGGGACCTTTTCGGGTTGAGGATGGAGTGAAGCTCAACTCTCAGACCTACTGCCAATTTCTGGAAGACAACTTCTTCAAGCAGTGGTACAGGAAGAAGTCAGTATCGTTCAAGAAAAACATGATTTTCATGCAGGACAATGCTCCATCACATGCATCCAACTACTCCACAGCGTGGCTGGCCAGTAAAAGTCTAAAAGAAGAAAAAATAATGACATGGCCCCCTTGTTCACCTGATCTGAACCCGATAGAGAACCTGTGATCCATCACAAAATGTGAGATCTACAGGGAGGGAAAATAGTACACCTCTCGGAACAGTGTCTGGGAGGCTGTGGTGGCTGCTGCACGCAATGTTGATCGAAAACAGATCAAGCACCTGACAGAATCTATGGATGGAAGGCTGTTGAGTGTCATCATAAAGAAAGGTGGCTATATTGATCACTAATTTTTTTGTTTTTTGTTTTTTCATGTCAGAAATGTTTATTTCTAAATTTTGTGCACTGATATTGGTTTACCTGGTGAAAATAAACAAGTGAGATGGGATTATATGTGGTTTTTATTAAGTTGCCTAATAATTCGGCACAGTAATAGTTACCTGCACAACAGATATCCTCCTAAGATAGCCAAATCTAAAAAAAACCACTCCAACTTCCAAAAATATTAAGCTTGGATATTTATGAATCTTTTGGGTTGATTAAGAACATAGTTGTTGATCAATAATAAAATGAATCCTCTAAAATACAACTTGCCTAATAACTCTGCACACAGTGTATACTGTCCGGTCTGCAGTGTGCGCTGCGAGGATTCGCCGGTTTCTGAGCTATTGTAGAATTTACTATAGATATCGCTCATGTAATGTAAGAAGAGAAATCTTTGCATTGTACTATACCTATATTCCTCTGCGGTATCTGTGCATCATGAATCGTGGTATGTGTTAAAGGGGTCCACTGAGACTCTTTCGCTCAGGGCCCACAAAAACCTGGAGTCGGTCCTGCCCCTGATGTGCCTAAACAGTGGAAACCCCCCACAAGTGACTCCACTTTGGAAACTAAACCCCTCAAGGAATGTATCTAGATGTGTGGTGAGCACCTTGAACCCCCAGGTGCTTCACAGAAGTTTATAACGTAGAGCCGTGAAAATAAATAATAAAATCCACAAAAAATGTAATTTTAGCCCCAAATTTGTTATTTTCACAAGGGTAACAGGAGAAAATGGACACCAAATTTGTTGTGCAATTTCTCCCGAGTACGCCGACATCCCATATGTAGGGGAATACTAATGTCTGTGCGCACGGCAGGGCTGGGAAAGGAAGGAGTGACGTTTTGGAACGTAGACTTTAATGGAATGCTCTGCGGGCATCATGTCTTGGAGAGTGCCTGATATACGTAAACAGTGGAAACCCCACACAACTTACTCCATTTTGGAGACTACACCCCTCAAAAATTTTAAGATTTTATCCAGGGGTATTGGGAGCATTTTGAACCCACAGGTACTACACAAAATTTTATAATATTAGGTCGTCATATATTGAAAATTTTCATTTTTTTTTCACAAAAATATAGTTTTAGCCCGAAATTTGGAATTTTCACAATGGATAATAGGAGAAAAAAGACCCCATAATTTGTTATGCAATTTCTCCCGAATGCGATGATACCCCATATGTTGTCAAAAACTTCTGCTTGGGCACATGGCAGTGCTAGGAAAGGAAAGAGCGTGATTTGTCTGGAATAGATTGTGAATGTCATATTGCATTTGGAGATCCCCTGACATGCGAAAACAGCAGAAACTCACCACAAGTGACCCCATTTTGGAAACTAGTCCCCTCAAGGAATTCATCTAGGGGTGTACTGAGCATTTTTAACCTACAGGTGATTCACAAAACTTTATAACTTCCAGATGTGAGAACAAAAAAATATTTTTTTCCACTAAAATACTGTTTTAGCACCAAATTTATAATTTACACGAGGAGTAATAGGAGAATATGGACCCCACAATTTGTTATGCAATTGTTACCGAGCACCGTGATACCCCATATGTGCTTGTACACTACTGTTTGAGCACACAGCAGGGATCGGATGGGAAGGAGCGCTCCTTGGCTTTTAGAACGCAGATTCTGTTTGAATAGATTGTGGGCTCCATTAGCTGAGCCCCTGAGGATCCAGAACAGCAGAAACCCCCCCCCCCCCCCCGGCAGGTGACCCCATATTGGAAACTTCAGTGCCTTAGGAATTCATTCTAGGGGTGTAGTGAGGTGCCTCACAGAATTTTATAACAATGAGACGTGGAAATATGACATTTTTGTGGTAAAAATTAAATTTTTCTATTTGCTGCAAACTTGTCAGGTGCACAAGGGTTAATAGGTGAAACTGGAGCTCCTAATTTTATAAGACTGAATTGTTCGTCGGGTCGGTACGATAACAGCGATACCAGAATGATATTGTTTTTTTATGTTTTGCTATTTTTACAGACTAAAAACAATATTATACAAAAATGAATTTGTTTTTGCATCGCCATATTATGAGAGCTGTAACTTTTTTTTTTTTTTTGCCAAATGACCCATATTAGGGCTTGTTTTTTGCTGGATGGTTTGGCGTTTTCATTTATACATTTATTTTTACATACAACTTTTTGATCGCTTTTTACTCACTTTGTCAGTTTGATGAAAAAGCGACATTTTTAGTGTGTTCTTTTTTTTTACGATGTTCGGAATAAATAACGTGCCCATTTTATAGATCAGGTCGATAGGGACACGGCGATACCAATTAAGTGTACGTTTATTTTTGTTTCATCACAAACACTGCGTTTTGTGTTGCAAAAGGTACTTAGTGATTTGTGTGCTTTTTTTTAAACTTTTTTACATATTTTATTTTACATTTTTCACTAAGTCCCACTGTGGGACATGTATATTTTTTACTTTGATCACTGGTCTCATACACTACAGTACTCATGTACTGCAGTGCATGAGACCTGTCAGAGCTTCACTGACTTGTAAGGGTGTGTGAATGCCTGCGCACGCTCTGCATCACTCCCTGACAAAACAGGTACATGTGTAATGTATAGTATATGTATCATGGTGGAATACTGAAAATGTGTGTTAAAATACTTTAATAAGATAATATAGGGAAAGGATAAGGTATAAGTGTAGAAATAGTAAAATGTTAGATAAGAATCAGGGGTTCAGGATAGGGGGGCACTGTAGTGCAAACAATAGGTAGAAATCATAGTTATTGGGTCTAGGAACTTTCCTAAGTAAAAGGTTATAAGTAGGACAAGCACTTCCTGTTTGGCGCAGATAGGGTAGTAGAGTTGTGTTAGTTGAAACGTTCAAGCTTGTGCAGGAGGTACAAGTAAGGAAGAGAAGAAGTTCAGGGCCCTAGGGGCAGAAGGTCAGCAGACATGCAGCTAGAGGAAGAGAGAGAAAAGGCCAGCATAATGAAAGAGGAAGCGGATAACTGCAAGGAAACTTCCCTAGACGTCCGGGGCCTATGGCCTGGAGAAGACGTGGAGGAGCCAGCCTTACGTATTTTCCAAGAAGGGGAAATGGTCTGGGATGCACCTATAGAGAGCAAGACAGTGTTCCTGGATGCTGCGGTACCAGGTGGGTCATACAAGGTGGAAAAGGAGTCATAGGAGAGAGGGACAGATAAGGAGGCTAAAACTATGATGGTTGTATCACAAAGTCCTGTGTCTGTGACCAAGACTGAACTGAAAAAGTTAAGTAAATTTGTTTTGATGAAAAAGGAAACAGTCTGAAAGTGATTGTTGGCCTGCAGCTGCATCTGGAATCCTGAAGCTGATGGGATCCTCCAGGAAAACCGTGAGTGTTGTGCAGTATACACAGACCACAAGACAGACTAGACTTATCTTTTATTTGTGGGGAGTCAGGGAGTGGGAGCACAGCAGCAGCCCCTCGCCACAACTACGACCCTGCACCCCTCACAGACTCAGCCTGTGGGACCCACCTTATAGCTGGATATCACAGGCCACCATACCCTGGGGTCATCACATGACCTCAGGGTACTATGGTGACCATCGGGACTTGCGATTCTCATCGCGGGGGTCTGATGATTACTAAGGGGGTCTTGCGTCCCCCTTGTAACCACTTAAATACTGCTTTCACAATTGACAGTGGTATTTAATTGGTTATTCTGCTCCTATCGGCTTCAAAACCGTCCGGGGCCGATACTGCAGGGTGTTTGCTGTCATATACAGCTGACAACCGCCGGAAATTCTGCCGCGGGGTGGCGATATACTATTATTCCTCAGCGCCGTTAAAAAGGGGCCCTGAGGAATAAGTAGCCATAACGACAGCCGTTAAAAGGTGTATCGGCGGTCGTTAAGAGGTTAAAGTTTAACTGTCCTATAAGGCGCTGCAGTGTTGCTGACCCAGATCCTGAGACCCCCCCACCGATTGGTCTCAACACCGCAGCTCATGTATGGGCCATGTGCTCAGTAGAGGCTCAATAATAAGTCAATGGACCAATACACAGCTCAGTGATCGTGAATGTACAGACCAGTAGACTGAGTATTAAGGCCGTGTTTTGACCAATTGGTGGGATTTTCAGGATCCAGACCACACTGATCAGTAAACACTACAGTTCCGAGAATTTATTATAAAAATGTTTTAAATGAGAGGTATACTTAAATTAAAACACCTTTCAATCATCTCTTAGAAAAGTCACAAAGGGTAAGGCCAGGCAGAGTTGCTGAGTCTCGGCTCATTAACTAATTACAGCTGTTCTACCACGAAATTAAGTAATTGTTTAATAAGCAATATGTAAAACCACAACCTTGCCTGACCTTACCCTTAGGCCAGGTTAAGACGGGTGCATACAGTCCATAATGCCCGGACTGACTGCGGGTCTCCCAAGCCAAACCTACAGCCCGATATGTGTCTATGAGGCTGTAAGTTTGTGTGGGAAGTACCACGGTCAGTCCCAGCATTGCAATCCCTATACTAAGTGTGAAATACACATATCTGAACCCAGCCTTACACAGAGGTTCGCTTAGTATAACTGCTTGGGTGGTATTAGTTTAATCACATTTTATTAGTATTCAATGCAAAAAAGGGTTAATTTCCTTCCTACAGTGTATATAAATATATAATCATTTAATCATTCAAATAACTTACCACAGTGACAGGAAAAATCTCACCTTCTGTTTTCAAATAAATTCCCCAAAAAGTAATTTTTTTTTATAGTAAATCAACCTCCTATAAACTGGCCTCGTGTGAATTGGAGTGAGCCAGATGTTGAGCAACTGCCAGCTTATCCAACTAGTTTGTGGTCGGCTTCACAGAAAGCCTCTCGCTGACTATTCTAAAATGCAACTTTTTCCAGATGAGAATTCTACACCTTTCATTTATTTTTTTTTCTTGTGCGATCGATCATGGGACCTGAGACCAGATTATGGTACATATTCCTTAGGAAAGTTCTGAATGTACACTGTTCAAAAGTCAAAAATGAAATTAAGCTAGAAACTTTGTAAAAGGATTTGTTATAGGATAGGGGGGCATTGTAGATATTAGGCTGTATTAAAAAAAAAAAAAAAAAACAGCAGAAATGTCCAAGAAGGATGAAGAGTTTTCTAAATGAAATTCTCACTGCACAATCAGTAACAATCCCGAAAAGAAGGAAGAATTGTAAAAATTTAAAGAGACCAGGATGGATGAGCACAAAACTTAAACACTTGCTAAAAGGGAAAAAAGAAATGTATATCAAATGGAAAGAGTGGGGCATATCTAAAGAAGAATATAATGCCGTCTGCAGGGAATGCAGGGCAAGCGTTAGAAAAGCTAAAGCCAGTAATGAAGTGAGGCTTGCAAGGGAGACCAAAAGCAATAAAAAAGGATTTGGGGGGTAACATAGTAACATAGGTTGAAAAAAGACCTAGGTCCATCCAGTTCAACCTTCCTCACCCTATTGTACTCCCTATACTAACACTACACTAACGTACTAACTAACTGAGACTAGGCCTTACAAATGTATTTATTATTATTACTATTTTTATTATTGCAGCACAATCACAGTTAAAAATGTACCCGTTTCTACTTAAATGTTTTAATTAGTTTTATATATTGTATTACTCTTGTGATTCTAACAATGGTATTGCTAAAATCCCTATAGCTAAATCTGTTGATCCAGAAGAAGGCAAAAACCCCAGGACACACACATTCAGCCAATTTGTGTCACAGGGGAAAAATTCCTTCTTGACCCAGAGAAAAGGCGATCAGTCGTAGAACCCTGGATCAAACCTAATTATATTACTAGTTATGTAATTACTATTACTGTACTAAATGTACTACTATAGGTGTAACATTTTGTCTAATTTAACTGTAACCCACAATGTTATGTGTATCGAGGAAATCGTCCAGCCCTTTTTTGAAAGCTGTTATCGTGTCTGCCATCACTACCTCTTGTGGTCGGCATTCCACAGTCCGACTGCTCTGACTGTAAAGAACCCTTTCCTGTTTAGGTGCCTTTCTTCCACCCGTAATGAGTGCACCCTGGTCCTTTGTATGGTCCTTGGAAGGAATAAATCATGTGCTAGTGCTTTGTACTGATTACACATATATTTATACATGTAAATGAGATACCCTCTGAGGCATCATTTTTCTAAGCTAAACAAGCTCAACTTTTTCTACCTCTCATCATCTGAGAGGCCTTCCATCTCTTGTAACAATCTAGTTGCCCACCTTTGAACTGACTCTAACTTCTGAATATCCTTTTTAAAATGTGGAGCCCAAAACTGGATCCTATATTCCAGATGTGGCCTCACCAATGATTTATAAAGGGGCAACAGTACGTTGGGATCACAGGATTTTATTTCTCTTTTTATACATACTAAAATCTTGTTTGGTTTTGTGGCTTCTGCTTGACATTGAATACTGCTGCTCAGCTTACTTGTAACAAGAATACCCAAGTATGTCAAAAGCAAAGGAAAAGTCAAAGCTGATATAGGATTTTTACAGGATGAAAAGGGTTAAGTGGTCAAAAATGATGTTGAGAAGGTCGAACTTTTAAATTCCTATTTTGCATCTGTGTTCTCTAAGAAAGCAAATGTAACATCAACTGATTTTCACTGTAGTATCGAAGGAATAAAATAATCCAGACCATCTATAAAACAGAGAGATGGTAACATGGTAACATAGTAACATAGTTTTTAAGGTTGAAGGAAGACTAAGTCCATCTAGTTCAACCCATAGCCTAACTTGTTGATCCAGAGGAAGGCAAAAAAAAACATGTGGCAAACACTAAGCTCCACATTGGGGAAAAAAATTCCTTCCCTACTCCATACGACAATCAGACTAGTTCCCTGGATCAACGCCCTATCAAGGAATCTAGTATTTATAACCAGTAATATTATACTTTTCAAGAAAGGCATCCATGCCCTTCTTAAATTTTAACAGTGAATCACTCATTACAACATCATGCGGCAGAGAGTTCCATAGTCTCACTGCTCTTACAGTAAAGAATCCCCGTCTGTGATTATGTTTAAACCTTCTTTCCTCCAGACGTAGAAGATGCCCCCTTGTCCCAGTCTCAGGCCTCAGAGTAAAAAGATCAGTAGAAAGGTCTTTGTACTGTCCCCTCATATACTTGTACATAGTAATAAGATCACCCCTAAGCCTTCTTTTTTCCACAGTAAATAACCCCAAGTGTAATAACCTGTCTTGGTATTGCAGACCCCCCAGTCCTCTAATAACCTTGGTCGCTCTTCTCTGCACCCGCTCTAGTTCAGCTATGTCTTTCTTATACACCGGATACCAGAACTGTACACAGTATTCTAAGTGTGGTCGCACTAATGACTTGTATAGAGGTAAAATTATGTTCTCCTCATGAGCATCTATGCCTCTTTTAATGCATCCCATTATTTTATTTGCCTTTGCAGCAGCAGCCTGACACTGGCCACTAAACATGAGCTTGTCGTCCACCAATACACCCAGGTCTTTTTCAGTGACAGTTTTGCCCAGTGTTTTACAATTAAGCATATAATTATACATTTTATTTCCTCTGCCCAAGTGCATTACCTTACATTTATCCCCATTAAATCTCATTTGCCATTTATCAGCCCAAGCTTCTAGTTTACATAGATCCTCCTCTAATATAAAATTGTCCTCCTCTGTATTGATTACCCTGCAGAGTTTAGTGTCATCTGCAAATATTGAAATATTACTCTGTATGCCCCCTACAAGGTCATTAATAAATATGTTAAAAAGAAGGGGGCCCAATACTGACCCCTGTGGTACCCCACTGTTAACTGAGACCCAGTCTGAGTGTGTTCCATTAATAACCACCCTTTGTTTCCTATCACTGAGCCAATTCTTAACCCACATACATATATTTCCCCTATCCCCATTGTTCTCATTTTATGTATCAACCTTTTGTGTGGAACCGTATCAAAAGCTTTTGAAAAGTCCATATACACAACATCCACTGCATTTCCTTGGTCCAGTCCAGAACTTGCCTCCTCATAAAAACGGATCAGATTAGTTTGACAGGAACGGTCCCTCGTAAACCCATGTTGATATTGGGTCATGAGGTTATTCTTCTTCAGATACTCTAGTATAGCATCTCTTAGGAAACCCTCCAGGATTTTACCCACAGTAGAGGTTAAGCTTACCGGCCTATAATTTCCAAGTTCAGTTTTTGTCCCCTTTTTGAATATTGGCACCACATTTGCTATACGCCAGTCCTGTGGTACAGACCCTGTTATTATGGAATCTTTAAAGATTAAAAATAATGGTCTATCTATGACGTTACTTAATTCCAGCAGTACTCGCGGGTGTATCCCATCCGGGCCCGGGGATTTGTCGACTTTAGTGATTTTTAGACGCCGCCGTACTTCCTGCTGGGTTAAGCAAGTGACATTTACTGGAGAATTTTTGTTATCACTAATCATGTTTTCTGTCATGCGATTTTCTTGTGTAAATACGGTTGAAAAAAAATAATTTAGCATATTGGCTTTTTCCTCATCCTCATCCACCATTTCACCCAGACTATTTTTAAGGGGGCCAACACTATCATTTTTTAGTTTTTTACTATTTATGTAGTTAAAGAATATTTTGGGGTTATTTTTACTTTCTCTGGCAATGATTCTCTCTGCCTCAATCTTTGCTACCTTGATTTGGTTTTTACATAATTCATTTAATTTTCTATATTTATTTAATGCCTCATCACTACCTACTTGCTTTAGTTCTCTAAATGCTTTCTTTTTGTCACTTATTGCGCCCCTTACAGCTCTATTTAGCCATAGTGGTTTCCTCCTCTTTCTAGCATGTTTATTCCCATAGGGTATATATTGTACACAGGTCCTATTCAGGATGTTAATAAATGTCTCCCATTTGCTTTGTGTAGTTTTATGTCTCAGGATATCGTCCCAGTTTATTGCACTAAGATCATCTCTTAACCGTTGGAAATTTGCCTTCCTGAAGTTTAGTGTCCTTGTAACCCATCTACTACACATCTTATTAAAGGTTACATGAAAACGTATTATTTTGTGATCACTATTACCCAAGTGACCCCCAACTCGTATATTTGATATGCGGTCTGGCTTATTGGTTAATATTAGGTCTAGCAGTGCCCCCCTTCTTGTTGGGTCCTGAACCAGTTGTGAAAGGTAATTGTCTCTCATAGTAGTCAAAAACCTATTTCCTTTGCTTGAACTACATGTTTCTGTCCCCCAATGTATTTCAGGGTAGTTGAAGTCTCCCATAATAATGACTTCTCCTTGAGTCGCTGCTTCATCTATTTGCTTTACGAGGATATTCTCCTCTACTTCCATTATTTTTGGAGACTTATAACAAACTCCTATCAGTATTATATTATTTTTTCCCCCTCCCCTTATCTCCACCCACAGGGACTCTACATTTTCATTAGATTCACAAATATCCTCCCGCAGGACAGGTTTTAAGGATGATTTTACATATAAACACACACCCCCCCCTCGCTTGTTTGCACGGTCATTTCTGAACAGACTATAGCCCTGTAAATTAACTGCCCAGTCATGGCTCTCGCCCAACCACATCTCAGATATCTCTACCATGTCATAATTATTTTCCAACAAAATTAATTCTAACTCCTCCATTTTGTTGGTGAGGCTTCTGGCATTAGTGTACATGCATTTTATGTATCTCTCTGTACCTCTATTCCTTCTTACTTTATTGACTGTTCTAACTTCACCCCCAATTTCTTTATTTGTGCCCAGGTCACTATCTGCACTATCTTCCCCACCTATAAAATGAATACCCTCCCCCCCAATCCCTAGTTTAAACACTCCTCCAACCTTCTAGCCATTTTCTCCCCCAGCACAGCTGCACCCTCCCCATTAAGGTGCAGTCGGTCCCTAGCGTAGAGTCTGTAGCCAACTGAGAAGTCGGCCCAGTTCTCCAGGAACCCAAATCCCTCCTTCCTACACCAGTTCTTGAGCCACTTATTTATCTCCCTAATCTCCCGTTGCCTCTCTGGCGTGGCACGTGGTACCGGTAGTATTTCAGAGAATACCACCTTGGAGGTCCTTGCTTTCAGCTTGCAGCCTAATTCCCTGAAATCATCTGTAAGGACCTTCCACCTACCTCTAACTTTGTCATTTGTGCCAATGTGCACCATGACCGCTGGGTCCTCACCAGCCCCTCCCAGTAATTTGTCAACCCGATCAGCGATGTGCCGGACTCGAGCGCCAGGTAGGCAGCACACTGTTCGACGATCCCTGTCTTTGTGACAGATTGCCCTATCTGTTCCTCTAATAATTGAGTCCCCCACTACCAGCACCTGCCTGGCCTGCCCTACTCTCCTATTTCCCTCTTTACTGGAGCTGACACTCCTCCGGCTTTCAGGGGACATGCCTTGCTGCAGTAGTGCTACCCCTGTACCGTCACTCCCCTCATCTGCCAACTTTGCAAACTTATTGGGGTGTGCCGGATCAGGACTAGCCTCCCTGGCACTCTTCCCTCTACCACCCCTTCTAACTGTCACCCATCTAGCGACCTCACTGTCCTGCAGCTCCCGACTACCACCCTCCCCCACATCTACCCCAGTGAGCTGCTGCTCAGTGAGCAGCAGACTCCTTTCCATGTTGTCAATGGATCTCAGTATTGCCAGCTGCTCATTTAGATCCAGTATCTGGGCTTCCAAACGCACAACGTGCACACATCTCGCGCAGCAGTAAGCAACCTCGACCGGCTGTTCAAGGAATACATACATGTGGCAAGATGTACACTGGATAGCATTATCAATAATGGAGCTCATTTCCTAATGGGGATTGCAATATACAGAATGTTAAGTAAAAAGTAAAGTAAAGAAATTAATGAAATACAGTCAGCAATTCAGTCCAAAGTCCTCCCTTCCAAACTCCCTGAATACAAAGTCACTGAAAAACAAGTCACACACTTACGTTCGTTCGCACTTACGCTCCGGACACACGCAGCTCGTTCACACTCGCAAACTAAGAGATTTAAAGAGTTTTTTTTTTTTTTTTTTCCTTTTCCAGCAATGCACCCTTCACCTCAATGCACTTCCAAAGGGAACATTTAGCTAATTTAAATGAATTTAAATCTCCTCATCCAGATGAATTACATCCTAGGGTACTGAAAGAGATAGAGGAAATTGCAGAACCACTAGCCAGAATCTTTAAAATTCCTGGAGAACATGAGAAGTCCCAGAAGACTGGAGAAAGGCAAATGTTGTCCCTATCTTCAAAAAAGGAAAGAAGATGGAGCCAGGAAATTACAGGCCAGTGAGCCTTAGTTCTATACCATGAAAGGTCTTTGAACAAATTATTAAACAGCATATATGTAAGTACTTGGATGATAATACAGCAATTAACTCGAGCCAGCATGGGTTTGTTGCAAACAAGTCATGCCAGACTAATCTAATTTCCTTCTATGATGGAATCACTGACTGTGTGGATCAGGGAAATGCAATACATATACATTTCTCAATAAAATAAAGGGAACACTTAAACAACACAGTGTAACTCCAAGTCAATCACACTCCTGTGAAATCAACCTGTCCAGTTATGAAGCAACACTGATTGTGAATCAATTTCTCCTGCTGTTGAACAAATGGAACAGACAACTGGAAGGCAATTAGCAAGGTGGTGACCATAGACCATTTCTCTGTTCTCATCCTTTTTGGCTGTTGTTTTGGTCACGTTTGTATTTTGTGATTGAGCTCACCCCCAGAGGTACAGTAGCATGAGGCGGTGTCTACAACTCACGGAAGTTGCTAAGGTAGTGCAGCTCATCCAAGATGGCACATCAATGAGAGCTGTGGCAAGAAGGGTAGCTGTGTCTGTCAGCACAGTGTCCAGAGCATGGAGCAGATACTGTACCAGGAGACAGGCCAGTACACCAGGAGACGTGGAGGGGGCCATAGGAGGGCAACAACTCAGCATCAGGACCGCTACATCCTCCTTTGTGCAAGGAGGGACAGGAGGAGCAGTGCCAGAGCCCTGCAAAATGACCTACAGCAGGCCACTAACATCCATGTGTCTGCTTAAACTGTCACAAACAGATTCCATGAGAATGATATGAGGGCCCGATGTCCTCAAGTGGGTGTTGAGCTTACAGCCCAACACCGTGCAGGGCAATTGGAATGTGACAAAGTCGGGAGACACCATGGAGAACGCTCTGCTGTCTGCAACATCCTCCAGCATGACTGGTTTGGCAATGGCAATGGTCAGCAATGGTGTGGGGAGGCATTTCTTTGAAGGGCCGCACAGCCCTCCTTGTGCTAGCCAGAAGTACCCTGACTGCCATTAGGTACCGGGATGAGATCCTCAGACCCATTGTGAGACCATATGCAGGTACAGTGTGCCCTGGGTTCCTTCTGATGCATGACAATGCCAGACCTCATGTGGCTGAAGTGTGTCATCAGTTCCTGCATGATGAAGGCATTGATACTTTGGACTGGCCTGCCCTTTCCCCAGACCTGAATCCAGTTGAGCATATCTAGAACACTAGGTCTCATTCCATCCACCAACGCCATGTTGCACCACAGACTGTCCACCACAGACTGTGGTGCTTTAATCCAGGTTTGGAAGGAGATCCCTCAGGAGAACTTCCGCTGCCTCATCAGAAGCATGCCCAAGTGTTGTAGAGAGGTCATACAGGCACGTGGGGGCCACATCCACTACTGAGCATCATTTCCTTGTCTTGAGGCAATTCCATTGAAGTTGGATCAGCCTGTAATTTGAATTTACACTTTGATTTTGAGTATCATTCCAAATCCAGACCTCCATGGGATATTAATTTTGATTTACATTGATCATTTTTATGTTTTATTGTTCTCAACACATTCCACTATGTAATGAATAAAGATTTGCAACTGGAATATTTCATTCAGTGATTTCTAGGATGTGGTATTTTAGTGTTCCCTTTATTTTTCTGAGCAGTGTACGACTTCAGCAAAGCATTTGATAAAGTATCTAATACTATCTTTATTGAAAAAATGACGAAGTATGGGACTGACAAGACTACGATTAGGTGGATTCATAACTGGCTCAGTGATCGTACTCAAAGAGTGGTAATAAATGGTTGCACATCCAATTGGAAGAGTGTTTCAAGTGGGGTACCACAAGGCTTTTTTTTGGTCCCAGTGTCATTCAGCATTTTTATAAACGATCTAGATAAGGGAACTGAAGGTAAACTAATCAAATTTGCAGATGATGCAAAGCTAGGAGTGATAGCTAACACTAGAGAAGGCAATAAAATTATTCAGAAGGATCTAGATAAGCTTGAACAATGGGCAGTGACTAATAGAATGGTATTTAACAGGGAGAAATGCAAGATTCTACATCTGGGCAAGAAAAACGAAAATGACATCTACAGAATGGGAGGAATAGAACTAAGCAACAGCACATGTGAAAAAGACTTGGGTATGTCAAGGTAAAATATATATATTATAGAAAATCAATTAGTTTATTTTAATAGATTACCTAATCAGTGTGAATTAATATAGGGATGATGGAATAATCTGTGTATGTATGTATGCAAATGTGTATATGCACATGGATTATGTTAATAGTTAATGAATATATGACTAACAGTTTCTATTCTTATTGTAGAAATGATGTCCTGGGAATGACGTATGCATGTGCATGGCTGATAACAGAAAGATTCATGTTGAGTTGGCAAAGATGGCGCTGAGAGACGAACTCACCCCTCCCATCAGAATTCCTAAGGCTTACTAAGGCCAAAAGATACATGGATGAACAAATTGCAGTGTGCTGAATTATCAGAAAAAGCAAGGTATTTTACTAATCCCACCTAGAAGGAGAATTTAACCCCATGTCTACGTAATAAAGTATGCCATTTTGCATGGTTCAGTCTCTGAGTGAAGTTTTTCAACCAGATTAGCAGATTTGGTTAATTAGCTTTACTGCATGCACTCAGACATCTTTAATTTGGAGGAGAGCAGTTACCTGGTGTATCTTAAATTGGTGAAACCTCCACAAATGGTGCAGTGACTCGGATCACACTCGAGGAGACTCTAGGTCTTGGGGTGCCCATCACCGGACCACCTACGGACGAGCCGGGACTGCTCAAAGCGAGAGCCTGATCAATGCTCATCACTGAATACGGTAAGTCTGCAGATTTAATGAATCCGTAGTGCTTATTCGTATTTTGAGCGGTCTCTGGTGAGTTTGTGGTGTCTAGATTGGCCCTTAGGGACAGCCCCGTGCGACTGGGCGGGTCCCCGCTGTGTGATTCCAAGAACTCTGGTGTGTAGTCGCTCCTGGCTAACTGCTGCCCTGTGGTTTCTGAGATGTTCCGTCCCATTAGAAAGATCTTTGTACGCAGGGGCGTACACGTATACACTTGGGAATTTAGGAAAATGTCTTTGTTTATAACGCGGGCACGCGGGGAGTGACATTGTTGCTGATAAGTCGTGTATTAAGACGCCATTAGGACACGGGGCCAACCAATCCTCTATTAAGTCGTGTATTAAGTCGTAGAACACGCGGGGAGTGAAGTTGCTGATAAGTCGTGTATTAAGACGCCATTAGGGCGCGGGCACGCGGGGTCAACCAATCCTCTATTAAGACGTGGAATACGTGGGGAGCCAATTGCATCGTTAAGCCGTATATTAAGACGTCACTAGGATGCAGGTGCGCGGGGTGTTCAGTGCTTCATTAAGTCGTAAAAGAATCAATTCAGTGCTTGGTAGGGAGTGTAGGGACCTGTTACAATTCTACTTGTGTATCAGCTGCCTGGTCTGATCATAAGTCTAAGGGGACGGAACGCCTGGAGCCAAAATCATGGGGAAACTAAAGACATTGTTTGTGTCGCAGGGGTCGCTCGATCAGGAGCGACAGGACCCCAAAGATATAGTTGCTAGAAGAGAAGGAAGGAAATATGTAGAGAAAACCAAAGGAGTAATGTCATTGTGTGGGTTGTACCCGGGGGTTAGATTATAGTACGAGATGTTGAATGCAGCAATTTGGGAAAACAGGAAAACTGGAAGATAATGGGTTGTTGCAAAGTGCATACATGTGGAAAAAGGTTGCCCTGAGTTTATCGAAAGAAGGGAAAAAGTATGTGCAGGAACTTAAACAGTTAACTAAAATATGCGAGCTACCAGATAAGGGCCAGTTCAGTCGCTAGAATGTCAACAAATTATGAAGAAGAAAAAGGGCAAGCTAGAAGATGAAGGATTGTTACAAACAGCTTTGGCTTGGTATAGAACAGCAGAGAATTTGTCAAAACAAGGGTGGGTGGAGGAAGAAAATACAGACAATAAGGGAAAGACGCCATGTTATGTGTATTACAAAGATACTGCTCTCCAGCCACCGCCCGATAATGGCAGACGGGGGGGATGGACCTGTACAAATTGCAGTCAGCAGAATCCTGATAATAGAGGTACTTGTCTTGCATGCGGGGCACCACGTCTCAGACCTCACACTGTCCTCCCCTCCCCACCATGCCTCCGCCACCGCCCTATAATAGCGGCGCAATGAATTGTTGGGTGTGTTCTAATTGTGGCCAGCAGAATCCATTGTCAGCAGATTATTGTGTTGCATGTCACGCGCCCCGTCCAGGAGGCCCACCCCTTGCTACTACCCAAGTCACTCCTAGTGCCCCATCCTCATCTGTTATACCTATGTCCGCCCAAAGTTCCAACCCTTCCTGCAGCGGCCATGTTGTTACACCCATTGCATCACCTCCGGCCTCTGACCAGATGTCCCTTTGGTGGCGGCCATCTTGGCGCACCCTTCCTGTAGTGTGCTTCCTTCCGGTGGCGGCCATCTTGGCGCACCCAGAATACAGGCCGCAATACACACTACACCCGGAACGTGTATGATGAAGATCACCATGATCAGTGTGTGACACAACTTAGAGCTACAATCAACAGTATTCTGAACTATGTTGGAACAAGGAACCTTACTTCTATTGCTCTTCCTGCTATAAGTTCTGGAATGTATGGATTTCCTATGCAAGCCTGTGCCCAAGCAATAGTCCAAGCTATACGGGAGTATAGAGGATTAACTATGTTGGAGGAGATAAGACTAATCAGCAATGACTATCATAAATCTCAAATTCTCACCCAAGCTGTGGACAGTGCCACAGCTAGATCAGACCCACTCAGCCGCCAGAGACCTCAGAAGATAGTTTATTTGGGTTACTTCCTGGACTAACAAGCCCACCTCCTGTTGCTATGTTGCCGGTATCTCCCTCAACATCTTCTCAGTCAGAATCTCCAGTGCCAGATCACCATAATAGATATGTGGCATTCACACCCTCGCAAGTTAATTAAGTGATTAGTCAACTACCTGACCCAGACACCCTATGGCGTTCTACAGAAGAATCAGACAAATTCAACAAACATATTCAGCCACTTGGAAAGATCTTCATGAAATCACTAGCATTAAAGCGGGAGATGCCTTTTGGCCAATAATTCAACTAAAAAAACTACAAGACGTCATCATCAAACCCTCGGACAAGGGTGGCAACGTTGTTTTGTGGCCTACCCATATGTACATACGGGAAGCCAAAAAACAACTTTATGATGGCATAACTTACAAAAAACTTACTTTCAACCCTCTGTCCAAATATCAGGCCGAACTTAAAACTATTTTGGATGCAGCTGCTACTCAGGGTATTCTCACAAGAAAAGAATGTGATTACCTCATCTACAAGGACCCTCGAATTGCCACTTTCTATCTGATTCCTAAGGTTCACAAAGACATCAACAACCCTCCAGGTAGGCCTATAGTGTCAGGTATGGGCAACTTCTGTGAACCCGTGTGCAGATTCATTGATCATCTACTATATCCGTTAGTACAATCACTTCCTTCATATATTAAGGATACTATGGACTTCCTCAAAAAAATGGATGGGATACATGTCGATGATGACATCCTCATGGTTACGTGCGATGTTGAATCTCTCTACACCTCAATTAACCATAGGGACGGACTTAAAGCAGTGGACACCTTCTTGAGGATGTCTAATTATGACATGGACCTAAGAAAACTAATTCTGCAACTATTGGAATTTGTCCTAAGTCACAATTTTTTTCTTTTCCAGGACTCCTTTTTTCTGCAGCTCCAGGGTACCGCTATGGGTGCTGCTTGTGCACCCTCATATGCGAATCTTTTCCTGGGGAAAGGGAGTTCCTTATAACTAATCCTCCACTTCTGTCAAGCAACATTTTGTATTGGGGGAGATATATAGACGACATCTTCTTTCTATGGCAGGGTCCTCGAGATTATGTCAAGCTCTTCATCAATTTACTTAATAGGAATGATCAAAACATCAAGTTAACCTTCACTACGGGAAGAGAAAATGTTGCGTTCTTGGACGTTCTATTGGATATTGACTCTAATGGCTCTATCCAAACCGATGTCCACCGCAAACCTACCGCAGCGAATTCGCTGCTTCATGCACAGTCCTCACATCCCGGAAATCTCATCAGAAGCATTCCTACTGGACAGTTTCTAAGGATGCGTCGAATTTGCTCCAATGAATCCAAATTTGATAGACAAGCTCAGATCTTAAAAAGCAGATTCCTTAATCGTGGGTACAATCACAGGACCATCCATCAAGGTTACCGCAGGGCGAAATTTTCTCAAAGAAAGGACTTACTCCACTCCACAAGAGCCAAAAACCAAGACGATTCGGTGAGATTCATTTCCACTTACAATGTCAGAAACGGTGAAATGTGGCAAGCCTTAAAGAAACTTTGGTCTGTCCTCCGTATTGATCAAACACTTAAAAAATATCTCCCACCTCATCCAGCCATTACATACCGACGGGTCAAAAAACCTTAAAGACATCTTGGTTCACAGCCACTTTGAAGCCCCCAACACTGGAGGGATTTTTGGTCCAAGGGCCCTCCCTGGGGCTGTCGCCCATGCGGCTCTTGTGTAGCTTGCACCAACATTAAGTCTACCAAGGTTTTCTTTAACTCTGACCACACCAAAGAATTCAAGATCACTCATAACATCAGTTGCACGACTACAGGAGTCATATACTGCGCAAAATGTCCCTGCGGTAAGATGTACATTGGTCTCACTTCAAGAGAACTACGGAGACGTACCAGGGAACACGTCCTCGATATTAGATCAGCCAAAGAAGTTGACAATCTTGAACACCTCAAAACCCTTCCCCGGCATTTTAAACAGCTCCATGACTGTGACACGTCTGGCCTCCAAGTAAGTGGCATAGATCGGGTCTATCCTAGGGTTAGGGGTGGGAACTGGAAAAGGATTTTGGCGCAAAAAGAGGCAAGGTGGATCACCATCTTAAACACCATAACCCCTCACGGTCTTAATGAAACCAATAGTTTTGTCTCTTTCCTCTAATGAGTTTGAGTTATTTCTATGGTATACGTTTATCACTCGTATATGTGTGTGTTTACAGTTTAATATTTAAATTATCTAATTGTGTTTTTAATCCTTTGCTGTTTTACTTACTTATGTTGTCTCTTTCCTCATAGTTCTTTCGCCTTTGGTCTCTGTTTGGTCTTCTTGTAGCTCCAGCCGAATTTCTGTTGGAAGGCAATAATATTAAGCCATCAGTCCATTGAATGGCCTATACCGATTGAATTCTTCAATCAACATATCACCCTACCTGGACAGCAATATTCGTTGGAAAATATATATACACACATATATGATACCGAATTGTTTGACTGATGCCATCTTTCTCTTTTCCCTCTCTCATACCCCTCTCTTTCTAGTTTGTATACGTTAATTTGATTTTAACTTGATCCTTCACATTTTGTTGTATTTATCCCTTTGGATATATTAAGGTCATTGCACTTATCTCACTTGTCACTTTTTTTTGTGACACTATTTATATTTTAAGGTCTATTACGATGCTCCGTATTATTGCACGTATCTTACTTGTGTCATCATTCACTTTTAATATTTAGTTCCATATTGAGACACTTTATACTCTAACCTTTTTATGAGGCTATGTATCACTTTATTTCTTTTTTCTTTCTTTCTGTCTTTTATCACTTTTAGTTATGCATTTCTATTCTGTATTTCTTTGTCTACATCTCAACTTTCTTGTTAATTTCTCTTCTTTTTTCTCTCTGTCTACCTACCACTCATATACAATCAATATACTCACACTATCCTTTATGGTTCTTTGCACTGCACAGCTATCTACTTATATCTCTTCCTTTCTCTCTATGGTCTGCTTTTACTTGTTATTCATCCGTCTGTCTTCTCTGCGTTCCACAGGTGGAACGCACAATTTCCTTCTTTGTGACGCGCACCGCGTCGTTTCCCTCTCTGCGTCCCAAGGTGGAACGCATGACCCCTTCCTGTATGACGCGCTCCGCGTCATTTCCGGTGCTGCGTCTCACACTGACACACATGCCGGATCTCTGACTTCCCCAGCTGTTCTGCGCCCGTGTGGGTCGCAGCTCAACATGGGGAAGCGCTGTCCGGCATATTATACATGGCGCCATGTTATTGCATTTACATGACACACCTGCATCAGTCAACTTTTGCCCCTGCTATTGGCTGGATCCTAAATAAATGCCTCTCCACTCCCTCTCTCTTTATATCCTCGTTAAAGCCCAGGCGAAACGCGCGTTGGATTCAGGTCTTACGGGTCAGTACAGCTCTGTTATTTGTATTTACTCTATACTCTGTCTTACTATACACTCTGCTGCTTCATTGACTGTTTTGCACTGTGAGTTTATCTACTTACACTTTGTATCTTATGTAAATCTTACATGATTTATTGCAGTGCGGATCTTTCATACATGTGCAGCACGTGACTAAATTTGATTCACTAGTGAATATTCCTATATGTACTATAGCCGTCAATCCCGGCGACCTTTGTTTGTGTTGCTTCCCTTTTCTTATTATATTTATGTATTTTTCATTGTTTTTAATATATTAATAATAAATGTTACATTTTATATATTATCGTCCATGTGTTATATTATAGGTTTTTGTTTTTCAATAATTCAAGTAGCTCTGAATGCCAGCCAAGTGCCAGACAAGGAGACTTACCAATCAGGAGGAGCTTTTTGTCAACAACTTCAGCAATGGGTCAAGGAGAGGCTCACAGACTCATCTACCACTGACTGTACTCAAGAATCAGGGGAGAATGTCAAAAAATTTTACACCAAAATCTATATTCTGTTCAAGGATCAAGGGTTCTCAACAAATGTACAGAGGACCGAGTTTAAGACTAAGGGAACCAATCTGTCACCATTGTAACCAACCAGGTCATTTCAGAAGAGAATGTCCAGAGAATAGAGGGGATCCTTTCTATGGCTCGATGCCACAACAAGCAATTTGAAAGAAGAGATTCTTCACGCTACCAAGGGAATCCACGGTACTCCCACCAAGAGTATAGACAGCCATCACGGCAGCCACCACAGAGAGAGTATGAGACAATGCCAAGAGAACCAGCCTCCACAACAGATGTACCAAAATAACAGGGACCTACCACGCCGGTTTGCGGGGGAAGACCAGAATTACCCCGCATAGGACAGTGGCAAACCCCTGCTCACCTTGACCTCAGTTGAAAACGTCCACACTAAATCTGGACTGATTTCTACTGTCAAAATTGATGTAGAGGTCAGAACTTTACCTTTTCTAGTAGACATGGGTGCAGCCAGATCAGTAATACGGTCAAGAGATTTACTCTATGAATCGCTTATATCTGATGATTTCCTTTCATGTGTGGGAGTGGATGGAAAACCACACTCATCCCGACTAACATTTCCATTGCCTATTAGGAAAGAACAGAAGCTGCTGGCCAGATTGCTCGTTTCAGACACCTGCCCGCTTAATTTGTTGGGAGCAGATCTACTCCAGAAGTTAAATGCTCAGATATCATATAATGAGAATGGAATGCATCTAGATGTCTCTACTCTGTTATCATTAGAGGAACAAACAAAGGTACATGCCCTCCCATTGTGTGTCATCCAATTTGCAACAACCGCCATACCACAGCATTATCTTGACGGCATACCACCTGAACTCTGGTCTCAAGGTCCTGATGATATAGGCCGGCTGCCTGTCCCGCCAGTCCAAGGTTTCCTGAAACAAGGTGCACGGATTCCCAAACTCCCACAGTACCCACTGAAAGCAGCCCAAGAAGCGTCATTAGATGCCCAGATCCAATAATTACTCAAGAAAGGAGCATTAATTCCCTGTGTCTCTTCGGCTAATACTCCATTGTTTCCAGTGAAGAAGAAAACTGCAAGAGGAGAACCGGATAAATTCAGGATGATTCAGCAAGATCTGAGAGCTGTGAATGCAGTTACAATCCTGGAGACCCCAGTGGTGCCAAATCCACATACATTACTCAGTGAAATTCCCCGAGGCAACGCATTTACAGTAATCGACTTGGCAAATGCCTTCTTCAGTGTGCCTCAGCATCCACACTGTATCTTTTTGCTTTTACACACAGAGTACAGTACACCTGGACTGTTATGCCTCAAGAAGCTCAGAACTCCCCTCATCACTTCACACTGGCCTTAAAAACCTGTCTCCAACCCTGGAAGAGTGAGAACCCTGAAGTCACATTGATACAATATGTTGATGATCTACTCCTCTGTTGTCCCGACGACCAAACTTGCCACAGGTCCAGCTATTCTTTGCTCCAATTTCTGGCCACCATCGGATGCAAAGTTGCTCTGCGAAAGCTACAATGGTGTTGTACCAAAGTTGTGTGGGTCATTGTATATCCCAAGGTACCAAGCATCTCACTGAAGAGCGGAAAACTGACATCCGTGACATCCCGTACCTTAGAACTGTCAAACAACTCCAAGCTTTCCTGGGAATGGTCACATACTGCAGGCAGTGGATCCCTAACGCGTCAGTTCTCATGCAACCTCTATATGATCAGGTTCACTCTTCTGAGCTTGACCTGCATTTTGACCAAGAAGCTGAAGATGCAATGGACCAGTTGAAAGAACTCATCATTTCAGCCCCTGCACTGGGGATTCCCAACTATGAATTTCCATTCTTTCTATTTGTCTCTGAAGCGTATGGCCATGCCTCAGGTGTTCTGGCACAAAAAATATGGAGGCCACATGAGACCCATCGGATATTATTCCAGTAAATTGGATCCAGTGGTGCAAACAGCTCCAATATGTCTCAAAGCAGTGCTGGCAGCTACAGAACTCCTCCACAGAACAGCAGATGTTGTACTTGGCCATCCTACAACTATACTGACCCCTCCTGATTTGAAAGCTATCCTTGCACAAACCCAGCACAACCCTCTATCTATGCAACGTCGTGTCAGAATCCAATGTGAGCTCCTTTTACCAGAAAATATAGCTCTTCGGCGATGTACTGTCTTGAACCCCTCCACTCTGCTTCCTCTGTCAAGGGGGGACTGCTCCGAAGACTTAGGGGGGTCCTCAGAAGACCATGAATACCCTGATTCGAGTGACCATGATTGCCTTGAGGTCATGAAGGCAGAAACCTCTCACCTACCTACTGTCTCTGAGCAGCCACTGCCTGAAGCGGATCTGACACTGTATACTGACGGGTCCAGATACGCAGATGAATATGGAACTTACCATACCGGATATGCGGTGGTGTCCCCACCAACTGTTGTTTCTGCTGGACCACTGCCATCTTATATGTCAGCTCAAGAGGCCGAACTGTATGCTCTGACTGAAGCCTGCAAGTGCTTAGAGAGTCAAGTGGCCAATATCTACATGGACTTGAGATACGGATTCAGGATTGCCCATGACTTTGGCCTGAGATGGGCCCTGAGGGGGCTACAAGACAGCTAGTGGAGCTCCAATCCGGAATGCAGCGGCAGTGAGAAGTCTGCTAGAAGCTCTGAAGTTACTTAGGCAAGTGGCTGTGATAAAAATTAAGGCTCATGGGAAACTGAATTCAGAGGAAGCCAAAGGGAATCATCTGGCTGACATTACAGCAAAAGCAGCAGCTATGGAACCAATATTTCCAGAGGAAGCAGAGGGGGTACGGAGGTGTTTGTGCTCACCAGAAGTCAGAGACAACGAGGGGATGAGGAAGAAATGGGAATGAGAAATTTGGGGTTGGAAGAAGAAGAGGAGGAAGATGAAGAGGAGCAAAGACTGGAAGAGAATCCGACACACAGGACTTAAGTGGACCGGCAGAATGCAGTAACAGAAGAAGAAAAACAAGGATGGATTGGATGGACGGGGAGGAACATTTTGTAAGGACGGAATCTGGAGAGTGGGAAGAAGAATATGTCTGCCAAGAGCACTGTATCCTGCAGTGGTTCAGTGGGCTCATGGAAAGGTACATAGGAGGGAAGAATCAGATGATTTCAACTATCAATAAACTCTATATTGCACCCGAGATCTCAGTTCTTGCTACAAACTATACTAGGAGCTATGAGATTTGTAGCACTTGTAATCCCAGAAGAACAGAACATGTGCCAAAGAAGAAACTGGCAAAGTCACAGTATCTTTTCCAGAGAATCCAAATTGATCATATGCAATTACCCAAGAGTGGAAGATATGAATATGTTCTGGTGGTGGTGGATATGTTTTCCGGCTGGACAGAAGCATACCTAGTAGCCAACATGACTGCTAGAACTACAGTGAAAAGGCTTCTGGCAGAACTTATCTGCTGATTCGGGATCCCAGAAGTGATTGAAAGTGATCAAGGACCCGCCTTCACTGCAGAAGTTACCAAATCAATCTGGGAGATGATTGGGGCGGATTTGGGCCTGTTTACTCCTTATCATCCTTAAAGTAGCGGCAAAGTTGAAAGGATGAATGGCACTTTGAAAAACAAAATTCTTAAAGCCAGTAAAGAATTGTCACTTCCATGGCCGGAAGTGGTGCCGCCTACTACCCTATACTCAGTCCGAAATACCCCGAGACAACCCACAGGGCTCACACCATATGAGATCTTGTTTGGGGGCCACCTAGAATGGGTCAATATTACCCAGAGCAGCTTAGTTCAGGGAATGATAAGCTTGTGAATTTTGTTGTCGGACTTGCTAAAGAGTTAAAACTAACACATGCTACAGTGTACTCTTCTATTCCAGACTCAGATCTTGAACCAGATACTCACAGCATCCAGCCTGGAGATTTTGTCTGGATAAAGAATCACGTGCGAGGCACACTGGATGCCAGATTTGAAGGGCCATACCAAGTGTAGCTTACATCACCTACGGCGGTGAAGGTCAAAGGCCAAACATCATGGGTCCACGCATCCCATTGCAAGAAGGTCTCAGACCCACAACCCTGATGTTCCTTTTTCTGATGACAGTAGCTGATGGGGAAGCCTTTGTTACGGTAACACGTGCATTCCAAGCAATTATTACTAAAGAGAATGATATTCCAGTTTTCTGGTACAACACTTCCTTGAATGTGGTGACATGAAGATTAGGATTAGACTGGAGGCCAAATGGACTGAGGAATGTGCCTTAACTAACGCAATAATGTCTGTTTACCTTATATCTGAGTCCCAGGAATCCAAAAAGGAAATAAAGGCTGCGTTTTCAGATACATACAGGGCCAAGAGAGAAGTTAACCCCAAAGCAGTTTTGACCCACATATATATATTGATGTTATCGGAGTGCCTACGGGGGTGCCAGGCGAATTCAAGGCCCGAGACCAAGTGAAGGCGGGATTTGAGTCCATAATACCCATAATAACCGTTAACAAGAACGTAGATTGGATAAATTACATATATTATAACCAACAAAGATTTGTCAATTACACCAAAGATGCCTTACAAGGGATAGCTGACCAACTAGCACCCACATCTACCATGGCCTTCCAAAACATCATAGCTCTGGATATGTTACTTGCAGAAAAAGAAGGGGTATGCAAAATGATAGGGGAGCATTGTTGTACTTATATCCCAGAAAATACCGGCCCCACGGGGAAAGTTACTAAGGCTCTCAAAATCTATGAACAAACAGTTCCTCTTAGAACAAAAGTGTTGTAATAGAGAGATTACCGAAGGAAATTAGTTTGTAAAGTTAATATCCATATTTCTGTGTTAGGGGTGGCCCTCGATTACCCAGTCACTAGATCTTTTAGGGTCTCCATCCCTTTCCTGTAGGTCTTCATATGAGTTAGATTTAGGAACGTCAGTGGGTCCGTCCAAAAGTGACGGGGCGCCCGTCACATCATAGGGTTCCAGAATAGCCTTAACATAGGGTCGATTCTCCTCCCCCTCTGGTTTTTAGCATATGGATATTAAAAGCAAATAATTGATTTTAGGGGGGTCTGTCAAGGTAAAATATATACTGTATATTATAGAAAATCAGTTAGTTACTTTTAATAGATCACCTAATCAGTGTGAATTAATATAGGGATGATGGAATAATCTATGTTTATGTATGTATGCAAATGTGTATATGCACATGGATTATGTTAATAGTTAGTTATATATTCATTAACAGTTTCTATTCTTATTATAGAAATGATTTCCTGGGAATGACGTATGCATGTGCATGGCTAATAACAGAAAGATTCATGTCGAGTTGGCAAAGATGGCGCTGAGAGACGAACTCACTCCTCCCATCAGAATTCCTAAGGCGTTACTAAGACCAAAAGATACATGGATGAACAAATTGCAGTGTGCCGAATTATCAGAAAAAGCAAGGTATTTTACTAATCCCACCTAGAAGGAGAATACTATTTAACCCCATGTCTACGTAATAAAGTATGCCATTTTGCGTGGTTCAGTCTGTGTGAAGTTATTCAACCAGATTAGCAGATTTGGTTAATTAGCTTCTCTGCATGCACTCGGACATCTTTAATTTGGAGGAGAGCAGTTACCTGGTGTATCTTAAATTGGTGAAACCTCCACAGGTACATATATTAATAGATCACAGACTGCACATGAGTCAACAGTGTGATGCAGCAGCAATAAAGGCAAACACAGTTCTGGGCGGTATTAAAAGAAGTATAGAGTATAGATCACGTGAAGTAATTATCCTCCTCTACTCCTCCTTGGTCAGACCTCATTTGAAATACTGTGTTCAGTTCTAGGCACCTCATTTTAAAAAAAGACATAAAAAACTGGAGCAAGTTCAGAGAAGAGCTACCAAGATGGTGAGCGGACTGCAAACTGTGTCCTATGGGGAACGGTTAAAGGATCTGGGAATGTTTACTTTGCAAAAAAGAAGGCTAAGAGGAGACTTAATAGCTGTCTGCAAATATCTTAAGGGATGTCATAGTGTAGGGATCATTCTTCTCATTTGCAAATAGAAACACGAGAAACAATGTAATGAAACTGAAAAGGAGAAGATACAGATTAGATATTAGAAAAACTTTTCACAGTAAGGGTGATCAATGAGTGGAACATGCTGCCACGAGAAGTAGTGAGTTATCCTTCAATAGAAGTCTTCAAACAGAGACTGGACAGAAATTATTCTGAGATGGTTTAGCATTGAGCAGGGAGTTGGACACGATGACCCTAGAGGACCCTTCCAACTCTAGCATTCTATGATACTAACAAAATGGTGATAAGTCAACCCTAAACAAATTGACTTTTGCCTTGTGCCTACCACTCTGGCAGCCCAAACTGCACAACAAGAATCCATTTATGCTCTCCAGCATACAAGGTCTGCCGTGAGACCCTCAGATAGGAGATATTGTCAGAAAAAGTTTTTCTGGGTGGATTTTTCCTGTCCCACCCTTATTTCTTACCAGATTTAGGCAGTGCCACAGTGCTGTTAGCAGCTTATCTGGGAAGGGAAGTTTTTAAGATATCACTGGAGATGGGTGCAAGAGTTTTTTTTTTTTTTTTTAAAGATGAAAAGAACCACAGCTTAGATCCATGTTTCCCAAACTCCAGTCCTCACGGCCCCCAACAGGTCATGTTTTCAGGATTTCCATAGTATTATATAAGTGAGAGAATCGCTGATGTCTTGATACTTCCATTACCTGTGCAATACTAAGGGAATCTTAAGAACATGACCTGTTGGAGGTCTTGAGGACTGGAGTTTGGAACACACTGGTTTAGATGAATTAAGATCACTGAATGTTTGACCGCTGAGATCCTAAAAAAGCAGCAGTCCCCTGTGTGAATTGGAGCAGTAGTGCGCATCTGTGACCACAGCTCCCTTCACTTGCACAGGACTGATAGAGATCGTTTTGGCGTCAGATTGAGCAGTGACTAAAGTAGTAGACAAGCATGCACATTACTGTTCCATTCACACAGGAGACTTTCGGACCCTCGTTCTCAGGATCGCTGGAAGACCCTGCATTCATGTATTCATTTGCCTGAACTGATTAAACTAGGGCTGTCCGGTAGTGGACAACACCTTTAAGAACTACCATGGCACTAGTCTTTGTGCTTTTTACTCCAGTGTTACTGGTGTATATTGGACCTGTGTGTCACGCTGATAGGTTGTGAACCCACTGCACCACAGGCCAGGCTTACCCTGGAGGGGCATAACTAAGCAGCTACCTTGTCTTCACTAGAGCCTCTGATTGTGAGGTTAGGCTTGAGCTGCAGGTAACCACCAGATAGCACTCCAGAACAGTTCGTGGTACTACAGCAGCTGACCCCAGGGGTTAGGGATGAAGGTACGGACTTGGAGTGTCAGGCAAGACAGGAACAGGGCTACTGGTTGTATGGATACTGGTGCTGGTTCAGACAGAGCAGATACAGGTTTGGAAAAAACTACTAATACAGACAGGACAGGTTTAGGTACAGGATTAGGTTCTGGCAGGGCGGATTCAGGATAACAGGACAGACTCTAATACAGGGTAGCAGAGCGGGTACAGGAACAGGGACCTGACAACGAACTAGTGGGTACAAGACTAACTAGGTATTGTTGCTCAGGCACCTCCCTACAGGAGAGGGTGCCTTAAATACCTAATGCTTCCCAACTATAGGCTGGGGGAATTTACAGAGTACGTACTACCCCTGTAAGAAGCGGGGAGCACGCGCCCTAAGCGCATTGCCGGGAGACTTGCGTGAGCCCTGGGACCAGGAAGCCACAGCGGATGCCAGAACTAGAGAAACCGCCGATTGGCCGTGGCGCCAATTATATCAGCGTTCCTTCTGGAAGGAGGGAGAAGAACCATGCAGGGACCCCCCTCCTTACATCCTCTCCTCTCCAAACCTGAAAGGAACCTCTTCAGGAGAAGTAGGGCATGAATATTCTCCTTGGACTCCCACGATCTCTCTTCGGGACCAAATCCTTTCCAATCCACCCAAAAAAAAGTTTTACCCCTCACCTTTTTCATGGCGAAGATGCTCTTCACCTCAAAGACATCCTCAGAGCAGGCTGGTGCAGGCATGGAACCAGGATCCCTGAAGAAATGGCTCAATATAATAGGCTTGAGGAGAGATACGTGGAAAGAGTTAGGCTAGCGTAACGAGGCTGGAAGCTTTAACTTGTAGGACACGGCATTGATTTGCTTGATGACCTCGAAGGGACCGATAAAGCAAGGATCCAACTTATAAGAAGGGACCCTGAGACGGATGTATCTCCAGGAGAACCGCACCTTATCCCCTGGATAAAAACATGGTGGATCCATGCGTTTTTTGTCAGCATGCCTTTTCATCCATTCAGACGACTTCTCAAGAGTGACTTTGTTGTCCTCCCAGATCTTGGAAAAATATTTAGTGAGAGCATCGACTGCAGGGACACCAGGTTGTCGTTCAAAGACAATGAAGAATGGTGACTTTGCAGAGGCATTGCTTACATGAATATTATAGGAGATCTCCGCCCAAGGCAAAAGCTTGACCCAGTTGTTGTGGTGCACATTCATGAAATGACGCAGAAAATTAGACTGGTTGACCCTCTCCACTTGACCGTTGGATTGAGAATGGTATGCAGAAGAGTCCAAGAAGTCCAAGAGCACATTCAAAAGTTTACAAGTAGCTCTACAGAATTTGAATGTGAACTGGATGACCCTATCAGTTACAATGTGAAGAGGAAACCCGTGAAGGTGGAAGATGTGCTGAATAAACTTCTCAGCGAGCACGGGATCAGACGGAAGACCAGGCAAAGGGAGCCATCTTCGAGAAGCGGTCTGCCACCATCCATATGACGGATCATCCAGAGGACATAGGGAGATCTGTAATAAAGTCCACGGCGATGTGCGGAAAGGGAGCTGAAGGCACCGGAAGTGGTAAAATAGAAGATGCTTAGGAGTCTTGTTATGAGCACAGGAAGGACAGGCTGAAATGAATTCCACAAAATCTTTATGCATGGTTGATCACCAATAATGACGCAAGATAAGTTGAGAAGTCTTTCTCTATCTAGCATGACCAGCAAACTTTGAAGAGTGCCCCACAGCACAACTTGCTTCCTCTCTGATTCCAACACTAAAGTTTTCCCTGGAGGAATCGGAGACAAATTTACCAGAGCCACAATAACCATCTTGGAAGACTCGATAATAACTTGGGGTTCCCTCTCTTGGTCGGTGGGTAGAAAGGACCTAGAAAGCGGAACCGCCTTGACATTCTTGTCAGCCGACCGAAAATGTAGGAGAAAGTCAAAATAGGCAAAGAGCAGCGACAACCTAGCTTAGCGCGGATTCTCGCTTTGTAAGCAAAGTTCTTATGATCGGTGTATATGATGATCGGGTGAACTGCCCCCTCGAGTAGGTAACGCCACTCCTCTAAAGCCATCTTAATCGCCAATAACTCAGGATCACCAATCGAGTAGTTACATTCAGTGACCATTCAACCGGAGGAAGACCTCTGCATGGGAACAGCCCTGCCCCAGAGGATGAGGCATTCACTTCCAGGAATAATGGTTTGTTGATCTCGGGCCTATGTAGTACAGGAGCAGAGGAGAAGGTATGTTTTAGGGAGAGAAATGAGTTCTCAGCTTCCGGAGTCCAAACCTTTGGATTGGCGCCCTTGTGGATCCTCACTGAAATTAAGTCAGTTTGAGAGGAGAAGTGAGGAATAAACTGACGGTAATTATTGGCAAATCCTAAAAAATCGCTTGATGCCAGCAGGATGCGGCCATTTGAAAATTGAAGACACCTTGTCAGGATTCATCTTTAAACCCGTGTCCAAGTTGATATATTCTAGGAAAGGCAGAGAGGACTGTTTAAGGACACATTTCTCAAACTTAGCATACAGGCGATTCGCTCTTAGTCTTTGCAAGACCTGGCGATTGTTCCTCCTATGAGACGGCAGATCTGGAGAGAAGACCAGGATATCATCCAGATCTCACTTCCTCCTGCGGCCTTGCTCAATGGTCTGCTGAAGCCACTCAAAGATGGCCACACGCTAGACCTCATCTTCACCCGCCTCTGTTCCCTATCTAACCTCTATAACTCTCCTCTCCCTCTCTCTGACCACAACCTACTTACATTCTCTGCCCTCTCCTCTCCAGGTCCACAATTCCAACTTCAGAAACTTGCACACCCTTGCAGAAACCTCAAACACCTTGACCTACACTCACTCTCTGAATCTCTCCTCCCTCTTACAGACATAAATTCCTTACACGACGCAGATGTTGCTGCTGCTTTATATAACACCACAACAGCTGCAGCTTTCTACTCGGTTGCCCCGCTCACACATACCAAAGCTTGAACATTCAATAGGCAACACTGGCACACCAACCTGATTAAAGAACTGTGACGGGCCTCCAGGGTTGCTGAGCGGAGATGGAAAAAAGCATTCAAACAATCCCTCACTATTTTCAAGTCCACGCTCACAGCAGCAAAACAAACCTACTTCTCATCTCTCATATCCTCTCTGTCTCACAACCCTAAACAGCTATTCAACACTTTCAATTCTCTCGTCCGTCCCCCAGCGCCTCCTCCCTCTCATCTCATCTGAAGTGTTTGCCTCATTCTTCAAGCAGATTGACAACATCAGACAAAGCTTTTGCCTAAAGTCCCCATAACCCCTCCTCATATGTACTCAACCTTCCTCCTCCAAACCCAACTTCTCCGCCATTACAGAAGATCAAGTCTCTGCTTTACTCTCCGAATTACACCTCACCACCTGCAAACTTGACCCAATCCCGTCCCACCTCATCCCCAACCGTACCACTATCTTCATTCCAACCCTAACCCACCTGTTCAACCTGTCACTAACAACCAGTCTCTTCCCCTCATGTTTCAAACACGCCTCAATCACACCAATCCTCAAAAAGCCCCTCGTGACCCATCCTCTCCGACTAGCTATCGCCCCATATCACTTCTCCCCTATGCCTCAAAACTACTGGAACAACACGTCCACCTTGAACTGTCCTCCCACCTCTCCTCAAGTTTCCTCTTCAACCGCTTACAATCTGGCTTCTGACCGCATCACTCCACTGAAACTGCCCTGACTAAAGTCACCAACAACCTACTTACTGCCAAATTCAAGTGACACTACTCCGTCCTCCTCCTCCTGGACCTGTCATCTGCCTTCGACAGTCGACTATTCCCTCTTACTACAGACTTTTTCTTCTCAAGGCCAAATCTGGGATGCCAAATCTTGGATCTCTTCATACCGAACAGACCGGACGGACATTCAGCGTCTCCCACTCACACACCACCTCCCCATCTCACCCCCTATCTGTCGGTGTCCCCCAAGGTTCAGTTTTAGGGCCCCTGCTCTTCTCCATCCACACCTTTGGCCTGGAACAGCTCATAGAGTCTCACGGCTTTCAGTGGCACCTCTATGCTGATGACACACAGATCTACCCCTCTGGACCCGATATCAACTCCTTACTAACCAGAATCCCACAATGTGTGTCCGCCATCTCATCCTTCTCTGCTAGATTACTAAAACTTAACATGGAAAAAATTGAATTCATCATCTTTCCCCCCACCTCACTCAACCCCCCCCCATCTGACCTATCCATCAAAGTTAATGGCTGCCCACTCTCCCCAATCCCACAAGCTCGCTGCCTCGGGTTAACCCTGGACTCTGATCTCTCCTTAAAACCACATATCCAAACCCTATCCACTTCCTGCTGACTCCAACTCAAAAATAGCTCCAGCATTCGCACAGTCCTCATCAAAGACTCTGCAAAAACACTAGTGCATGCCCTCATTATCTCCCGCCTCAACTACTGCAATCTCCTGCTCTATGGCCTCCCTTCTAACACTCTCGCGCCCCTCCAATCTATCCTAAACTCTGCTGCTCGACTAATCCACCTGTCCCCCCAATGTTCCCCGGCCTCTCCCCTCTGTCTCCCCATTGCCCAGAGACTCCAGTTCAAAACCCTAACCCTACAAAGCCATCCACAACCTGTCTCCCCATACATCTGTGACCTAGTCTCCCGGTACTTACCTGCACGCAACCTCCGATCCTCACAAGATCTCCTTCTCTACTCCCCTCTTCACATGATCACATACAAGATTTCTCCCATGCATCCCCCTACTCTGGAACTCTCTACCCCAACATTTCAGACTCTCGCCTACCGTGGAAACCTTCAAAAGAAACCTGAAGACTTACCTCTTCCGCCAAGCGTACAACCTGCAGTAACTACCGCTCTACCATATTGCTGCACGACCAGCTCTACCCTCACCTACTGTATCCTCACCCATCCCTTGTAGATTCTGAGCCCTCACGGGCAGGGTCCTCTCTCCTCCTGTACCAGTCGCTGACATGTTTTGTTTAGATTATTGTAAGTGTTTTTGCTATGTATACCCCTTTTTCACATGTAAAGCGCCATGGAATAAATGGCGCTATAATAATAAATAGGAAACCACCATGCAAGAAAAAAGGAGATCTCGGAAGATGTCGTTCACAAACTCTTGGAAGACAGCTGGGGCAAACAGCATAACACGGTACTCAATGACTGTCTCGGGTGTTGAAAGCAGTCTTCCACTCATCTCCTTGTCGTATGCGGATTAGGTTGTATTCTCCTCTCAGATCAAGCCTGGTGAAGGTCCTGGCATCTCTAAGACGATCAAACAATTCTGGGATTTCTGACAACAGATATTTGTTTTTAATCATGATCTGGTTGAGACCTCTATAATTTATACAAGGTCAGAGAGTTCCATCCTTCTTCTTGACAAAAAAAAGAAACCAGCTCCTGCCGGTGAGGAAGACTTCTGGATGAATCCCCTTGCCAGGTTCTCCCTACTGTAATCAGACATGGATAGAGTCTGCACCTGACACCGAGGGTAGATATGACCTCAAGTAGGTGAAGATCCCGGGAGAAGGTCAATGGGACTATTGTACAGCCTACATGGAGCTAACGTTTTCACTTCCTGCTTATCGAAGATGTCATCGTATGACCAGTAAGCGGGTGGCAGACCCGGCAGAGTAGATGGTGTCACCAGCGGCCAAACTGGACGTATAGGGATAAAACACTTTTCGTGGCAAGACTGTCCCCAACGAAGCACCTCACCAGATTTCCAGTCTAGGACGGGCTCGTTAATACGTAGCCATGGCAGGCCCAGGAAAAGTGGATGGGACAGGGTAGGCAACACATAGAAGGCGATCTTCTCTGTATACAGAATTCCTATCTGGAGCTCCACCTGCTTGGTAACAAAATTAATGAATTTGGATAGGGCCCTTCCATGGACAGATGACACCATCAAAGGACGCTGGAGGCGTCTGACGGGAACCTGGTAGCGTTCTACCATGGCTTGCTACATGAAGTGTCTAGCCGAACCGGAAGTTATGTAGGCCATCTCGATTAACCGAGTAACTCCACTTGACATGGATACAATAAGAGTCAACAGTAGAGAGGAATTATTATCGCCCAGGGAAGGCTCTCCCACAGACCCTAGGCTTGGGAGTTTCCCCGACTTCTTGAGACAAGAGCGGATGAGATATTCCATGCTACCAAAGAAGATGCATAATTCCTTGACACAACGGTGCTCCTGCCGTTGCTCAGCCAACTTAAAGCAGTCTTCCTGCATAGGTTCCGGAGAGTCAGCTGCCGCAGAAAGCTGGGGAATGAGCACATGCGGCTTCACCTGTGTGCAGCGCTTTGAACTCAGCATTAAGTATGCTTCGTTCAAAGCGCTACCATTCCTGACGGTGTGCACATACGCTAAGTATTTGATAACTTGCAAAATTGGCAGTGTTTCCCTCCTACAAAGAATGGAGAGGTCTGTAATTTTTATCGTCCGTACACTTCAACTGTGAGAGACAGAATCTAAAAGAAAATCCAGAAAATCACATTGTATGATTTTTAAATAATTAAATTGCATCTTATTGCATAAAATAAGTATTTGTTCACCTACCAACCAGCAAGAATTCTGGCTTTCACAGACCTTAGTTTTTCTTTAAGAAGCCCTACTACTATGGACTCATTACCTGTATTAATTGCACCTGTTTGAACTTGTTACCTGTAGAAAAGATACCTGTCCACACAATCAATCACATTCCAAACTCTCAACCATGGCCAAGACCAAAGAGCTGTCTAAGGACACCGGGGACAAAATTGTAGACCTGCACAAGGTTGGGATGGGCTACAGGTCAATAGGCAAGCAGCTTGTTGAGAAGGCAACAACTGTTAGCATAATTATTAGAAGATGGAATAAACACAAGATGACTGCCAATCTTCCTCGGTGTGCGGCTCCATGCAGGATCTTGCCTCGTGGGGTAAGGATGATTCTGAGAAAGGTCAGGAATCAGCCCAGAACTACACAGGAGGACCTGTTCAATGACCTGAAGAGAGCTTGGACCACAATCTCAAACATTACCATTAGTGACACACTACGCAGTCAGGGATTAAAATCCTGCAAGGCACGTAAGGTCCCCCTGTTCACGCCAGCACATGTCCTGGCCCATTTAAAGTTCTCCAATGACCATCTGCATGATCCAGGGGAGGCATGGGAGAAGTTCATGTGGTCAGATGAGACCAAAATAGAACTTTTTGGTATCAACTCTCCTCGCCATGTTTGGAGGAAGAAGGATGAGTACAACCTCAAGAACACCATCCCAACCGTGAAGCATGGTGGGGGCAACATCATACTTTAATAATAATAATCTTTTTATTTATATAGCGTCAACATATTCCGCAGAGCTTTCCAATTTAGACAATTTTTGGCTACTGTCCCCGATGGGGCTCACAATCTACATTCCCTATCAGTATGTCTTTGCAGTGTGGGAGGAAACCCATGCAAACACGAGAAGAACATAAAAAAAAACTCCTTGCAGATGTTGTCCTTGGTGGGATTTGAACCCAGGACCCCAGTGCTGCAAGGCTGCAGTGATAACCACTGAGCCACCGTGCTGACCATATCTTTGGGGGTGCTTTTCTGCACCGTGGACAGAACTACTGCACCGTATTGAAGGGAGGATGGATGGGGTCATGTATTGCAAGATTTTGGCCAACAACCTCCTTCCCTCAGTAAGAGCATTGAAGATGGGTCATGGCTGGGTCTTCCAGCATGACAAGGACCTGAAACACACAGCCAGGGCAACTAAGGAGTGGCTCCACAAGAAGCATTTCAAGGTCCTGGAGTGGCCTAGCCAGTCTCCAGACCTGAACCAAATAGAAAATCTTTGGAGGGAGCTGAAACTCAATGTTGTCCATCAACAGCCCTGAAACCTGAATGATCTGGAGAAGATTTGCATGGAGGAGTGAGCCAAAATCCCTGCTGCAGTGTGTGCAAACTTGGTCAAGGACTGAAGGAAATGTCGGACCTCTATAATTGCAAGCAAAGGTTTCTGTACCAAATATTAAGTTCTGTTTTTCTATTGTATCAAATAATTAATTTGCATTTTATTGCAGGAAATAAGTATGTAAAAATCATACAATGTGATTCTCTAGATTTTTTTTTTAGATTCTGTCCTCACAGTTGAATTGTACCTATGATAAAATTACAGACCTCTCTATTCTTTGTAAGTGGGAAAACTTGCAAAATCAGCAGTGTATGAAACACTTATTTTCCCCACAGTATGTCCCCAGTTATGCCACACACATAAAAAACTAAACAATTATACTCACCTCCCTTTTAAATCGCCAACTGCATGGCGTCCTCTTCTGAAGCCAAGAGGTGACTTCAGCATGCAAGCGACGGGAGAGCATGACGTCACTTTCATGCGCCCAGTCACGTGCACGCAGGCGTCAGCTGCTGGCCTCTGATTGGCCACTTCAACTGGATGTGCGTCAGAGGATGCACATCCAGTTAAAAGCTTTGGCTTGCTTCGGCGGCCCCCACCCGCACGGGCCCGGTCACGGCTGCAGTCGTTACACCCCTGCCCTCATGAAGACTTGCAGAGCTGTTGTCACAGCATAAGGAGTTGAGCCATGCAAGCGCCTCTCCTCCAAGGTGGGAGATCAAAAATGCCACTTTCTCAGAGAGAAACTGGCTGGACAGCACTTCATAGTGCAGCATGCTACACCACTGCTCCAGGAGTGCTCCTGGGGGGTCCTATACCATCCACAAGTGCGACCTCCCACTTTTGAAATTGTTGTGGACACGAGGGAAGCGTTGAGGGGTCCAGCGACCCACTTCAGCTACCGTGACATCTTATCTGCTGTCAGTGAGGCTACACACTGCAGCTGGCCCTTCTGCAACATCTGGCGCCTCCCCAGTGGCCCACCACACTCTGAAGGGAAGGTTAGGCTTGAGCTGCAGGTGGCCAACAGGTACCACTCCAGGGCAGTCCTCGGTACTGCAGCCACTGACCCCAGGGGTCAGAGACGCAGGTGCAGATTTGGAGTGTCAGGCAGGACAGAAACAGGGCCCACTGGTGGTATGGATACTGGTTCAGATGGAGCAGGTACAGGTTCTGACAGGGCAGCTTCAGGATAACAGGGCAGACTAATACAGCATAGCAGAATGGGTACAGGAATAGTGACCTCACAACAAACTAGGGGGTACAAGACTAACTAGGTACTGAAATTGCAGGGGAGGGTGCCTTAAATACCTAATGCCTCCCAGCTATAGGCTGGTGGCATTTGCAGAGAGCGCGCGCTACCCCTTTAAAGAAGCATGGAGAGCGCGTGCCCCAAGCGCGTTGCCAGGGGACTTGTGTAACATGCGCAAGCCCTGGAACCAGGAAGCCACGTCGGATGCTGTAGCAGGAGACGCCGCCGAGCAGCCATGGCAGTATGTCGGCATCCCTGCATGGTTCCTCTACCTCCTACCAGCAGGGACGCCGACGTTACACTGTGTATCTCACACACTAATCTGCAGTATTGTGGGGTCGCCAATATCTTCTTTTCGTGTATTTTATAGGACGATAGCACTAGTTATTTGTAGCAAGATTTGGTTTATGTAGAAACAAGCCAGGTTTTTTTTTTTTGCACTTGGACAGATGTTTCAGTGAGATCAAGCTAAAAGCACGATGAGACAGCAGTGGGTCGCATCATGAAGACCCACTAGCAAAGTGGTTAAATTTGCATCATCTATACAATTCTGAATTTGAACGCAGGAAGGTAAAACAGGGAAAGAAGGCAAAGGGGACATTGCTATACAGAGTAATTTGACATACTTGCATCTTAGGTCATGGTATAGGGCACAGCCAAAATCAAGGCACAAAGCTCTTCTACAAGTTTTTTTTTTTTCAGTAAAGTTGTACAAAAATAATAAATTTTACATTCTGTACAAAGATAATCCAGCAGTAAAAGAAAAAAGAAAACATGAAAAGTGAGGGAAGTTGAACAGAAGGAAAGGGAGAGATCATGTTTGTGAGGACGGAGGTCTAACATTCTGCACAGAATCGAAGATTTAAAGATCACACAAGGTCGTTTAAAAGGACGAAATGAAGGAGAAAGGGGTGAACCAAAAAATAAAAGTGTGGCTAATTTGCCACAAGTGCCCAGGTTGTTTTTTTTTTTTTTTTTTTTTTTAAATAAATAAGTTTACATGTTGAAATTCATTTTGCAAGAATTTGTTTTTCTTCTAGAAAAAAAAAAAAAAAAAAAAAAAAAAAAAAGGCACCTTGTCTAAAGGCATAAAATCCAATCTATGTAAAAAAAAAATTTTGTTGCTCTATCTCCATCACGGCAATTTCTACTGGCGGAGGTGCATCTTCTGGATAATGTCCCGACAATCATAAAAAAACCCTTCGAATATTTTCCATATCCACTGCACACGTGAAGTGAGGGTAACAGTAGTGCCGCCCATCCCTGCTTGCTGTACTGATACTCTGTAGACGGCAGGAACAAACAAAAAAAGTTCCAATCAATATAAGCAGTATAATATAATCAAAAACTAAAAAGTAGCCATTGAACAAGACACACCTATAATGTATTAATCAGATAACTCCTGTCGGAGGACATTGCACCTCCAATATAGACTTTCTATAGCATGAGAGACCCCAACAATGAATACTAAACTGACAACAAAAATTCTGAGCGCTATATCTTAAACCCTTAAAGCACTGCACCTTTATACCATGGTGCAGGAATCCTGCACTATTAGTTTGGAACCATTTATTAACAAATACATGCTCTGCGGTTTTTCAGTGCTGTGGAGTTGGTGTCCATTTTGGTGGTGTCGGTATACAGTGGCTACGGAATGTATTCAGACCCCTTTAAAATTTTTAACTCTTTGTTTCATTGCAGCCATTTGGTAAATTTTAAAAAGTTCATTTTTTTTCTCATTAAAGTACACTCTGCACCCCATCTTGTCTGAAAGAAAATAGAAATGTAGAAATTTTTGCAAATTTTATTAAAAAAGAAAAACTAAAATATCACATGGTCATAAATATTCAGACCCTTTGCTCAGACACTCAGACATGCTGTCTATTTCCTTGTGATCCTCCTTGAGATGGTTCTACTCCTTCATTGGAGTCCAGCTGTGTTTAATTAAACGGATAGGACTTGATTTGGAAAGGCACACACCCGTCTATATCAGACCTCACAGCTCACAGTGCATGTCAGACCAAATGAGAATCATGAGCTCAAAAGAACTGCCCAAGGAGCTCAGAGACAGAATTGTGTCAAGGCTCAGATCTGGCCAAGGTTACAAACGAATTTCTGTATTACTCAAGGTTCCTAAGAGCACAGTGGCCTCCATAATCCTTAAATGGAAGAAGTTTGGGACCACCAGAAGTCTTCCTAGACCTGGCCGTCCAGCCAAACTGAGCAATCGTGGGAGAAGAGCCTTGGTGAGAAAGGTAAAGAAGAACCCCAAGATCACTGTGGCTGAGCTCCAGAGATGCAGTAGGGAGATGGGAGAAAGTTCCACAAAGTCAACTATCACTGCAGCCCTCCACCAGTCGGGCCTTTATGGCAGAGGGGCCCGACAGAAGTCTCTCCTCAGTGCAAGACATATGAAAGCCCGCATAGAGTTTGCTCAAAAACATATGAAGGACTCCTAGACTATGAGAAATAAGATTCTCTGGTCTGATGAGATGAATATAGAACTTTTTGGTGAGAATTCTAAGCGGTAGGTGTGGAGAAAACCAGGCACTGCTCACCTGCCCAATACAATCCAAACAGTGAAACATGGTGGTGGCAGCATCATGCTATGGGAGAGTTTTTCAGCTGCAGGGACAGGACGACCGGTTGCAATTGAAGGAAACATGAATGCGGCCAAGGACAAGAGATATCCTGGATGAAAACCTCTTCCAGAGTGCTCTGGACCTCAGACTTGGCCGAAGGTTCACCTTCCAACAAGACAATGACCCTAAGCACACAGCTAAAATAACAAAGGAGTGGCTTCAGAACAACTCTGTGACTATTCTTGACTGGCCCAGCCAGAGCCCTGACCTAAACCCAATTGAGCATCTCTGGAGAGACCTGAAAATGGCTGTCCACCAACATTCACCATCCAACCTGACGGAACTGGAGAGGATCTGCAAGGAAGAATGGCAGAGGATCCCCAAATCCAGGTGTGAAAAACTTGTTGCATCATTCCCAAGAAGACTCATGGCTGTACTAGCTCAAAAGGGTGCTTCTACTCAATACTGAGCAAAGGGTATGAATACTTATGACCATGTGATGACACAAAGTGAAAAATTTAAAGGGGTCTGTATACTTTCCACACCCACTGTATAATGGCCCAACTCAGACACCTAAAATATATAATAAACTGGGTAAAGTAGTTAAATGCAGTATGTGCTGAATATTTTTTCTTAAGAAAAAAAAAAAAAAAAAAAAAGGACACAAGTCATCATATATTGCTGGATGATCAACAGCCTACTAAAAGGAAAAAAAAGCTCCGACTGAGGTAGCAGAAAGGATGAGTAGGCTATAGGACTGCCAAGAGCAAGAGGAATTGGGTCTTGCCAGTGCTACTGCTACCATATCTTCAGCCTCAGAGGAGTTTAATTTTTAAAAGTATTCAGACAACACGAAGCAGGAAAAGCGTTTCCGCAGGAAACAATATGCCACGCCCATAACAGATTGACCACATTTCAGCAAAATGTTTCACTTGCTCTCAAAGAAGTAGAAGAGTTCAACCATTCATCAGGCAATTTCATTACATCCAGGAATCGCTAGAGATGTTGCCCATCTGGTCACCGCTTTGCCTTCAACCCAAGTTAGTATAGAGAGGTTGTTCTCTAGCATTAAAATAATCTAGATCAGATTTGAGGTCATCTATGAAGGAAGATCTGATTGAGGCGATACTATTTCTCAGAACAAATCCATAGACTGCACAAATGTTATTCAGCACGTTTTTGTTGAAAATGGTTTTCCCCACTTACTGCATATTTACAATTTATTAAAAAAAAATTTGCGGTCTCACGTTATATTTCAATAAATCTATTTTAGGTTCTATCTAAAGAGCTTGATTATTGTATTATAATGCTGATGAAAAGCCTGATATTACCATTTTACTACAGTAAATTTATCACAAACATGAACCATGCATGAGAAAGTCGGAGGGGGAGGTTTGTGCTTACAGACTCCACAGCCTTACGGTTTTTGAAACCTTTTTTCAATTTACTTATGTGGCATGGCTTGTATAATCCTGTGGATTTAGCCTGTTTGTGATGTGAGTTTTGTGTACTTCATTATTAGGACCCTTTACTTTCCAACTTTTTTTTTTTCTTAGATACGTAAAACATATATGGTTTATATATTTGCCATTTCTCCAAAGTGTCCCCAGAGACATTTTTCATCACAACACTATGCCTCATATTGCTTGTGTTACTGCGAACAGCCTGTGTGGCCTAACCATTCCACCAGGGCCTGCAGCGTCTCTGAACTGAGCACATCTGGGACATCATTAGTCGGCAATTGCAAAGGGAGCTGCCAGCAGCGGATCTTGCTGATTTTTGTGCCCAAGTGCATTCAGTGTGGAAGAAAATTCCTCAAACATACATTAATAACCTTATTTATAGCAGCCTGAGACCATGACCTGTTGGGGGCCATGAGAACTGGAGTTTGGGAAACACTGGTTTAGATAAATTAAGATCACCAAGTGTTTGACCCCTGAGAACCTTAAAAAAGCAGGGTCTCCAAATCCCGTGTGAATGGGAGCAGTAATGCACCTCTCTGAGCACAGCTCCCTTCACTTGCATGGGACTGACGGAGATCGCATTGGCGTCTGTTTCAGCAGTGACTACAGCAGCAGACAAGCATGCATATTACTGTTCCATTCACACAGAAGACTTTGGGACCCTCGTTCTCAAGATCGCTGGAAGACCCTGACCTCATCTATTCAATTGCCTGAATTGATTACTGTGGGGCTATCTGGAAGTGGACAACCCATTTAAGGGCTACCATGGCACTAGTCTTTGCGCTTTTTGCTCCACTGTTACTGGTGTATATTGGATCTGAATATCTCGCACACTAATCTGCAGTATGGTGTATTTTAAAGGATGGAAGCACTAGCTCTTACTTGTAGCAAAATTTGGTTTATGTAGAAACAAGCCAGGTTTTTTTTTTTTTGCACTTGGATAGAGGTTTCAATGAGATCAAGCTAAAAGCACGCACGATGAAGCCACAGTGGGTTGCATCATGAAGACCCACTAGCAAAGTGGTTAAATTTGCAACATTTGTACAATTTTGTGATTTTTTTCCACACTCAACAGGTTTTTGCTTTTTTTTGTAAACCAGGAAGAAAATAAAAACTAATATTACAGATTGATTTGCCCCATGTTGAGCTGAACGCAGGAAGGTAAAACAGGAAAGAAGGTGGGGGGGGGGGGGGATGGGAAGGCAGAGGGGACATTGCTATACAGAGTAATTTGACATACTTACATCTTAGCTCATTGTACAGGGCACAGCCAAAATCAAGGCACAAAGCTCTTCTACAAGTTATTTTTTTTTTCAATAAAGTTGTACAAAATAATACATTTTACATTCTGTACAAAGAATAATCCAGCAGTAAAATAAAAACAAAAAAAAAAAAATATGAAAAGAAAGTGAGGGGTGTTGTACAGAAGGAAAGGGAGTGATCATGTTTGTGAGGACAGAGGTCTAACATTCTGCACAGGATTGAAGATTTAAAGATCACACAAGGTCGTTTAAAGGACGAAATGAAGGAGAAAGGGGTGAAACAAAAAATAAAGCGTGGCTAATTCGGCACAAATGTCCAGGTTTTTTTTTCTTTTTTGAAAATAAATACGTTGATATGTTGAAATTCATATCCAAGTATTTATTGTTTTTTCTAAAAAAAAAAAAAAAAAAAAACACAACAAAAAAAAAAAAAAACAGAAAAAAATGGCACCCTTGTTTAAAGGCATAAAATCTCTTGCCGCTGCCCTCCCGGGTGATGGCAGGGAGCCTCCCAGCTCCATAATATCAAGACACAATATTACAGTCGAGTCCTCTCTCGGTCGGCGGTCAGCAATGCAGTGAAGGAATACAAACTTGATATAATGGGTGACGGTCGGGTGGGTAGAATTAGGCCCATGTCGAGGGATGGAGATAGTCCGTACAGGCTCCAGCCCACTGCACAGACCTCTTCCAGACACGTGTATATATTAGGAGAAGGCAAAATCCTCCACGCGCCGCACTGCATTTAACATTGGCATTTTAAAAGGGGATAGGGCAATCGGGTTAAGGATGGGAGTCCATAAGTCAAGGGTACATTTGGCGCCAGCCCGTGCTGTTTCAGGGCAGAAGGGGGGTGAGGGGCAGCAAGCTAACAGTTTCACAAATTGTCCGACAGCAAGGAAACAAGCAAAAAAAAAAAAAAAAAGTGCAAGCTGGAGAGGGAGATTGCACACAGTTATTCCATCCCATTCTGGGGTGGCTTATTTCCCCACCCCCTTTGTTTTTATGGTTGTGTGGGGGAATCTTTGTAGTTTCATTTTTTTTATTGTATCAAGAGTCCAGAAAAAAAAAAAAGAAAAGAAAAATATGGTGGGGGAAAAAAAAAAAAAAAAAAATAGAGCAACAAAAATTTTTTTTTATTTATATCTCCATCACAACAGTTCGTACTGACGGAGGTGCATCCTCTGGATAATGTCCCGACAATCATTAAAAACCCTTCGAATATTTTCCGTATCCACTGCACACGTGAAGTGAGGGTAACAGTAGTGCCGCCCATCCCCGCTTGCTGTACTGATTCTCTGTAGACGGCAGGAACAAACAAAGAAGAAAAAAAAAAAGGTCAAATCAATATGAAAACTGTATAATATTGCCAAAAACAATGTAACCATTAAACAAGACACACACAAAATGTATCAATCAGATCGCTCCTGTAGGAGAACATTGCAACTGTAATAGCATTAGACCCCAAAAATGAATACTAAGGTGACAAAACAATTCTGAGCGCTATATCTTAACCCCTTAAAGCACTGCTCCTTTATTCTACAATGCAGGAATCCTGCACCATTAGTTTTGAGCCATTTATTAATCAATATATACACTGCGATCTTTGTTAGCTTTTTTCACTTTACTTTTGTGGCATGGCTTGTATAGTATTGTATAATCTTGAGTATTTAGCCTGTTTGTGATGTGAAAGTTTATTGGACTTCAATATTATGACCCTTTACTTTCTAACTTTTTTTTAAAGATACATGAAGCGTATAGGGTTTATATATTTGGCCCTTTCTATAAAGTGTCCCCAGAGCCATTTTTCATCACAACACTATGCCTCACATTGCTATGTTACTGTGAGCAGCCTGTGTGGCCTAACCATTCTACCATGGCCTGCAGCGTCTCTGGACTGGTCTCCTTTCGAGCACATCTGGGACATCATTGGTCGGCAATTGCAAAAGGAAGCTGCCAGTAGTGGATCTTGGTGTTTTTTGTGCCCAAGTGCATTCAGGCCTGCAGAATATTTCTCTGACACCCATTAACAACCTGATTGATAGCAGCCAAAGTGTGTAAGTGCGGGGATTTCAGCCCATGGCACTATGCTGAATTAGTAGATAGGCAAATGATGAAAAAATGGAAACATTTTCAAATCCTATCATGAATACATCTATCCTTCCTGTGATCTCAAAAATTTCAATTTTTTTTCTTTAACTGTTGCACTTTCAATGTTGAGGAGGGTTTTATATACATTGTGGATTTTTTTTTTCTTTAATGCTGCAATATACATATCACTTGCCCTCCCCGACCTGGAAATACATTTCTTTACCAAGTCTGTCTGCTAGACCAGAGTCCAGCCTCAACCAAAAGGTTGGATTCTGATTTGTCCAGCTGACAAACTTGATAAAGAAATATTGTGTGAAACGCATTGCCTGGTCGGAAAAGGCAAGGGACTGAATTTATTGGCCTTCCTTTACTGCTGCACACATGAAATATAGATGTGTGCTTTCCTACCAATCAGATGTGCTGGATTACCTTACTCATACCATATTAGAAAGAATCTGTCAGCATATTTTTGCCATGTGACCCGAGTGCAGCATGATGTAGTGGCTAAGATCCTGATTCCAGATATGCATCACTTACTGGGCTGTGTGTTGCCATTTCAATAAAATCTGTTTTATTAGCAGGAGACTGGACTAGGTGCATCATGCTGTGTAGTCCTCCGGCTCTGTGTAACCCCGCCCGATTAGTAGATTTCTGTCAATATACACTGTACACAGAAATCTACCAATCAGTGGTGGGGTTATAGCACTCAGCATTCTGAGCTCTGCAGCAGAGAAAACTGCATCAAAATGACAACAAGCAGTCTAGTGAGTGACACATTGCTGGAATCAGGGTCTCCGCCCCTACATTCTGCTCTCAGATTACATAAAAACCTGGTATTTTTTTATTTAAAGGGAATCTGACATTAACCCACATCACTGCTATGAATGGATCTACCAGGAATTTAAACAAAAAAAAGGAAGAAACTTACAAGAAACTCATCTCTAATAAAATACTTGGCCCTTGTGACTCTCGGGTCCTCCATGGGTTCTGGAATTGCTGGAATGACAGAAGACAAAACAATCTGATTAGCAAAATTAATCCACAATACCTGGGCAGCATCAAATACTGAAAAAGTTGACGCCAATTAAGATCCATTTATACAAGAGTGTGCAAAGACAACGCCTACCATCATCTGGGGTGGTGTAACGACTAAAGTCTGGAAAGTAGTCCTCAATTTTTGATTTTCCAGCCAAAACTTTGTCTGCAAGTAGATCTTGTTTATTCAAGAAGAGAATGACTGAAATGGTCCGTAGCCACCTGAAGGGGGAGGAAATAAAAGGACACTTGTTCAGGAGTGAGATGCTGTTAGGGTACACTAAACCTTGGGTTGGGATCTTAGTTTTGTACAAGTGCAAGGATGAATTTAAATGTGGGACAACATGAAAGTGGATTTTTATGTAGGATTTACCACAAGTTTTACACTTTGCAAATGCAAAAGTTGAAATCTGCATTAATTCCATAGTAAAGCCACATGCCTTTGCAGCCTGTACAGGCCTATTTTGAGCCTTAATGACCAAAATAAAAATGCCCCATCAATATATTATAGAATGGCACCTTTATAATTAAGTTGACAAAAAAAAAAAACATTTTATAGACCCAGTCTGTGAACGGGCACGCTTACCTCTCTATGTACCAGATTAGATGTATGTTATGGATTTGTGTTTTGAAAAAATCAAATAAAAATGTTGAAAAAAAAAAAAAAAGTTATAAAAAATTATGAGTGGATACCAGACTACATTTCAGGGGTAAAGAGTAGTTGACCTATTGAGACAACACCTTTTAAAACTAAAGCTAGAAAAAGCTACTCATTGGGGTGTTACATGCCAGCAATTAGGATTAATGGTGCATGTACATGACGGAATCCATACATGTCTATATTGGCAAATTAGCCGAGTGTCATTAGCATAATAGGCTTGATTCTCTCGTAAGAGAATCTACAACCTATTGCACCCCCTGACGAAGGCAGGTCTGAAACACGCGATGGGGTTTCGCACCTGAGCATTGGGACCCCGGCATGTGCGAGAGTCTATATCAGGCAATGAATCTAGATTATGCTGTATGTTAATACCTTATTACTATACATATATGGTGACTCTTGCTCCCACTGGGATATATGTGCTGTCTATTTTGGAATACATACCCATATCAGTGATACTATAGAAAGCCATTATACTTAACATTGCCCCTTCCTCGTCTGCCTTTGTTTTGCTCACATCTAACAGTCACATATATGTTGTATCCCCTCCCCACATTACCCTATATTTCTATTATATTTTTATACTTTCTGAACTCTTTGATCGATCGCCTTTTACCCTACAGAGTTTTTTCTAATATATGGTTTGTATCAGGGTTCCCCAACTCCAGTCCTCAAGGCCCACCAACGGGCCATGTTTTCAGGATTTCCTTAGTATTGCTCAGGTGATAATTCCATCACCTGTATAATAGTAAGGAAATCCTGAAAACATGACCCATTGGTGGGCCTTGAGGACTGGAGTTGGGGAACCCTTCTTTACATGACAATTGTCCACAGCAGTCCTTATAATATTACTAGCATGGATTACATTTACATATATATTGAGTTACATTTCCCTTATTAAAACACATCATGCTTTCTTCTGTGAGCTATTTGTAACCTATTCAGTCAGCCCTTACTGAGCCTATCCTCTCAGGAGATAAATACTTGGAAATACCCAGTGAAAGAGGACACCTAGAAGAAGGTGGGCATGTAACCAGACGGTACCTATTGTTCCAGATGCTCTTGAAGAGGTTTAGTGCTTCCTGGAGCCTGTTGGTCTGATTGTCCTCCCGGATCACCATATTATAGCTGCTGCTGGCAACCACGAATATAATCGCAGTCACATCTGAAACAAAAGAACAGGTTTGTTAGCACAGGAAACAATTATTGGATGCCAACACATAGTTGAGCCTTCATCAGCAGGTTATAGTCCTTCCACCATCCCTTGTGCCTTCTCAGAGAATGGTCAAATTCTGCCTTAACCAGAGAAATCTGATCGTGCACGGCCAAGCAGGGAAGCCTAAAAGGCAAAACTTCTAGATCTCAAATTGTGATACAGGGCCGAAGCCATGTAAAAGCTAAAAGGCATGGCAAAATTGTGGTTTAACTAAGTTTAACCTTTGTGTGGGGCCATGTGACGGCTAGGCAATCTAACACTTCTCTCTTTTACTCAGGTAGATGATATTATCTGCCTTGTATTTATCAGTGTGGCAGGACGTTCAATCTCACCATTAAAGCACTGGATCCATTTTCTGCGTTCATCACGTTGGCCGCCAACATCAAACATGCTAAATAAGACAAAGACATTAGTTAGAGAATGTGCTGGTCTAGGGGGGAGTCTTATTAAGTACATATCCCTTTATGATCAGTGGGGGTCCTCGACTTTAGCAATGCTTATTTGGCACTGCTGCCCTTTCTAAAAGTCTCCTGTACACAGCAGCGCTCCCCGAGAATCAGCGAGTATAGAGTGAACTAGTGAAGGGAAGGCAGAGCTACACCAGCGCCGAAGCAGAGGCTTCATCATCTGGGACCCCCTGCATTACTAAATGAAGGACTATCCTAGCAGTAGGTCATCACTTTAGATGTGAAGACCCCTTTAATACCACCACTTGCTATTATAGATACTGTATGATTAGCCATTGCTCCATTGCGGTAGACATGGCACATGCTGCCTCTATGGAGTCATAAGGAGGTACAATGAGAATCAGCCATAACGTAGACCGTCTGCGAGTATGAACCTACACTGAGTAAATCCTGGGCACCCGTGGGCTTTACTTCTCATACACCCAAGTATAAACCCAATTTTTCATGCACCCTGTACTTACTGAAAGTTCACTTTGTCAACCTGAAATTTGGTTTCAAATATTCCCGATGTCAGGACTCGGCATCGTAGTAAATCCTAGAACAGGAAGAGAATATGGAGTCAGTTATAGCAGTTACAGCCATGAACCAAGATCTGCCGACTGCGGTACAGTAATGTGGAAAGGATCTCCGACAGCTTGTTTTCTATATAGGAATTTTAGGCCACATCTGAAGGGAAGGGATGGGCAGTTCTGATTAAACACTTCTCAAAAGGGGAAATTAACCTGAGCATCAACTTAAGAAGGGACACTCAATGGGATGAGACCAAAAGAAAAAGAAAAAAAAAAGGTTAGAAATAAAGAGGTATCCACGTGCCTAAGGGAATCAGCACCTATCCATAGTATGGGTGATAATCGGGGGAGTTCCAACCACTAACACCCCCCAACCTGTGACTCCACCAGCAGAATAGTGAGTGCAGCTCTGGAGTATAATACAGGATGTAACTGAGGATCAGTACAGGATAAGTAATGTAATGTATGTACACAGTGACTGCACAAGCAGAATAGTGAGTGCAGCTCTGGAGTATAATACAGGATTAGTACAGGACAAGTAATGTAACTCTACACAGTGAACCCATAAATTGGGGCATAAACAAGCGGTACAAGAATTTGGACGTGCACTAGGCAGAATGAAGATGAAGTATTGTGAATGGCAAACTGTGGCTCATTCATGTGACTGTACATGCCAGACGGTATATGTGCAATGTGGGATCTTTTAACAGAGACATAAAAAGCTTCTACAATGCCAAATTAAAAAGTCAGTCATTAAGAACCATGTGCCCCAGCCCTCCAGACGTTATCGGTGTCCATACAGTATATATGCGCTCACCTGATCAGTTGGTGTATAGTCATTCTGTTGCACGATGTCAATTTTGTCTAGAAAACTGAGGTAAGAACACACATTTAGAGGTTAAATAAATGTAGCAAAATGGTAAAATTCAGTAAAATACATTTAATAATTTTGGCATCATCTGGCTTCTGAGGTGCTACAGTACCATATAAATAGCAGATTTTATGTTCTCAGCTACATGCTATATAACAGTTCTGTATTATCAGACCTTCTGGACTACAAGATGTAGGATTAAAGGGATTCTTCCATGCATGGTTACTTCCTGCAGCATGTATGACTAATGCTGCCTATATGGTGCACCGCCGCAAGTAGATTTACCAGGATGTGATAACATGTCAAAACAGGAGACAATGAGAACATAAACCCTCAAAAGGGTTATGTATAAAAAGAATGAATGAATAAATTAACATTGGAACAAGTCACCATTTTTTGGGGCCCACGTACCCCTTACCAGAAGAACATACCCTTGCTAATCATTGTTTGGAGTTCCAGATAAGGATGGAGATCTCCATATTCTCCAGCTTCGCTGTGGGTGGAAATCTCCTTTATGTAGAGATCACTGCCCAGTGCTGGCGAGCAGCAGTCACTATGCGGCTGCAGACACTGTGCTGCCCGAGTTCAGAGCATGTATGACCACCGGCACACATGCATAGTAAAGTAGAGCAAAAAGATTTAAAGGACCCTGGTCACACCGCAACAATGAGGTCGTGCAAGGATTATTGATCAGAAGAGGCGCCAGAGATGCCGGCAAGTAGCAGGATGTTTGCAGGGCATTAGTCCGATGGCAAGAGACGTGGCTGGATGACCATGTGCCTGCAAATCCTTTTGCTTAACTCCAGCAGAAGTTTTGAATATAATGAACAGCAGGGGGCGCCATGAGCATTTCTTAGGAAAAAAAAAAAAAAAATGTAAAAATTTAAAATGGTCTTTTTTTGGGGGAGCAAATTAGGCCTGGGGCTACAAGACTACATTGGCCACAACACTCGCCAATGATTGCCATGGCACATCAAACTATAATGAAAGGAAATGTGGGCATGTACCTTACAAGCAGTTGCAAAGTTTTGATCTCTTGAAACTTTCAGGTCACGACCCTCCCCTTCTTCACACTGCACCCCAGCATCGCCATTCTGCCATCTTTGGTTGTGCAAAGGGTATTATGTCCAAAGTCATGCTATTACACCCCAAGCTAGGATATATTCTCATCTTCTTAAATAGGTAAAATCACAAAGCACTTGTAAAAACAAATCAACTTTGCAATTTAGCTCTTGTTAAAATTCTATCTTTATAGCTTGCAGCCTAACCAGAAATTGCCGTTTTAGGCACCAGGAACGAACCACCGCCTCGCAAGCAAGAAGACGGGAAGTTGGGGAGTGCTGTGCTCTTAAAGGGAATCTGTCAGCAGGATATCACCCCCAAACTTTATATGTGCACGTAGCTCTTTTAAAGAAACATCCAGCAATACATTTACATGGCCAGTTTGTTCCTGAGAAATCGGAGTTTGTATTTATACGCAAAAGAGCCATTTGTAGATCTGAAGCCTCTGTCACTCCAGCTCTATTCCCCGCCCAGCACCGCCTCCTCCTGCATGGCTGACAGTTTCTATGCACTGCATCTTCTGGTAAGGGGAACCATCAGTCAAGCAGGAGGTGGCAGCACTGGGAGGGGAATAGAGCTGGAGTGACAAAGGCTTCAGATCTACCATAGTTTAGCCTCCTTTGCATATCAATTAAAACGCTGATTTCTCAGTAATGGACTCACCTTGTATTGCTGGACTTTTCTTTCAAAGAGCTACAAGAACATAAATAGTTTTGGGGGGTCCTGCAGACAGATTCCCTTTAAAAGACTGAACATGAGAAAACCCCTTTAAGACAGGTAGCACATGCCAGACATTTTACTGGCGATCCCATCTTTTATCAGTACGGTGACCATCTACTACTGAGGGCATGTAGCCTTATAGATGCCATGTAAAATCTGAATTACAGGACGATCCTAACCAGAGGTTGTGCGCTCGGATGCCTGGATGTAGCGCACATTCCTCCCACACTGAGGCAGAGGGGCAAAGCTATCCGGAGAGTGAGGCAGCGCAGCTCCGAGCCATCGCAACGGCCCACCTAGACGAAGGATCCCGACCAAGCATGCGGCACCGGGACCCCACAAAGTCCGAACTGATGGATGCACAATGAGCAGCACGAGACCGCAGCAGTGCAGAGGCCTGAGATCTGAAGTCGGACTGGTAGTTTGAGAGGATAATCTAACTTTCCCAGTGTTACATTACAAATGGTCCAGAAATAGCTGCCCGCGCCCTGGCCTCCAGCTCTGTTGTCATGACAATGGGGCCATATTACTATAAATAGCTCGTCAGCACGAAACCTTGTGAGAGATCTCTGGAGCGGGGCCAGGCGGCAGAACAAAGACACACCATTGAGCGGCTCCCCCTCCACCAAAAGCCACAATTCACCCTTTATACTGTGCAAAGGCTTGCTGCAGCTTCCAGATCAGTCATTAGTGGGGTCGGCGCTCGCTACGAGGATTCTGTGCACTCAGCAGTTTTATGGGGGCATGAAGCTAGTAAACTTACAAAGAATGATGCAGATAACCCCCCCACGTCCCAGGCATCTCTCCACGCTGCTTGTGGATTGCCAAGCCTTGTGGGGTGCCCCCTGGGTAGTAGTCACGGCAACGCCTCACACAGGAGGCAGCCATTTTGTAGGTTGGCCCTTTACCAGACCAGATGCACAGATAACCAGATTGGGACACTTGTTCGTGTCCGACCTCAGCTCCATTCATTCTCTATAGGGCTGCTGAAGTGCTGTATTCTGCTCCCTCAAGCACCCCATAGAGAATGAATGGGGCAACGGTCAAACATGCACACCATAGCTATATAAAGTGGCCCGTTCTAGTGATCGCTGTGGGTCACATCACTCGGACCACCACCAATTTAGAAGTCATCACCTATCCTATGTATTGTCTTTCAGCAGAATATCCCTTTAATCTATACTTTGAACAGGGGCCATAAGACGTGTTGCAGGCAGAGCATAACAGATCTATCTCTACAGATACACATACATTACAACGTGCAAGTCTATGGATTTCCCCGCAGTCTTGATCCCAAAGAGCACTAGAGTAAGGGGCACCAAATTTACCTAAAGAGACGCATGTTTCTTTATGACGATGATGCATTTTTTGGGTTGTGCTTGCACTGTAACATGAAAAACACCAGCCATGAGCTAAAGTGGAAGCCAGCTTGTGTCCTAAGCTCAGTCCACTTTTCATAACCTTGTATAGAAAAAGAAAAAACAAAAAAACTTTTTTGCGATAAATATTGTAGCTCTGTAATGCCAGATAATTAATCTCCCCCATAGTCTGGCATAAATCACTGCTATACCAAGCTGCTCGGGCTCCATTTCCATACACAGGCCATGCTACACGTATGAGCCATGAGGGTCCGCACCAGCTGCACAGTGCGAGCGTTCCTTCCACGCTCCGGTGCATTCCTGAGTGGGGCCCCACGTCCTTGCAGACAAAGCCAGTAAACCGTAATACTGAACACTCGGCTCTGCCCTGCCATCATCCCACAGGTTGTCTCCATTTACAGAGGACTGGGGGCTACAGCTTATAGTGGCATCTATTGTAGAAGGTCTGCGGACAAAAGGCCCCAAGAGAAAAAAAAAAAAAAAAAAAAAAGGACAGGGACAAGGAAGTAGCTTAAACAGTGAATTGAGACTGATAACAGAGAGCAATAGGCTGCATTTAGCCTCACTGCAAACATGCTCTAGGTATTACCAGAAAGCACAGACTGGCCCTTTAAACTGCTCGATGACTACCAGTGATTACAGAGGGCAATGAGAAAGGTTTGGCAGTGACTGGAGCAGAGAAGTGAGCAGAGGCACAGCTCAGCCTTCATTGCTGGGATGAAAGTCATTGTGATGCCATTTCCCTTCCTCAGCAGCGGATCCACCCTTTGGTGTGCCCTCCTCCATGACCCAGCCTCCACTACTCCCCCCACCCTCCACCGCATCAGCCAGGCTATAAATAGCTCTGCTGCTCCTAGTTTACACAAGCCTCTTGGAAGGAGGGGCCGTCTCAGCGGATGGGAAGCTCACATTGCCAGTCTGACAATCTAGGAAGCCACTACACTGATCAAGTGCTTCTCATGCCCCATAATCACTGCCAGGTCCCCCTTACCCGGTCTACACATACCCCAGGGCTAATGAGAAGGGCAGCGAAATCTAGTGACCTCTACCCCCCTAACCAGCCAACAAAGACAAAAAGCCCATCTCCCTGTAATAAAGGCTAGCCATCACCAATATCTTCAAGTCCCAAGAGCGGGCAGAGATGCCAATACCTTCCTGGGCAGTGTACCTGCTCACAACTCTGGGTTACCATAGCAGGTAAGGACAACGCAGCGTTAAAAAAAACTTCTAGGACCGGTCCCCTTTAAGTAATCACTTTAATAGGAGTCCGCAACCTGCAACGCTCCAGCTGCTGTGAAACTACAACTCCCAGGATGACCTGACCCCTGCTCTATAGAAAATAACTTAGCAGGTGGCATTGGGAAGCACCAAAAAGGGGCCACTAATCCTCCAAAATCTGCAGCAGAATATGTGTGCTTATACAAGGAACGACAGGTCAAATAGTTCCTCTGACTCCGCTAACCGATCAGGATACGCAGCGCACAACCAGCGCCATTTACTGCAGACTGCTCCAGGCGCAGTGATCGCTCACGCTGCGCTCTCTGTGTAACACTCATGTCAGCTTTATGTAAATGGTTAATAGGGTGAGAGCGGGCACAGCCAACGCTGCAAGTCACCACCGCATCTCCTGCACATACACTGACATCTGGCCCAGCAGAAAGCTCGCAGCCTGCAGGGGTAGGAAGCCTCCCAAGCTGGGGCCCTGCTACCAGGAGGAAGCAGAGACCACAGCGGCCAATAGCGCTACCCAGCAGCCATCAGCTGTCATGACATCACCGGGGCCGTCCAGTAACAGATCCTCCCAAATAGCAACTGCAGGCAATGGAGCCCAGCACTTAACCAGCCCGCACTCCATACACATGGGAGGACGGCAGTGACAGCTCTGGATCCTGCATGGCACAGTCCTCTGCAATGCTGCAGGACGCAGCCACACTGCCATCACACCGTACCCAAGGACACTGCAGTGACAGCTCAGGGACTGTTTGGTTATGGCGGCTCTTCTTGTACAGGCCTCCAGCTTTATCCCCATAGGCTGATGTAAAGCAAGTATGCCCCCATCAAGATCCAAGCCTATACCGGTCCTTAAATATAGCGCTTCCTGCCCCTATATACACCCAGCACATTGCAGAGTCCCCGGAAACCGCTGAACACTATATACCCCATATAGATTCTGCAGGACAGAAAGAGCGGGCACAGCTGTATACATGGCAGATCTCTGCCCCATAATAAATGCCTGGAGATGAGGACGGGCAAGGCAAAGCTCATCCAAAATTTGGAGTGTTGGGGAGGGAGGGAGACTTTGGGATTGAAGAATATTTCCTTAAAAGATTAGGAACCACTGAACTTGTGTTTAACAATATTGCAGCTGGGCATGATCTGACCATTAGTGGTACCGCCATATTCCCAATTGGTACATGTATACCGTAGGAAGGAAGTGGAATATGTGCCACATATCAAATGTCTACGTGTTGTGCTCCAAGGCCATATTTAAATGTTATTGAAAGTTACCTCTGCCAGTCTGCCACACATTACCCGGCACCAATATTAGGTGGCCAACCTTGCAGCTCATGGTAAATACGAGGGACCATACAGCTATTAACACTTAGCTGTAATGTTTGGAAGTAGGGGAGACATATATGAACTCAGCTCCACCGTCAATAATCTGGGGTGAAACCCTTGATATAAGATGAACTGTCCGCCAAGACAGTCAGAGAACGAGTTACATGGCACCGAGAGCCGCAGCACAATACAGTAGTATCGGAGCAGATTACATGGGGCTGCCCTGTTCTACAGCTTACACTTTGTTACTAGGCTAGCAGCTAATCACAGGTGTCTGCTGGATTACGGGGTGATCTCGGGCAGGCTGTTGTGACAAGTGGGACTGCCGGAATGTGACAGCTATTTGCGGAGGCAGGAGGACTGCGATTGCGAGGAGACCAGGATCCTAAAACAATATGCACCATTGTGTCCTTAGCACTGGAGTTACCTCCTACCACTGCCCCCGACTCCATCTCCGCTGCCACACTCTGAAAGAGCCACTTGTGTGCCATCCAAGGAAATCAGGGAGCACAAAAGTTTTGCAGTGATTGTAAAATGGGAGTTATGATGGCAACCCACAATGTACATTCATCCCTTACTTCTATGCAATCAAATACAGACCACTATGCTTAAAGCTTCGCTTTGATAATCTATATAGCATAATATTTCATCCCCCTCTTCTCTCTAGTTATGATCTTACATAAAACAGGCTGTAACATGCAATGGCAGCAATGATCATGAGGATGGAAATCAGTAAGAAATAAGTCATCCATCTAACGCGTAAAAGGTTCCATACGCAATTATGGGGGCAGAGACCTTCAATTTCGGAGGGACTATACGACCATCTAATTGTGCACAAGAGCCGCCCCAATCTTCCCCATTGTGGGAGAGAAGGATCAGGGATGTAAGATGGAGCATTATAGCTCCATTATTCCAGCGGGAGTCTGATTTTCACTGCTGGACCAATCTGTGCATTGGCCGCATTAGTGACGCCACGACTATAGCTCACACTCAGCACTGCAGCCAATCAATGAGCTAAGTGGTTCTGTAGATTTAGATGGCATGAGCTGCTGAGCTGGGTGACTGGCTGCAGCAGCTATCTGTGCTGTATTCATGAAGTCACCGCTGCAGCCAATAAGCAGAGATCTGGCCGAGGAGGACAAGTATCATTGGTGTTTGTTGTTTTTACAACCATGCAATAGTTTGTGAAAAACCCCTTTAACATCTGACTGAACCATACACGCATGTGTATGAAAGGGAGTGGGAAAAGATAACTGGCCATACACCATTTTCAGCTGAGCGCGAATGGGGAGAGGGGAGTGAGTCGCTACCAGACTTGGGCATGTTGCCCCCCTTGACATCTACCCACACACAATGCATGGTTTGCCGTTCCCACCCACCACGTCTGGCCTGAGGGAGGTTTTCATGACTGTCCGATTCATCTCAATCATGTGCTTGCCATACAAACAACCTCCCTTCAATGACTAGGACAGTAGTCACAGTTTTGCCGCAAACCTGCAACATGTGAATAGATCTGATCCAAGGCACCAAGAGAAGCAAATGGTCTATGTGGGGTGCTGGGGAGAGGAGACACTTACTACTGTGCACAGTCGATTAGCTGATATTCATTCGATCTCTCATAGCAAGCCTTCACCCCTTCATCTTGCCAGAGCGCTTTTGTATGTTCGTAAAACTCCTGCAAGAGAATCAGAAGACAAATCACTTCGTATGTATCATGATCTCACTGAGATTTGGACAATCTGGTTGGATATAAAAAAAAAAAAAAAAAAAAAAAAAAAAAAAAAAGTATGTACTTTCACAAGATCCCCCCAGGTCTGGCGTTATATTCTCCCTTATGTAGTTCTATACACTGATCATGTAATGTATGGACAGTGACGGTCCCCTGATCCGGTCAGAACGTCTATAGGTCCTAACAGATCAGCTGCACTATGAATAAGATTAGTCCTGCTGACATTTTTTAATAAAAATAGCCTAGGATCGCCCTTCTGCCACCAAGACAAGAGTCTTCCATGTAATGCACAATGGTTTGGGCTGGAGATACTTCTCATATACCAAGTTTTGTTCCCTGTGTTTATGATGGGGGGATTTATAGTCTGTGCAAACACCTGTGCTCACTGGCCGTTAGTCACTGGGCATAAAGCACACTTGTCACGTGCCAACGCCAAGGGGACGCTGCTGCACAGATTATGATCAGAACCAGTAAAATTGGAAGGCTGGTGCAGATTGCACTGTTTTGACAGGACAGTCAGGTTCAGAGGAGTGGGAGAGGGGAGACGGGGCCAAGGATTAACGTGCAGGACAGTCCGCAGGATAGATTAAAGCAAGACAAAAAACAACCTGAGAGATGGGAGGGGATCGAGGTTTCAATAAAAGAATGCTTTCTTCAAAATGGTTCCCAGTTTGGCACCTTGCAGCACTGGTTAGACTGGTATGAGTGTTCAGAAAAGCGTAGGTGGATCGTCCGCTCAACATTTCTATGTGAAGTTCAGCTGAGGAATTTATACATGTGGCGGAGTAACATGTCCTTGACGGGCATTATATAACACGGCGGTGTGTGCAGGTACAGTTACACGGGGGATGACCGGCCCGTGGTGTCCCATATGGAGTCTGCCATGCTAAACTCATTCTCATCAAATCACAAGACTAACACCAAAAAAAAAAAAAATCTACGACAAAACACAGGTTTCTGCATCACACACATAGCAAAGCGTGAAAATCAGCAGCATAGATTGACATGCCCTGGATTTATGGTCCTCATACTTGCTCACTTTTCACTGAGGATTTTTTCTGCAGTATGTGGATGAGATTCAGGAAAATCTCCACTCTCCTGATACTCTGATATGGTGTGGACTTTCCACCTGCAAATCTGAAAAAAAAAGTCTGCAGCTTGTCCGCCCTTTGTGAACATGTCCACATTAGATCAAACCATGCTGAACCCGCCATCTAATGCAACACTACCTGACCGATGCTCTCGAGCGGCTGCAAAAACTACACCGCTGGGGTGGAAGCTGCAGTTCTGCAAAAGTCAGAGGGTTCTGATCTATGTATGGTCTCGATCCCTCACCAACCCAACAGATGAGAGGGAGAGAAGGATCTATTTGTTCAAGCTGCCAGAGTTTGAAAACACGTGATCGAGCCGATCATTCATGTAAGTTAGGGAATTGGTTGTCGCCAAACGAGCCATCACACATGGTCAGCCTTAGTGTACGTACGTGACAAACCATTACTGCCCAGTGCCATCCATCACCGACCTATAAGCATCCTACTATACTGACCAGACATACATGACATCACAATTAATGTCTCTATACGATATATATCACAAAACAAAGATCACCTCTGTAGTATAAAGACCCCCATACACATCAGATTGCTGTCAGCGCTCTCTTAACCCCCCGATACACCAGAGTGCTCCCTCTATGAGAGCCTGTCAGGCTCCTCTGGTGACGTCTTCTCTCCAGAGAGAACAAGAGAATCAGCCAAATAAATCCCAATGTGCCAATCCGTCTCTCCCCCGACATCGGTTGGGGGCCACTATGAAGGGCCATTACAACCTATACTTCAGGCAGGCTCGGGCATTCTTAGTATGGTGTTAATAGAGGCCTTAAAGGGGTTTTCCCACAAAAAAATTTTTATTTTTATTCCAAGATCTAGTGAATACAATTAGATGTGATTAAAAAAAAAAAATGTTCCTATGCTGAGATAATCTTATAAATGTGCCCCTGCTGTACTGTGTAATGGCTGAGTCTGACCATACAGGAACATGGTCTGATCATACCACATCTCCTGGGCAGGGGAGGAAGCAAAAGAGAGAATACAGATATTACAGAACGGGATCACAGCTGCTGGTTTGTGTGAGGTAAAACATCTCCCTGCCTGTTTTTAGACAATGTTTTACCTCACAAAAATAATCTTCTGTGACCCCGTGCTGTCCTGTCTGTATACTCTTTTGCGGCTTCCCCTGCCCAGGAGATGTGGTATGATCAGACCATGTTCCTGTACGGTCAGACACAGCCATTACACAGTACACAGCAGGGCACATTTATAAGATTATCTCAGCACAGGATTTTTTTAATCATATCCAATTGTGGAAATTATTATTATTCCAAGAGCTAGTGAATAAAATGAACTTTTGTTCGTGGAAAAAACCCTTTAAAATGTGTTAAGCAGACACCAGACAACACTTATCTTTGGGGAAAATAAGAGAAATTATAACATGATACCAATCTGACCACTGATTTCCTACCCATGATGAGAATCAGATTTGCACCAAATACTCGTTTAAGTACAGTACAGACCAAAAGTTTGGACACACCTTCTAATTTAAAGAAATTTCTGTATTTTCTTGACTATGAAAATTGTACATTCACACTGAAGGCATCACAACTATGAATTAACACATGTGGAATTATATACTTAACAAAAAAGTGTGAAACAACTGAAAATATGTCTTATATTCTAGGTTCTTCAAAGTAGCCACCTTTTGCTTTGATGACTGCTTTGCACACTCTTGGCATTCTCTTGATGAGCTTCAAGAGGTAGTCACCGGAAATGGTTTTCACTTCACAGGTGTGCCCTGTCAGGTTTAATAAGTGGGATTTCTTGCCTTATAAATGGGGTTGGGACCATACACTTTGCTCAGTGTGTGGAAGAAATTAGGAAGCCTTATGCACTTGGCTGGCACAGTTATATGCTGCCGACCAATGTGAACATGGCCAGTCCACGATACAGCAAGTCAATCCAGGCTCATTATGTGGGTTTCTCCTGAAACCTCATTCCTCCATAGTTTACACCATTGTTGGCAGCATTCCCCGTTTACACAATCTTCGCTCTGCATTGTGGCTCAACCAAAGGGTGCAACCTGAGCCCAAAAACCTAAAGAGGGAAGCAAACCGGTCCTAAATCCTATGAGACCATCCCTGTGACAATAATAAGGTCGTACAAAATCAGAAAAACATGGCCGCTTTCTTTCAACCGCAGTCCCACCCCTACCAACAGCCGCATTCACATCCGTGACCATGAGCTGCAATACCAGACACAACCTAAGGTCAGGTGTGGAGCTGTGTCTGGACTAATACAGCTTTATTAAAGAAATATTTAGATGAAAACCTTAAAACATAAAAATATCAATAAGCAGGTCGATGGGAAGACAAGGAGCAGTCTGACTGGTTCATGGTCGCCACTCTTACATTAACCCTATGTAGGTCAACAACGTCCTGTTGGCCTCCACAGGGTAGTATGCATGCATCAGAACTTTATACACATTCTACTACACAAGGCAATTTTGCAGTTCAGGTAAATTTGCTGAGGGGAGGGGGAGGTTAGTGTCAAAACCTTAAAGCGCACCGGTCAGCAGGATTGTGCTCAGTAAACTACATACACTGTCAGGCGGGTGACATTACACTGATTTAAATGATACCTTGGTTGATGAAATCCATCCTGTGGTTCTTGTGTAATCTTTACTTTCAGTTTGGAGATAATGGTATGCTCGTGCTTCGGCGCGGCCTGTGGGGGTGGGCGCTCTATCTGGTGCTCTGCTCTTATAACAGCTCACTTTGCCTTCACTGACCTGCCTCCTATTTTACCTAACCCCGCACTACTAGATGCATTATGTAAAATAGGAGGCAGGTCAGTAAACGATCAGTGAGCTGTCATCAGAGTATATACAGGAATATGTAAGCAGAGCACCAGATAGAGCTACCCCCCTACAGGCCGCCTCGAAGCACGAGCATATCATCATCTCCAAACTGAAAGTAAAGATTACACAAGAACCACAGCACAGATTTCATCAACCAAGGTATCATGTTAATCAGTGTAATGTCACCCACCTGACAGTGTATGTAGTTTACTGAGCACAATCCTGCTGACAGGTACGCTTTAAATGATTACTTGATTTTGCAAGGGAAACACTGTCCCCTGCAAAATTACAGTAACTTTTTTAACAGGCAAATTAAAAGCAGTGCTGTTGTCTCTCTTTACCCTACGGTCTGGTCGTATCGCAATAACCGGCCCGACTGAGTGAATTGCCTTATATGCACCTATGAGCCATATAGCAACAGTCAGGGGGCGCAACGGTCAGGGGGCGCAACGGTCAGGGGGCGCTGCAATCGTGCATGGTCCACGTTTCACCTTGTGACTGTCGGCCTAGACTACTCTGGTCTTATTAGCGCACAGCTGCCGACGTTTAGTGTGGCAGCGTCAGGGGAATTTTTTACGGCACAGGGACTGTGCACACTCATTAACCAAAGGTAATTGGTTAGGGACTGGAATACAGAGCAATTAGGAGAAATAATTACACCTACAGCAGAATGGGAAAGGGTTAAACACCTAATGAAAGGTGCAGCAAGGTATTTCTTCACAAGCAGCTGTGGCACGCCAAGTGCAATGTGGGCAGCTAGTAAGTACTAGGAGGATCATTGATGGGGTGACAACAGTAGGAATCAATGAGCTATGGCTCACTATGGTTCAGGACCCCCTGATACAGATCGAGCCTCATTGCGGATGCAGACTCCAGGTCTGGCCATACAGGAGATAGTGGTCTACCAAAAAAAGTGTTCAGTCAACAACTCTCTCTCCCAACCCAGCCGAGCAGGCTCGGGTTTTCAATAGAGGAAAAAGCACCTTTGGCAGCGGCTGATCTCCTCTAAAAAGAACAGGATCAAGCAATGACATTCCAAATGGTCTGATACTTTTCTCAGAGGATAGGTGTTTGGAGGCCCCCATAGAAATCAGGTGGTCAGCATTTTCCACCAAAACCAGTCGACTTACATCTAATGTGTATGGGGGGTCCTTAGACCTTTTCTTGAGCAGTTTGCACATACCTATTATCTTATAGGGGTATCCTGGTAAGGCCATGTTCACACTTTTAGTATTCACCATCAGTATTTGTAAGCGAAAATCAGGCGTGGAACAATCAGAGGAAAAGTATAATAGATACATGTCACCACTTCTGTATTTATCACCCACTCCTGGTTTTGGCTTACAAATACTGATGTAAAATACTGATATAGTGTGAACATGGCTTAAGGAGCATTTACAAACTATGTACTGGATATGTATGTGTCCAAGCGCTGAGACCCCCAATGATTCCCAGACTGTGGCTAGAGAAGTTTTAATGGAGAAGCAGGATGGATACTAGAACGCAGTTGCATTTGGAGTGACTGGCGGGGGTCCTAGAGGTTTATCACAGATCATAAATGCTTCTGACCAGAAGACCCATTTAAGTATGTGGACTTTCTTAGTGAGATCTACCAAAGAAAACCGAATTCTGCTTAAAATCTATTGAAAGGAAATGTGACGTTGAAAGTCATGATAATTTATGGTGGGGCACAAGTTGTACCATATTGGTGCGGCACGAAGTCCGCTGCCCATGGTTGCATTACAATGCTGAACTTCGCACCTGCAGGGCAGTCAGATCACTTTCTAGGGCAGTTCTCCTAAACATCCATAAATCAACGTGGCCCACTCTGTACATGAAGTCGGGACACATAAGTAATTTAGCTAGAAGGTAAGACAAGTACCGTCTGTACCATAAATCCTATATATTCAAGTCCAAAATACATAACTAGGTTTTAATATTAACTTTCTATATAGGACAGCAGTCAGCACAGCTATGAGGAAGCTTTGACAGTAAGAGCAGCGAGTGTGCATGTGCTGTGAAGGGTGCTGGCTGCATGTCTTATGGACACGGCCTGCGCAGACACTAAAACCAGCAAAGTGACAAGGTGCAGCCTCCAAGATTAGAAAGATACACTCCGGTATGTGAGATCATGGGCCTGTCTATGCACAGCACAGAGGACCATGCACATGGGTCAATGACCTACCAGAGAAGAAGATGAGAACACAAATGGCCATAATAAGCGGAAAAAACTAAGACATCATAGTAAAGTCTGGAGAAAAAAAATCTGCACCCAAAATGTTACCCAAGGACAAGCTGGTTTTAGGTTAGTCGTAGATCGCCACAGCAGCACCGATCCCTTTCTGATAGAACATATTTGTAGAATGAAGCATCTCCTACATCACACCTGTAATTACACAATCCTGGACTTTCCTGATAACAAGGCTTTTGTACACATAAGGGGCTCGCAGATAATAAACGGTCCATTTACGGCAGGGGTGCACAACAGCTTTTTGGTCCAAGGGCCACAAGAGTAGCAAATGTATTCCTTTAAAATACCCCCCTTTTTTTTTTTAAATTAATACATACATAACCAGACCCACAGTCAGTACATGACTTCATCACCAGAACCAAGTTTTCAAACTGAGGAGGATTTGGAGTTTAAACTAAAAAATCTCAGTGTGAACACACCATAACTTTCACTGAGTTTTTGAGCAGAAGCTCACTCCTCAATCTTAAAACACCAAGCTTTGAGATTTAACCTAGCCATGTAGCACGTAATCTGACCATGTATTGATGGTGCTTCTGATCTAGTATACATAGCAATCCATAACTAAATACAGCACCAAACTTAGTGCAGCGTTTAATTGTAATGTCAGGTCAGTGCCATAAACACTTGTATTGCATGAACCAGTCCTCATCAGGCCACTGACCATACAGGAACCACAGCAAGGAGACACAGGCAGTGTCACAAATAAACATTATATCCAAGTACCTTATAGGTGACATCTCTTATTAAAGTCGTTTCCATCCCTGTTCTCTCCATGTAGTACTTTTCACATCCACAGCTCACCTCTGCAGATTTCCCTCTTCTACGGTCTTCTGCAGCACACACACTGACATGGTGCCCTTAAAAATAAAAGTATTATAATGCCCCACAAATAATAATCTATGCTGAGCCCCTGAATAAATTATTCCCCCAGCCTGCTGCCCCCCCCTCCACAATGTGACCCCCCTCGGCCCGCTGCCCCCCCTCCACAATGTCCCCACCACCCCCCACAATAGCCCCCCCACCCGCTGCCCCCCCCCGCAATGCCCCCCCTTTGCAATGTCGTCCCCCCTCCCCAATGACCCCTTTCCTCCTTAACAATGTCCCCCCCCCTGCTGCCCCCTTCCACAATGTCCCCCATCACAATGTCCCCCCCCACAATGTCCCCTTTCCTCCTTCACAATGTCCCCCCCCCCGCTGCCCCCCTCCACAATGTCCCCTTTCTCCCCTTCACAATGTCCCCCCCGCCCGCTGCCCCCCTCCACAATGTCCCCCCTTCCCGCCACCCCCCTCTACAATGTCGCCCCCCCCAATGACCCCCCCTTCCCTCCCATGTCTCACCCCTTCCCACCTTTATAATGCCCCCCCCACACTGCCTCGCTCCATAATGTTCCCCCCTCACACTGCCCCACTCCATAATACCCCCCACATTGCTCCTTCACGCACAATTTCCCCCCTACTGCCCATAATGTGCCCTCATAGTAACACCCAACCATCTACAATACTAATCCCTATATTCAATCCTTGCTCCTTACCACTTCTTGCAGTGCCCACTGCATCCTTGGCACTGCGTCCTAGAAGTATGATGAGATCAGCAGCGTGATGACCTCATCACGCTGCTGCACATCGGGGCACTGACAAATGGTCCCCTGCTCCTGTCTTGGCGCTGAAGTGTTGAAATGTATTTGAGTCTGAAAGACGTGAATACATTTGATTACAGGAAGAAGAGAGCTGTGGTCTATCGGTTCTCCGCGGGCTCCAAGAAATCCTTTGGCAGGCCGCATGTTGAGCAGGCCTGATATATGGGAAGCGTCACAAGCTAGAGTGTACTACAAGGAGGATTTATAGGGAGCAAAAAGAAGTCTACACTTTTGGGGTATTTAGCGTCTGGATGCACCAGGGATCTAAAGACGAGAAGAATTAATTAGTTTTAAAAATTAAGTGCGCCCCAGGTACCGACCAAGACGGCAATGCCATCAATTAGGTAGCAAGTCAGGACAAGAAGAGAAGCTGCCATGCCTTCTTGTTCACTAAGACATGTATAAACCATACAGGATCTGGAGATTTCCTAATAAAATAATACTGATGTAAAAATTTAGGACCTGTCAGCAACTAAAACTGAATATCACCACAAAGCAAGTTCCTCAACATGGCTTCTTTTGTGAAGGCGAGAGAGTCACAGTGGGAATATACTAACCTTCAGTACATGATAAATCTGCCGACCAGTTAGACAAGTGTTAAAGGGGCTATCCAGTGCTTCTCTGCTGACAGCTGCGGCCGACAGACATCACTCACTTGTCCCTTTCTACTTAAAGGATTTTTTAATGGGGATCTGACCGCCAACACTACATTTGTGTGTAATGGGACTGCAGGAGAAAACAAGAGCGCTGAGCTCAGTATTCATATTGGTGGGGATCCTGGTGGTCACATGCCTAATCAGAAAGTTATCCATCCTCTGTAAAGAAAAAACTTCCAATGTTGGGAAAAACCCTTTAATAGGACAGGTGGATGTTACCTACTGGGCTTCCACAATCCCTGCTCATACCAAGCAAGTACCTGCCAACCCAATGTCATCAGTGCTCTCACTTCCCGACAGGATATGTACCCCTTTAATTCTTAAGGTGGCATACATCTAGAGGATTGATTGTGAAGGCAGAAGCCTGACAGACCATCTATTGGAGTAAGTTCTACATTTCTTCCAAAGGTAAGCCGTCAGAGGTGACTGAATGATGCTCGTCACCCCCCTCCCCACCTTCAACATATATAAACCAATAAACCTGTCTAATCCACCTAGTGTACATATTTATGGGGGAATAGGGAGTGTCAAGAAGGACCCGCTTTAGTAGGAAATGGGATTTTTTTTCCTTCTGTGTAACACATGGTTACAGACACAGCCATCTGGTCAGAATCAGATACTTACAGCCGGAAAGTCAAAATCCTTGTGACTCGGTAAGCTTGTGATATAATCAATTCGGAACTGGTTGTCTGGGTTCGCTAGCTCCACTGGAGGCGACAGATTGCACATCGCTGTTACTATGGTCTGCAAAGAAAAGAAAACGCAGACATTTTATCCAATCAGGAACATTTGGAGATTACAATATCCGTGATATGTGGGGTGGGGGTGTACTTACTTCAATGGCCTCTTTTATGTTATTCTTTATATCTTGAATTTTTACCTTTTTCTCCCTGAAAGAAAATATTAAGATATTACAAGCCCATCCAACTTATGATATAGAAAACCTATTATATATGAAGATAGTGATGTGGCTGTATAGGTGCAGGTCCTCTGCTAAAAACGGTACTTTATGTGCAGAGATCCGAGGTGTCAGTCATTAATAAAAAACATATGCAAATCAGGCAGGTAGCACAATGGGGCGTGTCTCTGCACTTTGACTTTCAAGGGCACTGACACGCCCCCCATGCACTTCTGGCCTGATATGAATGTCTTCTACACTAGATTTCTTATGACTGACACATTGGATCTCAAAAGAAAAACAAAAAAAAAACAGAATTTTTACGGTGGGACAAATGACCAGTCAGACCACTACTTCCATATGTAACAAGTGGCTGACAGAGTCCCTTTTAAATGCAAGATGAACATATTAGTAACTCCGATGTATGGATGCAGGGATAACGTTAGATCCTACAGTAACCATCAAAACCCACAGTGTCCTTCACGGTTTACAATGACATCCTATAATCACAGGACAGGGCCAGATGCATTCCATGATGGACACGACTGGCACCCAACAGTCCCATCTTCTACAGGTGGCTCCCAATGGGATACAGCCTAAGCAGGCTTCAGCCAAAATAAACCTTTTAACAACAATAAATTATCACTTGATCAAAAACTAATCAGGAACCCAAGCTCCAGATCCCTCACACCCTCCCATCCAGTGTGCATTACACAGCGCCGGTCCAAGAAATTTCCTGCCTGCAGTATTTCAGGAAGGAGCAGGACACCATATACATTGTGGTCGACCAGAATATTATGCATGTTTTGATCATTGGGGAGGGGGGGGTCCAGATGCCAAGACCTCCAATGATCATTGGTCAGCTGAACGCAGTGCCCTGTCGGATGTGTTTGGCATGCTCGGCTATCCTCAGAGAGGAGCGCTGTATGGAGGCAGTACTCGCTGAGCATTGCTGGCCTCATTTCAATGACTGGCCAGGGTTTTGGCACCAATTTTCCCACCCTGACTAAAACATCTGACATGCCACTGTCACTTTCTGAAATTCCAGGTACGTTTTACAGGTCAGTGGCGTAGCTGTAGAGGTAACGGCTGCCCGAGAGGGCCCATGAGGACGACACCGCTACTATACCTGCACAGTGTTAGCTGGGGGCCCTGATGGAAGCAGAAATGTCAGGTTACACCTTAGCATCCAAATACTCATTGACATCAACATCTGCACATTGTCGCCAGCTTTACCATTCAGGCAATATACATAAAGCCGCACAATATTCTTATGAACTGCCAGACAAGCGTTATGGGGGAAGGGGGACCTTTGACGCCGACGCGTAATGCAGATTTTCACATTATATTATACTGCCATTTTCTTGGGCTGTAGAGGGGAAGGCAAGTCATCTTTGCCTATGGCAAATAAGACACATTTACTATAAGGGTCTGCGGTATAAATTTGATGTGTACACTCTGATTTCATCCGCAGACAAAGATCTGCTCCAATCACAATAATCTGCAGGCTTGTGTGTGAATCTGTGGCATGTGAACACAGGTCTTGGCTTTTGGGGGGTAAACTGTAGCAAATAAGAAAATGCAGATGACTGTTTTCAGAAAGCAGAAAGACAAGCACTCCCATCATCACATAACAGGATCCTCAGAAGGGTAACAGCCCGACATCTACTCTACAAGATCCTGTAATGGTCCCATCTGGGTCCATAGGGACGACAGCCGCGAGGGTCCGTCACATGATCCCGAGGACCTAATAAGGCAGTCATTTCCCCTGCACACAGAAACGCGCAGGCAATTAGTACGGTCAGGTTTAGAGACTCGCTGGAACAGAGGAAGAAACACACTGTAAGTGGGAGGACGCAGCCGGCACTGACACACAAACTTCTATCTTGGCAAATTTACTGGCAAAACGGTATCAATCTGTGCATCGGGGGAACAGAACACGATCGCTGCCAACACATTAACCCTATCCTCCGGAGACTGAACTAGAATGTGACGGCGTTCATGTGCATCATCTCTTGGGTCATCAACATTTCCCTTTTATCTATTGCAAACAGCGAAATGTGAATAAGATCTACCGGAGAGATCAATACAATTCTAAAAGAAGTCCTGGACTCATTGCCCCTCACCCCCATAATCTGTATTCAGGGTCTCCTGCTGTAACAGCTGGCCACATATAAAAACTGGACTACCCCTCAATATGGGGACCACATGGCCAAAACTTTGGCCCATTTGAAGTTAGGTTGCCAAGAAAACAGCGGGCCAATATATTTATGCGGAGTACAGTAGTAGTCCTGCCGACAATTAACAAGACACTGGTCCATAAAAGTCAACTACATGCAATCTGTGCCCATTCGCACTTATTAACTATGCCAAGGGGCATAGCCTACAAAAAAACATCACTGCACACGACACCCAATTTAACAGATCACTCCAGGATAAAAAAAAAACAAAACTACACCTAGTGCAGTGCAAGAATTTGGCGGCTATATACCTAAAGCAGAGTCCAGACAGCTGCAATGCCCGGACTGACCGTGGGTACACAACCGCTCACAGGCCTATGCACAGACGCGCAGTCAGCACGAGCATTGTGGTCTTTATAAGTACCATTAAATATGGCTGCTGAAACCAAACCGTGTGCTAAATACACACATCGTAAGTGACAGACGAGCAAAAAGATTCATACTACCCTGCTCCGGCCTCCAGTTCAGTGCTCATTGCAGCACAGCATCCTAGGCTTATTAGGCCCCCCATGACTTCATAACATACTTCACGGGGGCCTAATTGGCAGCAGAGACACCTTATATGCCAGGCAGCCGAATGCTGGCGCAGAAGCAAGCACTGTCCTCTTGACAGAACTGGATGCCGGAGCAGGTTAGGGCAAATCTTTTTGCTCACCGCTACCAACATACAACCTCTCAGGCCCCGAAGTCGACTGTGAGGGATTTTCCAGTCTATAAAAATTCATCATCTATCCACCGGATAAATAAGAAATGTTAGATCCACTGTAGAACGGGAACCTATGTGCCCTGCCTGTAAGACCGCAAGCAGGGAGAGCCGAATGGAGTTGCTGGTAGAGCACGCACCCTGCTGCTCCAACCCTTATCAAAAGGAATGAGGATGAATGCCAAGCGCAGCCATCTTAATCAGTGCCATAGACATTCAATAGAGTGTCACAACCAGGGCTGTGGAGTCGGAGTCGATGTCCATTATGGTGGAGTCGGCATAAAATGGACCAACTCCTAAAATACATAATAAATTGGGTACAGTAATTCAATGCAGTTTGTGGGGAATATTTTTTCATAAGAATTTGGGAAAGTTGTGAAATGTCCTATAAATGTCTGTCCTATTCCTGATCTAAGGGTCTAGACTTTTAGCTGAGATTAATCTGTGCTACAGTAAATTTATCACTTAAACATGAGCCATGTATGAGGGAGTCGGAGTCATGGAAATTGAGGAGTCGGAGGTTTGGCTTACCGACTCCACAGGCCTGGCCAAACACATTGCGTGGCAGTCGCTCCATTCAGCTTCCCCTGGCGGCAGCCTTGTGATAGGAAAGGGGGGGGCGGTCCACGAAATAGATCTCTGCCCTAACAATCATTACCTATTCAGTGGCTAAAGTGTCTATATTTCTAGACTGGAATATGTTTATCATGGTCTAAATCAGCTTTACCTGAATTGTTCATTTCATTTACGACTATGTTCACATGTCCAGTAATCATCAGCTAGAACGGATTCAGCAGCAATCCGTTGGCAAAAAAGTTAGGCAAACACAGCATTGTCTGTTTTTAAAATACCGATTTCAGCTGGATCCGTTTTTTTGTTTTTTTTGTTTGTTTTTTTAACATTGAAGTCTATGGAAAAACAGATCTGTTAAGCAGCCATCCGTTCTCCATTTGAAACAGATCCGTTTTTGTTTTTTTTTTGCTTACTAGAGGTGGTAAAATAAATAGTTAAGACTACTGGACATGTGAACTGTCAAGTAATCATCTATTTGAAACTGATTATCAGCAAAAAAGTTTTCCATAGACTTCAATGTAAAAAAAAAAAAAAAAGTATGTATGTATACACTATATGTACACACTAAAGTGGAAGCCATTCCCTTGTATTATAAGACTCGCTCCCTTTACATAGGAGAACATTAATACAGCAGGACGTAGAGGATCAACTGCTACATAAAGATTCAGCACCCCGCGCAGCAAAGAATGGATATTTTCAGACCAACTTTGGTGTCTGTTACAATATTATTAAATAGAATACTCCTGTCTGATCAGGTAATGCTCTTGATCGTAGCCAGCATGCCTCATCAGCAGCCCACCTCCCTCCAGAGGGACAGTGGGTGGCCCCATAAAAATTAGTCAACATTTTCCTGGATTTTGGACAACTACATCAGGGAAGATTATACAGAAGACTCAAAACAGCTGCAATATAAAATAATATGTGGAAGATCGCAAACATCACAGCTCTTATTTGTGCTGGAGACCCGGTATAACTGGCTCAATACACAATGACGCCAGCAGTAAAGCAAGTGCCAGGATTGAACAGAATCCATCAGGTTTCTGTGTTACATGTTTTTTTTTTTTTTTTTTTTTATAAAAAAGGTTGGCAATTTTCCCCCCATATTGTAATCTCTATTAAAAACATTGTAATTTTCATGCTGGCTTTTTTTTTTTTTTTTTTAAACCGAACTTTCTAAACTTCATGTTTCAGGAAATGCACAAGAACATTAACAGCATCGACTCATGCAGACACTATGTTTTGTATTGAAGCATCTAATGAGAGTGTGCAAAGGCAATTTATACTGCAGGTGTTTTTCTGATGACACGTTCCCTTTAAAGACAAAGGACTGTGTCAATATACAAATGTACAGAAATACACTGAACTAAACCCTCTGTGACAATGTCACATAATAGCAAGGGCACAATGCACAGAAACACACTTTCAGGCCCCCACAGAGCCATAAGTTTAACTGAAGCATTTTTTTCAGGGTTCCTACATTGTCCTATCATGTACATGCATTTTCTATGGTGCTTTAAAGTTATATAGAGAAAAATAACCCCAAAACACTGTACCCAGAGCGAGAGGAGTGGGGACACAAAAGCTGTAGGCAGAACATATCAGAGATAATAGTATTTTATTATTTTATGAGCCACACACCCTATTACTTGTAGCTCTCAGATGTGGCTAATCAAGGACACATTTAGCTTAGGGGCGATATGTACAATATACCAAATATGCTACAACACCCAAAGGGTAATGCTATATAATAAGATATCTAATCATTGCCTAGAACGGCTTAGATATAACCTTTGTAGCAGGGAACGCCCCGAGTGCACCCATGGCGTCACATACTAATTACTTATCAGTCTGGAGAACCTGAACACAACCTGAAGGCTTTAATAGCATTTCTTAGATTACAGCCATTTTGAGCCAGAAAACAAAGTCCAAGAGAAATGACACTTCCCGCGTGTCACATTAGTCGTGATCATAAACTTTTACCTACTGCTTTCCCGAGCTGGAGAGAAGGCGCCTCAAAGGTGGCCGGGAGTCTGCACCCAACATCTCCACACAGGGTAGTCACACAACGACAAGTCAATGCCCCTCAACTATCCTGGCTACAGGATGTTAAAGGGGCTTCCCTTCACGAATACCACAATGCACGACACCAGCAGCAGTGACAACACTGCACAGTCCATATCCGTCACGATAGATGAATAAAATACATTGCAAATGACTGTTCTTTACCTCTGATAGCTATATAATATATTGGAGGGCCGGCGGCAACCTGCCCAAAAGTCCTATTAAGTCCATCACATGTGAAGATCCATATCAGTAGATGCACTTACTCAGCATTAAAGCCATTCACATGAAGAATTCTCATCTGCTTCACGATTGTGCTTTTGCCCGACTCTCCAGCACCTAGAAAGACAAAAGCGGTATATTAATTCTGAGAAGACAGTGCATTGCAATCTATTAAAACCAGCCAAACAATGTGAAGTATAAGGCACAAAGTTATGTCCCTGGGTGAAAAGAACTGGATACACAAGTCTATTCGATAATAAAAGGAGCTTTTCCAGCTCCAACAACTTTCATTTTCACCGTGTAACAGTATCCAAGACACAAACAGGAAGACTAAGATCTCGCGACTGAGGCTCGGCACGTCTGACAGGCGACAGAACATGCTCTGCACATCCCAGCTCTGCTAGTGCTGGCCACACACACTAGAGATGAGCAGAAGTGGCCTGGAGAGGGGTGGAGATTTGGACCCAGGAAAACAGTCAGTATTCACAATCATTTATCACTGATCTACAAGACAGAAGATAAATGTGTGATCGGAAGGTGTCCAACTGCTGAGCCCCTCACCGGGCCCAAAACCCCATGGGTGAGCTGAGCAGTAATGAACACATGTGGACACCAGTCCCGTAGGGGGGCAATGAAAGAAGCAGTAGTTGGACATAAAAGATGGGACCACCAGCGATCATACATTTGTCACCCATTCTGTGGATAGGTGTTATAGGTTTATGGGACAACCCCTTTAAGAAGGCCATACACAATAGCCAAGCCATCTACAAAACGCTAGTTTATTATAACAAGAAAAGGTTTAATTGTCTGCATGAACAAAAGATCAAGCATATTGAAATACAACAGGCCCATCCCTCTTTTACTTGCAGGCCCTGAGCCACGGATCGCCCAAAGTGCATCCTTTACTTTGGTCTGCGTGAGTAAACAGGCCATTAAACGGCCGACGATCGTTTAGTGCTGCCGTTCTGTCCGTGTAAATGGACCCCAAGGCTCTCTGATAGGAGAACGGTTACAGAAGATGCTAGATCACTTCTGGATAATCCATGGGAGGGAACAGTAATGGCCACAAACAGTAAAAGTGATTAGAGAAATATGTATAATTACAACCAAGATCCATTACAGCAGGGAGCATCAAGACTGTTTCCCATTAATCACGTGTTTCAGAAGGCCATGTTCACACTTTTTTTCTGCAGTAAAAGCGCAACATTGAAAACAGGTTTTGCAACTTTTTTTTTTACATTCATTTTTTTGGGTGAAAATTACACATGTGATTGGTCTTTAATGCAAAAGCGCAGAAAAACCTGTTCACAGCGTTCTTTTGTTTTTATTTGCACCCATTGCTTTCTATGGGTAAAAAAAAAAAAAAGCTACAAAAACGCAGTAAGCATTCACGTCGCAGGTTTACAAAATGCCACAGTTCTCAAACTTCGTCGGAAAAAAACAACACAGAAAAACAAAGCGTGTAAATGAGATTTCGTTGGTACTGTAAAATGCAGCTCATTTCCGTAAATGGAGAAAAAAAACACTGCGTGTGAATACAGCTAAAGAGAATGTGCCAACAAGAAAATTGTTTAAATCTGATTTTTACGTTCTCTTTATTTTTATTTTTTTTAAATACATGTATTGGATTCACAAACGGATGCTTTCAGCAGCTACATGGTCAGAGGCAGCAGACAGGCTCTGACTCACTGATTTGTTCTGAGCATGCTGTCATCAGGGCAAAGGTCGCTGGGACATAAGGGGGAGGAGGTGAGCTGTGACATCACACATTGTGAATGCTGGATCTGGAGTATTAATACTCATTGTAATCCTGCCTCTGATAATGACTGGCGAACAGGAAGCTCATTTTGTTTTTTTATTCTGACAGCAATTTGGAATTTATTTTTTTTGCTACATAAAAACCTGATTTAAGTAATAATTTCCCTTTTTTTTTTTAAAAAGAGCAGCAGGAGAATTGCTGTGAAATTATCCTTCCTACAACCATTCACCTCTGCGTTCTGTATCCGGAATAGAACTGAACTCCGGACAGACCACATCAGCATTAGTTGGTCATTGACATAAATGCAGTGCTTCAGGTTTCTGATAAATGACAGTCATTATAATCCCCCACGACCCCAAAAAATAAAATAAATACAACATCCTGCTCCCCCAAGTACTAAAATTTGAGACGGAGCGGCCTATGGCTGATGTAAACCAAGCCTTAGTTACAAGCTTTACATAGAGTCTGTCGGCACAAAATGACTTTACAAACCAAGCACAGACACTCAGTGCACCATGGCGTGGTCCAACCTACACGTTTTCCCTCTCTCCGACCCTCTTCTCCTTGATTGGCAGGTCTGGCTTTACAGGAACCAGAGGAGTTGAAGACACTTGTTTTTCATCTAAGTGGGAAGATGCACTGAACTTAACCACACCAAGGGTGCACCAAGCGCCTGTGCTTTGTTTGTACAGTCACCGCAGATGTAATGCGCCCCTATGTCGAGGAGTAGACCTGGCTATATAACATCTGTGTTGGAGAGACAGAATCAACTTCTATGGGTTATAAACTTCAGGTTACACATTGCCGGTAGATTCTGTGTGCCCCGTCTGCGACTTGCCATTTTAGAGCTGCAATTTGACTGAAAAATAAAACCCGCCAAATTATAAATATATTATGGAAATCCAAGTTTTCTTTTTTTTTTTTTTTTATGACTGCGACCTTTGATCTAACACAATTTGGCAATGCCATCTTAATGTTGCATAGAACTTAGTCTAGGCTCTCTATATAGTAAGGCTAGGTGCACACAGTGTTTCAAAAGTCGTGTGAATGGAGTGGATCATGCGCACTGCCGCTCCATTCATTCTCTCCAGCAGTACTGGAGATAGCACAGTACTGCGCTCGGCTGATCTTTGACACTCTCGTGAGAACGAATGGAGCCGGAAGTGCACATGATCAGACATTTGCCCATTCACACAGGGCTTTGGGGTCCCAGCTTTAAAATACATAGTGATCAGGGTTATCCTCTATCCACAGAGTATGGATACAAAAACTTAAAAACCTGGTACAACCCCTCTAAGCAGCTCCTGATGACATCAATTCCAAACTAGGCACTATCTATATCTAATCAGAAGGCTGGAAAAAGTGTTTCAAGAAATCAAAAACTCCTCCAACACTGGGTGTGCACACAGCCCAACACAAGCAGCTTTACATCATTAGTGGATAAAATATTCATTTATTTTACCAATGGGGTCTGGGATTAGAATCAGACCAGCGCAATGGCCTGTGATTCTCCAGGGAGTTACACCAAAAATACACTGCTCAAAAAAATAAAGGGAACACAAACAGAATATAACTCCAAGTAAATCAAACTTCTGTGAAATCAAACTGTCCACTTAGGAAGCAACACTGATTGACAATCAATTTCACATGCTGTTGTGCAAATGGAATAGACAATAGATGGAAATTATTGGCAATTATCAAGACACCCTCAATAAAGGAGTGGTCCTGCAGATGGGGGACCACAGACCACATCTCAGTACCAATGCTTTCTGGCTGATGTTTTGGTCACTTTTGAATGTTGGTTGTGCTTTCACACTCGTGGTAGCATGAGAAGGACTCTACAACCCACAGAAGTTGCTCAGGTAGTGCAGCTCATCCAGGATGGCACATCAATGCGAGCTGTGGCAAGGTTTGCTGTGTCTATCAGCATAGTGTCCAGAGGCTGGAGGCTCTACCAGGAGACAGGCCAGTGCACCAGGAGATGTGGAGGGGGCCGTAGGAGGGCAACAACCCAGCAGCAAGATCGCTACCTCCGCTTTTGTGCCCGGAGGAACAGGAGGAGCACTGCCAGAGCCATGCAAAATGACCTCCAGCAGGCCACAAATGTGCATGTGTCTGCACAAACGGTTAAAAACAGACTCCACGAGGGTGGTATGAGGGCCCGACGTCCAAAGATAGGGGTTGTGCTCACAGCCCAACACCGTGCAGGACGCTTGCCATTTGCCACAGAACACCAGGATTGGCAAAGTCGCCACTGGCACCCTGTGCTCTTCACAGATGAAAGCAGGTTCACACTGAGCACATGTGACAGACGTGACAGAGTCTGGAGACGCCGTGGAGAGCCATCTGCTGCCTGCAACATCCTTCAGCATGACCGGTTTGGCAGTGGGTCAGTAATGGTGTGGGGTGGCATTTCTTTAGAGGGCCGCACAGCCCTCCATGTGCTCGCCAGAGGTAGCCTGACTGCCATTAGGTACTGAGATGAGATCCTCAGACCCCTTGTGAGACCATATGCTGGTGCGGATGGCCCTGGGTTCCTCCTAATGCAGGACAATGCCAGACCTCATGTGGCTGGAGTGCGTCAGCAGTTCCTGCAAGATGAAGGCATTGACGCTATGGACTGGCCCGCCCGTTCCCCAGACCTGAATCCAATTGAGCACATCTGGGACATCATGTCTCGCTCTATCCACCAACGTCATGTTGCACCACAGACTGTCCAGGAGTTGGCGGATGCTTTAGTCCAGGTCTGGGAGGAGATCCCACAGGAGACCATCCACAACCTCATCAGGAGCATGCCCAGGCGTTGTAGGGAGGTCATACAGGCACGTGGAGGCCACACACAATACTGAGCCTCATTTTGACTTGTTTTAAAGGACATTACATCAAAGTTGGATCAGCCTGTGGTGTGTTTTCCCACCTTAATTTAGGGGGGAGGGGGACTTCAAATCCAGGCCTCCATTGGTTAATAATTTGATTTCCATTGATGATTTTTGTGTGATTTTGTGGTCAGCGCATTCAACTTTGTACAGAACAAAGTATTCAATGAGAATATTTCATTCATTCAGATCTAGGATGTGTTATTTGAGTGTTCCCTTTATTTTTTTGAGCAGTGTATATTCCTGACCATATAACATGCAGTCAGTCCACAGTGTGCAGAATATGGAGGATTTGACTTTTTCCTACATATTTTACAGGATGAACAACAGTACAGTTACAGAATTTGCCAATATTGAAGAAATTCTCTAGAAGTGTGAGATGATTTTTGTTGATTTGTATGAGACTGTCAAAGAAAAAAAAACAAAACAAAAACCCACAAAAGGCTGTTCTTTTGTGATGTAATTTGTAAATTGGCTTTCAACTTGATTGTTGGGACCTGTTCACACTGGGCGAGTACACCGTGGATTTTACAGTAGCAGCACTGAGGATGAGACTTTACAAATTCTCATAAGTACAATAAGGAGTAAATGTAGTGTTAGATCTCAGACTTTTTTTGAGTAAAAAAAAAAAAAAAAAAAAAAATGATCCGATTTTTCATTGTTTCGGATCAGTTTCATTGTCGTTTTGTCAGTGACTGGTTTTTACCATCAAAGATTTTACAATACGCTTTTAAAAGAAAAAAAAAAAGAAAAAGGGGGCGTTAAAAGCTTCTTACCTACTGCAATGTTAAAAATGGACAGCGCACGGATTATGCATGGACAGTGTCAGTGTGCTGTCCATGGATTTTCATTGGACCACATATACTTTTGGCGAACTTTGGGCTGCGACTCAGATCAAAAACTAACATGTCTCCTTTTTTTTGTGGACCACTCATTGCGCAAAATTGGACATGTGAACAGCCACAGACTATAAAGAGTACATGTTCTATCCGTGAAAAATCAGATTGTATCCTTGCACTGCAAACACTACAGCAAATCCACAGCACTGGAGGAAGGTCCCGTGGGAACGTCCCTTTAATGTCTGCATGTGTTGGCAGGTAATACCGCCTGCTGGAGCAAGGCTTGGTATCATAAATGTATGTGTGCATGGGACTGATATTTCACCATGAATTGGCACGTGGAATATCTTCTGCATATCACAGGACAAGCATTGGGGATGAGATCCTACTAAACCTCAGACTACTGCACAGAGATCCGCACCAGGAAGTACCTGGCGCAGCGGATGTGACACCTACAGCACATCACTTTACACTGTGGATTTCATCCTTTGTAAAGCAAAATGTGTGTGTGTGTGTGTGGGGGGGGGGGGGGGGGGGGTTGCAGAATTTTGGCATGTGTGGACATGGACATCCCTGAAGAGTATATTTCAAAAGCCACATGAAAAACTAACCACTCAACAATAGGAAATCCACATTGGGGTGTGTCCACACTGAGTATTATTGCAGAGTTTTAGAAGCAAAAACTCCAAAAACCAGAAGATAAAAAACAATGAGCTTCCATTGGAGAGTTGGGAGTGAGGACACACCCTTGCAAGTTTTCTGACAAAGTTTTGAAAACTTTGCAAGGGAAAAAAAAAACACAAAAAAAAACACACACCTTTTTAAAATTGCATCAAAAGCCACATCAGATCTAGAAAGCGTTGAAAACAAAAATGCATTCATCATGTAGACTTCTCTTGAAGAGAAACACATTTGTCCATCTCGGAAACTTCGGTGAACATGTCCTTTGGGGTAGATTCACGTAAGGTGTCAGACATTGGCCGAACAAAGCTAGGGAAAGTTTATCGAGGTGGCTTTAGATGTTTTTCCCAAATTGAGTAGTGAATATTTAAGCCATTAAGAAATTGGGGCGACTTCACAAATCCCTTCTATTCCATGTACCATTGAGGGATGCTTGCACTAACCAATATGGTGGTCATCACTTCACCCAGGTAATCAAGATTTCTAGATGCCACGTCTGTGCATTATCCCATAATGCTACATAAAACAAACTTGTCATCAACAGCTTCACCATACTTGTGTGAAAAGCTTAGTAGGAAAAATAAAATAATGATGTCTACAATTGGCCGTATAGTTCCATATAGGCGGCTCACAATATACACCTGGTGCGAACGGTGAAAACAAAAATCACCTTGCTCGGACAATGCAGGAAATTATGCCATTTAAAAGGACGAGTACTACGTCAGACTTCCAGCACAGAGAAATCTGATTTTTTACCCAGGTCCACAGAAACTAAGAAAAGTGAAAACCAATTGGCCTGAGCAGGTTGTACACCCGGGAATGAAGCAGTCGCTGGCAATCTCACAGGTGTGGCTGTTTACACGCCCAGTGTCACTGGCTACATGACGTCCTGTGAGAGGCCCGACCAGGTTCCTCGATCTCCGGCCTGGCTACACAAACAGTGCACGCAGACTTTTACCGCGGTGACACCACTGTAGGAGTGACGCTGCTTTTACCACATGCAAAACGTATTGGGAATTTAGATATTGAGATCCTCAATGCGGAGAGAACCCCTATAACACGGCCTCATATGTTGGCGCCATTCAAATGAAGACCATAAATAAATTGGTTTATTGACTCGAGGATTCTGGGACCATTCACAATCCCTAGAGGAGCCGGAATGGCAGTAATGATGGCGAATATCCTGTTTTTATTTTTTATATACAAGTAACATAAAATTTCAGCCTTTTTGTATGTGACTCATGCACACATCTCACAGACAGATATGACTGCATGGCGTACTATACATACAGATGGAGGGGTAATCTCAAGTTTGGAAGCTATCCTCTATGTGTTGGATATGGGATAACACCCTGTTCCCTGGGGGTCCGACCAAAAGTGATTCAGAGAACGTGTGAACAGAGCGGTGGTCAACCATGCACACTGCCACTCCACTCATTCTCCGTGGGACCTCAAGAGATAATCAAGAGCAGCGCCCCACTGGTCTTCGGCACTCCCATAGGAATTAATAGAGCAGCAGTGCGCATGATTGACCACTGCTCCGGTCTCCGGATCGCTGGGTACCCGAGCAGTCGGATCCTCAGGGATCAGGAAGTTATCTCCTATTACCTGGATAGGGGATAACTTCCAAACTTGAGAATACCCCATTAAGCTGGCCCCATAGGAGATCAGACTTCATTGGCCGAGCATTCATACGTTTTTAATAGGGTTAGAGCACACGTCAAACTCTAGCGCGGGGGCCAAATCTGGCCCTCAGTGTGATTATATTTGGCCCGCAACAGCGATACTGCCCTTCCCCATTATTCTGTATGGGGGACTATGTGGGGTCCATTATTCTGTGTGGAGGGCTGTTGATCAAGGCAAGCCCACGTCTTTGTCCAAGTTTTTTTAATTTGACCCTCTCTGTATTGGAGTTTGACATCTCTAGGTTAGAGAAAGCCGTTGCCATACACCTCTGACAGAAGCTTACCTCCCAAGAAAAGAAAAGGGCATTGAAATTCCAAATACCCCGACCCTTCTCTCCTCCGACATTATCTGTTGTCAGAGAAGAATTTCAGTCGGCACCAGAGAAACGCTAACTTTCATTATTGTGTTTCTGGTGGCAACCTTTAGATTTGGCTTCGCCCACCTATAATAGTTTATCACTGTGGGGTAGAGAAGCAGTATGCAGGATTCAATTAATATGGGGTTATATTCATGAGATAGAATATTAAGCTGTGTGAATATGCCCTATGAGTTGGTTTGGAGGCAAGCACATGGGATTTCTGCAAGCCACATACAGGTAAAGTAGGCGGTCTCCGAAATTTCTGCAACGTCTGCAAGGGCTCACACGTGGCCATACTATAGATCCTTAAAAGCCCCAACGTATGTCCCCATGACCTGCACAGAGGCACCATACAGCTGCTGTGGTGTGCGAGGACTTTGGGTATGTTCACATAGGGCAGATTAAAGCAGCAGAAACGTGGGTTGAAATCCACAGCGTGAACTATGACAGATTTTGCCAGATTCACAATGCAATGGATTTTGTTTTTGCACTTACACCCCATGCGGACATCCCTTTATGTGCTGCACAAAAGTTAGTGCAGGATGGTAAACTCACAACCAGGATGGGCCTTACGGCCATATAGATGGTAAAATGTGTCCACGTTACGTTTATGGGATTAAAGAGAGCCGATTAGGGACCCCATGCACATAGGAGCATAGTCAGCAAAGACCACCGATTTTGGGGGTCTGGTCAACTATATAGCTTTAAAATCAGGAATAGTTACGATGACTTGTGGAATTGACAATCTGGCTCATACAGTGTAGAGCGATTTGATCGGCCATGTTCTTCAGCCCATGTTATCAAAACCACATGATCCTAAAAATGTCTCAAATTGTGAAGGGTCCAAATATCCAACCTGAGAGCCACCCCCTAAAAATCACTAGCCAGGCACCGCAGATTTTATGTACAAGGCCGTCACAGTGGATATCAGTAATCCTGGACATAATCACGTAAATGGAGGCCGGTCTACATATAGAAGACTGCTTGGCTCATCTTGTGAAGCTTCAGCTCAGTTTTTCCATAACGGAAACTTTATTTTTACATGACTAAAATAATAACAAAGAATCCATTATCCTGAGGTCTCCGATCTCACATCTCCACACAAGGGGCACCGCTGTGAGGGTTTCATGCCTAATATACAGATTAAAGAAGGAGGAATCCTTCAGCCTCGCCCTAGATAACCCTGTTATACTTGGCAGCACCAGTGACATCGTCCTATGACCTACCAACATTATTCAAGTGGAGGGGTCCAACCTCTGTGGACACGGACAATCAGTCCGTGGCAACAAGTAACATCCAGTCACCTTGTCTAGTCTCCACTCACTGTTTTCCAGGGGGGCCAACATCTTCACTGACTGACCAACATGGGACAAATATGCAGAATATGAAGAAAGCCTGGCAGGAGACCGTCACCACCTTGCCCGACAAAGGGTCAACTTCAGAGACACAAGGCGGCCATTAGATCAGGTCACAGGACCAAGTATACAGAGAATATGCAACAGCTACACCCTGAAGTCACATAATTCTCTAGAACCTCAACTACAGGCAACCCATGTGGACAAGGACATCACTTTATGATCAGTGAGGGCACAACCTCTGGGATTTCCACTAATCCTGAGAAAAGTTAGGGTCATTGCATTGGTTTAGCATTGTCTCCTCTGCACAACAGTGGCCAAACCTCATGCTTTACAGACAAAGTGGCCTGTTCAGTCTTAGAATTAGTGGGGATTGCGGGGGCGAGTCCCCAACCAAAATGATGGCATAAAATAAAACAAAGATCAAGCAGAACCCAAAGACATAAAATGATGTGTGACTGAGGTCTAAGACTACAGCAAGTAGTTCAGTGGTCAGCTCCATTTTCTGGCAGTCCTGGGTCTGAATCCGACCAAAGCCCACATCTGCCTGGAGATTGTATGCTCACCTTGTGATTGCACGATTTCCTCCCACACACAAAAAAAAAATAAAGCTTTTTTTTTTTTTTTTTTGACAATTGTGTTAGGACAGCAAAGGCAAATAAATACAACATGGCTGCTATGTTTTACGCAGTCCAAGCTCATTTCATATTTAATTGACCTTTGTGTGCGCTCGCATGTCTAAAATAGGAAGAAGCAGACCGAGCCCCATTGGGACTGATGTGAATGGAGATCACCTCTGTACAGAGGGGAGGTTAGGAGCAGGTAGTGCGACCGCAGATCATTACAGTATGCTGCCTACAGCGCGTCCAAAAAGACAAAGTCCAGTAATACCCTAAAGGTGAGAAGGAGACCCTCTCAGGGGTAAAGGTGATAACAGACTAGGGCTGGGGCCAAGAGGACAATGGCCGGGGATAAGCCAAACTGGTTCCTGGAGTCGCCTAACCGGAACCTTAAGTCACCAGTAATTTGCCCCCCACTACCACACACATAAGAACACTTGCTCAGCCGCCCCGTTATCCAGCAAGACTGCTCCACATCGCTGCCTTCTGTAAGACGTCTGCGGTGCAGTGGTTACTTCTTATAGGTCTAACCCACAAGAATAAGAAAAAAATTTCATAAAAAGGTGGGACAAGCATCTCTCTAGAAGGGTCACTTCTGGAGATGATGTGCATGTCCAACTCCCTCCATTCCTTACCATGGGAGTTCCAAAAACGGACGAGTACGCTTGCCTGACTTATTAGTGACTGCCCAAGTAGTAAAGGAATAGCCCCATGCATGCACGGCATCTTCTCTGGTCACAGCAGCTGCAGGATGGGAATCAGGACCCCGTGGGACCTCCATCTTGCACACATTTATGGCATATATGATGGATTAAAAAAAAAAAAAAAAAAAAAAAAAGTTTGTCCGGAGCCGCTCACTTCACATTGGAGTTAAGAACTGCTGATGATGCTGTGACCCCACACCCCTGCACATGTCCTAATGAACAGGACACTGCACAATACCAGCCAATTGTGAACTTGTCTCAGCAGGCATTTGGGGTCAGAACATCATCAGGACCACTCGCTTCCAATCTGAAATGAATGGCACTGTACAACCCCCTTTAAATAAAAAATTAAAAAAAATGGATTTAGAAAACAGTGCATTTATTGCAGAAACCATATGATCTGGTTCAGGGGCCGTATCTGGCGTTTTCACTTCCAGTCACTTGGGTGCCGTCTCATTAGACCCCTACTGCCCAGATTACCTAGTAATACATGAAGGGGGTCTTATATACCGGACACCAGAAATGCTCAGGTTGTGGGATTTTCAGTGACTCTCAGAAGTCAGAATCAGACAATGATGAATCTTAAGAAAAAGCAGCAAATTGGCCAACCTTCTATATGAAGCACAAATGATCAGAGAGAAGCTTTAATGTAAAAGAAAAACCATATATGTACATACGTATTATATATATATATATATATATTAAATATTTTATACACTACCGCCTCACAAACACCATATGAGAACCCAGCCTTAAAAATCCTCAGGTCGGGGTATAAAGTCCAGCATGGTCCCATGCACTGACTTCCTAAGGACAGAACCAGAATGGAAGCCCCAAGCCGGAGTTATAGGATCCACTTGTATGAGGACATGACTTATGCTGCTCTGGATTCTTTCACTATGCTTTAGGAAAATTACATCACATCAAGAACTGGGGTCCATAGGCAAGAGAACACCGATACTAGTGGGAGCCCACAATCTACTGTGAAGGTGCCATAATAAGCAGGGGCATGATGACAACCATGAAGATGGTGGCTAGCAACATGGCAGCACCACAACGGACTATGGCACACACCAGCTCCTCCATTTTCCATCAGATGCCTATTTCGCTGGAGTTAATGAAGGCCTCACAATTTGCAAGCGCTAAGTCACAAGAATCTTGCCCAACTGTATTCATAGGACACCATTCACACCGCGGAAGATAAATAGTCTTGAAAACATGCTGCCAGATTGAAGAAGGTAAGGTCAATATGGACTAAAATGTGCACAGGAGCTCCAGCAAAGTGGTCAGTCATCACACAAGCGGTTAACGGGTGCTCAACCATCAACCTACTTCGAAGGGCAAATTCAGATGTCAATGTAAGGACCACGATGCACGGACCACCCGTGGGTCTCCCAACCTGAGCACAACAGTTTCAAATATGCATATGTGGCTGTCAAGATCAGGCCAGGAGACCCACGGGTGGTCCGTGCATCACAGTCCGTACATGGACATGTGAATTTGCCCTAAAACTAATCTCACGTCTGTGGAGTATAGTCCAAGCTCTGATCAGAATACGCATCCGACCGTCAGGCCTTCCGACTTGCGCCAACATCTCGTATACGCCTATGAGGCAGTTACAGTATCTCAGGGTACAAGGACTGAGCTCGGATCAGAATATCACAGACATGCGAGGCCACCTAAGGTGTCTGGCCATATGAAGACATCACTGTAGATCTTGAGGGCAATGAGAAGAGTTAACACAAGACAACAAAACCATCTAACCCTTTTGTGACAGAACTCTGAGGTCATGACACCAAAGAATAAAGCTTTCATTGATATATTAATACCAAGAAGTAACGCCCGGCCGCTTACCCCATGACAATTTCGGCTATTTTTTTTTTTTCTGGGATTTTTTGTGCCCCATTATAACAAACAAGGAGGCGAAACTACAATTCAGAACCAAAGACATAAAAGATTATCCAATCATAGGTGCAGAATAATTGCAAAATATATCCTTAAAAGTCCCAGAGCATAGTCTACCTCGGCCTCAGGATAAGACCAACCGTGGAAGCAGAAGTGATTGTGGGAATTTACATCCCATAGACCCAACGCACACATGTACACCCCATACATATCCTGTAGAGAAGTGCTGCCGCCTGTAATAAAAAGCTGACCAGCCAAGTAGAAGGGTGGACATTAGTTAAAATTACTTTTTGGGCCTGTGGTGTTGGAGGTACCAGTCTTCTCATGTCCTAAGAGGCACAAGCTCGCTGAGAACATATCACCACCAGTGACCGGCCGTCAGAAGTGTCCAAAGATGAGTGACAAACCTACAAGAGGGCCACAGCCGTACAACAAGCTTTATTTATACTCTAGAGCAGACAGACCATGTCCGAGGAATGTTAAATCTGTCTGGTTGCTATGGGCAACTGCTCAGTATGCCCCCACAGAGCAAGACCACCCAGCACTCATCTCACAGCAGCTACCATACAGTAACATCGCTGACTAGTTAGAAGACGGAGCATTTCTTGGGCACCGTGTCATATCTGATCACTAGCGTCACATCACAGACACTGACGCGTCCGGTCACTGGAGGAGAGCTGGCTGCATCCAGAGGACATATAGTGACAACAGACCACCTATAACTGCCACCTCTCCACCAGGACGCAGGCAGACCCCAGGCCATGATGGTACACGATGCTCTAGAGCATCTTCTAGGTCAGCAGTGTCGCACCAAAAAAACACAACGTACCATGGGGGCTGGGAAACGCTTCAGTAGGCGGCCATATTTAGACGTCCAAGTACCAACCGGCCGCGGCTCCACAGGCCCAAACTCAACAACCTCATCGATGCCGGTCCGGACGCCTGAACTCGGCCTTACCGTAGTCACTAATCATACGTCCCCCGTGTAACCACTGAGCCATTCGCCTCCATGTGACCACTGCGGTGGTCACGTGGGAGACTGTAGGAACCCATGACCAGAAGCTTATCCGACTCTTCCTCATCTATGGGGATAAGAAGGATGGGGCATGTTGGGCTGGGACATGCCTGATCCTTCTCTCCGCTCCCGGCACAGACACTACCCCCAGGAGGCTGCGCTGGCACTTGTAGTGCGGCCCCACCCTGCTCACCCAGCAGCAGCAGCCTGTGCGTGGCCCGGTACACCTGCTTGTCCTTCTGCAGCTGCTTGTCGATCTTCTTGTTGGCCTCCCGCTGCGCCTTCTCCTCGTTGCGCTGGTCCTCCGTCTTGCTGTTCCCCAGGCAGCCCATCGTCCTCCGCTCGTCAGGGCCCCGCAAGCAACACCGAGCCCTCCGCCCGTCACTGGCCGTCAACCGCCACCCGCGGGCCGGCCTCCGCGCTCAGGAAAAGCCGCTCCGGCGGAGGAGGCAAAACAAACACGTAGGCCGCGGCCCTCCCCCGATAAAAGAAAAAAATAAACTCCCCCTTCCCCGATAAAACAGCGGAAAACAGGCGCTCCCCCCGCCCCGGAGACCGGGAATGAGGCCGCTAATGAGCCCGGGGAGCGTCACTCATCAATGACAGCCGTGCGGGGGTCACACGCCCCCAGATTCACCATTGGTGGCGGCGGCCCCCGATAGTGGCGAGGAGCGGGGATGTCAGCAGCCTCCCCCTCTCTCTCCAGCGTCTTCCTGTCTTAAAATGGAGGCCCGGTATCTCCTCCTCCCGGTGTCTGATCACACGGCGGGGGGGAGGGGGACACTGGGGGGAGCACCCCGATATCGATCCGCCGATCAGGAAAACAGGGGGAGGGGGAGCCCGCAATGTCACCGCTAGGGGGCGCGGCCAGGTAAATAGCAGAACGTGTGGGGGGGCGGCCGCTGAATGGGTTAATCAATTCTGCTGGACGGGGACCCCCAAACCGAGGAGTCCCGGTAATAAGCCTCCGGGCCCAGCGGGCATGGGAGAAGAGCAGGAGGGGTCAGGAGCGGTGTGGTGGGGTCTCCGGGTCACAGGGTGCACGCCACCGCCTCCCCCTATAACGAGGTCCTGTAGAATAATCCACCGAGGTGAAGGGGGGTGTCTGATGGTAGAATCCTGATTATTGGGGTGTCTCCGGGGATGATTTCCGATCTGGTGCAGGACCCCCCTTTCTTCTTGCTCTGGATGGTCTTGTCCTCCTCCCCCCCGGCTGGTGTCCCTGGGGGCGGGGGGGGATGTTGGGGAGCCCCGGGTGGTGAAGGAAGGAAGGAGGGAGGACGACCACCGCCGCGGCTGCTGCTGCTTGCAGTATTTTGCTATTTCTCACGGCTTGGAAATGAGGGCTGAGACACGGGGTGGGGCAAAGCGCCCGCTGCACCCTGGGAAATGCTGCGATTCACATGATGAGGAGACGTCAGGCCCGGAGCTCCGGCGGCGCCCACTTCAAACCGAGCCCGGGGATAATACGCACCCTGTATACACCCTGTATAGGTGCTGCTGTGTATATACACCCTGTATAGGTGCTGCTGTGTATATACACCCTGTATAGGTGGTGCTGTGTATATACACCCTGTATAGGTGCTGCTGTGTATATACACCCTGTATAGGTGCTGCTGTGTATATACACCCTGTATAGGTGCTGCTGTGTATATACACCCTGTATAGGTGCTGCTGTGTGTAAATACACCCTGTATAGGTGCTGCTGTGTGTAAATACACCCTGTATAGGTGCTGCTGTGTATATACACCCTGTATAGGTGCTGCTGTGTATATACACCCTGTATAGGTGCTGCTGTGTGTATATACACACTGTATAGGTGCTGCTGTGTATATACACCCTGTATAGGTGCTGCTGTGTATATACACCCTGTATAGGTGGTGCTGCTGTGTATATACACCCTGTATAGGTGGTGCTGCTGTGTATATACACACGGTATAGGTGCTGCTGTGTGTATATACACCCTGTATAGGTGCTGCTGTGTATATACACCCCTGTATAGGTGCTGCTGTGTGTATATACACCCCTGTATAGGTGCTGCTGTGTGTATATATACACCCTGTATAGGTGCTGTGTATATACACTGTATAGGTGCTGCTGTATGTATACACCCTGACACCCTGTATAGGTGCTGCTGTGTATATACACACTGTATAGGTGCTGCTGTATGTATACACCCTGACACCCTATATAGGTGCTGCTGTGTATATACACACTGTATAGGTGCTGCTGTGTATATACACCCTGACACCCTGTATAGGTGCTGCTGTGTATATACACCCTGTATAGGTGCTGCTGTATGTATACACCCTGACACCCTGTATAGGTGCTGCTGTGTATATACACCCTGTATAGGTGCTGCTGTGTATATACACCCTGTATAGGTGCTGCTGTGTATATACACCCTGTATAGGTGCTGCTGTGTATATATACACCCTGTATAGGTGCTGCTGTGTATATATACACCCTGTATAGGTGCTGTGTATATACACTGTATAGGTGCTGCTGTATGTATACACCCTGTATAGGTGCTGCTGTGTATATACACACTGTATAGGTGCTGCTGTATGTATACACCCTGACACCCTGTATAGGTGCTGCTGTGTATATACACACTGTATAGGTGCTGCTGTGTATATACACCCTGTATAGGTGCTGCTGTGTATATACACCCTGTATAGGTGCTGCTGTGTATATACACACTGTATAGGTGCTGCTGTGTATATACACCCTGACACCCTGTATAGGTGCTGCTGTGTATATACACACTGTATAGGTGCTGCTGTATGTATACACCCTGACACCCTTTATAGGTGCTGCTGTGTATATACACCCTTTATAGGTGCTGCTGTGTATATACACCCTGTATAGGTGCTGCTGTGTATATACACACTGTATAGGTGCTGCTGTGTATATACACACTGTATAGGTGGTGCTGTATATACCCAGCCCCGGGTATATACACTGTATAGGTGCTGCTGTGTATATACACCCTGTATAGGTGCTGCTGTGTATATACACCCTGTATAGGTGCTGCTGTGTATATACACCCTGTATAGGTGCTGCTGTGTATATACACACTGTATAGGTGCTGCTGTATGTATACACCCTGACACCCTGTATAGGTGCTGCTGTGTATATACACCCTGTATAGGTGCTGCTGTGTATATACACCCTGTATAGGTGCTGCTGCTGTGTATATACACACTGTATAGGTGGTGCTGCTGTGTATATACACACTGTATAGGTGCTGCTGTGTATATACACACTGTATAGGTGCTGCTGTGTATATACACCCTGTATAGGTGCTGCTGTGTATATACACACTGTATAGGTGCTGCTGCTGTGTATATACACACTGTATAGGTGGTGCTGCTGTGTATATACACCCTGTATAGGTGCTGCTGTGTATATTCACACTGTATAGGTGCTGCTGTGTATATACACACTGTATAGGTGCTGCTGTATATATACACCCTGTATAGGTGCTGCTGTGTATATACACCCTGTATAGGTGCTGCTGTGTATATACACCCTGTATAGGTGCTGCTGTGTATATACACCCTGTATAGGTGCTGCTGTGTATATTCACCCTGTATAGGTGCTGCTGTGTATATACACACTGTATAGGTGCTGCTGTGTTTATACACACTGTATAGGTGCTGCTGTGTATATACACACTGTATATGTGATGCTGTATACTCCCAGCATGAAAATATATACTGTATATGTGCTGCTGTATGTGTGTTGTGTACTTTGTATGTGCTGAAGTATATATCTAGCCCCATATATACAGTATATGTGTGCGGTATACACCTAGTCCTATATACATGTGTGTGCGGTATACACTTAGTCCTGCCTACGTGTGTGCGGTATACATCTAGTCCTATATACATATGTCTGTGCCATATACACCGAGCCCTATGTACATGTGTGCGGTATACACTTAACCGTGTATACATGTGTGTGCACGGTATACACCTAGCCTTGTGTACGTGTGTTGATAACAATATAGAGGCTCGATCTATATACTAAGGCCACATTCGCACGTTCAGTATTTGCTCAGTATTTTACATCAGTATTGGTAAGCCAAAACCAGGAGTGGAACAATCAGAGGAAAAGTATAATAGAAACACGTCACCACTTCTATATTTATCACCCACTCCTGGTTTTGGCTTACAGATACTGATGTAAAATACTGACCGAATACTGAACATGTGAACGTGGCCTAAGACTGCCAGCTCTTTGGTAAATCTCCTTACCACGTCCCCCATGGGTGAGATGGCAATGCCAGCAGTAGACGATGTGTTACTGACCACTCAGCCGTCCATCCTGACAGCTGACAGCATTTCTAGATCAGTTGTGCCACTACTCAGGCGTGCACCCATCGTCGCCATGCATGGGCAGAAGTAGTCATGATACCAGTGGTCTGCCAATGATCCCCATGCCAAATGAGGAGAGCTGGACTATGTTTCCTCATAATGACATCCATATTGGAGCTCAGTTCATATAGATACTGTCTTTTTCTGCATGGTGGTCAGGAAGGATGTCCATAGCAACCAGTCTGTCTCAGATCACTCTGCTCCATACAAAATGAACAAACAACCCCTGTAAACTGACCTTTATGATCTTATCTCAGCCAATTGTGTGTGCACTGACTCTGTATGGCAGCACAAGATACATAAACACTCTGTGCTGCTGTTCAGCCCTTTCATATATTCTCCCATAGAGGCTTTACCCACAATCAGCAATATTTCAGTAATGCCACACAACAAAAGCTCAATGGTTAAATACGTTGTGACTCACTGAATGCCCACAAAGGGTTAATGGCTGCCAAAGAGGCACAGAAAGACACTGGGGCCTCCCTTGATAGTAATGGTTTAGCCAACAGATAAATGAGACCCCTGGGAGCCTCCGCTGGAGCTGGCAGGTGAATGGGTTGAGTAGAGGGAACTGTAAGTAAATGTGTAAGCAGCAGGTGTATCGCTCGTATCCCACAGGACACCCGCCACTTACAGCCGAGGTATTCCCATCACCAGCGTACACTACAGCATCTATGGGATTTGTGCGCCGGCCCAGGGTTGTAAACAATCACTAATCACATCAGTAGGATCCCAGTGGATGGGGCTGCTAGGACTGGGGCATCCATATACACCTTTCTATAACACGGCGCTCATCATGATTATGTCCTCTGTGTGCAACACACAACTCCTTCCTACAGCTTTCACTCCAGGGGTTTCACCTTCTAGGCCCCGTTACCTCCTCATATAGGGGTAAGGCTTGGGCTACACCCATGACACTAAGATCACGAGATGACATTGCAAGTAGTGATTGTGGCGGTGTCACTACACATGACGTGCTGGATTATTGGCCGCAAATCATAAGCAGTACGTACAGACACATATGGGTTATTTTCACGTTAAGTGTAACTTTATGTGGTAATAACACTGGAAATCTTCAACGGATCCCAGTGATTCGGAGAATGTTTTTTCATGACATTGTACTTCATAATAGTGGTGACATTTCATTGATCTGACTTACGTTTAATTGAGAAAAAATCTGAAATTTTGTGAAAATTTTGCAATTTTCAAACCTTTAATTTTTATGCCCTTAAATCAGAGAGATATGTCACACAAAATAGTTAATAAATGACATTTCCCACATGTCTACTTTACATCAGCACAATTTTTGAAACATCTTTTTTTGTTAGGAAGTTAGAAGGGTTAAAAGTTGACCAGCAATTTCTCATTTTTACAGCAAAATTTGAACACCTTGAACCCACAGGTACCTCACAGAATTTTATAATGTTGATCTGTGAAAATGAAATAAATATATATTTTTTTATCACAAAAATGTTGTTTTAGCCCTGAATCTTTTAATTTTCACAATTATAGCAGGAGAAAATGGACCCCAAAATTTGTTGTGCAATTTCTCCTGAGAATGCTGATACCCCATATGTGGTCAAAAACTACTTTTGAGGCACAGTGCAAAGCTCAGAATTGAAGAAGCGCCACATGGGACTTCAGATTTTGCTGGACTGGTTTGAGGGTGCCATGTCACATTGGTAGAGCCCCTGAGGTGCCAGAACAGCCGAACCCCTCATAAGTGAACCCATTTTACGAACTACATCTCAATTCATTTAGAGTTGCAGTAATCATATTGACACCACAGGTGTGTCACAGCATTTTATACCATTGGACGATGAAGAAAAAATAATTCACCACCAAAATTTTGTTTTAGCCCCAGATTTTACATTTTCACACTCGGAAAGGGGTAACAATGGCACCAAAATTTGTCCCCCTATTTCTTCTGATTTGTAGAAATACTCCATATGTGGCTGTACAGTACTGCTTAGCCACATGGCGAGTGTAACGGGTCTGGGAGGCGGAACCTCTGAGCAACTATACAAGGGGGCAGTCCTTGTAAGGAAGCGGGTGGCTCCCAGGGAAGACGGGCAGGTAGTCACAGCAAGTGACAGGGACAGTCTCTGGGTAGAAGGGCAGGTAGTTGCAGCAAGTGACAGGGACAGTCTCTGGGTAGAAGGGCAGGTAGTCACGGCAAGTGACAGGGACAGTCTCTGGGTAGAAGGACGGGTACTCACGGTAAGTGACAGGGACAGTCTCTGGGTAGAAGGACAGCAGGCAGGTGGCTGGTGAGCGCTCCCAGGTGAGCGGGCGAGAGTCTTTGGACGGGCAGGTGGTCACGGCAAGTGACGGCAGAGCCTCCAGGTAGGCTAGCAGGCAGGTAGCAGGTGAGCGCTCCCAGGTGAGCAGGCACGAGTCTCTGGACAGCCAGGTGGTCACGGCAAGTGACGGTGGAGCCTCCAGGTAGGCTAGCAGGCAGGTAGCAGATGAGCGCTCCCAGGTAAGCGGGCAGGCTGGTCCATAGACAGACTGACAGGTGTCGGAAGGCAGACCGTCGGACCGCAGGCTTGCAAGCAGGTAAACGGATATCAGGCAGGTATCAAGCAGCAATCTGACAGGTGACTGGCTGGTAACTGGTAACGGGACCTGAGGGCTGAAGCAGAGTGAAGGCTTTGCAACAACATTGCTCGGGCACCTCCATTTTGGAGGAGGTGCCTTATATATGGTGAGGTCCTCCGGCCATTGGCCGGGGACTCCTTAGGACGGCGCGCGCGGCCCCTTTAAGAGAGGGGGAGCGCGCGCACGCCCTAAGCACAGTGGCCGGGAAGCAGCGTGCGCTGCCAGCAGAGCGGGAGGAGGACGCCGGGCACGGAGAGGTGAGGGGAACAGCGTCCCTGCCTAGCAGGAGGCAGGGACGCCAACGCTACAGCGAGACTCAGGAGGGACAGAGTGCTATTTGCCTTCTGGAGCACAAATTTTCCTAGAATAGTTTGCAGACTCCATATACAGAGCCCCTAATTGCTAGAAGAGCAGAATCCCCCCTCTAGTGACCACATTTTGGAAATTATACACCTATGGGAATTTATCGTATTTTTCGGACTATAAGACGCACCGGACCATAAGACGCACCTAGGTTTTAGAGGAGGAAAATAGAAAAAAAAAATTTAAGCAAAAAATGTCATAATGCCCTGTTAAGGGGGAGGGGGTCTGCTGCTGACAATGTTATAGGGGTAATGTCCCCCAATTCTGTTAATATCCCCCATCCTGGTATATATGGCCCCCTCCTTCCTGATATATGTGGCCCTCATCCCCATCCTTATATGCATGGCACCCCAATCCACCATCCTGGTATGCATGGCCCCCTCATCCCTCTTCCTGGTATGTATGGCACCCTTCATCCTGTTATGTATGACCCCCCTCACGCTTGGTAGGTATTGCACCTTCATCCCTCATCCTGGTAGGTATTTTACCTTCATTCCTCTTCCTGTTATGTATGATACTCCATCTCTGTATGTATGGCCCCCCTCATCCTGGTATGTATGGCCCCCTTCATCCCTGTATTTATAGCCCCCCTCATCCTTCGCCCCTGTATGTATGGCCCCCTTCATCCCTGTATGTGTGGCCCCCCTCATGCCTCATCCCTGTATGTATGGCCCCCCTCATCCTTGTATGCATGGCCCCCCTCATCCCGGTATGCATGACCCCCTTCATCCCTGTATGTATGGCTCTCTCATCCTGGTATGCTTGGCACCCCCTGATCTCCGTCACACTGCACAGAAAAAAAAATAAACAATCATATTCACCTCTCTCCTCCATCGCTGTGTTCTGCTCTGTGCCGGAATAGTTAGTCACTGATCCCCACGCCAGGAGATTGGTGAATATTCATGGCCTTTAATAGCGTGCACACTGACAGCCGAGCGCAGCAGGAGCCGCACTGAGGCTACAGTGTGCACGTTATTAGGGAGAATGAATGGTCACTGCTCCCCACGCACGCAGTGCCGGCGTGGGGAGCAGTGACTATTTCGGCACAGAGCTGGACACAGCGCTGGAGGAGAGAGGAGGTGAGTATGAAAGTTTATTTTTTTTCTGTGCAGCGTGACGGGGATCAAGGAGTGCCAAGCATACCTGGATGAGGGGGGGCCATACATACAGGGATGAAGGGGGCCATGCATACCAGGATGAGGGGGGCCATGCATAGAAGGATGAGGGGCGCCATACATGCCAGGAGCCATGCTGCAGGTAAAGTGTGCGGCTATTAAGGAAAATAAATATTCACTGCTCCTCATGCCCATGGGCATGGGGAGCAGTGAATATTCATTTTCTTTAGTAGCGGGCACAGTGTAGGCTGCAGCCGGCGGCTGCTGCCTCCTGTGCCCCGCTACTCCGCCGCTGTCACTTCCCCCATATCCCCCACAGCCACAGTACACTGTGTTCCAAATTATTATGCAAAAAGTGTTTAGGAGTGATAAGGTAAGATTTTTTTTGTTTTGTCAGTTAAACTCATTGATGGTGATGTGTGTCAGGGCTCTTTATATCACTGTAAGCAATTGCAGACACCTGTGCTAGATAGTTTGGCAGGTGTGTCCAATGAAAGGCAAGACTACTTAAGAAGGCTGTCCCACATTATTAAGCAGCCTACATTTTCTGCCAAAATGTGAAAGAAAAAGGATGTGTCGGCTGCTGAGAAGCAACAAATTGTGGAGTGTTTAGGTCAAGGCATGACTACAATCAACATTGCCAAGACACTTCATCCTGATCATCACACAATCAAGAAGTATGTAGCTGATTCACAGTACACACGTGTGCGTGCTGGTAAGGGAAAATTGAGGACTCTTTCTTCCAGGCAATTATGTCAGGTTAAAAGAGCAGCGGCAAAAAAGCCTTGTCATAGCAGCAGACAAGTTTTTGAAGCTGCCGATGCCTCCAACGTCCCCCTAACAACAAGATGCAGGGTCCTTCAGAGGTTTGCAGCTGTGCATAAGCCATCCTGTCGACCTCCTCTATCCACTGCACCCAAGCAGAAACGGCTCCAGTGGGCCAAACAATACATGAAGACTGACTTCAAAACTGTTTTGTTCACCGATGAGTGCCGTGCAACGCTCGATGGTCCAGATAGATGGAGTGGAGGATGGCTGGTTGATGGACACCCCATGCAAACAAGGAGGAGGTGGAGTAATGTTTTGGGCTGGAAACATGGGGAGATTGTCGGACCCTTTAGGATCCCTGAAGGGGTAAAGATGAACTCCATAATGTATGTTGAGTTTCTCAAGCAGCACTTCCTGCCATGGTTCAAGCAGAAGAACCGTGCATTCCGCAGCAAGATCATTTTCATGCATGATAATGCACCGTCTCATGCTGCACATAACACATCTGCATCTCTGGCTGCTATGGGCATAAAAGGGGACAAACTTATGGTGTGGCCCCCATGCTCCCCTGACCTCAACCCCATTGAGAACCTCTGGAGCATCATCAAAAGGAGTGTCTATGATGGCGGGAGGCAGTTCACATCTAAGCAACAGCTTTGGGAGGGTATTCTGTCCTCATGCAAAACAATTGAAGCAGAAACCATCCAAAACCTGACATTCAATGGACGAGAGAGTTCAGAAGCTCCTTTCGAACAAGGGGTCCTATGTGCAAATGTAACATCACCTAGAATAAAGTTTTGAGTTGAAAACTGATTTCAGTTTGTAATAACCTGCTAATGCTTATAATTTCAAAAATGACCATTTTTTTTGTTCTTTATTAAAATGAAAAGGTTGAAAACTCTGCTGTGCATAATAATTTGGAACATGCATTTTGAGTGCAGTTTGAGTGTTTTATTTTTTTGTACAAAAACCTTTCAATTGTACTCTAATAGTTATTTGACTGGAAAATTACAATGACTGCAATTCATATAGGTAATTTGGGAAAATCTGAGAAAATATTATTTGCATAATAATTTGGAACACAGTGTATTTATGTACACTGCTCAAAAAAATAAAGGGAACACTTAAACAACAGAATATAACTCCAAGTAAATCAAACTTCCGTGAAATCAAACTGTCCACTTAGGAAGCAACACTGATTGACAATCAATTTCACAGGCTGTTGTGCAAATGGAATAGACAATAGATGGAAATTATTGGCAATTATCAAGACACCCTCAATAAAGGAGTGGTTCTGCAGGTGGGGACCACAGACCACATCTCAGTACCAATGCTTTCTGGCTGATGTTTTGGTCACTTTTGAATGTTGGTTGTGCTTTCACGCTCGTGATAGCATGAGACGGACTCTACAACCCACAGAAGTTGCTCAGGTATTGCAGCTCATCCAGGATGGCACATCAATGCGAGCTGTGGCAAGAAGGTTTGCTATGTCTGTCCGCGTAGTGTCCAGAGGCTGGAGGCGCTACCAGGAGACCAGCCAGTACACCAGGAGACGTGGAGGGGGCCGTAGGAGGGAAACAACCCAGCAGCAGGACCACTACCTCCGCCTTTGTGCAAGGCGGAACAGGATGAGCACTGCCAGAGCCCTGCAAAATTACCTCCAGCAGGCCACAAATGTGCATGTGTCTGCTTAAACGGTTAGAAACCGACTCCGTGAGGGTGGTATAAGGGCCCAACATCCACAGATGGGGGTTGTGCTCACAGGCCAACACCGTGCAGGACTCTTTGCATTTGCCACAGAACACCAGGATTGGCAAAGTCGCCACTGGTGTCCTGTGCTCTTCACAGATGAAAGCAGGTTCACACTGAGCACATGTGACAGAGTCTGGAGATGCCGTGGAGAGCGATCTGCTGCCTGCAACATCCTTCATCATGACCGGTTTGGCAGTGGGTCAGTAATGGTGTGGGGTGGCATTTCTTTAGAGGGCCGCACAGCCCTCCATGTGCTCGCCAGAGGTAGCCTGACTGCCATTAGGTACCGAGATGAGATCCTCAGACCACTTGTGAGACCATATGCTGGTGCAGTTGGCCCTGGGTTCCTCCTAATGCAGGACAATGCCAGACCTCATGTGGCTGGAGTGTGTCAGCAGTTCCTGCTAGATGAAGGCATTGAAGCTATGGACTGGCCCGCCCGTTCCCCAGACCTGAATCCGATTGAGCACATTCGGGACATCATGTCTCTCTCCATCCACCAACGTCACGTTGCACCACAGACTGTCCAGGAGTTGGCGGATGCTTTAGTCCAGGTCTGGGAGGAGATCCCACAGGAGACCATCCACAACCTCATCAGGGGCATGTCCAGGCATTGTAGGGAGGTCATACAGGCACGTGGAGGCCACACACAATACTGAGCCTCATTTTGACTTGTTTTAAGGACATTACATCAAAGTTGGATCAGCCTGTAGTGTGTTTTTCCACTTTAATTTTGGGGGTGACTCCAAATCCAGGCCTCCATTGGTTAATAAATTTGAATGATTTTTGTGTGATTTTGTTGCCAGCAAATTCAACTTTGTACAGAACAAAGTATTCGATGAGAATATTTCATTCATTCAGATCTAGGATGTGTTATTTGAGTGTTCCCTTTATTTTTTTGAGCAGTGTATATTGGACTATAAGACGCACCTTCCACTTTCCTCCAAAATTTGAGGAAAAAAGTGCATCTTATAGTCAGAAATATATGGTATCTACAGATGTAATGACGATTTTGACTCCATGGGTGTTTTCCAGAAACTAGCAGCAGTGGATGTTGCTCAGTGAAAAATGCAAACTGCCGTTGTAGTCACCAGTACGTTATGCCCAGCTCGTGCTTCTGGAGACATGCACCCGTAAATTATGTGGGCTCTCATCGCTACAGAAATGCCAAACATGTGGACACTAAATGTGGTTTAGACACACTGGGGCTCAAAAGGGAGGGGGGTAATTGGATTTGGGAGCGCAGAATTTGCTGAATTTATTTTGGGGGGTGAGGAGCTATAGTGCTTTTCCAGAGCCTTTGTACTACCAGTAACGTGGAAGTCCCCTATATTTCCAATAATAAGATGATGGAAATGAATGGGCGCTTTTTTTGTGGATTGAGTTGAAGATTTTTTGGGAACATTTTCCATAACATTTTGGATCACATTTATACTGTGCTCTACGCTGAGCACTTTGGGGTTTCCATCGAAATCTCCGAGTGACGTGATTCAGATGAAGCCCCCCGAGGGATCCATTCACTATAATGAGTCAGTAGAGTTACTCTGGACTCCGTCTGGCCTCTGTTGAGCGTCGTCCTTCTTTTCAGAAGTGCACAAAACTGTTGCCAACGGCACTTATATGCACACTTAAAAAGATGGACACTGCCGGATCACAGGGCAAATGGCATACACAGTGCCTCCATCTGCCTCATTATAGGTAATCTTCCACCAGGGGTTCCATCTGAATCACATATTTCAGAAATTTACACTTAAACCAGGCATAAGCGCTCAGCACAGGATAAATGTGAGACGCCTTACTGTGATCTTTGGGAGGAAGAATGACAAAATCAACAGAAGGTGAAGAATTGGTTTTATTTATTTTTTACGCCCATCTTCATGCAGTATAAGTGATTAGACGATTTTATTCTTTGGGTTAGTGCGATTACCGCGATAGCAGATTTATATTGGGTATAATATTGTTTCGTAGCTGTCACACACTAAAAGACGCTTTTTTTTGCAAAAACTAGTTTTTGGATCGCCATATTTTGATAGCTATAATTTTTCCATATTTCAGCTGACAGAGTCCTCCATGTGGTAAAATATATTTTTTATGTTTTGCGGCTTTTACACAAAAACTATTTTATAGAAAATACAATTATATTAGCATTGCTTTATTCTGAGAGCTATAACTTTTTTATTTTTCCGCTGACGGAGCCAGGGCTGTGGAGTCAGTAAGCCAAACCTCCGAGTCCTCAATTTCCACGACTCCGACTCCCTCATACATGGCTCATGTTTAAGTGGTAAATTTACTGTAGCACAGATTCATCTCAGCTAAAAGTCTAGACCCTTAGATCAGGAATAGGACAGACATTTATAGGACATTTCATAACTTTCCCAAATTCTTATGAAAAAATATTCCCCTCAAACTGCATTGAATTACTGTACCCAATTTATTATATATTTTAGGAGTTGGAGTTGGTCCATTTTATACTGACTCCGATTCCGACTCTGACTCCACCAAAATGGACATCGACTCCGACTCCACAGCCCTGGACGGAGCTCTATGGCGGCTTGTTTTTTGCAGGATAAGATGACATTTTCAGCGGTACCATTTTTATTTACATTCGTCTTTTTAATCACGTTTTATTGCACTTTTTGTTCAGCGGTATGATGATAACGTATAGGTTTTTTGCCTCATTTTTTTTATTTTTTACAGTGTTCACTGAAGGGGTTAAGTGGTGGGACTCCTTTATAGGTCAGGTCATTCTGGATGCTACGCTATCAAATATGTGTATTTTTTTGGTTTATTTTTTTACATAGATAACTGTATTTATTAGATCAATATTTTGCTTTTTGGGGGGATTTTTTTTTCATGTTTTTACAGTTTTTATTAACTTTTTTTTTTTTTTTTTACTGTTTCACATTGTCTCAGGATGGGACATCATCTTTACACTGTCCGATCAGTGATCTAATACTCTTCAATTCTTCTGCACTGCAGAGCATTAGATCAGCATTTGACAGGCAGGGAGGAGGGGTGTCAGCTCCTGTTTTGAGCAGGCGCTGACAGGCCCCCTTCCCTGAAGGACCCCGCGGCCATCTTGGGACCTGGGGTCACCACGGAGACCAATGAGATCGCATTGTGCTGGGAGCCCACTCCCTCTGCGATGCCCCACGATGTTGCTGTCACTATTGACAATGCTTGATCATGGGCGGTGCTGCGGGATGTTAGCGCTCACATAGAGCTGACACCCCCATGTGATCGCAGCGGCGCTCAGCTGAAATATATTTAAAGGATAAAAACTTTGATGGGAGGAGTGCTTCTTTAAATACACCTTCTCACCTGCTTGGTTTCCACCTATCTCCGCCCTTCTCTGGCGCTGTGCAGTCAAACCTGTTAATCAGAGAAGAGGGGATGATGGAGATGGAGGTAAAACAAACATGTGGGAAGATGCTTCTGTTCTCGATGAGGACTGCCAGAAATAGCTGAGCGCATCTCTCCGCAGTCCCATAGAGAATAATTGGAGCGGCAGTCGAGCATGCGCACTGCCACTCCATTACAGTCATGGCTGAAAGTGTTGGCACCCTTTAAATTATTCCAGAAAATTATTGCAATTACACAAGTTTTGTTATACACAAGTTTATTTTCTTTGTGTGTATTGAAACAACACAAAACAAAAAAAGCAGAAAAAAAAGGCAAATTGGGACATAATTTCACACAACCCAAAAATGGGTCGGACAAAATTGTTGGCACCCTCAACTTAATATTTGGTTGCACCCCTTTGGAATAAATAACTGCAATCAATCGCTTCCTATAACCATCAACAAGCTTATTACAACTCTCAACTGGAACTTTGGACCACTCTTCTTCAGCAAACTGCTCCAGGTCTCTCATATTCGTATATTTTTCTCAGTTTTTTTGTGTTGTTCCAATAGACACAAAGGGAATAAACAAGAGTATAACATAACATGTGTAATTGCAATAATTTTCTGGGAGAAATACTTCATTTTCAGAAACAATTTAAGGGGTGCCATCACTTTCAGCCATGACTATATAACAGGAATGAAAGTTTCCTGTTCTGGTCATCGGTGCGGATCTCGGCGGTTGAACCCCCACTATCTATGGGTTACTACCTATCCTGTGGATGTGCGAGTACATCTCTTCACCGGACAAACCCTGGTATATTTCCCATGTCGCACATACACAGAACTTTCTGCCATAGATATGCGGGTGGAAAGGATGCAGTGTATACACTACAGCAGCAAATGGAATGAGAATTATTTATTTTGCTTACTTATATAGCGCCAACATATTCCACAGCGCTTTACATAACTTGTCATCACCCTATCAGCAAATCTACAGCATTTCCACCACAAAATCTGCACAATTTGGTAAGTTCTCTGTGGATATACCCTAGTTGTGGGACTTGGTCACATCAGTAAGTAGCAGTTAAATCGTATTCATTATTTGGGCGCGCAATGTGATGGCATCTGTGTTTGCTGTCTAGTCCTAGCATTATGAAGCATTATGAAGATTCTCAGTAGTAGAGTTAGAGGGTTTCTGTAAAATATAGCGGGATGCAGATCAGATTTGTGGAATCAGGATTAGGGCTTCTTCAGACGTCTGTGCAAAGTGGTCCGATCTCAGACCACAATGCCCGGACTGGCCACGGCTCTTCTGCCCCGAGCATCACAGCTTCATATATTTCTATGAGGCTGTCACACTTGAGTCGGGAAACCTGCAGTCGGTCCATTCATTAGTGGTCCATGCTTAGACCGAATTGCACGGACATGTGCATGAGCCTTTAGAAGTAGAGCAGTGCAACAGTATTAGCAACAAGTCGGAGTGCTGGTCTCGGCTGGTCTTCAGCACTCCCATAAGAATGAATGGAGCAGCAAGGCGCGTGACCAACTATTGCTCCATTCGCATGGGACTCTGTACAACCCTGGTCCTTAGTATCAGTTGGGACCCCACTGGTTGGACTCCTATCGATTGGGAGGTTATCCTCTATCGGATGAGGGATAACTTCCGAATACCCCTTGAATAGCCTCATATATGCTTATGAGACTGTTGAGTCTGGACGAAGAGACCAGCGGCCACCCTGGAAATCATGGTTCGTACTCGGACCGTAAAATATAGACGTGTGAAACTGGTATAAGATTGACCAAAAAGAACCAAATACAGGAAAGAATTAAACACAAAGTAATAGACTTGTGCCAAAATGAGTGGCCCATCTATCCCCCCAGTACCTGCCATTGGGGGACAGACAGCTGGTCCCACCGAAAACTGCAGGTATTCCTGTCTCTGATCTAGTGTGTATGGCCTCCTTACTTTCATCCACCACCCTTTTTCTCCTTTAGTTTGTTACCACGGAGACACATTGATCTGCAAAGGAGCTGTATGCAGTATAGGAGATCTTTAATCTACTCTATTTACAGTATTTCTTCACTTTTATTATAAGATGCTGTGGAACAATGGAAAAATACTTGCAGAAGTAATCACACCCTTTACAAAGCCTCTGGATACTGGGGTGCATCCTGACTTTTGATTCTGTAAACCTGGGGGATTCAGTACATGGACCCCCGGGTGTGTTAGAGGTCTCTTTGGGGTTAGAGGCTAGAAGTATTTGGTCTGTGGTGGGGATGTTTTTCCACTCCGCTCAGTGTTTAGACTGCGGGAGCCATTTATCTGCAGCGGACACAGAATGCTATCAGGACAATTTATATGGCTCTTTTAGGAAAGTAATCTGTAGCCTTGAAGCCCCGTCACACGCACCGGCTGAGGGTTATATATAAGACTTCCTTCACACAGACCGTCTTTTTTGCATTTTTCTGGTGCAGATTTTAGGGCTTTCTGTGTTGTGCTTGTAACACATTTGTCCTTCTGAACGGCATTAAAGCTGGGTGATGTCTGAGCAGGGAGGCAGTAATGGCAGCCATACTTGTCCCCAACTTCCAAGAAACAGACTGTAAAAAACAAAGCAGGTTTTGTTTAAAATATAACAGTCTTGTCATGAGGTCATGGCATGATGGGAGTTGTAGTGCTCTATTCAAAGTATTGTATCATGGTCATGTCCAGTGATCGGGTCATGTTGGGGGTGCTCAGCGTATAGAGTGTTCTGCGTATAGAGCATTATCGTTTTTATTGGTCAGGTCATGATGGGAGTTGTAGTGCTCTGTGTATAAAGTATGATCATGTCCAGTGGTCGAGTCATGTTGGGGGTTGTAGTGCTCTGTGTATAGAGTATGATCATGACCAGTGGTCAGGTCATGATGGGGGTTGTAGTGCTCTAGTTATAGAATTTTATCATGAACATGTGCAGTGGTTGAGTCATGTTGGGAGTTGTAGTGTTCTGTGTATAGACTATTATCATGTGCAGTGGTCAGATCATGAAGGGGGTTGTAGTGCTCTGTGTATAGAGTATTCTGTCCAGTGGTCAGGTCATGATGGGAGTTGTAGTGCTTTGTGTATAGAGTATGATCATGTCCAGTGGTCGAGTCATGTTGGGGGGTTGTAGTGCTCTGTGTATAGAGAATAATCATGCCCAGTGGTCAGGTCATGATGGGGGTTGTAGTGCTCTTTTTATAGGTATGATCATGTCCAGTGGTCGGGTCATGTTGGGGTTATAGTGTTCTGAGTATAAACTATTATCATATCCAGTGATCGGGTCATGTTGGGGGTTGTAGTGCTCTGTGTATAGACTATTATGTCCAGTGGCAGGTCATAATGGGGTTGTAGTGTTCTGTGTATAGAGTATTATCAAGCCCAGTGGTCAGGTCATAATGGGGGTTGTAGTGCTCTATTTATAGAGTTTTATCATGGTCCTGTCCAGTGGTCGAGTCATGTTGGGGGTTGTAGTGCTCTGTGTATACAGTATGATCATGTCCAGTGGTCGGGTTGTGTTGGGGTTGTAGTGTTCTGTGTATGAACTATTATCATGTCCAGTGATTGGGTCATGTTGGGGGTTGTAGTATTCTCTGTATAGAATATTATCATGTCCAGTGGTCAGGTCATAATGGGGGTTGTAGTGCTCCATTTATAGAATTTTATCATGTTCATGTCCAGTGGTCGAGTCATGTTGGGGGTTGTAGTGCTCTGTGTATAGAGTATGATCATGTCCAGTGGTCAGGTTATGTTGGGGGTTGTAGTGCTCGGAGCATGTTCAAACAAGACCAAAGAAGAGAAGTGACTTAAAAAAAAAAATGAAAAATTATGACTGCTCTTTGCTATAATGTTCTTTGTTGCTATACATGTGGCTAAAAAGTGGAGATTATGAAAGCCCTTGTGGGCAGGGTCCAGTCTGTCATTTATTTAGCTCATGTAGTATGTTCCGATGGCCACATCCTCTACATAATATCGGCAGTAGTTATTCATTCCGGAAAAATGCTCCGTATTTGCTGCACATTTCCCCTTTTTTTCATGGGGTGAAATCTATGCCGACACTTGCTGCGTAAATTAACATGAAATTTCATATACAATGCTGCGGTAATATGCTGCGGATTCTCAGTTTGAATGTAAATCCCATGGGAACGTACCCAAAATGGTAATTATTGTATTTGATTTGTACCTCATGTTGTATACTTAAAGGGGTTTTCCCACCAAGAAAGTACACTGTAATCAATAGATCTTGAAATAATAATAAGTTCCACAATTGGATGTGTTTAAATAAAATGTTCCTATGCAGAGATAATCTTATAAATGTGCCCCTGCTGTGTACTGTGTAATGGCCGTGTTTGACTGTGCAGGAACATGGTCTGATCATACCACATATCCTGGGCAGGGGAGGAAGAAAAAGAGTATACAGACATTACAGCAGGGGATCACAGCTGATTCTTTCTTTGAGGTAAAACATGTTTAAAAAACAAGCCGTGAAATGTTTTACCTCACAGAAACCAGCAGCTGTGACCCCGTGCTGTAATGTCTGTATTCTCTTTTGCTTCCTCCCCTGCCCAGGAGATGTGGTATGATCAGACCATGTTCCTGCACGGTCAGACACAGCCATTACACAGTACACAGCAGGGGCACATTTATAAGATTATCTCAGCACAGGAACATTTTATTTAATCACATCCAATTGTGGAACTTATTATTATTCCAAGATCTATTGATTAAAATATACTTTGTTCATGGGAAAAACCCCTTTAAGTTTTGATATATGTATAATATGTACAGTAAATCCTGTATGGACCTGGAATTAAGGGAGCTTTTAAAGAAATAATAATTGGTTGGTATTCTACATTTCAAAAATCAAACTCTTGTCTGCCTGATGTCAGGTTTTCACATCCCATAATGGACATATAGCCATTACTTTCATCAGATATGTTGACAGCACACAAGGAGTTAAGCATTTGTGTTATTGCACTTTTCTCCACATCACAGGTCTAGGCATGCTCCATATATATTCACTATGACACGGCAGGTTAGTCTCGGGTACTTGCTAATAAAACACAGGTAACATCGAGGGAAGCCAATGCTATATATAGAATTTTCTAATAAATGGCTAACCGCTCCCACAATAAGTGACCTACTTATACAAACATCGCTCCTTTCCTAACCAGTGTTGTTATGGCTAAGCACAAATAAATACAACGCCATTGTCACAGAAAGCGGATGCTGTGGGCACCATCGGCCTGGCATTCCAACCAAATGACATACAGTGTTGTCCAAAAGTATTGGCACCCCTGCAATTCTGTCAGATAATACTCAGTTTCTTCCTGAAAATGATTGCAATCACAAATTCTTTGGTATTATTATCTTCATTTAATTTGCTTGCAAGGAAAAAACACAAAAGAGAATTAAGCGAAAATCAAATCATTGATCATTTCACACAAAACTCCAAAAATGGGCCAGACAAAAGTATTGGCACCCTCAGCCTAATACTTGGTTGCACAACCTTTAGCCAAAATAACTGCGAATAACCACTTCCGGTAACCATCAATGAGTTTCTTACAATGCTCTGCTGGAATTGTAGACCATTCTTCTTTGGCAAACTGCTCCAGGTCCCTGATATTTGAAGGGTGCCTTCTCCAAACTGCCATTTTGAGATCTCTCCACAGGTGTTCTATGGGATTCAGGTCTGGACTCATTGCTGGCCACCTTAGAAGTCTCCAGTGCTTTCTCTCAAACCATTTTATAGTGCTTTTGGAAGTGTGTTTTGGGTCATTGTCCTGCTGCAAGACCCATGACCTCTGAGGGAGACCCAGATTTCTCACACTGGGCCCTACATTATGCTGCAAAATTTGTTGGTAGTCTTCAGACTTCATAATGCCATGCACACGGTCAAGCAGTCCAGTGCCAGAGGCAGCAAAGCAACCCCAAAACATCAGGGAACCTCCGCCATGTTTGACTGTAGGGACCGTGTTCTTTTCTTTGAATGCCTCTTTTTTTTTTCCTGTACACTCTATGTTGATGCTTTTTCCCAAAAATCTCTACTTTTGTCTCATCTGACCAGAGAACATTCTTCTAAAACGTTTTAGGCTTTCTCAGGTAAGTTTTGGCAAACTCCAGCCTGGCTTTTTTATGTCTCGGGGTAAGAAGTGGGGTCTTCCTGGGTATCCTACCATACAGTCCCTTTTCATTCAGATGCCGATGGATAGTACGGGTTGACACTGTTGTACCCTCGGACTGCAGGGCAGCTTGAACTTGTTTGGATGTTAGTCGAGGTTCTTTATCCACCATCCACACAATCTTGCGTTGAAATCTCTCGTCAATTTTTCTTTTCCGTCCACATCTAGGGAGGTTAGCCACAGTGCCATGGGCTTTAAACTTCTTGATGACACTGCGCACGGAAGACACAGGTACATTCAGGTCTTTGGAGATGGACTTGTAGCCTTGAGATTGCTCATGCTTCCTCACAATTTGGTTTCTCAAGTCCTCAGACAGTTCTTTGGTCTTCTTTCTTTTCTCCATGCTCTATGTGGTACACACAAGGACACAGGACAGAGATTGAGTCAACTTTAATCCATGTTAACTGGCTGCAAGTGTGATTTAGTTATTGCCAACACCTGTTAGGTGCCACAGGTAAGTTACAGGTGCTGTTAATTACACGAACTAGAGAAGCATCACATGATGTTTCAAACAGTGCCAATACTTTTGTCCACCCCCTTTTTTAGGTTTGGTGTAGAATTATATCCAATTTGGCTTTAGGACAATTCTTTTTGTTTTTTTCATTGAAGGCAAATTAAATGAAGATAATAATACCAAAGAATTTGTGATTGCAATCATTTTCAGGAAGAAACTGACAGAATTGCAGGGGTGCCAATACTTTTGGCCACCACTGTAGTCCATTAGTAATCCTTTATCCCGGGTAATAAAAAAATCCCAAACTTAAAGGGTTATTCCCATCTTCATAAATGAGTATTTTTGTCATTTACTGCTTATTAAAATCTTCAGCCTTTCTTGAGGTATTAACACTTTTGTTTACAGCTCGTTGCATTGGACCACCACTGCTAGAGTGAGGAACATGCGCAGTTCTTACAAGCACTTTTCTATTGCGCTTGTAAGAACGGTTTTGAACTTGGTCAGGATCGTAGGAGTGCGCTGTTACCTCCTAATCCTGGCCAGCTTCAACGCAGTGCTTAAAAGCTAGATAACAGCAGTGGTCGGTCTCCTAAGCGATAAGCTGTAAAGAAAAAATCTCAATAGTGGCTGCAAATTGTATGGGCTGATGCAGATGTCCGTGCATCTTGGTCCGATTGGTGGCCGGTCCTTAGAATAAGTTGTCACTATCCAATCGGTAGGGGTCCGATATCCAGCACCCACAACGATCAGCTGTTTTCAGCTCCAGTACAGGCCAGATGAAAACGGTGAATGGTGCCCGGAGCTGAAAGCTCATCGGTGGAGGAGGCAGATCGTCGGACCCCACCGATCTAATAAACACAGAAGATGAAAATGGGCAGATGACCGGTCATTTGTCGGGCGATGGCCCAAAACACGTTACAGACCACATTGAAAAAAATAGAATATGGTTGACTTTTTTATCAATGACTACAGATACTGTTGGTAGGTCGTCAGTTGAAACGAACATGATGGGGAGAGTGGAGTAAGCCAGCAGAAACCTCTGGCAGGGGAGAACAAAACGATTGGGAATTTTAATTCACCATGCTCAATTCTTCTTCAGGAGGCTCCATATACGGTAGGTGGTCAGTCTGTCATGCAGAAATTGGTGGGTTTGGACAATTTGGTTGTAAGATGTTACAGGTTTAAATCAGACACCGGATTTGTTTGTAACTATGGAGACACATGGGCCTGCGTTGTAGCTGTATACACAGTACTGTACATGAAGGAAAAACACTTTTTAGGCTAAGTTTCCACGATGAGGTTTTGGTGAGTTTTTTACGCTGCTTATTTTTTCGAAAAAATGCAACTAACCTATTTTACTTAATGTGTGCAGAAAAAGTGCAGAAAATCTACAACATCAAAAACTCACCAAAAGCTCATCGTGGGAATGTAGGCTACGTCCCACAATCAGTATTTGGTGAGATTTTGATGGTGCAGATTTTCTGCACCTATTATATAAATTGGGTAACTTAAGTGTTTTCTTTGCGTTTTGAGTGTTTTTTTTACATGTTACCTCCTGAACATGTAGTGCATACCAAGATTACACATCTCAAAACTGAGCAGAATTTTTGCTGGGATCTGCCCTTTGTGGGCCCAATTCATCATTTGCGGGTTTTTTTTGTTATTTTTTGTTTATTTTATAAATCACTTTTCTTTTTTTGTAGTTCATGAATTTTGTGCAAAATCAAAAATGCTCTTTTTTTGTCTTTTAATTATTTTGCACCTTTTTCAGAGCCAAAAGTCACATGTTTCTCCAAAACATCAGAAAAGTTGTGCAAAAATTTCAGCCCTACTTAAAATCACTCTAGGGAAGGACTGGAGTATATTTTTCTAAAAAATGCAGCATTTAAAAAAAAAAAAAAAAAAAAGACTCAAATGATGTATCTGCTACAAGCATCTGGAAAACAAAAACCTCGCCTACATTGGCAAAAAAACAGGCGAATGCATAAAGTAGACTTAAAAAAGGGCACAGATTAAAAGAAGAATTTGCCGCAAATAAAAACACTTATAAGAATAGAGAAAAAAGAAGAAAATGCAATAAATCGGGCCCTAAGTTTTTAACTGAAGATATGATATTTTTAATATTCCTCAGATGCGGCAATGCACTAATTTTTTTTCCTATGATTTCTAAATAATGACAAAATGATACATTTTATCATTATGAGTGATAAAACATTCATTGTATGGAAACAACAGCACACAGCCTAATAAGTGACACATCCCTGAAATCAGTATCTCAGCCTCTACCACATGCTGTCCTCAGATTGCATAGCAAAAACCTGCTGACAGTTTTGCTAAAGAATATATGTGACCAGCTAGAAACAAATCATTTTAAATGGTTGTAAATATGTCTGACTTATCACCACCAAGAGGTTGGCTCCATTGCCCTACACTTGTGGCGTAGAGTCAGGGGCTGAGCTGGTGCCATTGGCAACAGGTGCCAGCTGTACATCGAACCTCTTCTGCCAAGGCAAGAATGAGAGATTAGTTTTATTCTAGCATAGTTCAACCCCAGAGATAAAACATTTTCACTCCCCTCCCCCCAAAAAATTTCACTTCCCTCCGCCCGGAAAAAGCAAAGTCTTTCCAATGTATTATATGTACCTCAAAATGGTGCCATTAGTAAATATAACAATGAACAAGTTTTCACTGACTCCTAAAGTTCTAAATAGCGCCAAACATGCAGGACGGGGACCCGAGCTCCCGCCCGAGCATCTCGAAAGTACTCGGCGAGCTCCGAGCATCTCGAGTACTGAGCTGCTCGGGCGAGTACCGAGCAGTGGCGAGCATGCTCGCTCATCGCTATTTACAACCCATGGCACTGTAGCTAATCTCTCTGAACGTGAACGGCAGAAAAAAACTGAGCAAAAGTTCCAGTGCAGGATAGTCCGGATGGTGGATAAGCAGCCCCAATCAAGTTCCAAAGAAATTCAAGCTGTCCTGCAGGCTCAAGGTGCATCAGTGTCAGCACGAACTTTCCGTCAACGTCTGAATGAAATGAAACACTATGGCAGGAGACCCAGGAGGACCCCACTACTGACACAGACATAAAAAAAGCTAGACTGCAGTGTGCCGAAATGTATATGAGTAAGCCAAAAACTTTCTGGGAAAGTGTCTTGTGGACAGATGAGACCAATATAGAGCTTTTTGGTAAAGCACATTATTCTACTGTTACCAAAAACGGAATGAGGCCTACAAAGAAAAGAGCACAGTACCTACAGTCAAATATGGTGGAGGTTCAAAGATGTTTTGGGGTTGCTTTGCTGCCTTTGGCACTGGGTGCCTTGATTGTGTGCAAGGCATTATGAAATCTGAAGATTACAAAAGGATTTTGGGTCGCAATGTAGTGCCCAGTGTCAGAAAGCTGGGTTTGCGTCCTAGGTCATGGTCTTCCAGCAGGACAATGATCTCAAACATACTTCAAGAAGCACCCATAAATGGATGGAAACAAAGCGCTGGAGAGTTCTGAAGTAGCCAGCAATGAGTCTGGATCTAAATTCCATTGAAAACCTGTGGAGAGATCTTAAAATTGCCGTTGGGAGAAAGCACCCATCAAATATCAGGGACCTGGAGCAGTTTGCAAAAGAAGAGTGGTCCAAATTCCTGTTGAGAGGTGTAAGAAGCTTGTTGATGGTTATAGGAAGCGATTGATTGCAGTTATTTATTCCAAAGGGGTGCAACCAAATATTAGGTTGAGGGTGCCAACAATATTGTCCAGACCATTTTTAGAATTTTGTGTGAACTTCCAATTTGCCTTTCTTTCTCTGCTTTTTCGTGTTGTTCCAATACACACATAGGAAATAAACATGTGTTTAGCAAAATATGTGTAATTGCAATAATTATCTGGGATAAATACTTCATTTTCTGGAACAATTTTAAGGGTGTATACTTTCAGCCATGACTGTAAGTATTATAGCTTTTTCTCGTTCCTCACAGCTATTCTGTTCTCAAAATGGCGGCTGACGGAGGAGCATGAGACCTGACCTGTCCAATAGAAAAACACTGCATATAGGAAAGCAGGTGTTTACTCGAAGGAGGAAAACCTGTATTTATATATTAGTAAGTGCCACAAAGTCATGTCCTCCACACATTTGTTGAAATGTTGATATAGTGGCCCACCCCTTTTAATGGCTTTCCTTTTTAAGGGTGGTATATTACAAGTGAAGGAAAGAGGAATGCGCTGGATCCCGGGAGCTGCCACTAACAATGGTTAATCCAGGCGGTAAGTATAAAAAACTTCCATTTTATTGCAACGCGTTTCGGAGTAGAACCTACTCCTTCCTCAGGCATCAGTTGCAATAAGACTCATAAGCTGGACTTATGTGCACTGTGTATCCCTTCGGCCCCCTGTACGGACCTGCAGCTTGTAGGACCTGTGATATGCTTCTCTTACATAGGTAACATGAAGCTAAATTACGTGTTATTTAAAGACCAACTCTAATGTCTCCTACACATAACAGTATTGTGGCTCAGCAAACATTTTGCGCTCTACTCAAGCTTAAGATTTACCTGTAAAGAACACTCTGTGGTACTCAAGAGTACAAGGAAGCCATATGCTAACCATAGGTAACACCATAATGAACTTGTAGGACACAGTACCGGCCCTGAACATATGGTCTAAAACACAGAACCATACAGTACTGGTCCTGTACATGTGGTCTAATACTCTGATCAATACAGAACTGGCACTGAACATGTGGTCTAATACACAGAACCATATAGAATTGTTACTGAACATTTGTTCTGATACACAGAACCATACATATTTAGTACTGAACATGTGGTCTAATATACAGAAACAGTCCTGAACATGTGATCTAATACGCAGAACGATACTGAACATGTGGTCAAATGCACGGAACTGGTGGTGAACATGTGGTCTAATACACAGAACTCATACAGAACTGGTTCTGAACATGTAGTCTAATACACAAAATGATACAGAAATGGTACTGAACATGTGGTCTAATACACAGAACCATACAGAACTTGTACTGAACATGTGGTCTAATGCACAAAATGATACTGAACCGGACCTGAACATGTGGTCCAATACACAGAACTCATACATAACCATTACTGAACATTTGGTTTAATACACAGTACCGGTACTGAACATGTGGTATAATACACAGTACCGGTACTGAACATGTGGGCTAATACAAACTGCACTGGTGACGTTCTGTGTAAGTTCCTACACAGAGCGGATTGGTACGGATTGTTCATACATGACTCAACGGAGCGTTGTAGGGCGCACATTTTCTAGGACAAAGGCTGCACATAAATCTCATAAGCACAGAAATGATAACAGGGCTAATGAACTAGAAGTGGGACCAAGGTCATGGGCAATGTAGAGGCTGTCTGAGGTTATAGCAACAATTTACTATTTGTTATATGGTCGGTATGCCGCAGGAACAAGATGTATGGGGGATGTAAGAAAACATTTAGGATTACAAAGAGAAATTTCATTTATTACAAGATATAAAAAAAGAACTTGCTGTAAAATTCTAGTTGCTGGTATATCACCAATATATTTTGTTGCACTGAACACAGATTATCACAATTCCCTGTGCTTAATGTGGCTTACAATGGAATTTCCCTATCTGGAACACATACACACTAGAGTCAATTTTCTAGGAAACAGCCTAGTGAGGAAAGTAGAGAATCTAGAGGAAACCAACATACGCACACCATGCAGATGTCGTTCTGGTGCTCATACTGCAAAGCAACAGTGCCAGCCAGTCATAGTACAGTATACCATAGAAAATGGTGCAGTGCAGCCCTAGCGATAGTCAAAGAATGGAGCAAACGCCGAGCATGCATACCCCCGATTCATTCAAGATGGGGCTCCACAGAGTCTTGTTCTTCGGATGGATCGTGAGCTCTGTTCTCAGGCTCATTGGTGTTCCAAGCATTTGGATCCCCAAATATCAGAAAGTTATATCCTATCTACCCCCATTAAAATTTTGGGAATACCCCTTTATCCATCAGATAACTGGCTGACCAGATCGGATTTGACACGAGTGTTCAATGTTGGGCTGTGCTGTATTTAAATATATTTAAAGTCTATCTAATATCTATATCTATCAACTGTATCTATCTATCTGAGTTGAGCAAATTCATTCACTCTGCCCTGCCTAGCATCCTAGGCACTTCCGCCCTATCCTAGGCCTCGCAACATACCATCATGTGAAGCCTAGTTACTAGACATACACAAGGAGCCACGCACAGAAATGAAAAGCTGCTACCACAACGGACTAGACTGGATGCCGCATCAGGGCAGCGGAAATCAAGTTGCTCATCTTTACCACCCTGGTATCATCTGTTAGAAATAAGCAAATCGATTCCTAGAACCCTGGACCAGCAGCCATGTCAGTAGCCACCAGACAAAAGCTCTGCTAACCGGCTCCTACCGCCGGCATTCCTGGCTACTTTTCTGATTAGTAGACCTGGCATGATGTCATGCGTGCGTCACATCGCAACAAAGACATTGCGCTGGGTCTACTTATCAGTGCAGGTGCCTGGGGATGCTGTCGAGTAGGTTCTTTAAGAAGACAATATATAATGTTGATTGGCCACCATCGCGTACACACCTTGAGAAAGTCCAGATGCAAGAAATGCGCCAGTGTGATGTAATTATTCTGTGCTCCATACATGCTGACTTGTCCGCTAATGAGATGCGCTAATTATTTCCTCATGAAGAAGATCGTCGAACAGCGTTCAGCCTTTCTGTATGGCCTTATGCTGCATGTATGTTGGTTTCCCGGCTAATCAGATGACTATGTTGCTCAGCCTTTGACTGACGAATGATTGATGAGGCCGCGGCTTCTTCCACTACTAGGCCAGTTATTGGGGAATTTACAATGAGCATATGGTATATACATTTCCGATTCCAGCTCCTGTAATATTTATATATACCCCGTTACAGTCACTGCCAACTCCACAATAACAAAAAGAAACTACTAGCTGCCACCACCAATCGTTTATACATTACACCCGCTACAGGTAGCGTATGGCTTCAGGGGCTGCGTCTTATAGAGTAAGAGGAATAGAGCTATTACATTTTATATATTTAATCCAGGAAGGTAGGCAGGGTTTATAAAAAATATACAAAGATGATACAAAATGGGAACAAAACAATACCGTATATACAATTACAATAAAAATAAGGGATAACAAAAGAAAATTACTAAACCTGATGTCACGGAAATGGCTCAGAGCTTAGCGGAGGGAGGTACTCGTTAGGAAAATGGATAGAACCCAGAACAAGCTGTACCTTCCAGGACTGACAAATGACCAAGCCCAAATTCTGCTTTTTGTTAGATCAAGGTTGCGCCCATATACCTCCTTTGGTTAGCTCATGTGGGGGCTGGTTGTGGGATGTGCTAGGTCCTTTAGAATTTTATGAGATCCCCAAATAACACAATATCTTCACCCTTAGAGGTCCCAGACGGTAGATATTGTCATCATGTTTCTTATCACGATTTTACCTTTATATAGAGATAAAATAGGGCATCAATAGCACCATCCATTGGACCAATAATAAGTTGGAGAGATCCTACCGGCCTTACGATGATGTGAATAAATGCGTTATGGTCGTCTCTTCGTTACGATGCCGAAAATATATCTCCCATAAACACATGATTGATGCAAATCGCAATATTCATCACTGACCCCTGGATCCAAAAGGACTGGAAGCCGTGCTTTGATCGAAGGAAGCTTATGCCTGGGGAAGCGTACTTCATCTATATGGCCATCGCTCACAAACATATCTTTAATGAAGATGTGTGTGTGAACGGATTTCCTCACTACTATCCACTTACAAACTGAGGAGCTCTGATTGGGTTTCCACGCTTGCCGGATTGAAAGCGTAGATACCAGCACCGTGGAAAAAATACTCTTTACTCACTTTCAGGGATGTTCAACCACTATTGAACACCAACTGGGACATTTATGGTTGTCACTTTATATTTATACTTAAATAATTACTATTGAAGAATGTCTTGTATGCCTATGTATGGCCAATTTACAGTGGCATGTAAAAGTTTGGGCACCCCTGGTCAAAATTACTGTTGTGAACAGTTAAGCAAGTTGAAGATGAATTGATCTTTAAAAGGCCTAAAGTTAAAGATGACACATTTCCTTTGTATCTTAGGCAAAAAATATGTATATTGTCATTTTTTTTTTCATTTTAAAAATTACAAAAAGGAAATTGGGCCAATACAAAAGTTTTGGCACCCTTGGAGATTTCTGTGCTCAAATAACTTTAACCAAAGTTTCAGACCTTAATTAGCATGTTACGGTTATGGCTTGTTCACTATCATCGTTAGGAAAGGCCAGGTGATGCAAATTTCCCAGCTTTATAAAAACCCAGGCTCCTCTAACCTTGTGCCAAAAAACAGCAGTCATGGGTTATTTTAAGCAGCTGCCTAGCACTCTGACAATGAAAATGGTGAAGGCCCACAAAGCAGTAGATAGATATAAGACGATAGCAAAGTTTTCAAGTTGCCCTTTCCTCAGTGCGAAATGTAATTAAGAAATGGCAGTTAACAGGAATAGTGGAGGTCAAGATAAGGTCTGGAAGACTAAGCAAAATTTCAGTAAGAGCTGCTCGTAGAATGGCTAGAGAGGCAAATCAGAACCCCCGCTTGACTGCAAAAGACCTTCAGAAAGATTTAGCAGACTGGAGTTGTGGTACATTGTTCTACTGTTCAAAGACATCTGCACAAATATGGCCTTCATGAAAGAGTCATCATAAGAAAATCTCTCCTCTGTCCTCACCATAAAATTCAGTATCAGAAGTATGCAAAAGAACATATAAACAAGCCTGATGCATTTTGGAAACAAGTCCTGTGGACCGATGAGGTTAAAATAGAACTCTTTGGCCACAATGATCAAAGGTATATGTGGAGAAAAAAGGGCACAGAATTTCAAGAAAAGAACATCTCGCCAACCATTAAGCATGGGGGTGGATCAATCATGCTTTGGGATGGTGCTGCAGCTAATAGCGCAGGGAACATTTCACGAGTAGAGGGAAGAATGGATTTATTGAAATTTCAACAAATTCTTCATGCAAACATAACATCATCTGTAAAAAAGCTGAAGTTGAAAAGAGGATGGCTTCTACAAATGAATAATGATCCTAAACATACGTCAAAATCCACAATAGATTACCTCAAAAGGCGCAATGTTACGCTCACGCCCGGACTGACTGGCGTGAGCGTGGTTAGTGGTCCCACTGGGCCACGAACCGAGGAGTGCCTGGAGGGGCGTGACTAGGGGTCTCGCTAGATCTGACCATGAACACACGGCGGCTTAATCGACTCCGTGGTCCGAGGAGGGACGTGGGAGGTGGCCCAGGTGCTACTCCAGGTCAGACCCCGGTCATAGCTGGTATGCAGACAGGTGGGTACTGGCAGGCACGGCTGGTATGCAGACAGGCGGGTACTGGCAGGCACGGCAGGTATGCAGACAGGCCGATACTGGCAGGTAGGAAAGCAGGCTGGATGGGGACCAGTACAGACTGGGATACAGGAACAAAGCCACAGGTGTGGAGGACAAGCGGAGCAGAGCAGAACCGCAGGTGCGGAGGACAAGTGAAGCAGAGCAGAAACGCAGGTGCGGAGGACAAGCGGAGCAGGGCGGAACCGCAGGCGCGGAGAGCAAGCGGAGCAGAGCAGAGCGGAACTGCAGGCGCGGAGGACAAGCAGAGCAGAGCGAAACCGCAGGTGCGGAGGACAAGCGGAGCAGAGCAGAGCGGAACCGCTGCCGTGGAGGACAAGCGGAGCAGAGCAGAGTGGAACCGCAGGCACGGAGGACAAGCGGAGCAGAGCAGAGCTGAACCGCAGGTACTGAGGACAAGCGGAGCAGAGCAGAGCGGAACCGCAGGTGCGGAGGACAAGCGGAGCAGAGCAGAGCGGAAGCACAGGTGCGGAGGACAAGAGGAGCAGAGCAGTGCGGAAGCACAGGTGCGGAGGACAAGCGGAGCAGAGCGGAACCGCAGGTGTGGAGGACAAGAGGAGCAGAGCGGAACCGCATGTGCAGACAGGACACTGCTCTGTTCACATGGAACAGACTGGGAAACACAGGAAGATACCTAGAACACAGGAGGTAGATATGGAGGCAGGGAAATGGAACAAGCAGAACCAGATACACACAAGGTACTTGCAATGAAGTAGCGAGTGGACACAAAACACACAAACAAAAGTACAGAGACAACGAGTTGGAGTTAGGTGCAGGTTCAGACACTGCAGGATAAGGGAAGGATCGGACATAGAGACAAACAAGTAACGGGCCAGGACACAGTTCAGACAGGAACTGGATCTGGAACAAGATACAGGAACGAGCCTGGGTACTCAGCCCCCAGGGTGGCGGAAACAGACTAGAAGTCACAGATACAGGTAATGGGCCTGGGTACTCAGCCCCCAGGGTGGCGGAAACAGACTAGAAGTCACAGATACAGTTAACGGGCCTGGGTACTCAGCCCCCAGGGTGGCGGAAACAGACAAGATACAGGACAGGACCTGGCAACTCAGTTGCACAGAACACACTGAAAGAAAGCGTTGCTCAGGCACCTCCTACTGGGTGGAGGGGGTTTAAGTATCCACAGCAATAGGCTGGGGACGCATTAGGACTGGGCACACTGTAACTTTAAGAATCAGGAAGTAACAGCGCCGCCGCCCTAAGCAATCAGTCAAGAGACATGCACACAACAATTAATGGAGCAAAGTGTGCAGCCTGGACTGATAGGTGAGTTGGCGGTCTTGCATGGTGGGAGATGGTAAGCCATGCCAGTGTGACGTCCTCATTCTCGAAAGAGCCCTTTTAGTTTTTGAGTTTACCCTGGGTGATGGGGGACTCGGCGTCGGGTCCTGTGATGAAGAGATGGGGTGCAGCCGTGGCCCGGACCCGACCCGTGCTCAGGGCTGTCACATGAAAAGGAAGATGTTGTGGGCTCGTCCGGGTTGAGTGGCTTATTTAACGACTACGCCACCTGTGGTGCCTGGTGAAGGGTCCCCAGCGCCGCTGCAGTCCACCGAGGCCTGGTGTCACGGCGGCCAAAGTTCTCACTGCTCCCCACAGGAGGAGCAAGGCCTCGGGGCAGGCAGGCAGGATGGAAGGGGGGTAGTAGTGCGGGGAGTACGGGCACCGTGTCGCATGGCATGGCGCAGAATGAACAGTCCGGAGGCCATAGGGGTGAACTTCCAAGGCTTTACTCACTTAGCTGGCAAAGGAAGGCGACTCCCTGCTCCCCGCGGAGTCCTGCGGCCACCAGGGACGGGGGTCCGACTACCTCCGAGTAAGTCCAGCATTCAGTCGGGACCCTACACCAGAGTGTTCCTGCACTACAGACCTCTCCCTTTCCCGTCTATGCGTGTGTAGATAGGCCGAGTCTCCCTCTGAGCTCCTCTCAGAACTAGGGCACGAGTGGCAATTCCTCTCCATCCGATGCCCGGTGGGATCCTCTGGGCCTACCGGGCTTCCCCAACCAGGACTTCGAGTGACGAGGTCGGGTGTCGGGGGCCGGTACCCCTCTTGCAGCCGGAATCCCTCTGAATAGATCACCGTGGCGAGGACAGGTGTCGTACCCCGCTCCGTCTGCATCCTCCCCGGGACCCATTTGCTGTGGAGCCACACTCTAGAGCTCCCGGGCCTTCTTGCTCATGGTCCTCGACCGGGCTGAGATAGTCCTTATCTCCCGCCTACCCATCATCCCAAGGCCTAGGGACTAGGGCTGTGTCTCCATCCCCTGCAGGCCCACACAGGATCCAATTTCAGGGTAGGAGGTCACGTTCTGACACCAGTCAGGTTACAGCCATAGTACAGCTGAGTACTGTCAGGCATCAGTCACGAACAGTCAGAGAACCCTGAGCCAAGATGGCCTTACATTAAATATAAGATTTGAAGCGTAACTAACTTGTAAGTCCTCCACCCTCACCCACTAACTGGTTCCTACCACTTTGTGTTCCCCAGTCTCCCTGTAACCAGGGGAGCAGCACCTAGTGCATACTAGCTCCCTCTGGTGGAGAAGTGTGGTGTTGGATGCAAAAGGTTAGGTCACGACTATCACACTGGGCTTACCTCAGAGGAGGAACACCACACTCCATTAAAGAAATGCAGCATCCCTGTGGCGGTCGAACCCTCAGGGGCGCCACACCAGCACACCGCCAGGGATGTTACAGTACCCCCCTCTTCTTCAAGCCTGCAAGGATTTTCTGCAGAGAATTTGGAGGCCGATCCTTCTCTTCAAGAAGATTACCTCTTCTGTCCACTAGAAGGAACGAGACTGGTCTCACCATCTTGGGGACTAGGATTCTTCCTCCCATCGAGCCATCCTCAGCATCAGATGAAGTGGGCGAAGTACCAGGAACAGGACACAGGAAAGTCTCTCTCCATTTGTAAATATCGGGTAGCACCCCAAAGGATTCACAGGACAACTGGAGATCCTCCACCGGGTTGGAGGGGTGCAGAGACTCAGGGGTAATCACTGCCTTGACGTACACTTTGCCAAGCTTACTGGATGAAGTGGGCGAAGTACCAGGTACAGGGTGTAGGAAAGTCTCTCTCCATTTGTTATCAGGTAGCACCCCGGAGGATTCAAGAGACAACTGGAGGTCTTCTGCCTGGTTGGAGGGGTGCAGAGACTTGGAAGTAGCCACTGCCTTGATGGACTTATTGCCAGATTTATTAGAGATGGAGGATCCTTGCTTTGGGACCATCTTCAGTCTGGTTTCTGAGATGACATGTCTGCGAGGCGGGGCGGTACCTGAAGCCATATCATTGGTACAATTGTCGAGACTGTGTGGGGACATTGCCTCCGCTTCCCTTCCTTCGGAGACTTCAGCGCACAGCGAGACAGCGACTAGCAGATCTGGTGAAGAAGAAGAAGAAACTGCTGACTGTCCTGAAGGTATGTGGACTGGACACCCCTTGTACCTCAGAAGTCCCCCAGGAAACACCATGCAGGATCTCCAGACCTGAGCGGGCACTAGATCTCTCGGCTCTGGACTACCTGTGGGTAAACCAGACAACACTTGGAATGTGAACTTCTTCACGTGTAATGCTCCAATCTGGAGCTTAATTTGTACAGACATATTTTGACTGTTTCTGAGTAGGGCTCGTCCTTCCGCTGACAATGCCCAAACCGGATTCTGGAGTTGTCGGACGGGAATCAGACACCGACTCTTCAAGGCTTTAAGCCCGAAACTTACGGTTAATCCGAGGCCTTCACTTGCCACGGAGACAGTCATGGTCATCTGTGGAGAGGAAACACTAACGCCAAGGGCAGCCTCTCCTACAGGCCTAATGTCTTGGGATTCTCCAACCTTCGCTGGACAAAGACCGTCAGGGTGTCCCAAACAACCGCAGCGGGTTCGCAATCCGATTTTTTGACTGAGTTCCGGCCTCTGCTTTGCCTGACAAACATGGTCAACCTTCATGGATTCTGTGCGGATAGCTACCTCTACAGGCTGGGGAACAGGAGGTCTTTGGGAGGACAGAACCTGACGTGACGGTTTACCTCTATGTCTTGCACGTCTGGAATGCCTCTTGAGGTTGGAAGAGAAGTATTCTGCGGAGCATTGTCACCCTGTGTGGATTCTGCGTGGGCACAGGTGGGCTACCTACACGCATCACCCATCGGGACTGCTCCAGGATATTGGGAAGGGAAGCTTCAGGGTTAGGGTCATCGAGGACCATTAGAAAGGCCACCTGGAAGGCCTGCAGGTCAGAAACGATAGGATCCCATGCTTCCCATAGGGGGGTGATCCAATTCAAGCCATCACCTGCTAGATAGGACATCAGAAATGCTACTTTAACCCAATCGGTGGGAAAATAGTGAGCATAGAATTTGAAATGCAGCATGCATTGCTCCACAAACGCACGGCTTTGTTTTGGATCCCCATAGTACCGTGGTGGATCCACAGGAACGAGTGCTGATAGCTCAATTTGGGCTGGTGCGTAAATCGCCTGGACCTCAGCTTGAGAAAAAATTTTTCCTTTGTTCACGTATTCACCAGACAAGGATTCAAATGTCTCCGAGAGCGAAGGGCCATGGGGCTCAACGGGGACCATGGCCTGAGCAAACTGTTACGCTCACGCCCCGGTCTGACTGGCGTGAGCGTGGTTAGTGGTCCCACTGGGCCACAAACCGAGGAGTGCCTGGAGGGGCGTGACTAGGGGCCTCACCAGATCCGACCACGAACACACGGCGGCTTAATCGACTCCGTGGTCCGAGGAGGGACGTGGGAGGTGGCCCAGGTGCTACTCCAGGTCAGACCCCGGTCACAACTGTTGACCCACACCGGGGAATGCAGGAATAAGCAAGTTAGGCTGGTATGCAGACAGGTGGGTACTGGCAGGCACGGCTGGTATGCAGACAGGTGGGTACTGTCAGGCACGGCTGGTATGCAGACAGGCGGGTACAGGCAGGTATGCAGACAGGCCGATACTGGCAGGTAGGAAAGCAGGCTGGATGGGGACCAGTACAGGAACAGAGCCGCAGGTGCGGAGGACAAGCGGAGCAGAGCAGAGCAGAACATCAGGCGCGGAGGACGAGCAGAGCAGAGCGGAACCGCAGGCGCGGAGGACAAGTGGAGCAGAGCAGAGCGGAACCACAGGCGCAGAGGACAAGCAGAACAGAGTGGAACCGCAGGCGCAGAGGACAAGCGGAGCAGAGCAGAGCGGAACCGCAGGCGCGGAGGACAAGCAGAGCAGAGCGGATCCGCAGGCACGGAGGACAAGCAGAGCAGAGCGGAACTGCAGGCGCGGAGGACAAGCGGAGCAGAGCAGAGCGGAACCGCAGGTGCGGAGGACAAGCAGAGCAGAGCAGAACTGCAGGCTCAGAGGACAAGCGGAGCAGAGCAGAGCGGAACCGCAGGTGTGGAGGACAAGCAGAGCAGAGCGGAACCGCAGGTGCGGAGGACAAGCGGAGCAGAGCAGAACGGAACCGCAGGCGCGGAGGACAAGTAGAGCAGAGCGGAACCGCAGGTGTGGAGGACAAGAGGAGCAGAGCAGAGCGGAACCGCAGATGCAGGCAGACAGGACAAGGCTCTGTTCACATGGAACAGACTGGGAAACACAGGAAGATAGCTAGAACACAGGAGGTAGATACGGAGGCAGGGAAACGGGACAAGCAGAACCAGATACACACAAGGTACTTGCAATGAAGTAGCGAGTGGACACAAAACTCACAAACAGAAGTACAGAGACAACGAGTTGGAGTTAGGTGCAGGTTCAGACACTGCAGGAAAAGGGAAGGATCGGACATAGAGACAAACAGGTAATGGGCTAGGACACAGTTCAGACAGGAACTGAATCTGGAACAAGATACAGGAACGAGCCTGGGTACTCAGCCCCCAGGGTGGCGGAAACAGACTAGAAGACACAGATACAGGTAATGGGCCTGGGTACTCAGTCCCCAGGGTGGCGGAAACAGACTAGAAGTCACAGATACAGGTAATGGGCCTGGGTACTTAGCCCCGAGGGTGGCGGAAACAGACAAGATACAGGACAGGACCGGGCAACTCAGTTGCACAGAACACACTGAAAGAAAGCGTTGCTCAGGCATCTCCTACTGGGTGGAGGGGGTTTAAGTATCCAGTGACTCACAGCAATAGGCTGGGGACGCATTAGGGCTGCGCACACTGTAACTTTAAGAATAAGGCCGCCACCCGCAATCAGACAAGAGACATACACACAGCAAGTAATGGAGCAAAGTGTGCAGCCTGGACTGATAGGTAAGTTGGCGGTCTTGCATGGTGGGAGATGGTAAGCCATGCCACCATGCCGCCAGGGATGTTACACGCAAGCTGAACGTTTTACAATTGGCCTCACAGTCCCCTGATCTGAACATCATTGAAAATCTGTGGCTAGAGCTCAAAATAGCAGTGCATGCAAGACGGCCAAGGAATCTCACAGAACTGGAAGAACGGATGAAAATCTCTCAAACAAGAATTGAAAGACTCTAGTCTGGCTACAAAAAGCGTTTACAAGCTGTGATACTTTCAAAATTGGGTGCTTTTAGGTACTAATCATGCAGGGTGTGTATATATATATATATATATATATATATATATATATCTATCTATCTCACTTACCGTATCCTCACCCGTCTCTTGTAGATTGTGAGCCCTCGCGGGCAGGGTCCTCTCTCATCCTGTACCAGTCAGTGACTTATATTGTCTAAGATTATTATACTTGTTTTATTATGTATACCCCTTTTCACATGTAAAACACCATGGAATAAATGGCACTATAATAAATAATTAAAACAAATATACATATATATACAGTACAGACCAAAAGTTTGGACACACCTTCTCATTTAAAGATTTTTCTGCATTTTCATGACTATAAAAATTGTACATTCACACTGAAGGCATCAAAACTATGAATTAACACATGTGGAATTATATACTTAACAAAAAAGTGTGAAACAACTGAAAATATGTCTTATATCCTAGGTTCTTCAAAGTAGCCACCTTTTTCTTTGATGACTGCTTTGCACACTCTTGGCATTCTCTTGATGAGCTTCAAGAGGTAGTCACCGGAATTGGTTTTCACTTCACAGGTGTGCCCTGTCATGTTTAATAAGTGGGATTTCTTGCCTTATAAATGGGGTTGGGACCATCAGTTGTGTTGTGCAGAAGTCCGGTGGATACACAGCTGATAGTCCTACTGAATAGACTGTTAGAATTTGTATTATGGCAAGAAAAAAGCAGCTAAGTAAAGAAAAACGAGTGGCTATCATTACTTTAAGAAATGAAGGTCAGTCAGTGCGAAAAATTGGGAAAACTTTGAAAGTGTCCCCAAGTGCTGTTGCAAAAACCCTCAAGCCCTACAAAGAAACTGACTTACATGAGGACCGCCCCAGGAAAGGAAGACCAAGAGTCACCTCTGCTTCTGAGGATAAGTTTATCCGAGTCACCAGCCTCAGAAATCGCAGGTTAACAGCAGCTCAGATTAGAGACCAGGTCAATGCCACACAGAGTTCTAGCAGCAGACACATCTCTACAACAACTGTTAAGAGGAGACTTTGTGCAGCAGGCCTTCATGGTAAAATAACTGCTAGGAAGCCACTGCTAAGGACAGGCAACAAGCAGAAGAGACTTGTTTGGGCTAAAGAACACAAGGAATGGACATTAGACCAGTGGAAATCTGTGCTTTGGTCTGATGAGTCCAAATTTGAGATCTTTGGTTCCAACCACCGTGTCTTTGAGCGACGCAGAAAAGGTGAACGGATGGACTCTACATGCCTGGTTCCCACCGTGAAGCATTGAGAAGGAGATGTGATGGTGTGGGGGTGCTGTGCTGGTGACACTGTTGGGGATTTATTCAAAATTGAAGGCATACTGAACCAGCATGGCTACCACAGCATCTTGCAGCGGCATACTATTCCATCCGGTTTGCGTTTAGTTGGACCATCATTTATTTTTCAACAGGACAATGACCCCAAACACACCTACAGGCTATGTAAGGGTTATTTGACCAAGAAGGAGAGTGATGGGGTGCTACGCCAGATGACCTGGCCTCCACAGTCACTAGACCTGAACCAAATCGAGATGGTTTAGGGTGAGCTGGACCGCAGAGTGAAGGCAAAAGGGCCAAAAAGTGCTAAGCATCTCTGGGAACTCTTTCAAGATTGTTGGAAGACCATTTCCGGTTACTACCTCTTGAAGCTCATCAAGAGAATGCCAAGAGTGTGCAAAGCAGTCATCAAAGCAAAAGGTGGCTACTTTGAAGAACCTAGAATATAAGACATATTTTCAGTTGTTTCACACTTTTTTGTTAAGTATATAATTCCACATGTGTTAATTCATAGTTTTGATGCCTTCAGTGTGATTGTACAATTTCCATAGTCATGAAAATACAGAAAAATCATTAAATGAGAAGGTGTGTCCAAACTTTTGGTCTGTACTATATATACACACTGCTCAAAAAAATAAAGGGAACACTCAAATAACACATCATAGATCTGAATGAATTAAATATTCTCATTGAATACTTTGTTCTGTACAAAGTTCAATGTGCTGACAACAAAATCACACAAAATCATCAATGGAAATCAAATTTATTAACCAATGGAGACCTGGATTTGGAATCACCCCCAAAATTCAAGTGGAAAAACACTACAGGCTGATCCAACTTTGATGTAATGTCCTTAAAACAAGTCAAAATAAGGCTCAGTATAGTGTGTGGCCTCCACGTGCCTGTACGACCTCCCCACAACGCCTGGGCATGCTCCTGATGAGGTTGCGGATGGTCTCCTGTGGGATCTCCTCCCAAACCTGGACTAAAGCATCCGCCAACTCCTGGACAGTCTGTGGTGCAATGTGACGTTGGTGGATGGAGCGAGACATGATGTCCCAGATGTGCTCAATCGAATTCAGGTCTGGGGAACGGGCAGGCCAGTCCATAGCGTCAATGCCTTCATCTTGCAGGAACTGCTGACACACTCCAGCCACATGAGGTCTGGCATTGTCCTGCATTAGGAGGAACCCAGGGCCAACTGCACCAGCATATGGTCTCACAAGGGGTCTGAGGATCTCAACTCGGTACCTAATGGCAGTCAGGCTACCTCTAGCGAGCTCATGGAGGGTTGTGCGGCCCTCCAAAGAAATGCCACCCCACACCATTACTGACCCACTGCCAAACCGGTCATGCTGAAGGATGTTGCAGGCAGCAGATCGCTCTCCATGGCATCTCCAGACTCTATCACGTCTGTCACATGTGCTCAGTGTGAATCTGCTTTCATCTGTGAAGAGAACAGGGCGCCAGTGGCGACTTTGCCAATCCTGTTGTTCTGTGGCAAATGCCAAGCGTCCTGCACGGTGTTGGGCTGTGAGCACAACCCCCATCTGTAGACGTCGGGCCCTCATACCACCCTCATGGAGTCGGTTTCTAACCATTTGTGCAGACACATGCACATTTGTGGCCTGCTGGAGGTAATTTTGCAGGGCTCTGGTAGTACTCCTCCTGTTCCTCCTTGCACAAAGCGGAGGTAGTGGTCCTGCTGCTGGGTTGTTGCCCTCCTACGGCCCCCTCCACGTCTCCTGGTGTACTGGCCTGTCTCCTGGTAGCGCCTCCAGCCTCTGGACACTATGCTGACAGACACAGCAAACCTTCTTGGCGCAGCTCGCATTGATGTGCCATCCTGGATGAGCTGCACTACCTGAGCAACTTCTGTGGGTTGTAGAGTACGTCTCATGCTACAAGGAGTGTGAAAGCACAACCAACAATCAAAAGTGACCAAAACATCAGCCAGAAAGCGTTGGTACTGAGATGTGGTCTGTGGTCCCCACCTGCAGAACCACTCCTTTATTGAGGGTGTCTTGATAATTGCCAATAATTTCCATCTATTGTCTATTCCATTTGCACAACAGCATGTGAAATTAATTGTCAATCAGTGTTGCTTCCTAAGTGGACAGTTTGATTTCACAGAAGTTTGATTTACTTGGAGTTATATTCTGTTGTTTAAGTGTTCCCTTTATTTTTTTGAGCAGTGTATATACAGTGGGTACGGAAAGTATTCAGTGCCCTTTAAATTTTTCACTCTTTGTTTCATTGCAGTCATTTGGTAAATTATAAAAAGTATTTTTTTTTTCTTATTAACCCCTTAATAACATCTGACGTACTAATATGCGTCTGTGCCCTGGGACTTAAGAGCCAGACCCGTATTAGTACGTCATCGCGATCGCGCGCGCACACAGGCTGTGCGGGCGCGATCGCCGCCGGGTGTCAGCTGATTGTCACAGCTGACACCCGGTACTATGTGCAGGGAGCGGTCCTGCACCGCTCCCAGCACATTAACCCCCGCGATGCTGCGATCGAAGTCGATCGAAGTCGATCGCGGCATTGCGGTGGCAAGGGGAGGTGATCGGCGATACTCACCTCCTCTTCCGGCTTCCAGCGCAGTCTGCAAAGTCATGACAACATCCGGGTCACCAGAGAGCAGGAAGATTGCTTGGACATGCGCAGTGCATCTCCAAGCAATCTTCACACTGTGCACTTCTGACAGCCTTCATGGCATAGGGATGGTGCTCCATTCCTGTGCCATGCAGGCGATCAGAAAAAAAAAAAGTGAAAGTCCCAGAGTGGGACAAAGTAATAAAGTGTATAAACTGTGTGAAAGTGGAAAAAAATAAAAATGTGCAAACATATTATAAAAAAATAAAAAAAATAATACACCAAAAATAAAAATATAATGTACCCATCAATAAATATTATTATAAAAAAAATAAAAAAAAAACAATAAAAGTACACATATTTGGTATCGCCGCGTCCGGAACAACCTGACCTATAAAACTGTCCCACTAGTTAACCCCTTCAGTGAACACGGTAAAAAAAAAAAAAAAACGAAGCAAAAAACAATGCTTTATCACCATACCGCCAAACAAAAAGTGGAATAACACGCGATCAAAAAGACGCATATAAATAAAAAAATAAAAATGATACCGCTGAAAACGTCATCTCGTCCCGCAAAAAACAAGCTGCCATACAGCTCCATCAGCCGAAAAATAAAAAAGTTATAGCTCTCAGAATAAAGCGATACTAAAAAATATTTTTTTCTATAAAATAGCTTTTATTGTGTATAAGCGCCAAAACATAGAAAAATGATACAAATGTGGTACCGCTGTAAACGTACTGACCCGAAGAATAAAGCTACCTCATCAATTTTACCACATGCGGAACAGAATAAAAAAAAAACAAAAAAAAAACAATTCCTGAATTGTTGGTTTTTGTTTATTCTGCCTCCCAAAAATCGGAATAGAAAGCGATCAAAAAATGTCACGTGCCTGAAAATGGCACCAATAACAACGTCAAGTCATCCCGCAAAAAACGAGCCGTCACATGACTGTCTGCCAAAATCTGGAAAAATTATAGCTCTCAAAATATGGCGATGCAAAAACTAGATTTTACAAAAAATGCGTCTTTTAGTGTGTGACAGCTGTCAGTCATAAAAACCCCATATGATTCTGGCATTGCTGTAATCACACCGACCCGAAGAATAAAGTCGTCTAATCACTTATACCGCACAAGGAACGGCGTCAAAAATAAACTCTTGGGTTAGGATTGGGCTAGGGTTAGGGCTGGGTTTGGGGCTAGGGTTGTGCTGGGGCTAGGGTTGTGCTGGGGCTAGGGTTGTGCTGGGGCTAGGGTTGTGCTGGGGCTAGGGTTGTGCTAGGGTTAGGGCTGGGATTGGGATTTTTTTCAAAAGTAAGAAAAAAAGATGACGATATGGCGACTAGTGTTGAGAGCAAGTGCTCGCTACTTGAGTTTGCATCGGGTGCTCTGGTATGCATTGAGTATCGTGGGTATTTGAGTGACATGCTCGAGTCTCTGCCCCATATGCTTCGCGGCCAAAAAACTTTACGGGGATTGCCTGCCATGCACGAGCGATCCCCGCATGTTTTTTTTTGGGTGTCTAATAACCGTGAAACATGCGGAGTAGGGACTCGAGCATGTCACTCGAGCACACGCTGTACATGGTGCATACCTGAGTACCCGATGCAAACTCAAGTAGCGAGCACTTGCGCTTAAGAATAATGACAACTTATTCAATATGATGACCTAATGTAAACAAATTCTGTGCCGTACCTCTGGGTTCAAAATGTTCACTATACACCTTAATAAAATCCTTGAGGGGTATAGTTTCCAAAATGGGGACACTTGTGGGGGAGCTCCACTGTTTAGGCACATCACGGGCTCTCCAAACGCGACATGGTGTCCACTAACAAATTGAATGGAAAATCGACTCAAATTGTTAGAGGACGCCATGTTGCGTTTGGAGAGCCCCTGTATGCCCAAACATTGGAGCTCCCCCACAAGTGACCCCATTTTGGAAACTAGACCCCCCAAGGCACCTATCTAGATGCATAGTGAGCACTTGGAACCCCCAGGTGCTTCACAAATTGATTCGTAAAAATGAAAAAGTGAAAAAAAAAACACTTTTTCATTTTTATGAATCAATTTGTGAAGCACCTGGGGTTCCAAGTGCTCACTATGAATCTAGATAGGTGCCTTGGGGGGTCTAGTTTCCAAAATGGGGTCACTTGTGGGGGAGCTCCAATGTTTGGGCACACAGGGACTCTCTAAATGCAACATGGTATCCGCTAACAAATTGAATGGAAAATCGGCTCAAATTGTTAGCGGACACCACATTGCGTTTGCAGAGCCCCTCTGTGCCCAAACTTTGGAGCTCCCCCACAAGTGACCCCATTTTGGAAACTAGACCCCCCAAGGCACCTATCTAGATGCATAGTGAGCACTTGGAACCCCAGGTGCTTCACAAATTGATTCATAAAAATGAAAAAGTGTTTTTTTTTTCACTTTTTCATTATTACGAATCAATTTGTGAAGCACCTGGGGGTTCCAAGTGCTCACTATGCATCTAGAAAGGTGCCTTGGGGGGTCTAGTTTCCAAAATGGGGTCACTTGTGGGGGAGCTCCAAAGTTTGGGCACAGAGGGGCTCTCCAAACGCAATGTGGTGTCCGCTAACAATTTGAGTCGATTTTCCATTCAATTTGTTAGCGGATACCATGTTGCATTTAGAGAGTCCCTGTGTGCCCAAACATTGGAGCTCCCCCACAAGTGACCCCATTTTGGAAACTAGACCCCCCAAGGCACCTATCTAGATTCATAGTGAGCACTTGGAACCCCTAGGTGCTTCACAAATTGATTCGTAACAATGAAAAAGTGTTTTTTTTTTCACTTTTTCATTTTTACGAATCAATTTGTGAAGCACCTGGGGGTTGCAACTGCTCACTATGCATCTAGATAGGTGCCTTGGGGGGTCTAGTTTCCAAAATTGGGTCACTTGTGGGGGAGCTCCAATGTTTGGGCACACACGGGCTCTCTAAACGCAACATGGTGTCCGCTAATTATTCAAGCAAATTTTACAATCAAAAAGTCAAATGGCGCTCCTTCCCTTCCGAGCCCTACAGTGCGCCCAAACAGTGTTTTTTCCCCAAATATTGGGTATCTGCGTGCCCAGGGGAAATTGCACAACAAATTTTGCAGTCCATTTTTTCTCGTTACCCCTGTGAAAATAAAAAAAATTGGGTCTAAAGTAACATTTTTGTGAAAAAAGTTAAATGTTCATTTTTTTCTTCCACATTCAAAAAATTCCTATGAAGCACCTGAAGGGTTAATAAAGTTCTTGAATGTGGTTTTGAGCACCTTGAGGGGTGCAGTTTTTAGAATGGTGTCACTTTTGGATATTTTCTGTCATAAAGACCTCTCAAAGTGACTTCAAATGTGATGTGGTCCCTAAAAAAATGGTTTTGTAAATTTTGTTGGAAAAATGAGAAATCGCTGGTCAACTTTTAACCCTTATAGCTCCCTAACAAAAAAAAAATTTTGTTCCAAAATTGTGCTGATGTAAAGTAGACATGTGGGAAATGTTATTTATTAACTCTTTTGTGTGACATATCGCTCTGATTTCAGGGTTTAAAAATTCAAATTTTGAAAATTGCAAAATTTTCAAAATTTTCGCCAAATTTCCGTTTTTTTCACAAATAAACGCAAGTGATATCGAAGAAATTTTTCCACAATCATGAAGTACAATATGTCACGAAAAAACATTCTCAGAATCAGGGGGATCCGTTGAAGCGTTCCAGAGTAATTACCTCATAAAGTGACAGTGGTCAGAATTGTAAAAATTGGCCCGGTCATTAACGTGCAAACCACCCGCGGGGCTTAAGGGGTTAAAGTACACTCTGCACCCCATCTTGACTGAAAAAAACCCAGAAATGTAGAAATTTTTGCAAATTTATTAAAAAAGAAAAACTGAAATATCACATGGTCATAAGTATTCAGACCCTTTGCTCAGTATTGAGTAGAAGCACCCTTTTGAGCTAGTACAGCCATGAGTCTTCTTGGGAATGATGCAACAAGTTTTTCACACCTGGATTTGGGGATCCTCTGCCATTCTTCCTTGCAGATCCTCTCCAGTTCCGTCAGGTTGGATGGTGAACGTTGGTGGACTGCCATTTTCAAGTCTCTCCAGAGATGCTCAATTGGGTTTAGGTCAGGGTTCTGGCTGGGCCAGTCAAGAATAGTCACAGAGTTGTTCTGAAGCCACTCCTTTGTTATTTTAGCTGTTTGCTTAGGGTCATTGTCTTGTTGGAAGGTGAACCTTCGGCCAAGTCTGAGGTCCAGAGCATTCTGGAAGAGGTTTTCATCCAGGATATCTCTGTACTTGGCCACATTCATGTTTCCTTCAATTGCAACCAGTCGGCCTGTTCCTGCAGCTGAAAAACACCCCCATAGCATGACGCTGCCACCACCATGTTTCACAGTTGGGATTGTATTGGGCAGGTGATGAGCAGTGCCTGGTTTTATCCACACATACCGCTTAGAATTCTCACCAAAAAGTTCTATCTTCGTCTCATTAGACCAGAGAATCTTATTTCTCATAGTCTGGGAGTCCTTCATGTGTTTTTGAGCAAACTCTATGTGGGCTTTCATATGTCTTGCACTGAGGAGAGGCTTCCGTCGGGCCACTCTGCCATAAAGGCCCGACGGGTGGAGGGCTGCAGTGATAGCTGACTTTGTTGAACTTTCTCCCATCTCCCTACTGCATCTCTGGAGCTCAGCCACAGTGATCTTGGGGTTCTTCTTTACCTCTCTCACCAAGGCTCTTCTCCCACGATTGCTCAGTTTGGCTGGATGGCCAGGTCTAGGAAGACTTCTGGTGGTCCCAAACTTCTTCCATTTAAAGATTATGGAGGTCACTGTGCTCTTAGGAACTTTGAGTAATGCAGAAATTCTTTTGTAACCTTGGCCAGATCTGTGCCTTGCTACAATTCTGTCTCTGAGCTCCTTGGGCAGTTCCTTTTGAGCTCATGATTCTCATTTGGTCTGACATGCACTGTGAGCTGTGAGGTCTTATATAGACAGGTGTGTGCGTTTCCAAATCAAGTCCTATCAGTTTAATTAAACACAGCTGGACTCCAATGAAGGAGTAGAACCATCTCAAGGAAGATCACATGGAAATGGACAGCATGTGACTTAAATATGAGTGTCTGAGCAAAGGGTCTAAATACTTATGACCATATGATATTTCAGTATTTCTTTTTTAATAAATTTGCAAAAATTTCTACATTTCTATTTTTTTTCAGCCAAGATGGGGTGCAGAGTGTACTTTAATGAGAAAAAAATGAACTTTTTAGAATTTACCAAATGGCTGCAATGAAACAAAGAGTGAAAAATGTAAAGGGGTCTGAATACTTTCCATACCCACTGTATGTGTTTATGTATATATATATATATATATATATATATATATATATATATATATATATATATATATATGTGCCTAAAGCACAAAGGAAATGTGTCATCTTTAACTTTAAGCCTTTTAGAGATCATTTCATCTTTAACTTTGACCAGGGGTGCCCAAACTTTTACATGCCACTGTACATGGCTAATGGTGTACAATAGGTGACTAGCAGGAGAATAAGCGGTCCAAACACCAAAAGCTGGCTATCTTATATAATACATATGCAGCTATTTTATGATATGTAAAACATTAATTTTTATAATTTGTATTTGCTCTCTCATTGGCCAATTATTAGCTTATGCTTCTCATGTTTCTAATGTTTATTTTCTTTCTTACATATACATTTTTTCTTCTAATATACTTTATGGTTGGGCAATACATTTTTTATATAACATGATAAAATTATTCAATTTATTTCCTATCCCTCCGTATTTATTGGTGTACGTATCAGCTCTGGATTAGCTGTTCTTCTTTCTTTAATATTATGTATACCCTGAAAGCACCCAAACAATTCATTATTTATGATATCTCCAAAAGACCAAAATTTCCTTAGGTGTGGTCCTCTATATTTTTGTTGTGTTTGACTATTGGCGTGGCTGCTGGATCAGGGTCTAGCAAGTTTATTCACTCAGCTCTATCATACTGTACGTGTATCTCAGATTTATCTATCTTATAATATTTCAAAAAAGCGGATTCTCATTTAGTGTTTTTTTTTCTAAAAAAAATTATCCTTAGGGTTTGCTCACACCGCCGTATACATCGGACGAGTGCTGTCAGATTTTTTATCGGATACCTCTCGGACCAATGTTATTCAGAATCTATCAGTGAAAAAAAAATGTCAGCACAGTGTGATTTCACTCAACTGCTCACCCATTCAAGTCGGGTGCGTGGAAAAAATCATACTGCACCCGGATGACATCTAAGTGCAGTCTGATTTCCGCAGGCTCACAGAATGGGGAAGATTGAAATTTTTTTTTCTCCGTCTTTTCATCCGAGAGAATCGGATCACGCTATGCGACACTTGGATCAAAGTCTAATCAGAGTGTCATTTACATAATGAGCCCGATTCTCTCGGATGGCCGCCTGACCATAACGTTAAAGATGTTGTACGAAATACTTAATTTCCACGTCAGTCCACGGCTGGAACAGTTGTCTAGTCAAGTATCGTGTTTGTCTTATTCTAAGTAATCGGACATGTACCTGCCGGGTGTCGGACAGTTGGCTCGGCAACTGTCCTGCCCTTTACTTAACAGTCTCAACACATAAGCGGAAATGCGAGGCGCTGCACAACCTCTTTACAGCATGTTAACCTGACAATACAGTAACACAACATAATATTAACATAACAAAAGCCGTGCTCCTTGCTCTCCCACACAGACATATGTTTAGACCACACAGTTTTATTTTCCTGAGGAACAAGTTCCTGAACAACCTGTGTGGTTCTCTGCTGCTTCTACAGTTTCTGTCAATGGGTTTTTGTCCACAGGTAATAGACAGTCTTCCCGTAAGTGATTCACAAGCTCCAGCTCAATAAAGGCACTCTCTTGTGAGTGCGGTGAGTCACGCTGCAATATGCCACACTGTACAACAGCAATACATCGGAGGGTGGGCATCACACAGCAACCAGCCTTGCTCCAAACATCACAATGGTCCATACACATGAAACCCACCTGACTACAGAGCGGACCACCCTGTGTGTGTCTGATGTACCTCACGTTCTACGTTATAGTTACAGATGGGCTCAAAAAAAAGTTTAAAATGCAAAGTATCTTATACATTATATTATTCAACTCAAGTCCCTGCTGACCATTGCACCGTCCATTGCATGCAGTTGGTAAGGAGACCTAGGTGACTATATTACTTTTTAGGCTCAACTTTGAATCTTCATTTTGACTCCAGCTTAAAGGTTTTGTCCACCCCTTAAAATTCTTTCCATGAACTGCTTACATTCAAATAAAAAAGGAAATCATTCTCACCTTACTAATCCCCTATCATTCCTCTTCTAATGCTACCAGGGTCCCCCGCCGGTCTCTGCACTTCTTCTTCTGACCAAACAGGTGACTGATCATTTTCTGGCCACGGCAATGGTCAACACATTAGCAATGTAGTCAATGATTCGCTGCAGCTATTGTGGTGCCCCTTAGGGTTCAGTCGCCACAGAGGTACTGCACCTCACCCAGAGGTGTGGCATCTCCTCTCAGGTAAGGATGGAGTACTGCCCGGGACCCCAACACCTGCACTCAACACTACACTACTCCAGGCCGGCTGGAAGGGCATTATGCACTTCTATGGTGCCCCGTCCCTGGCTGGAATGAGGGGAACCAAAAGTGAGGGGGAACCAGTAGTGGGTGTGGGTGGAGGACGCAGAACAGGGGAGCACTTGAATAGGAGGTGTATATAAAGGGGAGCGATCTTAGAGTAGGAGGTCGTTCAGTCAGAGGAGGAGAAGTGGAAGGAGCAGGGGCTCTGCAGGAGCTCTGCTCCGGAGGCAGGCTCGGCCTGTCATGCCCAAGGGAGAGAAGAGGAGTGGGAGCAAGGGAGGAAGGCTCCAGTAACAGAAGGGATCCCAGGGGGTACAGTGAGTGCAGGACGTCACTCGTACGCCCGAATCTGCCAAGTGTCAGAGGGATCAGGCTGCAAGAAGGGAACCGGTCCCTGGACCAGCCGTGTTACTTCAAGTCTCGGCTGGAAAACCCGTCGGCTAATCAAGGAACATAAAGAGAGGGGTCCGTTAAGTGCTCTTGAGATACTTGAGGGAGTGCTGAACCCCTGCCTGGTAAACGCAGCGCGACGTGGGAGGCTAACACCTGTACAGTGCCACCTGAAGAACCTAAATAACTGTGAGTAAACTCGGATGACTGCACTCCATTGCTTCTGTCAGTTATTTCCACCACGTTATCCCTCCTGCACTACAACGCACAGCATCACCATCTGGACCTACACTGCCCTGGAGCTGTGCTCTGCCTGTGGAGAGCCGCACCAACCAAGCTGCCCTAACATCTGCTCCAGAGGTATGCAGCAGCGCTGGTACCCATTACCGGGAACCACAGGTGGCGTCACGTGACAAGAACTATTATTCGTCCCTTCACACAACAAGCCCCTTTTTAAGAGTGACCCCAGGGTACGGGCCCGGGAGCCGACTGCCGTGACATCCCAAGAAAGTAAAGGCACGGGTACCGAGTTTCCCCCATATCCCCCTGGGCGAGTCACTATCATATCTCGGTATAACCGCAACAGGATGTTCATCTCTTTCTGGATGTACGGATATGTGACCGCTGCAGCCAGTCACTAACCAAAGTGGTTGTACTTAAGTTATATGCTGTCTTGGTGGAAGAAGAGGCAATACGCAAGACAAGAAGGGGACCCAGTCAGCATTACATAACTGGCAAGAGATTTATTTTTTAATTTACATCTGTAAGGGCTCACCAAGTGAGTTGGGCCCGCTAAGCCTCTGGTTCGGGTGGGCACACAGACCCCAGGCGTTAGTGCAGCTTCCAGGGCTCATAGAATTATGAGGACTAGGACTAACGAAACTCAGGAGCAGATGGCAGATGGAATGGATAAATGCGAGTTGAAACACAGTAGTACAGATAATGGAGCATACCAAAAAAGGAACATTAGAGTGTCAATCCCAAGACACAGGTGGGTGTGTTAATTGGCCTTAAATAGGTCTAGGGAGATGAAGTCATTGATCCATGCCAGCTGCAAAACCCAACATGGAGCCCAACAGAAGGCAACGGACCCAGGAGAAAGTAGTGGAGCCTGGAATACCTGGGGCAAGTTTGTAACAGCAACTTGCATGAAGGATTGCTAAAAAAAAATTTCGGGGGTGGACAGGTTTTATTTTGACCTCATTTCTTGTTTTAATCTCTTGCTCTTGCAGTCCGAAATTAGCAGCTCTACTCCTGTATTTTGACTTCAGTTTGCCCCAAATATATTTTTGTATTCATTCCTTGTTTTCTGAATTCTACACATCTTTCTATCCATCATTGGCACCTCTTCTGCCAAACCAAGACTATTCTGGAAACCATGACCTGAGGATCCATCTGTTGCAATGTTCACCTTACAGAGCTTGAACACCAGAGGGGATTCCTTAAGACTTCCCACTCAGGTCTGCACAATGTCAGTCAGATTGTGTATGCAATCTCTTTAGAGAGAAAAAGGACTTGAACTCTATAGCGCCACCTATTGGAAACAGCAATCCTACAAGTCACAATCGACCCTTTAACAAGTCTTGCAATATGACTTAGGATAAAAGCCAAATCAGAATCTCGATTTGCAGACACGGTGTTTCGGGCTGTTGGCCCTCGTCAGTGCAAAGTATGAGAACTGATTTGGCTAGATGAGAGGCTCTGGATTGTGGTCTAAGGGGTAACATTTCTCCTTGTGGAGAGTGACATGCCAGTTCCGTCATGCCAAGGTAAGGAGGCTTATTAGCCGTGCAGTGCTCCTCTGGTGCATCGCACGATGTGGTGTTTCAGGTCCACTACCAGTACCTAAACCGTATTCACTTGAGCTATTGAACATGAACTAGAGGGGAATTTAAAATAAATCATTGCTTTACATACTGAAGGTAGTGTCTACCTTTTATCACTATGCTGATTTTAGTTCTGTTGTTTTTGTTTTTTTAAACATTTTTTAACCCCTGAATGACTGGGTTATGTTCATTTTTCTGTGTTTTTTTTCCTCCCCTTCTTACAAGAGTCATAACTTTTCTGTTGACATAACCATATGCGGGCTTGTTTTTCATAGGATTACTTTTAATTTTGAATTACACAAGTAGTTTAATTATATAATGTACTAATAAATGTGAAAGAGTAATAATACCACTGAGGCCTTCAGAAGATGCCCAAGTGACATGGTAACCCATTGGCACCCCACAATCGTGTTGCGCAAGGGCCATCAGAGGCCTTTTAAATGTGAGCATTTGAGAGGTTATGATCGAAGCTAGCAGCAGTTATTCTCAGCTGCTGGCTGTGTTACAGAGCCAGCAGCCATGCTGCATGTTGCAGGCTCAGCTCCTGAGCCCGCTGCATGCAGTGATGGCGCACTTCTGCCATACATGTACAATCACATTCGCAATAGGATTTAAACTATATACTAATCCATATTCTTTAGTAATAATTAAGCATCTGTTTTGATTGTACATTTTTTTATTCTACTTTCCTTTATTGATTGTAGGTGCAGTTTGTTTTAACAGCATTCAGACACATGCTTTACAGCAGCCCCATGGACCATAGGCACTAAGGGTCTGGTGATGTTCATTAAAAACAAACTCCCGGCACTTACATAATTATTCTTCAATCAGAATTACAGTTTTTACCATGTCTTCATAGCAGATTACTTCCGGCAGCAAGAAAGTGCCAGAGGTTTTAAGATCATGCAACGCGTTTCGGACAGTTCCAAACTTCTTACTACCACTAAATAACATTTACCACACTATCTAGTTATAGCTCCGCTGTGAATAAACGCTGTCTTAAAATAACTGTCATTGTGCTGCTGCATGAAATCATCTGCTAAGAAAACATGGAATAAACCGTAATTCGGATTGAAGCATAATTACGCGAGTACCAGGAGTTTGCTTTTATTGAGTCGTTGTGGACGGCAGCCTGATCCATAGTAATGGAGTGCCGACTGGAGTGTTACATATGGAGACGTTCATTGGCTGTTCACCATTAATTGTTTACATTGTGCATAATATTACACTATTGCTAGTTATAAAGTTTTTAAAGGGAACCTGTCATGTCAAAGATGCTATTAACCTGCAGATATGAGCTTAATCTGTAGGTTGCTAGTATTCTGAAGCTTTGCAACTGCTTCACTGAAAGCCGGCTACTGGGAGGAAATTAACTTTATTCCTCCCAGCAGCCTCAGGCTTTCAGTCATAGAGACGCAGCTGGTACGGCTTCAGTTACCGCTCAGTACATAGTGAGCGGTGGCTGTAACCACACCCCGTCACTGACTGACAGCCGGCTCTGTACTGATGCACTGCTGAGCCGGCTGTCAGTCACTGCCAAGGCGTGCTTACAGCCGATAGTCACTATGTACTGAGCGGTAACTAAAGCTGGGCCTCTGTGACTAAAAGCCGGAGGCTTGGACTAGTCATGGGGTAATAGATGTCTGGCAGGACTAGTCCTGACTAATTTGTATACCTTTGGATCCTAAACAAAATAGTTTTTGACGCTCATAGATCCAGAGTTGTCTTTCACATCAGACACTTGATTAAAGCCTAATGCTAGGGCTGTATGAGTTGGTGGAAGTTTACGGACCTTAGGGAACCTGACAGATGCTCATTAATTGGATATATGATCACTAAAATTGGCCAGTATAGGTACTACAGATATTTATTGTAATGGCATAGTTGTAATGGCATAGTTTTTGCTTTGCTTGTTTACAATGAAGTATCCTGTGATATTAAATGGTTAAGGATGGAATAGGTGCAATAAAAGTTCACTTTTCATTTTTTGAAAATGGTTCCTGTTATGATGAACGTGCAGCTGGAAGTGAGTCAGCCACATAAATATCCTGCCACCTTCTATAGTTGGAAAAAAAATCTGTAATACAAGTAAATATTTCATTCCTGCATTGAAATATGTTGTAATAAATAAATAAGTAAACAAGCTATACTGCTTGCATGAAGAGCTCCTCATTGGACACATATCTGATGCCTGTCCCAAGAGACAATCTTCTCACTTGACATATACCTGATGCTGGTACCACAAGATGAGCTCCTCATTGGACACATATCTGATGCCAGTACCACAAGAAGAGCTCCTCATTGGACACATATCTGATGCCTGTCCCAAGAGACAATCATCTCACTGGACACATATCTGATGCCGGTACCACAAGATGAGCTCCTCATTGGACACATATCTGATGCCTGTCCCAAGAGACAATCTTCTCACTGGACACATATCTGATGCCAGTACCACAAGATGAGCTCATCATTGGACACATACCTGATGCCCGTCCCAAGAGACAATCCTCTCACTGGACACATATCTGATGCCGGTACCACAAGATGAGCTCCTCATTGGACACATATCTGATGCCTGTCCCAAGAGACAATCCTCTCACTGGACACATATCTGATGCCGGTACCACAAGATGAACTCCTCATTGGACACATACCTGATGCCCGTCCCAAGAGACAATCCTCTCACTGGACACATATCTGATGCCGGTACCACAAGATGAGCTCCTCATTGGACACATATCTGATGCCCATCCCAAGAGACAATCCTCTCACTGGACACATATCTGATGCCGGTACCACAAGATGAGCTCCTCATTGGACACATATCTGATGCCTGTCCCAAGAGACAATCCTCTCACTGGACACATATGACGCGCCCCCTGGGCCGTGTGTGTGTGAGGATACCCGGAACCGGACCTTTTGTGGATGCTGGGGGTTGTAGTCTCCATGGCGGCGACCCAGTCCGTGCCCAGGGCGGTCAAACCAAATGGCAGTCTATATGCTGAATGTCCGACTACGCCACCCGTGGATTGCGGTCAGGGTGAACCACCGCTGCAGGGCAGACCGCTGAGGCTGGTGTTGTGGGTGCAGCAGAGGATAGTATAACTCCCCACGGGAGGAGTATAGCCTCAGGGCAGCAAGTGTGGATGTTGGGGGTGATGGCGCGTGGGAGCAGCAGTAACGACACAGAGTCCTGTAATGCAGTCCAGGGTATTTACTCACAGTTCTTTATCCACGTTACTACAGCTGGTCATAACATCCCACGTCGCACTGTGTTCACCAGGTGAGGGGCTCGGCCTACTCCCAGATAACCTTGGAGCGTTTCACAGGACCCCCTTTGTGTGTCCTTTCTCTGGCCTGTCATACCCCACCAGTGACCTCGCTTCTGTCCGGCTGCCTCGGGCCTTCTCTGGTAAACCTTGGCGCCATTTCCCTGATCCTATGTGGTGCCTTCCTAGTGGGTGTAGCGAGGGGCTGCGCCACATAAAATGTCACAGCCTCCGGTTTCTAGCTGAGGGTAGTTCCCCGCCTCCACTAGCTTCGGGGACTGGTCTCCCCCTTTGGCCTGACCCCCCTACGCTGGTAGATTCGGGCGTACAGTGGCGACTCGCCGGTCCACACCCCTGGGGTCCCTTCGTTCCTTGTTCCTGGAGCCTCCTCCGCTCCTTTTCCTTCCTTCTCCTTCCTCCAGGCTCAGGCCTCTCTCTCAGGCCTGCCTGTGGAGCAGAGCTCGGCCCAAGCCTCTGCTCCCTGTCTTCTCCTCTTACTGAACTGACCTCCACTGCACTCTCTGCTGTTTCAGTGCTGGCTGGGCTTCACAGGCTAGGCCCGCCTACTGAGCAGAGCCCCATGCAGAGGCCCTTACTCTGTCACTTCTTCTCTCAGACTGAACTACTTCTCTAAGATGGTGCCCACCTTTTATACCTCCCTCTCAATGCACCCAGGAACAGCTCCCTCCCTCCTATGCACTACAGGGTCCCCCCTTCCTTGGTGTTCCCTCCCCCCACTCCAGCCACGGACAGGGACTGTCGTGCTCTACTTGGAGCATACCGGTCACCCTGCCCCCCGGAAATGTGGTGTAATGCATGCAGGTGTCGGGGTCCTTATCCACACTCCATCCTTAACTGGAAGTGAGATATCGCACAACTGGTTGAGATGCAATACCTCTGTAGCGACCGAACCCTCGGGGCGCTACACATATCTGATGCCAGTACCACAAGATGAGCTCCTCATTGGACACATATCTGATGCCTGTCCCAAGAGACAATCCTCTCACTGGACACATATCTGATGCCAGTACCACAAGATGAGCTCCTCATTGGACACATATCTGATGCCTGTCCCAAGAGACAATCTTCTCACTGGACACATATCTGATGCCTGTTCCAAGAGACAATCTTCTCACTGGACACAAATCTGATGCTGGTACCACAAGATGAGCCCCTCATTGGACACATATCTGATGCCTGTCCCAAGAGACAATCTTTTCACTGGACACATATCTGATGCTGGTACCACAAGATGAGCTCCTCATTGGAAACATATCTGATGCCTGTTCCAAGAGACAATCTTCTCACTGGACACATATCTGATGCCAGTACCACAAGATGAGCTCCACATCGGACACATATCTGATGCCTGTCCCAAGAGACAGTCTTCTCACTGGACACATATCTGATGCCGGTACCACAAAATGAACTCCTCATTGGACACATATCTGATGCCTGTCCCAAGAGACAATCCTCTCACTGGACACATATCTGATGCCGGTACCACAAGAAGAGCTCCTCATTGGACACATATCTGATGCCTGTCCCAAGAGACAATCCTCTCACTGGACACATATCTGATACCACTACCACAAGATGAGCTCCTCATCGGACACATATCTGATGCCTGTTCCAAGAGACAATCTTCATATTTGACACATATCTGATGCTGGTGCCACAAGACGACCTCCTCACGAAACACATATCTGATGCCTTTTCCAAGAGATAATCTTCTTACTGAACACATACTTGAAGCCGGTACCACAAGATGAGCTCCTCACCGGACACATATCTGATGCCTGTTCCAAGAGACAATCTTCTCACTGGACAAATCTGATGCCGGTACCACAAGACGCGCTCCTCACCGAACAAATCTCCAATGCCTCTCCCAGGATACAATCTCCTTACTGAATACATATCTGGTGCTGGTACCACAAGACAAGCTCTTTACCGGTCACATATCTGATGCTTCTTCCTGTAGACAATCTTCTTACTGGACACATATCTGATGCCCGTACCACAAGGCGAGCTTCTCCGTAGACACATTTCTGATGTCTGTACCTCAAAACCAGATGCTTTTCAGACAAATATTTGATGCCTGTACCATAAGAAAAGCTACTTACTGGATACATCTGATTCCCGTTTCACAATTCGTGCCCCTTTGACACTGGATGACAGTACCATGAGACAAGTTAATAACTGAACAAATATCTGACGCCTGTACCACAAGACGAGATTCGTACAGGGCAAGTATCTGATGTGTCTATCAGAAGAAGACCTTCTCATTGGACACATCTAAGGTTCCACATGCACATTAGATAGCGATCGGCTGAAGGATGGTTTGGCCAATAATTTGGCTGTCACCTATCTCTTCCAATTCCTCCATATACAGGTGCATTCGCACTAACAAGCGCTCCTATTTTCTCTATGAAAGAGCTGCTGGCTGAGTCTTCTGAAGGTGATTTATCTCACCAAGAATAAAAGGATTGACAGTCTGAAATCGGACATGCCGGATCCCTTTTCCCCCTGCCATCGCCTGTTGGTGAAGAGTCAAGGGGCCCCCATACACATTAGACTGTTGGCCGAGCCATGTACCATGAGAGGAACGCTTACTGGACATATATTGGATGCTTGTACAACAAGATGCACTTCGTATTGGAAAAATATCTGATCTCACATGTGTTCCGGCATCTATGAAACCCCGTGACGCGTAATTATTCTGTAGAAATATGCTTGCAGTTTGCGACTGGCTACGCAAGTTAAATTTTTTAACCTCTCAAGAAAACGGCAACTTTTTTATTTGTCCTTATATACGGTATACAGTAGCTGTATAAGGGTTAGCTTTTTTTCAGTATAATTTGTAATTTTTAATGCCACTATTTTTTAGATTCATATAACTTATTACTTCACCTTTATTAACACCTTCTGCATTACCCATTGCCTTATATTTGTTGGTTGATCAAGATTATAGTAATCCTAAATATTTTTATACATTTTTATGTATTTTTTGCATAATCATTTGTTTTTATGTCGCCATATTCTAAGACCCATATATTTTTTTTTCCTTATGACAGAGTAATTTAAAGGCTAGTTTTTTTGTGGTACGAGCTGAAGTTTTTATTTGTACTATTTCGGGATACATACAACTTTTTTTTTTAAGGTGAGGTGACTAAAACAAAACAATTTTGTGTAGTTGTTTAGATTTTTCTTTGTTACTTTGGTCACTTTGCAGGAGAAATGATGCGTTATTTTTACAGTATGGGTCATTAACAATTAGTTCAGATGAGCATATTTTTGCTCCATGTTCTGTCTGTGTCCAAGATGGACTTTTCATGGACAGCAGTTGCATTAAAGGCAAAATTCTGCTAAATTTTTTTTTACATGGACATAAATTCTGTGCGAAAACAAAAAACGCAGCATGCACTAGTCAAGTCGAAAAGTTGAATTGAGGAGTTGAAAAATGTACACTCCTCATCTTTGTGCCGTGCACTTGGTGCCATGTGTGTCATGGTGCAGCAACGTTTTAAGGATATGTATACTTTTGCAACTTTGCTATTACTTCTAGTTTTATTTTTTTTTATCTAATAGTTTTGATTAAAAAATAATAATTTTGTGAATTTTCTGATACTGCAAAAATGTGCACCTCCCTTCTTCTTGCATTTCATTCTTAATAATCTACATATAGTAGGAGGGGCAACAGATTGAAAAGAATAGCACATGACTACAGGATCAGACTACAAATGGTTTGTTTGTAGTCTGTTTCCATAGAAACAAACAGGTCTTCATGGAACCTGTATGTACTTACAGAACAGCTGTTGATCTATGTTTATTTTATTGGTACAATAAAAAAAAGTAGTTGCCAACATTTACACAGTCTTTAAAGAGTCACATTAGTAAATCAGATATTAGCACGATAGACAAATTTCATTAAAGGCACAGTCCACTACTCGGATAACCCCTTCTGAATCCCTATGTTACCCTCAATAAAAAAATATCATTTATACTCACGTCCAGTGCCTGCACCGTTCCAGCAGTGTCAGCACTTGCTCTCATGGGCCTCACATGATCCCTGCGGCCAATCACTGCTGGCTTCACTCCTCCATGGACGTAATTGACATCTGGAGAAGATGAGCGAGCAATAGCCGCTTTCACTTCTTCCGGTTATTTTGATTTGTCCAAAAGAGGACACAGTAAAGCCAGCGCTGAATGGCCGCAGGGATCGCGTGACATAACAAAGACCTGGGGAAACTGCTGGAACGGCACCAGAAGCAGAGGTCAGTATAGGGCCTCATTCACACACTCAGTATTTATAAGCCAAAATCAGGTGAGGAACAATCAGAGGAAAAGTATAATAGAAACAAGTCACCAATTCTGCATTTATCATCCACTGTTGATTTTGGCTTACAGATACTGATGGAAAATACTGACCAAATACTGAACGCGTGCACGTGGCCTAAGTGTTGTTAGTTTACTGGAGGGAAATATAGTGATTCAGAAAGGTTTGTCCAAGTAGTGGACAACCATTTTAATACAATTTTGGTTTTCCTGTTACGTCAGCTATTTTTTAGCACAGATGACAAGCTGTCAGTTTGTTGTTAGAAATCCATATTATAAAAAGTCACAGTTATCACAAGACTGTGAGGTCATGGATGTGTTTCTCACATGCTTATGCAAAACTAATAGCAATCGCGAGAAAATGCCAATATCTTTATCTTGAAAGTACAGTAGGATGATGGTTAGATGGCTTCACTGTCGAATGAAGGCACTGCTTCCAAGCACGAGGGTACGGTAAAAGTACCTCTCCTGTATCTCTCTCTCTCCTGTATCTATCTAGATAGATATGTGATAGATAGCTAGATAGATAGATAGTCCTGAAACGCGTAACTAATACTACTTTCACCATATCTTGGTGCTTCTAAACAGTGCCTTCATTCAGCATCGTGGCTATCTAACGGTCATCCTACTTTCTCTATTCCAGGTGCAGAAGAAGCGATCCTTTCTTCTACAGATGGTACTGCAGCAGCTGATTTTTTACACATTTTTAATGGAATCGTGCCCCTCACAACCCCATAAGGTGAGCATAATCTCACCCCCTACCTAACTTGCATCTTGCATCAGCTTTATTACGCTGTGTGCGTGGTGTTTCTCTCTTCCCAGCCTTCTTCAATATCTTTATCTAAAAATATTGTTATTACCAGAGTCTGGATTTCGTTTTTATGATTCCAAAAAGTTCATACAGGTTAAAGACTGGTGTTACCACCATTGAAAAATCTGCCTTTTTGTGCTGTGCCTAGTATGGTGCCTGAAGGAATGCCCATGGTCAGCTGGAAGTGAATGGAGAGAGAAGAAAAGCTTTTACCACCCCTCTGTTCATTCTGTACCCAAATGCAATGTCCAGTGCCTGCCCTACTGAGCAGGACAGAGGAAGGGAGACCATTGTTCGGGAGGTATTTATTTCACATTCTGAAGATATGCAATACATGTTCATGTTGGAAATACCCTTTAAGGTCCTCTAAATCAAAATTTGCCTCTTTAGGAACCTGATAGCAGCTGGTGATGGCTTCCTCTTTCTGCCACATTTTTTGGACCACTTTCTTGACATTCCACGAATCTTAGTGAACTGGAAACCAATGCCCATAATGAATGGATTCCCCATAAATGCAGAGAGCAGCCGGTGTCTGGCTATGCATCAAGTTTGCAGCAGGTCATAACAGCCAGAGGGGCTCTGCTAAGTACAAAAGATGCTTTTCATGGAGGGGGGAATAATTTTGAGTGCAGCAGTCAGTAAAAGTGACATTTTGTGTTGAATTTGGAGAAACCACTTGGTTGTATTAGTTGTGTTGAGATACTTACACTGTTCTTGTTTGGTTTACTGCAAACAGCAGAAAGTTCAAAATGTTTTTGCACTGGGGTTTTACTTGTGAGAATTAGTCAGTGAGCTTGTTCTGACATTTTTTATTATTATTATATTTTTATTATTTTTTTTCCTTAGCTCCTCTCAGCTGACGTGTTACCACATCACAATTCAAATCAACTTTAATGTGTGTCTGTGGACATATATTATCCTAGAGGAGTCCAAAAAAAAAAGTCAGATAAAAGAATTACAAACTCCCTGCTATAACCAGCTCACTGTTAGGCCACGGCCCCACTATCAGTATTCGGTCAGTATTTTTTCTCAGGATTGGGAGCCAAAACCAGGTGAGGAACAATCAGACAAAAGGTATAGTAGAAACAAGTCACCAATTCTGCATTTATCACCCACTCCTGGTTTTGGCTCCCACTCCTGAGAAAAAATACTGTTGTGTACATGCAGCGGAAATTTCCGCTGCGGATTATCATTGCAGAAAAATCCACAGCACTACCATTAATTTTGCGTAATCACGGCGTTTTTCCCACCATTCACTTGCATTGAATCGCATAATATCTGCATCACTACATGTGCACATGCGGATATTAAGTGATTAGTGATGAGCGAGCACTAAAATGCTCGGGTGCTCGATGCTCGGGTCGAGCACATTGGAATACTCGGGTGCTCGACCCAAGCAACGAGCCCAATGTAAGTCTATGGGAAACTCAAGCATTTTTCCGGCGGCTCCACCTGGCGGACTGCAGAGGGCCTAAAAATTGCCCAAATCGATGGGAACAGTGCTCAAATGACATGGGGACAGCATGGGGAAGTCCCCTGGAAGCATTTCTCCCAAGTCACTGCTGTCAACAACGTTGTCAGAGTATTACGCCACTTTTACAGACTCACAATAAAACATACCAAAACGAAACCAAAATGGAATTTATGTTAAAGAACATCCTTTTCGGCGTAATGACTTGTATATACAGCAAAATAAATAACCAAAAACAAAAATGCTCCTCCACACCTTGGGCTATGTTCACACGTAGTGTTTTTGATGCGTTTTTTCACTTTTGTATTGCTTTCAACCTTGACAAATGCATTCACCAGTAAATGTCATTTTAACATTTTACAACCTTATCTGGCCATGTGGTATGTGAGATATTATCAGACACAGCGTGTTTCATTTATGAAGGAGGGACTCTGAGAGTCACAAAGCCTATTTTTATAGGGCCATCAGGCGGCCTTTACTATTCTTAAAGAGCCAGCAGTCAGTCCTCACTATTCTTAGAGAGCCATCAGCCGGCTATGTTTTATTGTTCCCATTACTAAAGAGTGGGTCTCCTATACTGTTATTGCATATGCAGTGAGTGCCAGGGCTGCCCAAAATTTGGACGCACCCCAATACCACTTTTAAAATTTGGATACTCCTTTGAAGAGACTTAGAGGGGGGCCTCCTGAAAACAATATTCCCATCATTAGGAAGTAGGTCTCCCATTGTGTTTGCCTATGCAGTGAATGCAAGGGTTGCCAAAAATTTAGAGGCACTCCAATGCCCCTTGGAAGAGACGTGGAGGTCAGAGGGCCTCCTGAAAACAATGTTCCCATTATTAGGAAGTGGGTCTCCCATTGTGTTTGCCTATGCAGTGAATGCAAGGGTTGCCAAAAATTTGGAGGCACTCCAATGCCCCTTGGAACAGACGTAGAGGGCCTCATAAAAAAATATTCCCATTATTAGGAAGTGGGTCTCCCATAGTGTTGGCCTATGCAGTGAATGCAAGGGCTGCCAAAAATTGGGAGGCACTCCAATGCCCCTTGGAAGAGACGTGGAGGAGGGCCTCATAAAAAAATCTTCCATTTAGAAAGGAGTGGGCCTCCTATACTTGTAACTAAGTGTATGGGCTGACAAACATTTACCCCTGGGGGGTATACATGAACATACTGTATAAAAAATTTTTTTTACGGGCATCATAAACACCCTTTAAAAAAATTATGTGGGTGTTACATCACGGACCATGGTCACCCTGGTGATATGGTGGTGGAGGATGAGGAGAAGGAGGAGGACAAGAGCAAATAGCCAATATCAGGAAGCTTATACCCATGTCTGGGTGTGAAAAGGTGCATGGGAATACACCTCCCAAGAAAAGACACTGGATTTGACTTTATGTTACGCTGCTATCATTCGGTGGTGTTGAGAAGTCTGGCCCAATCCAGCCCTTGTTCATTTTTATAAAAGTCAGCCTGTCAGCATTTTCAGTTGACAGGCGGATGCCCTTATCAGTTATAATTCCACCAGCGGCACTAAAAACCCGCTTTGATAAAACGCTAGCGGCAGGGCTGCCCAGGACCTCCAAGGCGTAGAGAGACAGTTCATTCCACGTATCCAGCTTGGATACCCAATAATTATAAGGCACAGAGGAATCACGGAGGACGTTGGTACGGTCGGCAAAGTACTCCCTCAGCATCTTCCCAAACTTTGCACTCCTTGTGATAGTACCCCGCACCTCAGGGCCTGTGCGATGGGAGAGGCTGAGAAAACTCTCCCAGAACTTTGACAGTGTTCCCCTGCCTCTGCTGGATTGAAGTTGTGTCTCTCTCACCTGTACTCCTTGGTTGTTCAACGAAGTGTGCCCTCTGCCGCCAGTATTTTTAGATGGAAATTTTTTTAATAGTTCCGCAACAAGGGCCTTCTGGTACAGCCCCATTTTTGTAGACCCGTCAACATCAGGAATAAGAGAAATAAAGTTCTCCTTGTAGTGTGGGTCTAGAAGTGTCACCAATCAGTAATGACTGTCACCCAAAATTTTGAGAACACGAGGGTCATGGGAAAGGCAGCGTAACATAAACTCAGCCATGCATGCCAGACTACTAACAGGCAAGACTTCCGTGTCCTCACCAAGAGGATGACTGACCATGCTCTCCTCCTCCTCCTCTCTGTCCTCTGGCCATCCACGCTGAACAGATGGTATGACAGCTGTGCAGGTAGTACCGTCTATAGCGCATGAAACTAGCTCCTGTCCTTCCTCCTCCTCTTCCTCATTGTCACCCAATCCACGTTGGGATGAGATGAGGCTGGGCTGTGTGTAATCACCCTGTATGGTTCCTTGCTCAATCTCATCGTGCGCCGCCTGCAATGCATCCTCTTTGATCGTGAGCAGAGAGCGTTTCAGAAGACAGAGAAGCGGGATGGTGACGCTAATTATGGCGTCATCGCCACTCAACATCTTGTTGGAGTCCTCAAAGTCTTGGAGGATGGTACATATGTCTGACTCCATGTCCACTCCTGAGGTCTTATGTGTGGAGTCTGAACTGAATACCGACGGCCTTGTTGATGCTGGTACTCAACAACTACCCTCTTCTGATCACAAATCCTTCCCAACATCTGCAGTGTAGAGTTCCAATGCGTGGGACATCACACACCAGTCTGTAAGCCGGAAGCTACAAACGCTGCTGAAACACGGCAAGTGTGGTGGAAGCTGTAGGTGACTTTCTAAAATGGGCACACAGGCGGCGTACTTTAACAAGCTGATCTGGCAGCTCCGGGTAGGTTTTGAGAAACCGCTAAACCATGAGGTTAAGCACATGGGCCAGGCATGGTATATGTGTGAGCTCGCCTCAGAGCTGCCACCAGGTTCCGACCATTGTCACACACGACCATGCCTGGCTGTAGGTTCAGAGGTGTGAGCCACAGATCTGCCTGCTCTGTCAGAGCTGTCCACAACTCTTCAGCATTGTGCGGTTTGTCACCTAAGCATATTAGCTTCAGCACAGCCTGTTGCCGCTTGGCCAAGGCAGTGCTGCAGTGCTTCCAGCTTGTGACTGATGTGGTCATTTCGGAGATGGAGGCTGAAGAGGAAGAGGAAGCTGAGGAGGATGAGGTGCAGGAGCTGTAGACCGTGGGGGCAACCCTGATTGACATAGGGCCCGCAATCCTTGGCGTCGGGAGGACGTGTCCCATCCCAAGGTCTGACTGGGTCCCGGCTTCCACTATGTTAACCCAGTGTGCCGTCAGTGAGATGTACCGTCCCTGCCCACAAGCACTTGTCCACGTGTCCATGGTTAGGTGGACTTTCCCGGTAACTGTGTTGTTGAGGGCACAGCTAATGTTTTGGGACAAGTGCTTGTGTAATGCGGGGATGGCACACCGGGAGAAATAGTGGCGGCTGGGGACCGAGTACCGAGGGACGGCCGCCGCCATCAGGTTGCGGAATGCTTCTGTCTCCACGAGCCTAAGAGGCAACATTTCGAGAGCAAGCAGTCGTGGAATGTGAGAATTTAGTAGTGCGGCCTGTGGGGCATTGGCTGCGTATTTGCGCTTGCGTTCTAAGGACTGGGGTATGGACAACTGAACGCTGTGCTGGGACAAGGACGTGGACGTGCTTCCTGATGCTGCTACTTGAGAGTGTGCAACAATAGGTGCAGAGCATGAGGCATCTTCGCATGCACCATGGACAGGGGATTGGCTTGCATGCACGACAGCGGAAGAAGCAACGGTGCCACCCGCAGACACTGTTCCTGGACCCTGGGGTTCGGCCCACAAAGTCGGGTGCTTTGCTGCCATGTGCCTGATCATGCTGGTGGTGATCAGACTGGTTGTTTTGCCACCCCTGCTGATGCTGGCCTGGCTGGTGGTGCAAATGGCCTTTTTGGGGTTATTGGCAGTCTTTAAAAAACAACCAGACTCGGGAAGACCTAATAGTTGTACTGGCAACTTCCTTCGTGTTGGTGCTACGGGGAACAGCTGCCTTCCTTCTATCTGCGGCCACCACACTACTTCTTCCTGCCTGTTGGGGTGCTCTGCCTCCCTCCCCGTGTGCTGCTCTTCTCGCTCTGCATGTCCTCCTGCCAAGTTGGGTCAGTCACTATATCATCCACCACCTCGTCTTCCACTTCCGCACCCTGGTCCTCCTCCTGACTTTCTGGCAATTGTGTCTCATCATGGTCCACCTCTTGTGACACTTTCCCACCGTCCCTTCGTGTGACCGTGGCTGCTCAAATATTTGGGCATCGGTACACGCGATCTCCTCTTGACTCGCTTGAAGTGGACCGGGCGAGAGGCCCGAATCTATAAATGGAAAAGTGAACAGCTCTTCAGAGTGTCCAAGTGTGGGATCAGTTGTCTCCGGGGACACGGCATGGTGGGAGGAAGGAGGATCCGGGTGAGGAATATGCGGTCCAGACTCACAGCTACTGAGACTTGACCGTGTGGAAGACAGGAATGATGGTGGTGGCTAAGTGACTGGAAGCATTATCCGCTATCCAACCAATAACCTTTTGACACTGCTCTGGGTTCAATAGTGGTGTGCTGCGTTCCCCTAGGAATTGGGACAGGAAGGTCGGGCAAGAAGATGTGGGAGTTTGTTGTGGCACAATTTCTGCTTGCCCACGGCCTTGTCCTCGGCCTCTGCATGCACCATCACCATCACGTCCAGTTCCCCGTCCCTTGCCACGTGCCTTGCCCATTTTAAATGGAGGACAGTATCTTCCACGCTCACTACAAATGACTGAATCATAGAATCATAGAATCATAGAATGGTAGAGTTGGAAGGGACCTCCTGGGTCATCTGGTCCAACCCCCTGCTCAAAGCAGGATTCACTAGATCATCTCAGACAGATGTCTGTCCAGCCTCTGTTTGAAGACGTCCATTGAAGGGGAACTCACCACCTCTCGTGGCAGCCTGTTCCACTCATTAATCACCCTAACTGTCAAAAAGTTTTTTCTAATATCTAATCTGTGTCTCCTCCCATTTAGTTTCATCCCATTGCTTCTAGTCTTTCCTTGTGCAAATGAGAATAAAGATGATCCTTCTACAATGTGACAGCCCTTGACATATTTGTAGACAGCTATTAAGTCTCCTCTCAGTCTTCTTTTTTGCAAGCTAAACATTCCCAAATCCTGCAACCGTTCCTCATAGGACATAGTTTGCAGACCAGTCACCATTCTGGTCGCTCTTCTCTGAACTTGCTCCAGTTTGTCGATGTCTTTTTTAAAACGTGGTGCCCAAAACTGTACACAGTATTCCAGATGAGGTCTGACCAAAGAGGAGTAAAGACCGATAATGACTTCACGTGATCTAGACTGTATGCTTCTGTTAATACATCCCAGAATTGTATTTGCCTTTTTTGCTGCTGCATCACACTGTTGACTCATGTTCAGTCTATGATCTATTAGTATACCTAAGTCTTTTTCACATGTACTGTTGCTTAGCTCTATTCCTCCCATTCTGTATATGCTTTTTTCATTTTTATTGCCCAGATGTAGTACTTTGCATTTTTCCCTGTTAAAAACCATTCTGTTGGTTGCTGCCCACTGCTCCAGTTTATTTAGGTCTTTTTGAATCCTCTCTCTCTCTTCTCTAGTATTAGCTATCCCTCCTAGCTTTGTGTCATCAGCAAATTTAATCAGTTTACCCTCAATTCCTTCATCTAAATCATTGATAAAGATGTTGAACAATACAGGTCCCAGGACGGAGCCCTGTGGTACCCCACTTGAGACATTCATCCAGCTGGATGTGAAGCCATTTACAACCACCCTTTGAGTCCGATCACTAAGCCAGTTATGAATCCACCTAACAGTTGCCTGGTCCATTGCATACTTGGTCATTTTTTCAATAAGGATGATGTGAGATACTTTGTCAAATGCTTTGCTGAAGTCAAGATATACTATATCTACAGCATTTCCCTGATCCACCCAGTCAGTGATTCTGTCATAGAAGGAAATTAAGTTAGTCTGACATGACTTGTTAGTTACAAACCCATGCTGACTCTGGTTAATCACTTCATTCTTATCCATGTACTTACATACATGTTGTTTAATAATTTGTTCAAAGATCTTTCCTGGTATAGAAGTCAGACTCACCGGCCTATAGTTCCCTGGGTCCACCTTCTTCCCCTTTTTGAAGATAGGAACAACATTTGCTCTTCTCCAGTCTTCTGGGACTTCTCCTGTTCTCCAAGAATTTTCAAAGATTATGGAGAGTGGTTCTAAAATTTCTTCTACAATCTCCTTCAGTACTCTGGGGTGTAATTCATCTGGACCTGGAGACTTGAACTCAAATATGTTAGCTAAATCTTCCCTCACAATCTTTCTGTTTACTGATAACTTGGATCCCTCTATTCCTTTAAAAGGACAGTGAAGATCAGTTGATGTTACATTTTCTTTCTGAGAGAAAACAGATGCAAAATAGGAATTAAAAAGTTCGGCCTTCTCAACATCCTCTCTTACCATTTTTCCATTTTCATCCTGTAAAAATCCTATAGCATCTTTGACTTTTCTTTTACTTTTGACATACCCCCAAAATCCTTTTTTATTGCTTTTGACATCTCTTGCAAGCCTTAATTCATTGTCAGCTTTAGCTAACCTGATACGTGCCCTGCAGGATCTGCAGACTGCATTATAATCTTCTTTAGATATGCCTCCCTCATTCCATTTAATAAACATTTCTTTCTTTCTTTTTAGCATGTGTTTAAGTTCTGTGTTCATCCATCCTGGTTTCCTTAAATGCTTCCCATTCTTCCTACTTTTCGGGATTGTTAACGATTGTGCTTTGAGAATCTCATTTTTAAAAATTTCCCATCCTTCCTGGACATTTTTGTCCTTAAGGACATCCAGCCATTGGATCCCTCCTATTCTCTTTCTGAGTCTCTTAAAATCTGCCTTTCTAAAATCTAACCTTGAAGTTTGAGTCTTCACATGTCTTCCTCCTCTAGTTATCCAAAATTCTATAATAGCATGATCGCTGCCTCCTAGGGTCCCAGCCACCTTTACCTCCTCAACCATTTCCTCCCTGTTTATAAGGATTAGATCCAAAGTAGCAGATCCCCTTGTTTTCTCCCCTACCTTTTGGAAGATAAAGTTGTCAGCAAGAGAGGATAAGAATTTGCTTGACCTGTTAGTTTTACTTGAGAGAGATTCCCAACAAATGTCTGGATAGTTGAAATCTCCCATGACCACTACGTCATATTTTTTGGAGAACTTGGTCATTTGATACATAAAGAGTTCATCCATATCTTCAGCTTGCCCAGGTGGCCTGTAGTAAATGCCTACAATGGTGTCCTTTCCGTTGTTCTCTCCTTGTATTCTTACCCAAACAGTTTCCACAGAACTCCCAGTCTCTGAAGCTTCAATCTCTGTGCAGATATACGCTTTTCTAACATACAATGCAACACCTCCTCCTCGTTTATCAAGTATGTTTCTTGCAAATAAGTTGTATCCTTTTAGCCTTTTATTCCAATCATGTGTATCGTCCCACCAAGTTTCAGTGATTCCAATGACATCATATTCCTTTTCCTGCATTAGTAGTTCCAATTCTCCTTGTTTGTTGCCCATGCTTTGTGCATTTGTATAAAAACATTTTAGTTTGTGATTGGTTTGTCTTCCTCCCATATTTTTATTATTTAAATTGTTTTGTCTTTGTTCTTCTTTTCCACTTCCAGTAGCAGAGATCTCAATAGTATTTGTCAGCTGTATGGCTTTTTCTGGCCTTTTGCTTCCCTTCCCACATTGTTCTAGTTTAAAGCTCTTCTGATGAGTGTAGCAAGGCGACTTCCAAATACATATTTTCCAGTCTTCGTAAGGTGCACCCCATCTCTAGCAAGTAGTCCATCATATAGGTAATTCATTCCGTGATCCTGAAATCCAAATCCTTGTTGACGGCACCATCGACGTAGCCAGTTGTTCACCTGTAGAATCTTATTCCACCTCATTGTTCCATGGCCATCCACTGGGAGGATGGATGAGAAGACCACCTGCGCTCCCAATTCTTTCACTTTCTTGCCTAAGTCTTCAAAGTCACTGCAGATGGTTTCCAGGTCCTTTCTTGCGGTGTCATTTGTCCCCACATGTATTAGCAGGAATGGGTAGTGATCTGTAGGTCTGAAGAGACTGAGTTTGGAGCAAACTTATATGTGATCCATGTGACGGAGAAAACAGAGTTTTAAATACCTGGCCTGTAGGTAACTAGTTTGAACATTAAACCGGTGTCAAAAACTTCGCTGACACAGTGAAAAAAAATTGGAATGGAGGCCAAAAATGACAGTATTTTCTGAAAACGTATATGTGATCCGTGTGACGGAGAAAACACAGTTTTAAATAGCTGGATTTCTAGCGCTGTAATATGGAAAGGACCTGGCTGTATTCTGCAGTGCCAACAAGCAAATGGCGCAGAAAAACGGTGTTCTCTGAATTGCTTTTTAAGCAAATAATGAGGATTTAGATAAAAAAAAAAGTATTTCTGGCCCCTGAGACCTGGGCCTTTGTATAGAGAAATATCTAGCAGCAGAAGGCAGAACTGGAATGGAACCTCTTGTGCTATATGCACTGCAGTCTGCCATATACCCTGCCTGCCTATATACACTGCCTGCCTGATATCTCTGCAGATGGATTAGTCCTCAGAAGGACTGTTTGTGAAGATGGATATGTGTAATGTACGGTTTTTCTCCCTACACTACCTAATACACAAGCAAATCTCTCCCTGACGCAGCAGCAGCTCTCCCTACACTGTCTGATTCTGGAGTGACTGTGACGAGCATGGCGGCGCCAGGTCTGATATAGACCTGATGACGCTGTGCGGCCAGCCAATCACTGTAATGCCACAACCACCATGGCTGCTGCATTACAATCAGTGGCAGGCAATCCCTGCATGTTGATTGGAGCTCTAAAGAGCGCCAAACATGCAGGGAGGGGACCCGAGCATCCGCCCGAGCATCTCGCAAGTACTCGGTGAGCTCCGAGCATCTCAAGTACTGAGATGCTCGGGCGAGTACCGAGTACTTGCGAGTATGCTCGCTCATCACTTGGAAAAGTGCTTGACAACCCGCATGCGAAATCGTATGTGAAAAACACGGGACATACGCTTGTCCCTGTCAGAAAAACGCATGTAAAATCCGCATGTAAAATCCGCATGCTTTTTTTCTGCCAGGGAGATGCAGAAACGCTCAGGAAAAAATCCGGAGCATTTCTGCATCATTGGCACATAACTTAACACATCCTGCAGCCAACAGTGTTCACGGAAACAAAGAGCATGTAAAAACTAAACAGTGCAATAATTTGAAACCAAGTGGCAAAAATGATTTTAGTCCAAAATACAGGCATTTAAGCAAAAAAAAAAAAAATGCCCCCAAGGGTGTCTATAGCTTTCAAAAGAAGTTGAAAGTAAAATTCTCCTATTGGAATTGAGAAAAAAAACACAGCAATAAAAAAACCCGTAAAACATATATTTTATCATCATTTAGTATCAAACAAAAAAAATATTGAAAATTTTCAATTTTATCATTGTTAAATAAAGAAATTTCATTTAATCCCCACACTAGTCTGCACTCATATGGTGAACACAATAAAGAAAAACAATGGCAGAATTGTTTTTTATGATTTTGTTTGTCACACAATATTAAATAAACCTATCATTTATTTATGCAAAAAATATGCTTAAAAATGCTTTAAAAATTGTTTAGTTACCTTAAGACTAAAAAGCAATTAGGCAAAAAATAAAAAAAAAATTAGTGGTTAAGGCTAAAATTGCATGGGTCTTTAGTGAGTATGTGGAATCTACCAAAAATAAGTATTCATTATTTTTTTAACCCCTTCTCGGCCCATATGAATTCATCAAAATAGTAGCCGACTGACCGCCATTTTGCTGCATTCGTACTAATTCTCCAAAAATTGGATTTGCTAGAATCTGGGAAATTAGAATTTGGGAAATTAATTTGCTTTGTTTAGAATCGATTCTCCTATTCTTAGTACGGTCCCAAAATTAGTAAGCAGCAGATTTTTCACTGCAGATTTGCGTTTGGAAAATTTGCCAGATATTATGGAAGCAATGAAATTTAAAAAAATAATCTCATTTACAACCTGCGGAGAAAAACGCAGCATAAATGTAAATAAATCTCATTCACATTACTGGTTCTGTAATATGTACAGGATCTTCTACAAGACAAAGGTGCTATGGAAAATGCGCTGTGCATTCGTAACATGGCGACAAAAACCCTAGGCTTTTACAAGCCAGAACACAAAACATAGGTTCTGACTTTGTCAAAGAATGGACCCGCTAGACAAGTGGGCTTGCAGCAGCTGGAGAGTCACAGGTTGGTCTCATACTGCTCAAAAAAAGGATGAAATGCTCTGAATTTCCCAGAAGATGGCACTACCTGACAATATATATTTTTTTGTTTATATACCGATTTGAGATACCAATGTTTCTCTGGACCCTATGGATGTCAGGAAATTTTATTAAAGGGCTGGTCCACTACTTTTATATTGATGACCTCTATTTAGGGTAGGTAATAAATATCAGATCAGTTGGGCTCCGACACCTATCACTCCTACCAATCAGCTGTTCTTAGTGCTGGTGGTGGTGAGATGTTATCAGTTACGGAGCTGAAGTGCACGGCTCCGACAATTCTGTAGTGGCCACTGCTGGGTACTACAGATCCAGTGCATCTGCAGTACCTGGCAGTGGCCACTACCCAGTTGTCGGAGTCGTGCTGTTCAGCTCCGTAACTGATAAGTGGGTGGTGGCACTAAAAACAGCTGATCGGTGGGAGTGCCGGGTGTTGGAGCCACACCAATGTGATATTTATTATCTACCCTAAGGAGAGGTCATCAATATAAAAGTAGTGGACCAGCCCTTTAAGCATTTTTTTGTGCTGTGTCAATGCTATGTGGTCACCTGTCCGGTCATTCTGGTTTTGGACAGTCCTGTCTGGTTTCCTGAGGCATAATCAGCTTTAGTCAACTTAGGTGATGTAATGCCGAGAGAGGTAATAACAGCAAAACTTGGCTACATAGTTCTGCAGCAGTTTCCTTCAAGATACCTTACATGTAAGGAGGGAGGACATTTCTGTTTATAGGAAGCATTTAGGAGATCCTAGTTTCTCCTAATGATATGGGATTTACTCGGGTCCTAAATATCCGGGGCACAGGCTCTGTGTTGCATTTACACCATCAGTAGTAAAATGTACTGAACCAAAATCTGAGTCTGAAAGGTTCAAATCAGCAAGAAAGATTTTCCCAACAAACCTTACACCCAAAATACACAAAAACAGGAAACTTCAAACGTTTTCCAGGTTTACAGTAAATATTATGAAACCTAAGATAAAGACAAAATGAGCAAATACACTACAGTAAATAAATAGCAATAGTGCATGCAAATAATATAGGGTACTTAGCTAACATAATTTTGATTAAAAAAAAAACTTAAAAACAATCCGACCAGGGTCAAGGCGACCCTACTCGGAACGGTCCTAACCTCTAGTATTATAACCTTACCATATGTCGTTTATATAGCTCCCATAGCTGGGTGTCCAATAGTCGGTGTCTCAGTCCTGTTCGGCCCTTATTCACATTTACGTTATTTGAAATATGGTAAGGTTTAATACTAGAGGTTAGGACTGTCTCAAGTAGGGTCACCTTGACACGGTGGGATGGCTTTTATGTTTCTTTGATCAAAATTATATTAACTAAGTGCCCTATGTTATTTTCATGCACTGTTGCTATTTATTTACTTATTGCAGAGTATTTGCTCATTTTGTTTTTATCTTAGGTTTTGTCTGTTTAGTGGCAGGTGTGAACATGCGCCTACTCTTTGAATGCATTCCAACTTATATTCCAGTTCATCTCTTTAGGTTTTAGTAAATATTATGAGTTGAAGCAGTTTATAATCCAATAGTCCAAAAATATATACGTTCAAAAGATGGTATCACACGATAGGCTGAGATACATCCGATCAGCAGACAGTATCACACAATAGGCTTAGATATAGTAGATCAGCAGACAGTATCACACAATAGGCTTAGATATAGTAGATCAGCAGACAGTATCACACAATAGGCTTAGATATAGTAGATTAGCAGACAGTATCACTTGGCTATAGTAGATCTAGATCAGTAGACTGTATCACGTGATAGTATAACCTATACTCTCTGAGGAAGCGAGTATGAAACACACATTGAAGTGTGGGGATGTAGGAGCACAGGAACATGAACCTGGGTCTGTAACCTCATTTCTATTTGACATATAACTCTATATGTGCACATTTTGATGGTTATATCCCTGTCAGTTCGTTACATGTGCTATTATAATACTGTAGTTCTCACTTCTTATATCCTTTGCTGGGAACCTACCAAGGGCTTCACCAGTACTACATATTTACATATTCTACATGTATACCAATTTTGTCTTATCAGCCTGTCGCATGATATACAGTAGTTGCCACTGGATTTATCTGGCCCTTTTATATGTTTTTCTTATTACTTATTGGAAGGAACTGGTTCTATTTATTTTCCAATTGGGTCACCATACATATTCAGTTTTCTATTCCTTATTGGAAAGCTGGTTCTATCTACAGGATGGGCCATTTACATGGATACACCTAAATTAAACGGGAATGGTTGGTGATATCAACTTCCTGTTTGTGGCACATTAGTATATGGGAGGGGGAAAACTTTTCCAGATGGGTGGGGACCATAGCGGCTGTTTTGAAGTCGGCCATTTTGGATCCAACTTTATTTTTTTTTCAATGGGAAGAGGGTCATGTGACACATCAAACCTATTGAGAATTTCATAAGAAAAACAATGGTGTGCTTGGTTTTAACGTAACTTTATTCTTTCATGAGTTATTTACAAGTTTATGACCACAAAGTGCTACCCATTGTGTTGGATTGTCAATGCAACCCTCTTCTCCCACTCTTGTATATTCCTCTGTGATCCCTCTAAATTCTACTTCTAATTCTTCTTTGGGGTATTTTTTGGTACTATTTTGGCCAACAAAGTATGTGATGCACTTCCTGTAATGCCCTTTGGATGTCGCCACAGAGGACAAGCATTACAAACATTTATGTGTCTCATAAATGTTTATTTGACCATCAATTCCATTTATAAAACACCTACATGGAGTATAAGGAGCTATATATAAGGGGTCAAAATGCACCAATAAATTCAGGAATACCTATATAGAACTGTGCAAGGATTAAAAATCAATAAAAAATATATTCTTTATTGGATAACAAAACATAAAAATAGACATATAAAAGTCAGGCATATAAAATACTAAAGGAAGGTAAGCTATAATAACAAAACTCCCTTGTGTGAATACTACAAATCAATAAAATGGAATGAAGTACACTCCCTGGCGAAGCTTGATGTGAAATGGGGGTTGGGTGCATTTTCTTTGATAGATAAAGTGTAATGCATCACACTGTGCATTCAGGGGCGGACCTACCACCCGTGCAGCCCGTTCATTGAACGGGGGCCCTGAGGGAGAGGGGGCCCCTCCAGCCTCCAGCAGGCCCGCCATCAGGGCATGACTGTCCTGACTCCAGTATGGGGCCCGGACAGTCGGGGCCCCCCTCTTGTGCGTCTCCTCATGGGGCCCCCGCAGGGCCGGCGTCAGCACCCGGGCCAATGCCAGGGCCCTGAGCAGGCGGGGGGGCCCTCACCATCGGGCACCCCGCGCGCTATGTGACCCGTGCGTGGAGGAGAGCGGTGTCAGCGCCCGCTCCCCCCCCCCGCTTGCTCAGGGCCCCGGCACCCGGCACAATACTTACCCCTCCCCGTGCCTCCGCAGCAGCTCCTGCATCCTCCGTGGCTGCTGCACTGTGACGTCTCAGGTCAGAGGGCACGGTGACATCTTTACACCGCGCTCTCTCCTGAGCAGTCACAGCACAGAGCAGGAAGGAGAGTGAGGAGTCCGGAGCAGCGGCAGCAGGTGAGACATGAGGTGAGTATTGGATTTTTTTTTTATTGTATGGAGGCATGTGGGAGTATAAGGGAGGGGGGTGAGGTGGGGGTGTGTGACATCCTGCATGGGGCATTATAAGGGGGGGGAGGGGGAGGTGACATCCTGCATGGGGCATTATAAGGGGTGGGGGGGTGTGTGACATCCTGCATGGGGCATTATAAGGGGGGGTGACATCCTGCATGGGGCATTATAAGGGGTGGGGGGTGTGTGTGACATCCTGTATGGGGCATTATAAGGGGTGGGGGGGTGACATCCTGCATGGGGCATTATAAGAGGGGGGTGACATCCTGTATGGGGCATTATAAGGTGGCGGGGGTGACATCCTGCATGGGGAATTATAAGAGAGGGAGTGACATCCTGCATGGGGCATTATAAGGGAGGGGGGGTGACATCCTGCAAGGGGCATTATAAGGGGGGTGACATCCTGCATGGGGCATTATAGGGGGGGGAAGGGGTGACATCCTGCATGGGGCATTATAAGGGAGGGGGGGTGACATCCTGCATGGGGCATTATAAGGGAGGAGGGGGGTTACATCCTGCATGGGGCATTATAAGGGGGGGTGACATCCTGCATGGGGCATTTTAAGGGAGGGGGGTGTGTGTGACATCCTGCATGGGGCATTATAAGGGAGGGGGTGTGTGTGACATCCTGCATGGGGCATTATAAGGGGAGGGAGGGGGTGACATCCTGCATGGGGCATTATAAGGGAGGGGGTGTGTGTGACATCCTGCATGGGGCATTATAAGGGAGGGGGTGTGTGTGACATCCTGCATGGGGCATTATAAGGGAGGGGGTGTGTGTGACATCCTGCATGGGGCACTATAAGGGAGGGGGTGTGTGTGACATGCTGCATGGGGCATTATAAGGGAGGGGGAGGTGACATCCTGAATGGGGCATTATAAGGAAGGGGGGGTATGTGTCATCCTGCATGGGGAATTATAAGGGGGGGGTGACATCCTATATGGGGGGGAACAGCCTGCATGGGGCATTATGTGGGGGGATCAGCCTGTGTGGGGCATTATGTGGGGGGAACAGCCTGCGTGGGGCATTATGTGTTATGTGTGGGGAACAGCCTGCATGGAGCGTTATATGGGGGACAGTATTCTGCATGGAGCGTTATATGGGGGCCAGTATCCTGCATGGAGCGTTATATGGGGGCCAGTATTCTGTATGGAGCATTATATGGGGGCCAGTATTCCGTATGGAGCGTTATATGGGGGCCAGTATTCCGTATGGAGAGTTATATGGGGGCCAGTATTCCGTATGGAGCATTATATGGGGGCCAGTATCCTGTATGGAGTATTATATGGGGGCCAGTATTCCGTATGGAGCGTTATATGGGGGCCAGTATTCTGTATGGAGTATTTTATGGGGCCAGTATTCTGTATGGAGCATTTTATGGGGGCCAGTATTCTGTATGGAGCACTATATGGGGGCCAGTATTCTGTATGGAGCATTATATGGGGGCAAGTATTCTGTATGGAGCGTTATATGGGGGCCATTATTCTGTATGGAGCATTATATGGGGGCCAGTATCCTGTATGGAGCGTTATATGGGAGCCAGTATTCTGTATGGAGCGTTATATGGGGGCCATTATTCTGTATGGAGCGTTATATGGGGGCCAGTATTGTGTATGGAGTGTTATATGGGGGCCAGTATCCTGTATGGAGCATTTTATGGGGACCAGTATTCTGTATGGAGCATTTTATGGGGGCCAGTCTCCTGTATAGAGCATTTTATGGGGGCCAGTATACTGTGTGGAGCGATTCGCTGGTTTCAGAGCTATTGTGGAATTTACAATAGATATCACTATGTAAGAAGTGAAATCTTTGCATTGTACTATATATATATTTCTCTGCGGTATCTGTGCATCATGAATCGTGGTATGTGTTAAAGGGGTCCACTGAGACTCTTTCGCCCGGGGCCCACAAAAACCTGGAGCCGGCCCTGGGCCCCCGGCCCCATGCTGAGCGCTAAGCGCCGGGACATCTCAGCGCTGCTTTCCTCTGTGTAGCAGTGCAGCGCTGCTACGGCAGCGCCTTCATGATTCCCCTGACTTCTGGTCATGTGACGGCGCCGTCACATGGCCGGAAGTCAGGAGAACCTGGTGTCAGCGATTTGGACGAGCGCCAGGATTCTGCAGGGATCGCATGGGGGTAAGTATAACAAGTTTTATTTTTTTTAAATACAATTAACTAGGAGTGGGGAGGAATCAGAGATGCATGGGGGGATGAGAGATGCACGGGGGGGATGAGATGCACATGGGGGGGATGAGAGATGCACGGGGGGATGAGAGATGCACGGGGGGATGAGATGCACGGGGGGGATGAGATGCATGGGGGGGTGAGATGCATGGGGGGGATAAGAGCTGCACATGGGGGGATGAGAGCTGCACATGGGGGGGATGAGAGCTGCACATGGGGGGATGAGAGCTGCACATGGGAGGGATGAGAGATGCAGGGGGGGTGAGATGCACAGGGGGGGTGAGAGATGCACGGGGGGGATGAAAGCTGCACATGGGGTGTGAGAGATGCACATGGGGGGTTGACAGATGCACATGGGGGGGTGAAAGATGCACATGGGGGGATGAGAGATGCACATGGGGGGGTGAGAGATGCACATGGGGGGGTGAGAGATGCACATGGGGGGGATGAGAGATGCACATGGGGGGGTGAGAGATGCACATGGGGGGATGAGAGATGCACATGGGGGGGTGAGAGATGCACATGGGGGGGGTTATGTTTACATAACTTTGTTGCCTTATGAAGGGCAGGGGGGGGCCCAAAAAAATTCTTGCACAGGGGCCCACTACAGTCTGTGCCCGCCCCTGTATGCATTATTATCATTATGTGAACTTTCATGTGATATCACTCTCTCCCTGTTTATCTGTATTTATTTTGAGGGCAGCACGGTGGCTCAGTGGTTAGCATTGCAGCCTTTCAGCTCTGGGGTCCTGGGTTTATATCCCACCAAGGACAACATCTGCAGTATGTTCTCCTCGTGTTTGCGTGGGTTTCCTCCGGGTTCTCCGGTTTCCTCCCAGTGCACCCACAAGAAATACTGATAGGGCATTCAGATTGTGAGCCCCAGTGGGGACACTGATAATGATGTCTATAAAGCGCTGTGGAATATGATAGCGTTATATAGGTAATGCATAATAAATAAAATATCTTAAAGGGCGGTAACTTATACAGCACTGGCTATATTGACTTATATCTTTTGAGTATCCGTCCTCAATACTGGGATAGAACACAATATAACTCTGTATTTATTTGTAGTATTCACACAAGGGAGTTTTGTTATTATCGCTTACCTACCATTATAGTATTTTATTCTAACTTTTGTATGTCTATTTTTATGCTTTTAATTATTTTGTTATCCAATAAAGAATATAATTTTATATTGATTTTGTGTCTTGCACATTTCCCTATATATATTCATCAATTCCATTTAGTCAACATTTATTCAACTATACTTGGACCTGTCATGCTCTCTGTGCTCCTCTGCATACATCTTTTTTCATATATGTCTTGTCTTTCGTGTTAACTGTTTTTATCGAGTTTTGTCATTTTGTGTTCTTTAAAATAAAATATATTAGAATTTTTTATTTAACTATGTGGTTTATTTATCTGATTACAGATCTGTAGGTATTTGGGATCACAATATAGACTGAGACATGGAGGATCAGCGGACAGTATCACACAATAAGCTTAGATATAGTGATCAGCAGACAGTAACACGACCGGCCTTAGATATAGCGGATCAGTAGACAGTACCACATTATAGGCTTAGATACAGCAGATCAGCAGACACATGTATGCTGCAAATTGTATTCCAAAATCAGAGAATCACCAGACATCATACGTCTCTTCACTGATTTTTAACTGTCTGTTTATCACGCAAAACCAATTTGCAATATTAAGTGGAGGATGATGAATTCCGTGCATACAAGACCCCTTGTGTTTAGGGTAACTTTGTGTCTTTTTCTTCAGGCACCTAGAATAGTTGTATCATGCAAGAAAATTACATGGTGTTATTTTAGATCAGAAACACATTTGTAATTACTAATTTGTATTACTAGCATAATGTTTTCATGTATTTGGAGACTTATTACTACCCCTTGACTCCAAGCTGATCCAAAACACCTAATTAAAAAGAATATGTTTATTGTCGCTTGTTTTGCAGCATTTTTACCTGCATTTTTAACCCATTCATTTGAGTGAGTGAAAAGCACTGAAAAACACTGAAAGAATTGTTGCATCTTGGCAAAAAAGCAGCGGGGCATGATATTTCAAAAATCTCACTCATTATACTGGAACTGTAAAATGCTGCGTAGTATTTTACGCACCAAACATGCTGGATAAAATCTGCAGCAAAAACACGGCGTGTAAACATGCTCTTAGTGACTCGCCCCCTGGGCCGTGGGGTACCCGGAACCGGGCTTCTGTACGATGCTGGGGGTAGTAGTGGCAACCCGATCCCGGGGCTCAGGGTGGTCAGACCAAATTGTGGCAGTCTATCAGTCAGTGCTTTAAATGTCCGACTACGCCACCCGTGGATTGCGGTCAGGGATAACCGCCGCTGCAAGGCAGACCGCTGAGGCTGGTGTTGGTGTGCAGCACAGGGGTAGGATAACTCCCCACGGGAAGAGTGTAGCCTCAGGGCAGTGTAGGTGGATGCTGGGGGTGATAGTGCAGGCCGCAATAGTAAGAGTTCAGAGTCCGCTTCAAACAGTCCAGGGTCTTTATTGTAGGTATTATTAATGACCCAACAGTGGTACCGGTTAGGAATCGGCCTGGGTGTCTGAGAGCATTTGGGCGAGCCCCACTGGTCAGGGTGAGTGTGAAGGCCTACCGTTCTCTCTATGCTCTTTCTGACTATCCCCCTTGTCGTGGTGTAATAGCCCACGTCCCTGAGCTGGCCGTGTACTTCTTGCCTGTATGGCTTGCGACTCGGGCCTTGGGTACCTTTTGCTTTCTCCTCGCTGTACTGGTCCCTCTGTGTGGCGGAGCCTCCAGGCTTCTTAGGCCAAGGGACCTGAAATCCCCCGCGGGTTGGTTCTCTGCTGCTGGGCTTATAACCCTGATAGCCTCGGACCCCAACGTCCGGTTGGATTGGTTCTCTGCCAGGACCGGCTCTCGTCGCCTCTGTCCCTGGCTTGCAGTTTCTCCTCTGCCTCACGGACTCCTCAGCTGCTGCTGACCTGTCCCTTCCTCTGAGAACCCTTCTGGTCACTTCAGAAGTGGGTTCTGGTCTCTCTAACCATGCTCCAGTTCCAGCTTTTATAGGGGCAGCCAGCTCCCCCTACTGGCCTGGGACAGGAGGTGCTGCATGCTAACGGTCCCTAACCAGGGAACCTCCCTCCTGCTCTCAGGCACAGCCTTTAATATTTGTGGCATCCAGGCCTGGGGTGACACATTAGCGATATAGAAAGTGGTTAGAATTAGAAATGAGCAAAAAGATTCGAAGTTCCTTGGTCCAGCATTCAGTTCTGTCCTCCATGGACCAGATGTCACGCACAGTGTGGGAAAGACTAAGTGCAACATGAAGGGATGAGGGGAAGGAAGCCCAGACAGTAGGGAAAGGGGGAGTGGAGACCCCTAGGCAGATCTAATTACACCCTGCCTACTGTTCCTATATTGGTTCCACACCAATTGCCGAGCAGAAAACCTAAGCCCCGTATACAGTTATATGAAAAAGTTTGGGCACCCCTATTAATCTTAAGCTTATTGTTTTATAAAAATTGGTGTTTTTGCAACAGCTATTTCAGTTTGATATATGTAATAACTGTTGGACACAGTAATGTTTCTGCCTTGAAATGAGGTTTATTGTACTAACAGAAAATGTGCAATCTGCATTCAAACAAAATATGACAGGTGCATAAGTATGGACACCCCACCAGAAAAGTGACATTAATATTTAGTAGATCCTCCTTTTGCAAAAATAACAGCCTCTAGTCGCTTCCTGTAGCTTTTAATGAGTTCCTGGATCCTGGATGAAGGTATTTTTGACCATTCCTCTTTACAAAACAATTCCATTTCAGTTAAGTTTGATGGTCGCCGAGCATGGACAGCCCTCTTCAAATGATCCCACAGATGTTCAATGATATTCAGGTCTGGGGACTGGGATGGCCATTCCAGAACATTGTAATTGCTCCTCTGCATGAATGCCTGAGTAGATTTGGAGCGGTGTTTTGGATCATTGTCTTGCTGAAAGATCCATCCCCTGCGTAACTTCAACTTTATCACTGATTCTTGAACATTATTGTCAAGAATCTGCTGATACTGAGTGGAATCCATGCGTCCCTCAACTTTAACAAGATTCCCGGTGCCGGCATTGGCCACACAGCCCCAAAGCATGATTGAACCTCCACCAAATTTTACTGTGGGTAGCAAGTGTTTTTCTTGGAATGCTGTGTTTTTTTGCCGCCATGCATAACGCCTTTTTGTATGACCAAACAACTCAATCTTGGTTTCATCAGTCCACAGGACCTTCTTCCAAAAAGAAATTGGCTTCTCCAAATGTGCTTTTGCATACCTCAGCCGACTCTGTTTGTGGCGTGCTTGCAGAAACGGCTTCTTTCGCATCACTCTCCCATACAGCTTCTCCTTGTGCAAAGTGCGTTGTATAGTTGACCGATGCTCAGTGACACCATCTGCAGCAAGTTGATGCTGCAGCTCTCTGGAGGTGGGCTGAGGATTGTCCTTGACTGATCTCACCATTCTTCTTCTCTGCCTTTCTGACGTTTTTCTTGGCCTGCCACTTCTGGCCTTAACAAGAACTGTCCCTGTGTTCTTCCATTTCCTTACTATGTTCCTCACAGTGGAAACTGACAGGTTAAATCTCTGAGACAGCTTTTTGTATCCTTCCCCTGAACAACTATGTTGAATAATCTTTGTTTTCAGATCATTTGACAGTTGTTTTGAGGATCCCATGATGCCACTCTTCAGAGGAGATTCAAACAGGAGAACAACTTGCAAGTGGCCACTTTAAGTAGCTTTTCTCATGATTGCATACACCTGGCTATGAAGTTCAAAGCTCAATGAGGTTACAAAACCAAAAAAAGTGTTTTAGTAAGTCAGTAAAAAGTAGGTAGGAGTATTTAAAACAAGAAAATGATAAGGGTGCCCATACTTATGCACCTGTCAAATTTTGTTTGAATGCAGATTGCACATTTTCTGTTAGTACAATATACCTCATTTCAAGGCAGAAACATTACTGTGTCCAACAGTTATTACATATATCAAACTGAAATAGCTGTTGCAAAAACACCAATTTTTATAAAACATTAAGCTTAAGATTAATAGGGGTGCCCAAACTTTTTCATATAACTGTATATCCCTAGAGCTAGGCACTAGATAGGGAGGGGGGGTGAGCACTAGTCAGTCCCCACTATAAAACTAAAGACAACAAGGGAGACAAACAAAGGGGAAAAACTTAGCTAGAGCAGACATCAGAGAGATAACACCAAACGTCCTCCATGGGCACCAGAGAGGAAGCTAGCTGACTGCTGTAGCTCCAAGCCTTCGCAAGGGAAAATGTGAATATCACCGGTGACTCCCTGCAGCAGACTGAGAGTTTATAAACACCCAGACCAGGTGTGTCAATCAGAGCAGGAGGGAGGCTGCTGCTGGGTTCAAAAGTGAGAAGGATTTAGGAAGACGTCTGCAATGCCAAGCGCAGTGACCTTCTGCAGCCAGATGCAGAGCGACTGTCTGTCACATCTGACACACCCGTGACACCAGGGCAGTGTTTACATCTGCAATACTCTGTCCGCCATCCTTGGTGCTGCCTTTGCCGCTTACCGCTTACTAGGACCCTATAAAGTAGTGATGACAAAATGCAACACATGTAATGACGTCACATTGGCCTAATACGAGGAAAGGCAATCGGATAGAGGATTGAAAGCCACAAAGTTAACACTGCCCTCGTCAGGCTGCCACGGAGGACTGCATTGGAATGTACTTGTAGCGTCGGCGTCCCTGCCTCCTGCTAGGCAGGGACGCTGTTCCCCTCACCTCTCCGTGCCCGGCGTCTTCCTCCCGCTCTGCTGGCAGCGCACGCTCCTTCCCGGCCACTGTGCTTAGGGCGTTCGCGCGCGCTCCCCCTCTCTTAAAGGGGCCGCGCGCGCCGTCCTAAGGAGTCCCCGGCCAATGGCCGGAGGATCTCTCCATATATAAGGCACCTCCTCCAAAATGGAGGTGCCCGAGCAATGTTGTAGCATAGTTCATCACTCTGCTTCAGCCCTCAGGTCCCGTTACCAGTTACCTGCCAGTTTCCTGTCTGATACCTGCCTGACTCGTGTCTATCTGCTGTTATTCCTGCGGTCCGACAGTCTGTCAACCAGCCCTGCCAGTCTGTCTATGGATCTGTCTGCCCGCTCACCTGGGAGCGCTCACCTGCTACCTGCCTGCTAGCCTACCTGGAGGCTCTGCCGTCACGTGCTGTGACCACCTGCCTGTCCAGAGAATCTTACCCGCTCACCTGGGAGCGCTCACCTGCTACCTGCCCGCTAGCCTACCTGGAGGCTCAGCCGTCACTTGCTGTGACCACCCGCTTGTCCAGAGACTCTCGCCCGCTCACCTGGGAGCGTCCACCCGCTACCTGCCTGCTTGCCTACCTGGAGGCTCAGCCGTCACTTGCTGTGACTACCCGCTTGTCCAGAGACTCTCGCCCGCTCACCTGGGAGCGTCCACCCGCTACCTTCCTGCTAGCCTACCTGGAGACTTAGCCATCACTTGACGTGACCACACGCCTGTCAAGTGACTGCCCCCGTCACTTGCCGTGACCTCCTGCCCTCTTACCCAGAGACTGTCCCCGTCACTAGCCGTGACTGCCTGCCCGCCTTCCCTGGGTGTCACCCGCTTCCTTACAAGGACTGCCCCTTTGTATAGTTGCTCTGTGGTTCCACCTCCCAGACCCGTTACAGTACTGTTGACTAGAATGCCATATCATCATAGAATCATCCCATGATGCCCTGTTCTACACACATGACCCCTGCAGCCAATCACAAGCCTCACTGGACTTGTAACAGGAAAATAGTGACATCAATGCTTTCCCGTGCCAGCAAAGACCACAAGCATGGTGTGAACTGGATCCATAAAGGAAGGGGTGGCAGTAAATAAGTATGCTAGATTTTGTTACTTTCATACCACTGATACCCCTGGTAATGTTTTTAATTAAACTGGACAACCCCTTTAAGAGAAATTCCTTGACATAACTGATAAACCAAAAAAAAAATGAATTTTTCTGGAATATAAGAGGTTCTGTGGTCATATAATTTATTTGTTAGATTTCTTTCTGAAGCCGTAAATAGAAACTTTGTCTGAGAATAGAAACTCATGATAGAAGAAGCTGAAGCTATAAACAGTTTATAGAAAACAAGTTATTAATAATTTATCACAAAGTGAAGATTTATACAGAATAACTCATCTCTATTTACAACTGCGGCTAATAATAGAAAGGGCTGATACAGTAATTACTAGGAGGAGGCGCCACGTCCGAAGCTTTATGCCAGAAATCATCGTATCCCTCCTGTTTCTACAGAATATAGTGACTAAGGGTGGGCTTATACTAGCAGAAAGCCCCCGACTGGCTACATGTTAGCACATCGGCGGTCGTTTAATTGTCTGTTTAGACAGTCAGACTGTATTTCCAATGCGCATAGAACAATCGGTGATTGATAGTTCTGTGCGCTTACACTGTCATTGTTCTCGGCAGCACACGTCCTGTTTACACTGCAAGCTTAAAAATTGTTTCACCCAACAAACAAGACTTTTGCTGTCAGACCGCCTGTTTACACTTCCTGATTATCGGGCAATGCTTGTTCTCGATAATCAGCCAATGTAAGTGATCCTGACCTAAAATGACAACAAAGCGCAAAACATGGAACAAGTTATTTTACAAGTAAATTGGTTAACAATAGGTGTACAAAACACACAAGTAAGGGCAGGTGCAGACGAGCGTATTTTCGGTCTGAGTGCGATCACACTCTGACCAATGTTATTCTATGGGGCCATGCATATCAGATTTTTGACTCAGACCATGCCAGTCCGAGGAAGCAAAATCAAACAAACAAAAAAACATGCATGTTCGAGTTTGATCCAATATTCGGATCGCACTCGGTCATGCAAGTCATAGAGTCCGTGGAAACTATCTGACTGCACTCGGATGACATCTGAGTGCAGTCAGATTTCCACGGACTGACAGAATGGAGAAGATGGAGACATTTTCTCCTCATCCGAGCGAATCAAATCGCACTTTGTTCACACTCTGATCAGAGATTGATTAACATAATCGGCCTGATTCTCTCGGATGAAAGTACTGTTGTGTCCCTAGCCTAAAAGTGCCCATACCTCAATAGCTCCAAATAAAAAAAGGACTGGAAAGACACAAAGCACAAAAATAGGGTCTTATCTATGTAACAATGTTATGAGAATTGCATAATAGTGCTCACCAGGTCGAGTTGTGTGCACCCAACCACTGATAACCCACAAGGGGATGAAAGTGCAAGTAATAGAGAAACAAATGTTTTAATCCTGTGCTGCAGTGTAGGAAGGATGAGGGATGCCAATCCGAGTATAAATGGTTTATTATTCAATGCATTTCGAAGTATACGATCGTGGTTGTCCTGAAGAAGTTTGTATACTGCGAAACGCATCGACTAATAAACCAATTGTGAACAATAGCAGCCACTAGTGGTCAAACTGTAGAAGGCAACAGAATTCCTGACAGCATGACATCGGCAGTAATGCCCTGACGACAAAGCAGAGTGGAAGAGAAGAAGCTGCTCTGTCAACATGACGTTCCCGAAAGCCATAGAATCGCCAGCAGGAGCGGTCCATAACTGCTCTGAGCTGGCAGATATCGTCGCTGGTCAGAACAAGCTGGTAGTTCTTAGCCCCATAGGAAAAAAAAAACAACCAAAGTCTCGGTTAAACCTTTTAATACTGTCAAGTCAAAAGATAGCAAAAAAACAATGAAGACACATGTAGGAAAGAAACACTTTAAAACCATGACAGAAAACTCTTCAAAAACTGCATCAGATCAGAAAACCTCATCAAAAACAACATGGATTCTTGACAAGAGCTTTTCTTGAAAACCATATCGGATTTTTATTTTTTTAAAAACTCAGTGTCAACATATCCTTGTAGTCGTTTTCTGATCAGGCTACAGAGTGGCTACTGTATCACCCATCAGCAGACAGCATTGTTTTATAACAGGCAGGATCTGCAGTCCATTGAAGGAAATTACAAAAGTGTAACATTTTATTTTGCTGATAGATCTGCAAAATAATAGCAGGGAATTAAAATCTCCTCTCGGCCCTGTTTTATCATATCATGCACATGACTAGAGGGTGGGAGTCTGATTATACCATAATACCATTAGAAAATTGTTGGCGCACACAACAACTTCAGGCTTATGCTGTGGAGGGACTGTGTTAATCAGACAGCAGATGGTGCTGTGGGTAATGGTTATAATTTATGTAAATGTAGCTCCTGTATTGTATGACCTCTCTAGTTTGTTCCTATAATCCTCCATGCTGTGATGATGGACATAATGTTGGTGTATGTTCCAAGTAAAATAATTTCATTCTTCCACAATGAATGAATGCTGAGAATTCTGCTAAAAGCTGAAAGTTTTCAACAAAAATGACTTTAGGGTATGTGCACACAGCATCTATTAAATGCCGGTACACTCGCATCATTTTTGAAGCAGAAGACGCTTCAGGCAATCGCCGTTGGTGTTTTTCCTGAAGCATCTTCTTTGATGTCTTATTCGTCATTATTATGGCGTCTTTGCTGCCGATATCTTTTTTCCTTCCGATTTTATATTTAAAAGGGGTTGTCCGACTTTGGGGTACAAGTCTGCAGTCATTCTATATGACTGCAGACTTGTGAATCCTTACAGCAGGTGCACTTCACGCTGTGCCAAGCGCATGACTACAAGTATGTGATTTTCCAACATGCGATCACATGCCAACTAGACATGCATGGTATCGCCCAATGCAAGTGTATTCAATGAAGCGGGACACATCTAGTTGGAATGTGGCCGGAAGTATGCAAATCGGAGTGCGCTCGCTATGATGATTCACAAGTCTGCTGTCTCTAAGAGTGACTACAGATTTGTACCCTAAGGCAGGACAATTCCTTAAAGAGAAAGGAATTTTTTTTTTTCAACAATTGAAAAAATGTAAAGTATTAATGTTTTACATTTTTTTTTAAATATTATCATTTGTTTTTAATGAAGTAAAATCTGAAAAATAATTTTAAGAGGTTTGGTATTTCCACTTCTAAACACTAGGGGGAGCAGCTGCTGAAATTTGCCATGAAAAGCTAGTGTAAAACTGGCTCTCATTACGACTGCAGTAAATGTGGGCGGGATCTAATCACACGTGTGTGACATCACTCCTCTCCTCCCCTTCTGGGTGTTTGTGAAAAGATGAAGGATGAAGTTTAGGATGATAGTGCAGAGCTATTTTGTTGGTGACTGCAAAGTGATACCGACAAGTACAGTGTCACCGAGGGCTGCTGGCACCACCGACTCTGTTAGCTGGTGCTGCTCGCTGTATCATAAGCTGGGGTTAGATATATGGAGTGTATCACATGCACGATTTCATAGGCTTAGAGTAGCACATGCTGGGATTAAATACAGGGCTAAATGTAGTTTATAACATGATGGGATTAGATATTGGGCTCAGCGGAGTGTATCACACAGCATGGGATTACATACGCAGTATCTAATTATATGTAATGTGTGACCCTGCTACATCCACTTCTATGGGAGCAGTGGTGTAATGTGTGACCCCGCTCCGTCCACTATATTACTACTCCCACAGAAGTGGACGGAGCAGGGTCACACATTACACCACTGCTCCCATAGAAGTGGCTGTAGCAGGGGTCACACATTACACCACTGCTCCCATAGAAGTGGATGGAGCTGGGGGTCACAAATTAAACCACTGCTCCCATAGAAGTGGATGAAGCGGGGTCACACATTACACCACTGCTCCCATAGAAATGGATGGAGCGGGGTCACATTACACCACTGCTCCCATAGAAATGGACAGAGCGGTGCCACACATTACACCACTGCTCCTTAAGAAATATGTAACCCTTCTCTGTCCACTTCTATGGGAGAAGTGGCATACTAGATTAAACGTCCCGTAGACACATCATTTCACAAGCCCCCTACATATAATAAACTTGCACCCTTTAGTTCCTTTCATGTGGCACTAAAGGGTGTTTACCCTAATAAATAAATAAAAAAAAAAAACGATTTGGGGTCCCCCTTATTTTTGGCAACCAGACAAGGTGAAGCAGACAGCTGTGGGCTTATATTATCAGGCTGATAAGGTCCCTGATTTTTGGGCCCTTTCCAGCCTAAAAATACCAGCTCACAGCTGCTCCAGAATTGACGCATCACATTAGATGCGCTAATTCTGTCGCTTTGCCCGCCTCTTCCCGATTGCTGTGATGCGGTGGAAATCGGGGTTAATGGTAGTTGGGGTTGATGACAGCTGTGAATTGTCAAAAATCACATCTGGCATCAAGCCCTGTGGTTAGTAATATAAAGGCGCCTATCAGACACCCCCATTACTAACCTACTACTAAAAAAAAATACACAGAATTTTTTTTTTTATTTGAATAAAGACTCTCCGACACTTTCCCTGGTTCACCAATTTATTTTTGTAAAAAAAAACACCCATGCAGGTCCACCGTAGTCCATGGCGTTCCCACGACGATCCCCAAATCCGACGTCCAAAGGCTATGGAGCCTTGTTCAGAGAACGGTGCTCCATAGGCAGGAACTGCAGCCACTCCAGGTCCCACTGCGTTCCACGAGACGTGGCGGCTGTGATGAGCAGTGACCTAAGTACGCCGAGTCCTCTGTATATTGGCCCCATATAGTGCACCACAGTATAATGACTCCATATAGTGCCCCACAGTCTAATGGCATCATATAATGCCCCACAGTATAATGGTCTCATATATTTCATCCTGGTATATGCCCTCCCATCCAGGTATATGGTCCCCTATCCTGTTTTATGGCACCTCCATCCTGGTATATGGCCCCATCCTGGTCTATGGCCCCCATCCTGATATATGCTCCCCCATCCTGATATATGCTCCCCCATCCTGGTGTATGGCCCTCCATCCTGGTGTATGGCCCTCCATCCTGGTGTAGTGCCCCATCCTGTTCTATGACCCTCCATCCTGGTCTATGCCCCCATCCTGCTATATGGTCCCCATCCTGATATATGCTCCCCCATTCTGGAGTATGGCCCTCCATCCTGGAGTATGGCCCTCCATCCTGGAGTATGGCCCCATCCTGGTCTATGGCCCCCTATCCTGGTCTAAGGCCCTCCATCCTGGTCTATGGCCCCATCCTGGTCTATGGCCCTCCATCCTGGTCTATGGCCCCATCTTGGTATATGCCCCCCCATCTTGGTATATGCCCCCATCCTGGTATATGGCCCCATCCTGATATATGGCCCCATATATTCAATGCAAAGAAAAAAAACAATAAACCCTTCTACCCACCTTCCACACCCTCCCACGCTGCGCTATGCCTTCTGTGTACTGTGAAGATGTCGGCTGTGAGAGGTGATCACAGCTGACAGGCTGAGATCACCATTCCCTGCTGCCGCAGCTACTCACACCGCTCCCCAGCCCTTCCTCCCCGCACAGGCTCCTGTCATTGCATGCACTGATTGAGCAGGGCCTACGATGACAGGGGAATGTGCAGCTCGCAGCTTGCACTGCGGGCTCCACAAAGATGGCCGAGATCTCCTCCCACAACTGCGACCCGGACAGCCCAGGGGGGCGTGCCCCGGTCACAGCTAATAGGCAGGAGGAGCGGGCTCTAACGCTAGAGATGTGGTCGCCTTCTGACCGCAGTCTCTTATACTCAGGGCTGCCGTAAGTGAGGTGTGTAAGAGTCCTGCTTAGACTCTTACACACCCCCCAAATGAAAATGGCAGCCCCTCAATGACTAAAGTAAAAATTAATAAATAAAAAACTAATAAAGTGGTAAATTTAATTTTGTACTACAAATAATTGATTATATAATCAATAATTAGTAATACAAAATTAAAAATAGCGGCACCTTCCCTTTAAAAATAGTGTGGGTTTCCAAGCCGAAGCTGCCAGAGGAATGGACCAGTCAGTTTTTTTAGCCACTTCATAGCTTTTGAAGCAGTTAAAAGAAGTTATGAAAGATAAAATATAGGCAGAAGTCATTTAGACATTGCTGTGATTATGTTCATAATTTTTTATGTTTATAGGACGCATCTGATGATCGTCCCAAAAAATCAGATTGTCGTGTGTGTGTGAACTTGTCCTGTCACTCCAAATTGAAAACTTTGTGATCCATTCAAGAAATATGACTCTTGTGTGGACGTCACCTTTACTATGTTTATGTAATGCAGACAAGAGAATTAGAATAGAGTAAATTATCTAAGCTTATTTTTAGCCGAAGTAAAACAGATGCCAAAGCACAAAGACTAGTATCAGGGACCAAGTTAACTTTGTGCAGACAAGAAAAGAACAAAAAAGCCGTTGTAGATTCTTCCAGTTTTATGGAAAAAATAAAAACGACAACCCAAAGTATCTGTAACCTGTTGGGTGATGAACGTGTCCATCATGTGCCGGATTGGGCGTTCTGGTGTGATCTCTATTTGTAACACAATATACGACGCAGAAGTGAGCAACGTTCTTTGGTGTGAATACTTCTCAATTACTGAGTATTTGATTTGCAACAAATTCATTAAATAATTTGTATCTTTTTTCAAGTTTTTTTTTCCCTCAGTTTACTGATTTTTACATCAATGTCGTTTTTCCAGATGTTTTAAACCAATTCTTGAACTGCCACTTTTTCAAAAAGTCTCAAAATTTGGCGCAACTCTGCTCCTGTGTCCCCTGCAGTGATTTTATGAACACCAGTTAAAAAGTTGTATTTTTTTTTGAGACATTTTGCAAACTTCACAACTTTTTGCTCTTAAAAGTTGCAAAAATGGCTAAAGGCTGGGGAAAAAAAAGTCAATTTTTGGCTTTATGCAAAAGAATCGTGTGTATCACTTTGATGTTTTGGCGCGAAAAACGTCAGTGAATACCACAAGTCAAAAAAAGAAAAGTGACTTAAAAATGCAAATGATAAATTGCGCCCTAAGTCTTAAACAGGATCAGTGAACAGATTTCACAATCCAGCGGTCTATCTTATTAGACCTGATGAGACTGATGTATTTATTCTAAAAATCGATGTCACTTTGGCTGCGTATTCCTGATATTATGAGTCCAAGCTAATGTTAAATGTTAGACAGGAGAACTTTTCAAAAGGATTATGAAGCCATTCTGCCATGAATTTTGAAAGTAGGTTTAGCAGCCACCTCAGTTCTATGTAGTAATGTATGCAGTTTGTATTGTGAAATCTCATGACATATCTCCCTTAAATACAGTTCAGATGCATTGAGTCTTTTTGCGGAGTTTCTGGTGTGGGACCTTTTGAGTGTTTGAGGAGTTATGAATTATTGGAAGAAGATTTGGAGAGTTTCGGCTCAGTTTCTGCTCCAAAAGCTCCTAAAAAAATCTGTTTCAAAATACCCCAAAAGTATGTTCATACAGAGTTTTTTTTAAACTTGGATGTTGAAGAAAATCTGCTCCAAAATCCACATAAATAATGCTTCAAATATTCATTAGATGCACGTTCTATTGATTTCAATAGTAAATCCACATTGCTATTCCTATAGTCATTTTTTTTCCCACAAGGTTTTTAAAACCTTGCCATGAAAAAAAAAAAAGAAGTGACAAATCACTCTTGTGGAGTCTGCTACAAACTTGACACTACATGTAAAAGGACTTCAAAAACTACATAAAATAGGATAATTAAATGCTTTAAAAACTAAACTGTGATGCTAGTCACTACTCACAGACTTAGGCCACGGCCCCACTATCAGTATTTGGTCAGTATTCGGTCAGTATTTTTTCTCAGGAGTGGGAGACAAAACCAGGAGTGGGTGATAAATGCAGAATTGGTGACGTGTTTCTATTATACCTTTTCTCTGATTCCACTCCTGGTTTTGGCTACAACTTTTGAGAAAAAATACTGACCAAATACTGACCAAATACTGATAGTGGTGCTGAGGCCTTACTGTGAGGCAGGATAGTCAAAAGGTCTGGAGTCAGTACCAAGAGGGCTGGTAATAGACAAAGGGGAAAATGCAAAAGTGTAGTCAGGTAACAGTCCGAAGTCAGAGTATCAGGAAGATAGAGGATCAAGACAAAGGGGTAAGTCAAACAGAAGGTCAAAGGTAGATCCAAGGCAGGCAACGGAGATCAGAATACAAACACACAGCACTTGAGCAAAGCTACAATTGGCAAAGGTCTGACCATTGTCAGAGGGCTAAATAGCCCTGTAATCACCCAGTATGGATGACACATAGAGGACAGAATTTTTTTGAGGAGTTTGGCGTGTTTTTGTGGAGCATTTGGAGAGTTTCTGCTTAGTTTCTGCTCCAAAAACTCCTCGAAAAACTCTGTGCGCCCATAGGCAATTTCTCTTTAAAAACCACGGCAGAATTTTCAGCCTCAAAATACCTCCCCTGGGATAGCACTGAAATTGTAAGTACCGGTCCTGCAGTAAAGTTAATTGATGCAATTATTAACAAGATCTCTGTAGCTATCTACATAAGAATTTAAAGAAATTTTCCTGGGAACAACATAGAGAAATCACATTTTCTTTTATTGATCGATGGACCATGCAAGAATCAAATAGATTTGCTATAAAGTTGTTCCATGTCTGTTATGATTTCATACCCATTAAGATGCAGTGTCCTTTTTGGCACTCAGGTGTCACATTTCAAACAACCATGGAGTACGGTCTCTTTCTGTGTTTAGGCTGAATCTAAAAGAGCTCGGTTGTTGGAGTTGGAAATTATAATTTTTCTTTTGAACGTAAATTGCACTATGCACATATCATATATGGTTACGACACAATTTTTGCGAGGATAAGACTCGGGCTACCCGACGACTTTGGCCGTGACACCTGTCATGGACAAAGTCCACTAAGTGTTGCTGCTACACTGCATATACATATAAAAAAAGAGTGCACCACCAATACTCATACACTGATAATGACAAAAGGGTGCTATATCATGTGGTGTAACTAAGTTGCACATAGGAAGAGAAAAAGAACCACATAAATCGACCGGCACACCTACTAATTATATAATAAATATATTCAATCTTTATTCCAAGAACTATATAGACATACATTAAAAAGCATTTAAAAGACACACATATATACAAAGAACCCCTTTCCCTTATGATGATTGAGGACCTCTGTCCATGTGTGTAATCCCAGTACACTATTGAATGTATCAAGCAATTAAACAACAACAAGAATAGCAACAATAAACTTGCATATGCTGTACAATCTCAAAGCTCAAATAATGAAAAACATGGATCGTGTCCTGTATATTGACCAATGTCAGAGTCTAGAGATGACCATACCTGGACCATAATCATTATATCTCCATATCTATACATGTATGTAATGTAATGTATGACTTCATGGTTAGGATCACATTGTGATTGTATAAATGTATTGTAAGGCTTTTTTCCTGTATACAGCTGTTAGCCCGCTTATCACACTAAGTTTGGGCACGCATGTGCTATGTAGGAAGGGGACCAGGTCCTCTTTGCATTACATGGTACATAATATGCCCGGTCGAGTTCCTAGCACATGCACAGTAGCACAGTATGGGCAAAACTTTCTGCCCATACAAGCAGACTTCCGGCCGGCGCCGTCACTTCCACTCTCTGTACAGCGCTGATGGCCACTAATTCACACCGGTATGTGACAGACTGCCAACAGCCAAGACTTCCCTGTTCTCACCAAGAGTACGACTGTCTATCTTCTCTTCCTCCTCCGCCTCCTCATTATCACCCAATTCACGTTGAGATGAGGCTGGGCTGGATAGCATCACCCTGTATAGTTCCTTGCTTTGCCTGCAATGCCTCCTCTTTAATTGTGAGCAGCGAGTGTTTCAGTAGACAGAGAAGCAGGATGGTGACGGTAATTATGGCGTCATCGCCGCTCACCATCTTGGCGTAGTCCTCAAAGTTTTGGAAGCAGGCACAGATGCCAGACATCCATGCCCACTCATCAGCTCTTATGTGCGGAGTCTGACCTGAATGCCGATGGACGTGCTGTAGCTGGTATTCAACAACTGCTCTCTGCTGCTCAAAATCATTCCAAACATCTGCAAGGTTGATTTCCAACGCGTAGTCACATCGCACACCAGTCGGTGAGCTGGAAGCTGCAAATGCTGCTGAAGCCCTGCCAGAGCTGTGGAAGCTGTAGCTGACTTTCCGAAATGGGCACACACATGGCGTACTTTCACAAGCCGCTCTGGCAGATCCATGTAGATTTTGAGAAACTGCAGAACCACTAAGTTGAGCACATGGGCAGGGTAAAGTACATGTGTGAGCTTGCCTAGCTTCAGAGCCGCCACCAGGTTCTCTGATACAGCTTTCAACAACTCTGCAACGGTGTGCGGTTTGTCGCCTAAGCATACATCCTGCTTACTGTTATTGGCACACACGAAGTTTAAGTAAATAATCTGGAATATGTCATGAAAAAATGAATCAAGTGATGGAGATGGAGGCTGAAGAGGAGGAGGAGGTGGTGCAGAAGCTGTACAATGTAGGGGCAATCCTGATTGACCCAGGGCCCGCAATCCTCTGCGTCGGGAGGATGTGGGTCCTGGCTTTCACGATATTAACCCAGTGGAATGCGTCAGCGAGATGAACCAGGAGAAATAGTGGCGACTAGGGGCCAAGTATGGACACCTGGCCGCCGCCATGAGGTTGTGGAAAGCTTCCGCCTCCACGAGCCTAAAAGGCAACATTTCAAGTGCAAGCAAGCAGTCCAGAAATGTGTCAGTTTAGTATTGCGGCCTGTGGGTGGGTGGTTGGCAGCATACTTGCGCTTGCATGCCAAGTAACACAAAGCTAAGGAGATGGACCATCATGAATAATTTGGTCATTGTCTAGGAGAGCGAGCACAATATTGTCGTGAGATGTACCGTCCCTGGCCACATTCACTTGTCCACGTGTTTGTGGTAAGGCAGTCCTTCCCACTTAAGTGCCCTGGGGAGGGCACGGGTAATGTTCTGGGACTCGCGCTTGTGGAAGGCTGAGACGATACAGGGAGAAATAGTGGCGGCTGGGGACCGAGTATGGACACCCGGCCGCCGCCGCTACCATGAGGTTTTGGAAAGCTTCCACCTCCACGAGCCTAAAAGGCAACATTTCAAGTGTAAGCAGTCCAGAAATGTGTCAGTTTAGTATTGCGGCCTGAGGGTGGGTGGCTGGCCGCATACTTGCGCTTGCATTCCAAGAACTGTGGTAGGGACAACTGAATGCTGCAAAGGGAGAAGGACGTGAACGGTGATGGTTGCAAGTCTGCAACAACAGGTGCAGAGCGGGAGGCATCTTCGCATGTGCCATGGACAGGGGATTGGCGTGCACACACAACACGCGGAAGAGGCAGTAGTCTCACATGCAGACACTGTTTCTGGACCTTGGTGTCCGGCGCAGCTAATCTGGTTCTTTGCTGTCATGTGCCTGAGCATGCTGGTGGTGGTCAGGCTGGTAGTTTTGGTGCTCTTCCTGATGCTGGCCTGGCAGTTGTTGCAAATGGCCTTTTTGGGGTTATCAAAACAGTCTTTAAAAAAAGAACCAGACTCGGGAAGACCTAACAGTTGTACTGGCAACTTCCGTCGTGTTGGTGTTCCGGGGTGCAGTTAGCCGCCTTGTGCCTGTGGCCACCACACTGCTTGTTCCTGCCTGTTGTGGTGCCATGCCTCTCTCCCCGTGTGCTGCTGTCCTCGCTCTCCATGTCTCCTTTCCAGGTTGGGTTAGTGATTTCATCGTCCATGGCTTCGTTTTCCGCTTCCGCACCCTGGTCCTCCTCCTGACTTTCTGTCCATTGTGTCTCATCATTATCCACCTCTTGCAACACTAATTGCACTTTCCCACCGTCACCTTCTCGTGACCATGGCTGCTCAAATCGCTACATGCAATCTTCTGTTGCCCTGCTCGAAGTTGGCCGGTCGAGAGGCCCGAATTTATCGATGGAAAAGTGAACAGCTCTTGGGGTAACCCTGGACTCTAATCTCTCCTTCAAACCACATATCCAAACTCTTTCCACTTCCGAGCGGACTGAGCGAGAGGTCAGAATCTATAAATGGAAAGATGAACAAAACAGCTCTTCGGAGTGTCCAAGTGTGGGATCACTTGTCTCAGGGCACTTGGAATGGTGGGAGGAAGGAGGATCAGGGTGAGGAAGATGCCGACTCCAAGTAAAAAAAATTTCCCGGATCCACACATTCCTCAACCACGAATCTGCAAAAACACTAGTGCACGCACTCATCATCTCCCTTTTCGACGACTACAACCTCCTGCTCTGTGGCCTCCCCTCTAACACTCTCGCACTCCTCCAATCTATTCTAAACTCTGTTGTCCTACTAATCCACCTCTCCCCTCTCTATGCACTGGCCTCTCCTCTCTGTCAATCCCTTCACTGGCTCCCAATTGCCCAGAGACTCCAGATCAAAACCCTAACCTTGGCATGCAAAGCTATCCACAACCTGTCTCCTACATACATCTGTGACCTAGTCTCCCGGTACTTACCTGCACGCAACCTCCGATCCTCACAAGATCTCCTTCTCTACTCTCCTCTTATCTCCTCTTCCCACAATCGCATACAAGATTTCTCCCGTGCATCCCCCCTTCTCTGGAACTCTCTACCCCACCATTTTTGACTCTCGTCTACTGTTGAAACTGCTCCAGTTATCTTGTGTTTGAAGGTTGCCTTTTCCAGACGGCATGTTTCAGCTCTTTCCAAATATGCAAGATTGTAGACACCTGTGATGCTAATTAGTGGACACAACTTGATTTAATGTGTCCCTTTTGTCACATTATTTTCAGGGATACCATCATTTGAGCATCTTTGGAAAGAGCTGAAACATGCCGTCTGGAAAAGGCAACCTTCAAACACGAGACAACTGGAGCAGTTTGCTCATGAGGAGTGGGCCAAAATACCTGTCGAGAGGTGCAGAAGTCTCATTGACAGTTACAGGAATCGTTTGATTGTAGTGATTGCCTCAAAAGGTTGTTCAACAAAATATTAAGTTAAGAGTACCATCATTTCTGTCCAGGCCTATTTCATGAGTTTAATTTTTTTAAAATTCTGTGGAAGCAGGGTTGAAAAGCAATGTCTGACTTTCATTTGTTCATTTTCATAGATTTTTAATTTATTATTACTTTTGTCAGATTCAAGTTATTTCTGTAACCATTGTGGGCTTTCCTTTCATTAAACGAGGGGTACCAACAATTTTGACCACGTGTGTATATGACAGGTGGGTTGCAAATACTGAAAAGTGGTACAATTGGTAGGGAACAGTTAGTGTGCAGCCAAGAGTTGTGTTACCACATTTATTATTTGTTTTAGACCTTTTTTTGTGGTTCATGCAATAATAGGGAGAGAAAAAATGTGGAGAAAATCCAAAGATTACATAAGAAACCGTGAAACCGTGTCTTATCATTATATTTCAATTGTGAATGTGAAAAATGGATATTTAGATAACATATAGATGTGAAAAATGGAAAAACTAAACACCATAACCAATCAGGATGGACCCTAACAGTTGTAGTTCACCTCTTTATGTGTCAGCAAGCCACAAAATAGATGGGGCTGAGGCCTGACTGCAAAGATCCCCTCTGCAAAAGCGTTGTAGAGCGCTGTCCTACTCATGCTTTTCAGTTACAAAATTTTGTATATACCCTCGATCCCGGGACGGCGCATGTGCAGTGCACTCCCTACTGCTGTTTTCCACTGCAGAGAATACTGCACATGCGCCGTCCCAGGACTGAGCGAGGAGAACAATCGATCAGTCAAACAAAACCAAGGAGGGAGTACATGGCGAAGATGACTGGCAGCAGCCGGAGTGCTTGCGACCTTGTTATGTGATGAAAGTATTATTTATTGGCAAGTAGAGCATTTTTCATTGGCCATGTGGGCACGTGTCCACAGCCGTTTTTACTCACTACCCAGAGCTGCTATTGGTTCAATAGATAAATAAGTATCTGGAAATTGTCATACTGCCATCAAATTGTGCATTTTAATAGCACATGTCTTGTATCTTCCCGTCCATGCCCATTCAACAAACGTTTCATTACAAAGTCACCAGAATACATGTCCAGCAAGTCATACAATAAGGTAAAAACTCATTTTCAGAGGGCAGTTTGCACAGTCTCTTGAACACTTTCCTGGCGCTTTCTCCCATCAGCTGGGAGGGATTCTAAATACTTTCCAATATGGGATTTCAATGTGTGCGTACCACAGCGCCACCTAGTGGCAGAGTCCTTAAATTGAAAAATTAAGCATGCGGCATTCATTTTGGCCGTTTTTCAGTAAAGCCCAAGTGAAATATACCCTTACATTTTATCATGTCTTAGTTCCAAATGTGAGTCACATGTAGATAACTGCGCTCACTGTTTAGCACTTATTATACTCGTTACAGCTCACATCATTTAGGCCGTTCTGCCGCTGCTAATGTGATCTGTCTTTGATCTGAATTTTATGACAAATCCACTGTTGAACTTCCACTAAAGTAATATGTTCTTATGATTATCTGTAAACTAACCCATGTGGCCCAATTTCATGGTCTTCCAAGGAGAAAGGAGCTATATATATATATATATATATATATATATATATATATATATATATATATATACAGTACAGACCAAAAGTTTGGACACAGCTTCTCATTTAAAGATTTTTCTGTATTTTCATGGCTATGAAAATTGTACATTCACACTGAAGGCATCAAAACTATGAATTAACACATGTGGAATTATATACTTAACAAAAAAGTGTGAAACAACTGAAAATATGTCTTATATTCTAGGTTCTTCAAAGTAGCCACCTTTTGCTTTGATGACTGCTTTGCACACTCTTGGCATTCTCTTGATGAGCTTCAAGTGGTAGTCACCGGAAATGGTCTTCCAACAATATTGAAGGAGTTCCCAGAGATGCTTAGCACTTGTTGGCCCTTTTGCCTTCACTCTGCCATCCAGCTCACCCCAAACCATCTCGATTGGGTTCAGGTCTGGTGACTGTGGAGGCCAGGTCATCTGGTGTAGCACCCCATCACTCTCCTCCTTGGTCAAATAGCCCTTACACAGCCTGGAGGTGTGTTTGGGATCATTGTCCTGTTGAAAACTAAATGATGGTCCAACTAAACGCAAACTGGATGGAATAGCATGCCGCTGCAAGATGCTGTGGTAGCCATGCTGGTTCAGTATGCCTTCAATTTTGAATAAATCCCCAACAGTCTCACCAGCAAAGCACCCCCACACCATCACACCTCCTCCTCCATGCTTCACAGTGGGAGCCAGGCATGTAGAGTCCATCAGTTCACCTTTTCTGCGTCGCACAAAGACACGGTGGTTGGAACCAAAGATCTCAAATTTGGACTCATCAGACCAAAGCACAAATTTCCACTGGACTAATGTCCATTGCTTGTGTTCTTTAGCCCAAACAAGTCTCTTCTGCTTGTTGCCTGTCCTTAGCAGTGGTTTCCTAGCAGCTATTTTACCATGAAGGCCTGCTGCACAAAGTCTCCTCTTAACAGTTGTTGAAGAGATGTGTCTGCTGCTAGAACTCTGTGTGGCATTGACCTGGTTTCTAATCTGAGCTGCTGTTAACCTGCGATTTCTGAGGCTGGTGACTCGGATAAACTTATCCTCAGAAGCAGAGGTGACTCTTGGTCTTCCTTTCCTGGGGCGGTCCTCATGTGAGCCAGTTTCTTTGTAGCGCTTGATGGTTTTTGCAACTGCACTTGGGGACACTTTCAAAGTTTTCCCAATTTTTCGCACTGACTGACCTTCATTTCTTAAAGTAATGATGTCCACTCGTTTTTCTTTACTTAGCTACTTTTTTCTTACCATAATGCAAATTCTAACAGTCTATTCAGTAGGACTATCAGCTATGTATCCACCAGACTTCTGCACAACACAACTGATGGACCCAACCCCATTTATAAGGCAAGAAATCCCACTTATTAAACCTGACAGGGCACACCTGTGAAGTGAAAACCATTTCTGGTGACTACCTCTTGAAGCTCATCAAGAGAATGCCAAGAGTGTGCAAAGCAGTCATCAAAGCAAAAGGTGGCTACTTTGAAGAACCTAGGATATAAGACATATTTTCAGTTGTTTCACACTTTTTTGTTAAGTATATAATTCCACATGTGTTAATTCATAGTTTTGATGCTTTCAGTGTGAATGTACAATTTTAAAAGTCATGAAAATACAGAAAAATCTTTAAATGAGAAGGTGTGTCCAAACGTTTGGTCTGTACTGTATATATATACATACATACATACATACATACACACACACACATGTAGCTACGCTCCTTAGGCTAAGTCCACGATGAGTTTTTGACACTGTGTATTTTCGTTGCGTCAAAAACGCAGCGTTGTACAGTTCCAGCAAAGTGTATGAGATTTATAAAAATCTCGTGTCTTCTTTTTAACTCAGCGTAAACCGAGCTGCGGTGCATGTTTCACATCCGCAGCATGTCAATTTCTCTTGTGGTTATGCTGAGTTTCCCCATAGACTTACATTTTCAGTATTTGGTCAGTATTTTACATCAGTATTTATTAGCCAAAACCAGGAGTGGAACAATCAGAGGAAAAGTATAATAGAAACACATCACCACTTCTGTATTTATCACCCACTCCTGGTTTTGGCTTACAAATACTGAGGTAAAATACTGACCTAATACTGAACGTGTGCATGTGGCCTTAGGAGAACTTGACATGTTGTGAATTTGATAAACGCACCGCAGATCAGTTTACGCTGAGTAAAAAAGAAGACACGAGATTTCTATAAATCCCATCCACTTGGCTGAAACGATAATTCTTTGACACAGCAAAAATATGCAGCGTTAAAAACTCACCAAAAGTTTATTGTGGGCTTAGTCTGCAAAGGATTTCTTTAGGATCAACTTCATAGAAGTGACATGCACTCTTTTAAAAAATCTCTAAAAGGAAAAAAAAGCTAAAAATACTCCTTATATGAACAGCAAAGTGGATTTGCCATAAAAACCATAAGGGTTTTTTTTTTTGGGAGAATTTTGGTGAGTTTTTGTTTAAAAAAATCCTGAAAATAAACTCCAAAGGTTTGTGCCTGCAATCAGTATTTTCAGCGTTTTGGACGCAGTTCACCTTCGCTGCATTCTACGATACAAGTGTAAGGGGGAAAACCGGGTGTAAGTACTTTCAGAACAAGGGATCCGGAACTGCCGGGGCCGTGCCTCTTGTTGCAGGGGGAAGACAGACAGCGAGACAGGAGTCAGGTGACCAGGAATGTGTCCAGAGAGGGAGCTGAGGAGTCAGGTTACCGGAAGCTGAGCTCGTGTCTGGGAAGAGGGTGGAAAAGGAGTTTTTGCGCTGGAAAAGCGGCAGTGCACAGGGAGAGTCGAGCCCGACTAGAGGGAGAAGAGACGCAGGATGTTACGCTCGCGCCCAGACTGACTGGCGTGAGCGTGATTAGTGATCCCACTGTACCATGAACCGAGGAGTGCCTGGAGGGGCATAACTAAGTATCAACCCGATCCGACCAAGGTCACACGGCGGCTCAGTCGACTCCGTGAACCAGGGAGGAACCGAGCAGAGGGACCAGGTGCTACTCCAGGTCAGACCCCGGTCACAGCTGTTGACCCACACCGGGGAATGCAGGAACAGGCAGGTTAAACTGGCATATTGACTGTTGGGTACTGGCAGGCACGGCTGGTATGCAGACAGGTGGATATTGACAGGCACAGCTGGTATGCAGACAGGTGGGCACTGGCTGGCACGGCTGGCATGCAGACAGGTGGGCACAGGGAGGCACGGCTGACAAGCAGACAGGCGGGTACTGGCAAGTAGGAACGTAGGCAGGATAGGGACCAGTACAGACTGGGATACAGGAACAGAGCCGCAGGTGCGGTAGACAAGCAGAGCAGAGCAAAACCCGCAGATGCGGTGAACAAGCAAAGCAGAGCTAAACCGCAGATGCGGTAAACAAGCAAAGCAGAGCAAAACCGCAGATGCGGTGAACAAGCAAAGCAGAGCAAAACCGCAGATGCGGTAAACAAGCAAAGCAGAGCAAAACCGCAGATGCGGTAAACAAGCAAACCAGAGCAAAACCGCAGATGCGGTGAACAAGCAAAGCAGAGCAAAACCACAGATGCGGTGAACAAGCAAAGCAGAGCAAAACCCGCAGATGCGGTGAACAAGCAAGGCAGAGCAAAACCGCAGATGCGGTGAACAAGCAAAGCAGAGCAAAACCCGCGGATGCGGTGAACAAGCAAAGCAGAGCAAAACCCGCAGATGCGGTGAACAAGCAAAGCAGAGCAAAACCGCAGATGCAGTGAACAAGCAAAGCAGAGCAAAACCGCAGATGCGGTGAACAAGCAAAGCAGAGCAAAACCGCAGATGCGGTGAACAAGCAAAGCAGAGCAAAACCTGCAGATGCGGTGAACAAGCAAAGCAGAGCAAAACCGCAGATGCGGTGAACAAGCAAAGCAGAGCAAAACCCGCGGATGCGGTGAACAAGCAAAGCAGAGCAAAACCCGCAGATGCGGTGAATAAGCAAAGCAGAGCAAAACCGCAGATGCAGTGAACAAGCAAAGCAGAGCAAAACCGCAGATGCGGTGAACAAACAAAGCAGAGCAAAACCCGCAGATGCGGTGAATAAGCAAAGCAGAGCAAAACTGCAGATGCAGTGAACAAGCAAAGCAGAGCAAAACCTGCAGATGAGGTGAACAAGCAAAGCAGAGCAAAATCGCAGGTGCGGTGAGCAAGCAGAGCAAATCAAAACCCACAGATGCGGTAGACAGGACAGGGCTCTGTTCACATGGAGCAGACTGGAAAACACAAGAAGATAGCTGGAACACAGGAGATAGATACAGAGGGAGGGAAACAGAACGAGCAGAACCAGATACACACAAGGTACTTACAATGAAGTAGCGAGTGGACACAAGACTCACAAACAGAAGTACAGAGACGAGTTGGAGTTGGGTGCAGGTTCAGATACTGCAGGAAAGAGGGAAGATACAGACATAGAGACAAACAAGTAACAGACTAGGACACTGTTCAGACAGGATCTGAACCAGGAACAAGATACAGGAATGAGCCTGGGAACTCAGCCCCCAGGGTGGCAGAAGCTGACTAGAAGTCACAGGTACAGGTAGAGGCCCTGGGTACTCAGCCCCCAGGGTGGCGGACAGACTAGAGTCAGGACAGGACCTGGCAGCTCACAGTTGCACAGAACAGATTGTAAGAAAGTGTTGCTCAGGCACCTCCTACTGGGTGGAGGGGGTTTAAGTATCCAGTGACTCACAGCAATAGGCTGGGGACGCATTAGGACTGTGCACACAGCAGCTATAAGAAACAAGCAGAAAGCCGCGCCGATGCCCTAAGCAATCAGACAAGAGACATGGACACAGCAGGTACTGGAGCAAAGAGTGCAGCATGGACTGACAGGTAAGATTGCGGTCTTGCATGGTGGGAGGTGGTGCACCATGCAAGCATGCCGCCAGGGATGTTACACAGGATCTCTGGAGCCGAGCAAGTGAGGTGCAGTGTTATGGACTTGGGGCTCAGCGGGTCAAACCGGAGACCGCCCGCTGCCGCCAGAAGATGGAGCATTGGAGCCGAGCAAGTGAGGTGCACTGTTATGGACTAGGGGCTCAGCGGGTCAAACCGGAGACCGCCGGCTGCCGCCAGAAGACGGAGCATTGTTTAGGCGGGGAAGCCAGAAGAAAGCAACACCGGCACCAGCCGGCAACTGCCTTGTGAGGAGCAAGAGTCAGCTAAGTGCAAAAACTGCCGATTACAACCGTGTCGACTCTGCTACATCTAGCCCAAGTGTGGATTGTCAGTTATGGCATATTACCTGCTATTACCCTTGTTTCCCCATATTTCTCCTGTTACTCCTTGCGTGGAGATTGACCCTCTTGCAGTAAATCCCCCTTGTTTATTAACCCTGTACTGGCTGCTCTGTGTTTCTGTGTCACTGCATCTAAAGCACCTGTGTTACACAAACACAGTGGATGGATTTATAGAAATCCCATGCCCACTGTGCTTCTATTTGACGCCGCGTAAACTCATCCGCCGTGCAGGTTTGCGAGTTGGAGCATGTCAATTTCTGTTCCGAAGACTCTAGTCTCCGCAACAGAAATTTCCCCAATAGAATGTATAATGTGCGGTAACTCCGCATTGTTCAATGAACACATGCAGATTTACCTGCGTGATCGGACTCAGCGCGTTGGACACAGCGAAAATATGCTGCATACAAAGCGCTGCTATAGCTTGATCATGGGAACATACCCCAACTCAGTGTGAACATAGCCTTAGGCTATGAGCACATAGGGAGTATCCGCAACAGATTTTTCAACAGACAAAAACTAGTGTTGGCAGGAACAATACTGCATAAAGTACGTGCATTTTGATGCGTTTTTATTAGAATTGGTGAAAAACACATCAATAACTCTGAAACAATTGAGATGCTGCAGGTGGTGTCTGAAATCTGCAAGTGTGGCGCCCCTGAGGGTTCAATCTCCACAGAGGTACTGCACCTCACCCAGAGGTGTGTTGTCTCCTTCTCTCGGCCCCTGGTCCAGCTGGGAAAACCGGAGGCTTCTGGCTTATATAGTCAGTTGCCGAAGCCTCATTCTAATCCCCGTGAGGGTCAAGCAGATCTGTGAACTCCGACGGACAGGAGGGACTTCAGAGCACCCGAGCGGGATTGAGAGTGGGCAGCGCAGGGCAGGAGGGAGAAAGACCCAGCGTGAAGACGGTCTAGCTAGGAGCACAAGAAAGTGGGGTTCTGTCAGGTACTCCTAATATACCTGAGGAAGTGCTGAACCCCTGCCTGGTGAAGGCAGCGCGACGTGGGAGGCCGACAACTGTACAATGCACCAGTGGAACTGTCATAAGAACTGTGAGTAAAAACTCGGATGACTGTACTGCACTGCCTCCGTCCATTCTTTATCTGCGCCATCTTTCCCTCCCTGCACTACAACGCCCAGCGCAACCTTCACCGCCTTACACTGCCCTGGAGCTAAGCTCTACCTGTGGAGAGCCACACCATCCCTGCTGCCGTAACACCAGCTCCAGAGGACTGCTCCGCAGCGGCGGCAACCCCTTTTGCCGCATTCCACAGGTGGCGTCATGAACAATCCCCATAAAAAACATATAAAAATATCCCCCCTTTTGCACTGACCGCCCTTGGTCACGGACCGGGCCAGCCACCGTGATATTCCCCAGACCGGCATCCATAGGCCCGGCTGCCGAGTACCCCACGGCCTTGGGGGCGCATCAAGTTTGGTGTCACAAACAGGATTCCGTGCCCGTTGCCACCGGGTACTGTGCGCCTTAAAAGACTGTGATACTCACTGTGGTGAAGGTTTCCCGCCATCCCCGAGATTTCCCGCCATTGTCTGCCATTTTCCTGTCGCCGCGCGGGAAGAAGAGGGGAGTAACCGCGGGAATCGGAGAGGCATAACCGCTGGAAGCACGCGAAGCACAGGACACGCCCCACCCCTGAAGTCGAACCAGGAAGCGTCAGGTCCTGGAAGGAGCCCAGAGGACGCTCTGACGTCAGATGCGAGAGACGCAAGGTCCTGGAAGGAGACCGTCGCCTGCGGAGCTGCGGCCTACCCGATCCAAGTAAAGGAGGTAGGCTACGGTTCACTAGGGGGGCGCAACCATGGCCGACAACCAGCGAGACGCCGGAGCACCGGTTAACGCCCCTGATGCTCAACTTGCGCCCGGCGCTGCACAGGCCGGAGCGGCCGCCCCACCAGCAGGGGTCGTGGCTCCAGTGATACCCATGGCCTGCCGTATGTCCACAGGGTGGTGGAGGAGAGCAAACCCTCGCCACCTAGAGCTGATGACCCAGCTGGGCCAGCATATTGTGGACAGGTGCTTCCCCGGAGGGAGCACCATTTTGAAGTGCTGAACATTTTGTGTGCATTATTACCCATGAGGGTATATAGACTCCAGGCTGGGGACTGTAAACAGCCAGAAACTGACCGTGTAAATAGTTCTGCACTTCTTAAAGTACACCCTATTGGTTTTATATTAGCAACCATGACATCAGAAGAAAAACCCGTTTGGCGTGGCGGAAGACGTGGTCCAACTCCAGGATCATTAATGCCCTGCAGCCACGCCCAGGGCCTACATTGAGGGTTTGCGGACGGGTCCCTCATGCTGCTACTGTTGCACCCTGTTACGGAAATTTTATTGAAAAGTGCTCTTATAATGTTTTGATACTCTGTAACGTTAAAGTGATGTGCCTCCCATAAAGGGAAGAAATGTTATGTTTTATAATCTTATATGCGATGCATCTAAAAATTTGCATGTCTGTATTATACCCTGTTTTTACTCTGTTCCAGCCCGCGGACGTGCTGTGTTTTACCAGGGGGGAGTGTGGCGCCCCTGAGGGTTCAGTCGCCACAGAGGTACTGCACCTCACCCAGAGGTGTGGTGTCTCCTTCTCTCAGGTAAGGAGGGAGGGCTGCATGGAACCCCAACACCTGCATCCAACACTACACTGCTCCAGGCCGGCTGGAAGGGCACACTGCTCCAGGCCCTGACCCTGGCTGGAGTGGGGGGAACCAAAGGTAGGGGGAACCAGTAGTGGGTGTGGGTGGAGGAAGCAGTTTAGTGGAGCACCATGGTAGGAGATATATAATGGGAAGCCATCTTAGGGTGGCAGATCAGACAGTAGGACAGTCAGTGGAAGACAGTCTGGGAGCACAGTCTCTTTAGGAGCTCTGCTCCACAAGTTGGGGCCTAGTCCTAGAGGCCCAGGTGGGGAGCAGAGGAGTAAGCTCCGTTCTAAGAGGGGATCCTAGGGGGTACGGCGAGTGCAGGACAGCACCCGTACGCCCCGAATCTGTCAGAAGACAGAGGGATCGTAGGCCGCAAGAAGGGGACCGGCCCCTGGTCCAGCTGGGAAAACCGGAGGCTTCTGGCTTATATAGTCAGTTGCCGAAGCCTCATTCTAATCCCCGTGAGGGTCAAGCAGATCTGTGAACTCCAACGGACAGGAGGGACTTCAGAGCACCCGAGCGGGATTGAGAGTGGGCAGCGCTGGGCCTGGTTTTAGCTTACAAATACTGAGGTAAAATACTGACCTAATACTGAACGTGTGAACATGGCCTTATACTTCTAGAGCCATCTGTTTATACGCAACTGAACGTCATCTCTCACTCGCTGGCGGCAGGACCTGTCTACGAGCAATCCTTCACTGTGTGCCATAGACATGTTAACTATTAATTCTGATGACTTATGTGGAGCGCTGTGTCCGTAACACGATCCCAGGAATGTTTCAATGTAAAGAAAAATGGCTTGAACGTCATTCTTAGATGAAGGGACAAAAACGAACAGTGGCAGAAATCAACTGCTTCATTTTTCTGTACGTTCTTTCCAAGAATTGCTATTGTGGAACAAACCACCATCTCTACCAGTTATATTAAATATTAACTCAGTGTTTGCTCCGACTACCAGTTATGGATGGCTAAAGACGATGGGTTCAACAAATGTACGTTGAGAATCGTTATTAGGCCAAGTTCACACAACAGCATTTTCGGTCTGACTGCTGTCCATGAAAAAAGCGACAACACGTGTCCAGCATTAGAGTCAATGCTATTTAGTTAGGAAGGTTTTTTCGTGGACCAAATCTGTGCCTTCCATATGTCGGATGAGAATTGCCTATTCAAGTCTATGGGTGCTCTCTCTCAAAAAAATCAGATCCCATATGGATCAACTTGATAGCATCTGATTTTTATGGATAGATTTCAATTCTGTAATCTCTTAAACATTACAAAAGACCCCCCCCCCAAAAAAAAAAACAACAACCCACCATATTATTAAGTATAATTACTACAAAATTTGGAAAAATGACACAAGGACGCAGGTTTAGAGAAAGGTAAAAGTAGAATCTGTATTCATATAATGAGAAAAATTTTTTAAAGCCTCACAATGTTGTTCAATATCAGGACCGTTCACACTATAGTGTTGCTGCTCCAAGGAGAACCGCTGACCCACGGTAAAATATGAAGGATAATTACAAGTGTCGGCAACTGAATAAAATCTTCAAAAGTTTATTTCAAAACATAGACATAAAATTCATTGTGGTAGGTAAGATAACGATCAGACGCGTTTCAGGCATCAACTTTAATGATGGGCGAGCACTAAAATGCTCGGGTGCTCGATGCTCGGGTCGAGCACATTGGAATACTCGGGTGCTCGACCCGAGCAACGAGCCCAATGTAAGTCTATGGGAAACTCGAGCATTTTTCAGGCGGCTCCCCCCGGCGGTCTGCAGAGGGCCTAAAAATTGCCCAAATCGATGGGAACAGTGCTCAAATGACATAGGAAAAGCATGGGGAAGACCCCTGGAAGCATTTCTGACTCCCAGGTCACTTCTTTCAACAACGGTGTCAGAGGTATTACTGGGAAATATGTTAAGGAACATCCTTTCCGGGGTAATGACTTGTATATAAGGCAAAATAAATAACTAAAAACAAAAATACTCCTTCACACCTTGGGCTATGTTCACACTTAGTGTTTTTGATGTGTTTTTGCACTTTTGCATTGCTTTCAACCGTGACAAATGCATTCACCAGGAAATGTAATTTTAACATTTTACAACCTTATCTGGCCATGTGGTATGTGAGATATCATCAGACACATAGTGTTTCATTTATGAAGGAGGGACTCCGAAAGTCACAAAGCCTATTTTTATAGGGTCATCAGGCGGCTTTTACTATTCTTAAAGGGCCAGCAGTTGGCCCTCACTATTCTTAGAGAGCCATCAGCCGACTATATTGTATTGTTCCCATTACTAAAGAGTGGGTCTCCTATACTGTTATTGCGTATGCAGTGAGTGGCAGGGCTGCCCAAAATTTGGATGCACCCCAATACCCCTTTGAAGAGACTTAGAGAAGGGCCTCCTGAAAACTATGTTCCCATTATTTGGATGTAGGCCTACCATTGTATTTGCCTATGCAGTGAATGCAAGGGTTGTCAAAAATTTGGAGGCACTCCAATGCCCCTTGGAAGAGACGTGGAGGTCAGAGGGCCTCCTGAAAACAATGTTCTCATTATTAGGAAGTGGGTCTCCCATTGTGTTTGCATATGCAGTGAATGCAAGGGTTGCCAAAAATTTGGAGGCACTCCAATGCCCCTTGGAAGAGATGTAGAGGAGGGCCTCCTGAAAAAAAATGTTCCCATTATTAGGAAGTGGGTCTCCCATTGTGTTTGCCTATGCAGTGAATGCAAGGGCGGCCAAAAATTGGGAGGCACTCCAATGCCCCTTGGAAGAGACATGGAGGAGGGCCTCATAAAAAATGTTCCCATTATAAAGGAGCGGGTCTCCTATACTTGTAATGCCTATGCATTAAGTGTATGGGCTGACAAACATTTACCCCTGGGGGGTATACATGAACATACTGTATAAAATTTTTTTTTACGGGCATCATGAACACCTTTTAAAAAAATTATGTGGGTGTTGCATCACGGACCACGGTCACCCTGGTGATACGATGGTGGAGGATGAGGATAAGGAGAAGGAGGAGGACAAGAGCAAATAGCCCAAATCAGGAAGCTTATTCCCATGTGTGGGTGTGAAGAGGTGCATGGGAATACACCTCCCAAAAAAAAGGCACTGGATTTGAGTTTATGTTACGCTGCTATCATTCGGTGGTGTTGAGAAGTCTGGCCCAATCCAGCCCTTGCTCATTTTTATAAGAGTCAGCCTGTCAGCTTTTTCAGTTGACAGGCGGAGGCGCTTATCAGTTATAATTCCACCAGCGGCACTAAAAACCCGCTCTGATAAAACGCTGGCGGCAGGGCAGGCCGGGACCTCCAAGGCGTAGAGAGCCAGTTCATTCCACGTATCCACCTTGGATACCCAATAATTATATGGCACAGAGGAATCACGGAGGACCTTGGTACGGTCGGCAAGGTACTCCCTCAACATCTTCCCAAACTCTGCACAACTTGTGAGAGTACCCCGCGCCTCAGGGCCTGTGCGATGAGAGGGGCTGAGAAAATTCTCCCATAACTTTGACAGTGTTCCCCTGCCTCTGCTGGATTGAAGTTGTGTCTCTCTCACCTGTACTCCTTGGTTGTCCAACGAACTGTGACCTCTGCCGCCAGCATTTTCAGATGGGAATTTTTTTAATAGTTCCGCAACAAGGGCCTTCTGGTACTACCCCATTTTTGTAGACCTGTCCGCCTCAGGAATAAGAGATATAAAGTTCTTCTTGTAGCATGGGTCTAGAAGTGTCACCAACTAGTAATGACTGTCACCCAAAATTTTGAGAACGCGAGGGTCATGGGAAAGGCAGCTTAACATAAACTCAGCCATGCGTGCCAGACTGCTAACAGGCAAGACTTCCATGCTCTCCTCCTCCTACTCTCTGTCCTCTGGCCATCTACGCTGAACAGACGGTATGACAGTTGTGCAGGAAGCACCGTCTATAGCGCATGAAACTAGCTCCTGTTCTTCCTCCTCCTCTTCCTCATTGTCACCCAATCCACGTTGGGATGAGATGAGGCTGGGCTGTGTGTAATCACCCTGTATGGTTTCATGCTCCATATCATCGTGCTCCGCCTGCAATGCATCCTCTTTGATTGTGAGCAGAGAGAATTTCAGAAGACAGAGAAGCGGGATGGTGACGCTAATTATGGTGTCATATCCGCTCACCATCTTGGTGGAGTCCTCAAAGTTTTGGAGGATGGTACATATGTCTGACATCCATGTCCACTCCTGAGGTCTTATGTGTGGAGTCTGAACTGAGTACAGACGGCTTTGTTGATGCTGGTACTCAACAACTGCCATCTTCTGCTCACAAATCCTTCCCAACATCTGAAGTGTATAGTTCCAACACGTGGGGACATCACACACCAGTCTGTGAGCCGGAAGCTGCAAACGCTGCTGAAACACGGCAAGGGCGGCGGCAGCTGTAGGTGACTTTCTAAAATGGGCACACAGGCGGCATACTTTAACAAACAGATCCGGCAGCTCTGGGTAGGATTTGAGAAACCGCTGAACCACGAGGTTAAGCACATGGGCCAGGCATGGTACGTGTGTGAGCTCGCCTCACCTCAGAGCCACCATCAGGTTCCAGCCATTATCACATACAACCATGCTTGGCTGTAGATTCAGCAGTGTCAGCCACAGATCTGTCTGCTCTTTCAAAGCTGTCCACAACTCTTCGGCATTGTGCGGTTTGTCACCTAAGCATATTAGCTTCAGCACAGCCTGTTGCCACTTGGCCGAGGCAGTGCTGCAGTGCTTCCAGTTTGTGACTGATGTGGTCATTTCGGAGATGGAGGCTGAAGAGGAGGAGGAGGCTGAGGAAGATGAGGTGCAGGAGCTGTAGACTGTGGGGGCAACCCTGATTGACCTAGGGCCCGCGATCCTTGGCGTCGAGATGACTTGTTCTGTCCCAAGGTCCGACTGGGTCCCGGCTTCCACTATGTTAACCCAGTGTGCCGTCAGCGAGATGTACCGTCCCTGCCCACAAGCACTTGTCCACGTGTCCATGGTTAGGTGGACTTTCCCGGTAACTGCGTTGTTGAGGGCACGGCTAATGTTTTGGGACACGTGCTTGTGTGATGCGGGGATGGCACACCGGGAAAAATAGTAGCGGCTGGGGACCGAATACCGCCATCAGGTTGCGTAATGCTTCTGTCTCCACGAGCCTAAAAGGCAACATTTCAAGCGCAAGCAGTCATGAAATGTGGGAATTTAGTAGTGTGGCCTATGGGGCGTTGGCTGCGTTCCAAGGACTGGGGTATGGACAACTGAACGCTGAGCTGGGACAAGGACGTGGACATGCTTCCTGATGCTGCTACTTGAGAGTGTGCAACAACAGGTGCAGAGCATGAGGCATCTTCGCATGCACCATGGACAGGGGATTGGCTTGCATGCACAACAGCGGAAGAAGCAATGGTGCCACCTGCAGACACTGTTCCTGGACCCTGTGGTTCAACCCACAAAGTCGAGTGCTTTGCTGCCATGTGCCTGATCATGCTGGTGGTGGTCAGGCTGCTAATTTTGCCACTCCTGCTGATGCTGGCCCGGCAGGTGGTGCAAATGGCCTTTTTGGGGTTATTGGCAGAGTTTTTAAAAAACTAACAGTTGTACTGGCAACTTCCTTCGTGTTGGTGTTACGGGGAACGGCTGCCTGCCTTCTGTCTGCGGCCACCACACTGCTTCTTCCTGCCTGTTGGGGTGCTCTGCCTCCCTCCCCCTGTGTGCTGCTCTCCTCGCTCTGCATGTCCTCCTGCCAGGTTGGGTCAGTTACTATATCATCCATCACCTCGTCTTCCACTTCCGCACCCTGGTCCTCCTCCTGACTTTCTGGCAATTGTGTCTCATCATCGTCCACCTCTTGTGACACTTTCCCACCGTCACCTTCGTGTGACCGTGGCTGCTCAAATATTTGGGCATCACTACATGCGATCTCCTCTTGCCCCGCTTCAAGTGGACCGGACGAGAGGCCCGAATCTATTTGTCAATTGCTTCACTGACACACTGAAACAAATTTTTAATGGAGGCCAGAAATGGCAGTATTTTCAGCGCAATTATATGTGATCCGTGCGACGGACAAACCACAGTTTTAAATAGCTGGATTTTTAGCGCTGTAATATGGAAAGGACCTGGCTGTATTCTGCAGTGCCAACAAGCAAATGGCGCAGAACAACGGTGTTCTCTGGATTGCTTTTTTAAGCAAATAATGAGGATTAAGATCCCCAAAAAATTATTCCTGGCCCCCGAGACCTGGGCCTTTGTCTAGAAATATCTAACAGCAGCAGCAGACAAAACTGGAATGGAGCCTCTTGTGCTATATGCACTGCAGTCTGCTATATACATTGCCGGCCTGATATCTCTGCAGATGGATTAGTCCTCAGAAGGACTGTTTGTTGAGATGAATATGTCTCTAATATAGTTTGGTACACCTACACTAACTAGAAACAAGCAAATCTCTCCCTAGTTCAGCAGCAGCTCTCCCTACACTGTCTGATTCCGGAGTGACTGTGACGAGCATGGCGGTGCCAGGTCTGATATAGACCTGATGAAACTGTGCGGCCAGCCAATCACTGTAATGCCACAACCAACATGGCTACGACATTACAGTGAGTGGCAGGCAATTCCTGCTCTGTAAAGAGCGCCAAACATGCAGGGAGGAGCCCGAGCTCCCGCCGAGCAACCCCGGAAATACTCGACGAGCACCGAGCAATAGCGGCATGCTCGCTCATCACTAATCAACTTTCCTTGATCACTGAGTATACCAAACAAAACCTTGGCAAAATATTTAAAACAACTGCTGGCCAATCATGATATGGCAGGTGTGCAATAATTAGAGAAACAAGAATATAACAGACAACAGTGAATATACAACCATGTCATATTTGTTCCTTCATAATACAAAATTGCATCAATAATATTAAGCAACCGATTATTGAAGCTAATATATGAACATAGTATCATTTCTAAAATTCACAGCTCAACAAACAGTATCACACAGAAGAGGATTAGATACACAGCTCAGCAGAGAGTATTGCACAGGAGAGGATTAGATACATGGCTCAGCAGGCAGTACCACACAAGAGGGGATGAGGTACATGCCTGAAACGCGTCTGAGCATTATTTCATCTACCACCATGAATTTTAATTCTATGTTTTGGAATAAAGTTTTGAAGATTTTATCCAGTTGCCGACACTTGAAATTTTTCTTCAATAGGACAAACTGCTGCAAGATGAATTGTGCTTTTCCTGCGCTGCTGATATACTCTCAAGGAGAAGCGTGTAAGGCGATGAATTCATAAAGAATTGTTTATTGATAGGTTACAAAGTCAATGCGGTTCGAAGTCATCCAAAACTTCTCCCTCAGGACATAACCTAATGCAGCACGGTGGCTCAGTGGTTAGCACTGCAGCCTTGTAGCTCTGGGTTCCAATCCCACCAAGGACAACATCAAGGAGTTTGTATGTTCTCCCCGTGTTTGTGTGGGTTTCCTCCAGGTTCTCCAATTTCCTCCCACACTTCAAAGACATACTGATAGGGAATTTAGATTGTGAGCCCCAATGGGGACAGTGGCAATATTGTCTGTAAATTGTCTGAATTGTAAAGCGCTACGGAATATTAATTAATTAATGCTGAGGAAGACATTTTGGATGACTTCGAAACGCGTTGACTTTGTAACCTATCAATAAACAATTCTTTATGAATTCATCGCCTTACAAACTTCTCCTTGAGAGTATATCAGCAGCGCAATTCACCCGTACAGCATTGCCCTCTGGTCTGACGACCTGTGTCCTGCAGCAGCTGATTTCATGCCATTGAATTGTTGCAATGTGCAACAGCACCAGGTGAGCGTGCATTCATTTCTTCTATTTCATTTTTAATCAGTTAAACCCTATTTGCGCTCTCTTGCTCCCTAGCATTTCTCTTCCACAATCTGCTGTAAGAAGCATACATCGTGTCCCATCACTTAATAGTTACACACCCATAAGTAATGCTTCGGATAAATGTGAGCATGACAAGGCAGGATCAAAGGGGAGCCAACTGTGCAAGCCCCTCGATGCTGCGGTCTGTGAAGACGTGCCACATATCGGTCTCCGTGTGTGAGGCACAGGAGCACGGAGACGCATAGTGGCCATGGGATTTCTTGAAATCCCATCCACTATGCTGTAACATCTGGCTGCTGTGGATTATACGCAGCGCAAGTGCGGTGCGTCCAGTCCGCAGCCAGACCTTGTGCATATACCTAGAGGCTTACAGCAATATTAAAGGATCTGCAGGAATTTTTGGCAAGTACTAGTTGTGTACTGCATTTGACAACGATCTCCCGTATGCGGAAAACCAACACTTGCGCATCACCAAAAGAACATGATACCCACAGCAAAGCATGGTGGAGACAGCATTATGCTTTGGGGCTGTTTTTGGCAGCTGGAGCTGGGGCTTTAGTCAATTTGAAGGGAATTATGAACTGTTCCAAATAGTCAATTTTGCATCAAAACCTTCAGGCTTCTGCTAAAAAGCTGAAGATTGAGTGGAATTTTGGAATTCAGCACAACAATGACCCTAACTATACCTCCAGATCAACATACTGTAAGAATGACTTCACCAGAAGATCAAAATTTTGGAATGGCCCAACCACAGTTCAGACCTGAATCCAATTAAAAATCTGTGGGCTGAGCTGTGGGCGTCCTGAAGAGGGCGCTGTACACAGAAAATGCCCTTACAATCTTACAGATCTAGAGCTCTACTGCAGATTATGTTTTTCCTATTGGCCTAAGAACTAACAGGCAGGTAGTTGATAACTACCTGCCTGTCCTGCCCCCCCACTGATCTCTGCTGGCTCAGAGTGGTCACAGACCTCTCCTGCCGGTGATTCATGCTGACAGAGTAACTGCTTCTCTTCCATTCTGCTCTGTTTGATGGGCGTTGACTTCCGATGTCATGCTGATTAACAGCCGATGTCATACTAATTGACAGCCAGCTCCCCTCTGCCTAATTGTGGAAAGCTGGCTGCCAATCAGCATGACGCTGGTAGTCACGTCCCGTTGAGAGAGCAGCCCAGAAGAGGAAGAGCTGCTCTGTTGATGTGAAGCAGCAGAATCACTGGCAGGAGTGGTCGGTGACTGCCGGGTAGAACAGACAGAGATGCGTTTTTGTTGCAGAAATTTCTCCTGTAAATGCTTAACTTGTACACAAGGTGGAAAAAGTTCTGAAATGATTCTTAGTATGATTTTTTACACGACAAAAACCTGAAATTTTAACTGGGGTGTGTAAACTTTTTATATCTACTGTAAATCAATCCAATGATATCCTGCAACCCCCGGACACATGTGACATTATTTCTGGAGAAAACAGTAGACCCTTTTTTGTTATTTTGAACAACTGACAACATTTAGGCTAGGGTCACACGAGCGTATCCTCTCTCATCCGAGAGAATCGGGCCGATTGCGTTAATCATACTCTGATCATAGTGTGATCAGATTCTCTCGGATGAGGGGAAGATGGAGAAAAAAAATCTTCATCCTCTCCATTCTGTCAGTCCGTAAAAATCGAACTGCACTCAGATGTCATCCGAGTGCAGTCTGATGGTTTCCACACACTCATTGACTTGCATGGCTGAGTGTGATCCGAATATCAGATCAAACTCGGGCATGTTGCGAATTTTTTCTTTTACCAACTTGGTCTGAGAAAAAAAAAATTGGACATGTGCACGTCCCCATAGAATAACATTGGTCCGAGTGCAATACGATATTTTGTAGGTTCACACTAGGATCGAAAATTTGGTTGTCTGCACGAGTCCTGATATGTAATTATATAATATATTCCCTATGAAATGCTCCTATTTTAACATCTGATAGATAGCATGTGCTATGTTTCCTTCTAGCAATAATAAAATATGTGCCATGTGATAGGATCATGAGATTTCCAGAACACTTGATGTATATAGTCTCTCAATCTAAAAGGAAAAATTAAATATTCATATGAAGAACCTTAAAGTGCAACTCTTACTTTCCATACTGTGAAGTGATGAGCATTGCCCCGGACATGTGGATACGGTTCTATGCACCCGTGGGGGTCCTGCTTATGAGAGAATATCATCAGGATACTTCCACTGTCCCCCAGCGTTCCTAGCTGAAAACATCTATTTAATGAGGACTTCTCCATACACATTTGTTTTAGTAAATACTTATATTTCCTATAAAATAACAATGCTGTACTCTGCATTGTGATATTCCTCTGTTATTCTTCCTGGAAATGTATGAAAAAAAAACAGAGAGCTGATAGTTCCCATTCCCCTTGTCAATAGGGTGCGTTCCTATATTGTCTGACCCTATTAGCACTGATTAGAGATCAAGAAGGTTCCACAAAGGGAAAAGAAAAAAACTTAGATGTCGCTTTACTTCCATAATTCCAGGAGGAATAACAGATTAACACAACGCAGTAGAAAAGATGTCCCTGAAAATTGTTATTTTTTTTCAGTATTTACTATAACAGACATAAGAAAAGCTAACCGGTCATCTTCTACTACTTAGGGCAAGTACAGACAGTCGTAAATTCTCTCATCTGAGAGAATAGGACCGATTATGCTAATCACACTCTGATCCGCGTGTGATTATAGTATGATCAGATTCTCTCGGATGCCTAGAAGATGGAGAACAAAATTTCTCCATCTTCTCCATTGTGTCAGTGCGTGGAAATCGGACTGCACTCAGATGTCATCCGAGTGCAGCCTGATGTTTTCCACTCACTCATTGACTTGCATGGCCAAGTGCGTTCTGAATATCGAAACAAGCTCAGACATGTAGTGATCTTTTCTTTGAACAGTCTCTGTCCGAGGAAAAAATTGGACATGTGCAAGGCCCCATAGACTAACATTGGTCCAGGTGCGATCTGATGTTTTGTCGCACTTGGACAGATAATAAGGTCGTTTGCATAATGTACAATTAGCTAATTAATAATAATTAAACCCAGTGTTGTAACTTGAAGCTTCTAGTACAAAATTTTCAACAGGACCCCCAACTATCACGGGTCTTTATTAGTACTGGTTTTCTCATAAGGGCCAAAGGGACCTTTAGGGTCCCCCCTAGGCTACTGGTGCAACTGCAACCCCTATTCACCCACTATAGTTGTGTCCGTTGAATTCTCCCTTCCCGTCACAGCCAATTTAGTTTTTGCACTTTCATTTTTTCCTCCAGTTCTTCCAAGAGCCATAGCTTATTTATGTTTCCGTTGACCAAGCCGTACGAGGGCTTGTTCTTTGCGGGACGAGTTGTAGTTTTGAATGACACCATCTATTTTACTATATAATGTACTGGAAAACAGGAAAAAATTCCAAGTGGAGTAAAATTGTGAAAAAAAAATTCTGACTTTTTGGGGGGAATATTGGTTAGTTGGCGTTCAGTGTGAGTAAAATGATCAGGCAGTATGATTCTTCAGATCAGTACTATTATGGCAATCACGATCTTGAATCATTTCTTTTATTATATTTTAGTGGTGAAAAGAATCAGAAATTTGTAAAAAAAAAAGCTTGGGTTTGTGTTGCCTTTTTTTGGTCAGACTTGTACAACCAGTATTGGACTATTTCTGAAAAGTCTGTTTTGACTGACCGTGCAGTCATTCGATCGCTGCTTCCAGTGATTGACTGCAGTGGTCACATGGTGGCAGAGGAGGCATGGAAATGGGCAGGGGATCTGAAAGAGTAGCTGAGGGATCACTAAGGTGAGTGTATTTTATTTTATTTTTTCTAGAGCATGCTATATATATATATATATATATATATATATATATATATATATACAGTACAGACCAAAAGTTTGGACACACCTTCTCATTTAAAGATTTTTCTGTATTTTCTTTGGTTCCAACCACCATGTCTTTGTGCGACGCAGAAAAGGTGAACGGATGGACTCTACATGCTTGGTTCCCACCGTGAAGCATGGAGGAGGAGGTGTGATGGTGTGGAGGTGCTTTGCTGGTGACACTGTTGGGGATTTATTCAAAATTGAAGGCATACTGAACCAGCATGGCTACCACAGCATCTTGCAGCGGCATGCTATTCCATCCGGTTTGCGTTTAGTTGGACCATCATTTATTTTGCAACAGGACAATGACCCCAAATCCACCTCCAGGCTGTGTAAGGGCTATTTGACCAAGGAGAGTGATGGGGTGCTACACCAGATGACCTGGCCTCCACAGTCACCAGACCTGAACCCAATCAAGATGGTTTAGGGTGAGCTGGACCGCAGAGTGAAGGCAAAAGGGCCAACAAGTGCTAAGCATCTCTGGGAACTCCTTCAATATTCTTGGAAGACGATTTCCGGTGACTACCTCTTGAAGCTCATCAAGAGAATGCCAAGAGTGTGCAAAGCAGTCATCAAAGCAAAAGGTGGCTACTTTGAAGAACCTAGAATATAAGACATATTTTCAGTTGTTTCACACTTTTTTGTTAAGTATATAATTCCACATGTGTTAATTCATAGTTTTGATGCCTTCAGTGTGAATGTACAATTTTAATAGTCATGAAAATACAGAAAAATCTTTAAATGAGAAGGTGTGTCCAAACTTTTGGTCTGTACGAGAGAGAGAGAGAGAGAGAGAGATTTTTTTTTAATTCAAGTTATAACCCTCTCCTTACTTTTTTCTTGCTGTGGTTACTAAAATAAAGCAACAATATGACTCCTTTTTCTTTTGTGCTACTTCTAGAATATATGTATGTCTTGAAAATAAGACAGAGTTGGCAATAAGGAGAATTATTTAAGTCCACCACCAGGCAGAAATGTCAAATCTAAAAGCGTCCAAAGGAATAATCTTGTCCTGCTCATATTAACCCCAATGATCAGCAGCAAACCGTGGATGAATCCAACAGCAAGTCTTCAACTTCCCTTTTTTTTTCTACTATCAATTTCCCAGCAGTGCCTCCATAGGTGAAATTAAGTATTACACAGTTCTCATGTCAGAGGAAAGTTGGAAATAGAAACGCCCTCTGGGCTCCCCGACAAGAAGACAAGGTAAAGCCTCATTCAGACATCCGTTTGTCTTTCACTCAAGAAAAACGGCCTGATTATTTTGATCAGAGTTTGATCAGAGTGTGGTCCGAGTGTCATCCGATGTTCTCCTATGTGACAGTCCGTGAAAATCAGGCCGCATTGGATGGAATCCGACCCATAGACTTCCATTACTGATTTTGATCTGACCCTTGGACTTGTCTCCGCGATTTTCCGCGGACCTCTTGGTTCATGAAAAATCACGGATATGTGAATGGCCCCATAGACTATCACAGGTGCGAGTGCTATTCCATGAAAACCATGTATATCACTCCTGTAAATATCGGATGTCTGAATGAGGCCTAACAGCTTTAACAGAAGTTTTATTAGGGATCTTCCGGGAGGAGGAACTGGAAAATAAAAAAAAACACATCATGGGTCGCAGAAAATTACATTTTTTTTTTGTTATAAAGTTCAGATTTTTTTCAACACCAAAGTAACAAAAGATCTTAACAAGTTTGGTATCGAGTTTGACCTGGAGAACCATGTTGCCAAGTAATCTTTAATGCACAATGAATGCCGTAAAAAAAAACCCAACCCTCCAGAAAACAATGGTGGAATTGTTTTTCGCTATAACGCTGCACTTGGAGGAAAAAAATGAAAGTGTAAAAACAAAAATTTCCTGAGTTACACAATAAGGCCCCATTATCAGTATATTGTGGAATCTGCTACAAACTTGACACTACATGTAAAAGGACTTCAAAAACTACATAAAACAGGATTATTAAATGCTTTAAAAACTAAACTGTGATGCTAGTCACTACTCACAGACTTAGGCCACAGCCCCACTATCAGTATTTGGTCAGTATTCAGTCAGTATTCTTTTCTCAGGAGTGGGAGACAAAACCAGGAGTGGGTGATAAATGCAGAATTGGTGACTTGTTTCTATTATACCTTTTCTCTGATTGTTCCTCACCTGGTTTTGGCTCCCACTCCTGAGAAAAAATACTGACCGAATACTGACCAAATACTGATAGTGGGGCCGTGGCCTTAGAGTAGTTGTACTGTGTACATCACATTTAAAAGGCAGAAAAAGCACCAAATTTTATAACAATTGGCCACATGTTATGATTTAAAAACATAATAAAAAGCATCAGAAATATTGTAAACAACAGATTCTTATAAACTGACAATCATAGAAAAGTGTATGTCAATTCATAAGAATACATTATTTATGTGGCACCCCAGGGGTCTGGTTACCACAGTAATAGAAATATTACGTCTGAGAGCAAGTGGGAGGTTTCTCTGGTCAGGAGCCCTTAAGCATGCAACACCTCCTGCCCAGACCTGGGAGGGGAGGAATCTGCCCTTATAAACTGGGTCTGGGGCGGGATTAGTGAGTCAGAGCCTGGAGTGAAGTTCCAGACACAGGGAGAGTTACAGCTGGGAGCTCTGTAGGAGCAGGAGCTGAGTGCCAGGGACTGGAAGCAGATATATTGCTCGTCCTGGCTGAAGAGACTACTACCGGACAACGGAGTCCGAGGCTGTGGGAACCTCTAAGTCCAGCAGCAGAACCCAGTCGGCAGGGGATTCCAGGTCCTCTGGCCATAGAAGCCCGGAGTCTCAGTCACAAGGAAGGGACCAGCACCGCCATCGAGGAGCGGAGGCTATCAGAAGGCCCCAAGTCACCAGCCATACGGGTGAGCACCACACGGTATACTCAGGGACGTGGGCTACTTCCATTCGCTTACAGCAAGGTAGCCAGAAAGAGTGCAGATAGACGGGGAGGCCTGGCCAGGGGAACTCCTGCTTGCTCACAGACTGACCAGGCCCCTTATGCTAGCCAGTACTCCCGGGAGGGTCTGCCTTAATATCATCAGTAAAGACCCTGAACTGCACTGCAAAGACTCTGAGTCGTTCCTACTTTCTCACCGCATACAGCACTACTAGTACTGGGACGCCCGCACACCATCACCCTCATCATCCACATTCCCTGCCCTGAGGCTATACTCTTCCCGTGGGGAGTTATCCCATCCTTTGCTGCGCACACCACACCAACCTCAGCGGTCTGCCTCGCAGCGGCGGTACACCCTGCCCACAATCCACGGGTGGCGTAGTCGGACATTAAACCACAAAAACCCTATAAAGACTGCCACTGGTTTGACCACCCTGAGCCACGGGACCGGGTCGCCGCCACGGAGACTACAACCCCCAGAGACCCGGCTCCGGGTAACCCACACACGTGCACACGCGGCCCAGGGGGCGCGTCATTTACAAGACTTCTAATGATTTTTTTTATGTTTTAAAATCCTAACATGCATCCCATTGTGGCTTTGTTCACATGCAGAATTTTTGGAGCAGTTTTCTTATGCAAATTAAAAGCTGCTTTTTACAGTACCAGGAAAAGCTCTGAGATTTCAGAAATCTCGCTTCGACTGAATTGAGAACTGCGGCGTTTTTTAAATCTGCAGCGTGTCAGTTTTTACGTTATTTTTGCAGCATTTATTTCACCCACAGTAAACAATGAAAAAGTGAAAAAAAGTTGCAACAAAGTTTTTTGCTGTGTTTTTCATGGCTAAGTAATGAGTAGTGATCTACCCTGTTATACTTGTACTAATATACCGCATGTATTATTAAGTAATCCCCGTAAATTGGAAGAAGTTATTAGATGGCGGTGCTTATAACCTACTTGTTCAAATTTGTTGTTTTCAGGAAGTTTTCTAAATTTCGACCCAAATTTGATTTGCATTGAATTGATTTGCTCATCTCTAATATCTTCAACTTACTAATATATCAGTTTTCAAAGTTGTGTCCTGATTTCTTTATTAGTGAAATTGTGTCCCCTTGTTTGGAAAGTCTTTGGTTCAGTTGTGATGATGCTTTTGTGATTATACACGTCATTCATCTTCCTCCAAAGTAACAGACACTTGCGGACGCTGAGTGACGTGTTTGGATCCAATATATTGGTGGGTATGACGTCCAGCCCAACAATGGGGCCTGGCTTCACTAATTAAAAAGAAAGGGACACAGCTTCATAAACGGATACATCAGTAGGTTGTATATTTTCATCTTCAAAACTAATTTCTTAAAGGGGTTGTCTCAAGTTTCAAAGATATCCCCTATCCATTGGCTAGGGAACAGCTTCCTGATATATGGGGGTCTGATAACTGCAACCCCCACTGATTCCGAGAACTGTGGCTTTGAAGAGCCCTGTGTGAATGGAGCAGTGGTCGATCAAGAACAGTGGTCGATCATTCTTAGTGGTACCGCCGGAGACAACTGAGCCCTGCGTTCTGAGGGTCTTCGGCCCTCGCATAAGAATGAGAGAGCAGCAGTGCGCATGATCGACCACTGCTTCATTCACACAGGGCCCTTCAGAGCCGCAGTCCTCAGGATCGATGAGGGTCACAATGGTCAGACCCCTAGCAATTAGGAAGTTGTGCCCTATCCATTGGATAGCTGATAACTTCCAAACTTGAGAATACCCCTTTAAAGGGAATCTGTTGCCAGGTTTTTGCTACCGCAACTGAGAGGGGCACGATGTAGGGACAGACACCCTGATTACAGCGATATGTCACTTACTGGGTTGCTTACTGTCATTTGGATAAAATCCCTGTTTTATCTGCTGTGGATCTTTCAGTTCTCTGAATGCAGAGCTCTGTATAACCCCACCCACACCACTGATTGGCAGCAGTCTGCCCATGTACAGTGTACACAGAAAGCTACCAATCATTAGTGGGGGCTGGGTTATAAAGAGCTCGTGAATATGGAGGACTACCTGGCAAAAGGTTTACTAGTCCTCTAATCTCTGAGTCCTGTTGATAAAACACTGATTTTATCAAAACTACACTAAGCAGCCTAGTAAGTGACACATCTCTGGAATCAGTGTCTTTACCTTATGCTGCTCTCCGATTAGCTGGCGAAAACCTGGTGACAGTGTCCCTTTAACATTAGTTATAATGTATTTTGTTGTTTCAAGGCAAAATCATTTTTTTCAGCCTGTTCTCTCAAGTGAAATCTTACTGGGTCAGGGTCCAAAAAAAAAAACTTCTCAGCCCAGGGAAACAGGCATGTAGAGACCTCCCGGCAGTTACATACCGGAGAGTCATTTTATCAAAGCAAAAAGATCTTCACTGTGAACGAGTACAAAAAATCTCCAGCACTCTACTCCATCTAGTATTCCGATTGTGAGGTGTCCTCTGAAAATACGAAGGACCCATCTTGTGATGCAGAAACTTTGCAGTGTTTGATAAGTGTGAAAAGAGTCTAAATGAGTGAATTTGCCCTCTAAGGCCACAGCCCCACTATCAGTATTTGGTCAGTATTCGGTCAGTATTTTTTCTCAGGAGTGGGAGCCAAAACCAGGAGTGGGTGATAAATACAGAATTGGTGACTTGTTTCTATTATACCTTTTGTCTGATTGTTCCTCACCTGGTTTTGGCTCCCACTCCTGAGAAAAAATACTGACCGAATACTGATAGTGGGGCCGTGGCCTTAATGTGAAAACTAAAACCTCAGTATCTGCCACCAAATCTTGCTGCAGGTCTTTCGCAGTAACTTGAGGATTTTTGACCACCTGCCTTCTCAGGAATCTGCTGGCAGCCGGTGACAGCTTCCTCTTTCTGCCATATCCAGGTAGTGTAATCAGTGTATAACTTTGAACTTGTGAAACATGCTTCCTAATGTAACTCCAGGAACATTCAATGCCATTGTATTTTCCTTGTCTGTGAAATGTAATGCTCTCCTATCTTAACTTCTTGGACCATTCTTTTGACAACCCAAGAATGTTAATGAACTGGAAGCCATTGCTCATGAGGCATGCCACAAGCTGGTGTCAGGCTTTGCATCATGTTTGCAGAAGGTCATGTTTTATTACTTACTATGGTTATCTATAGAAGCCATCATAGCTGAGCAAATCACATAATCCTGTAATTCAGAGCTGACAGCATAGTATTGTTTCCTTGCCTGCTCATAGGTCTAACTAAAGGGGTTATCCGGGAAGATGCTTCTTTTTCGCTATTGGGTTAAGAACTTACAGGAAGGTAGTTACTAACCACCTGCCTGTTCTGCCTGGCGCTGATCTTTGCCGGCTCATGGTCATGGACCGTTCCTGCTGGTGTTTCTGCTGCTTTCTTTGACCTCACACCAACACAGCAGCTCCTCCTCTTCCCAACTGCTCTGTCGAAGTGGTGTTACTGTGTCGACGTCATGCTGATTGACAGTGGGCTCCCCATTATCAGGCAGCAGGGTGCTGGCTGACAATGAGCATGACATCGGAGGTGTCGCCTCTTCAACAGAACAGAGGAGAAGAGAACAAGCTGCTCTATCGGTGTCACATCATCGGAAGCCACAGAATCACCGGCAGGAGCAGTCCATGACCACTCGGAGCCGGCAAAGATTGATGCCGGGCAGAACAGACAGTTAGTTAGCAAGTGTCGCCACTAATAGAAGTCATGTAGAGGTAACCTGTGACTCCCTGGCTCCTGTGGAACACAAAGACCTGGGAAATGATCCAACTTGAATTTTTACTTCCGCAGAAGTTCAAGGGCCCTGGTTTGTAATGGCCTATTGTGTTTCTATTGTTAACGTTTCACCTTACATAAACTATCTATTTATATATCTGTGCCTCGATTAGATAAATTCTTCAAATATATCTCCACAAGGTCTTATTGATTTTTTAACTTTTTCCAGTCTCGACAATTCAAGAACACTAAAAATATAAAATATGTTTCACATGATATAATAATAAAGAAGCAGATAGAAATAGGCTAGTAATGAAAGTCCAGTATGGCACTGTAATGCTCCGTATCTTCAATAAATTGCACAAATAATCTATTTAAACTTCACTGTAAGGGCATTTATGGAGTCCTTACAGGGGTGTAACTATAATAGGTGCAGGGGTTGCAAACTCTCTTGGAGCCTAAGGGGCCCAAAAAGTTCCTTTGGCCTGTATAAAAAGACCAATACTATTAAAGACTTACAATAATTGGAGCTTTTGCATTGGTGCTCATGAGCTTCAAGTTATGACACTTATCTGTTTGTAACTTGTATTCCTGTGTAAATTGTCTGATTTTAGATAAAAAGGGACAATATAAAACGGATATGCAAAGTAAACAGAGAAAGTGGCCACAGTGGATTTTTCTTTATATTCTGGCTCTGTTGTGTAAGAAGATATTTCAAACTTAGTAAGATCCATTCTCACTGGAATCAATAGGGGGAAATAGTGGGGTTGTTCACTTTTATCTTTGTCTTAATTGTGGACATGATTTTGTGGCACTTAATCATCAATGATTTTTGCTAGTGATGGGTGAGCACTAAAATGCTTGGGTGCTCGATGCTCGGGTCGAGCACATTGGAATACTCGGGTGCTCGACCCGAGCAACGAGCCCAATGTAAGTCTATGGGAAACTCGAGCATTTTTCAGGCGGCTCCCCCTAAAAATTGCCCAAATCCATGGGAATAGTGCTCAAATGACATGGGAACAGCATGGCGAAGACCCCTGGAAGCATTTCTGACTCCCAGGTCACTGCTGTCAACAACGTTGTGAGAGGTATTACGCCACTTTTACGGACTCACAATAAAACATACCAAAACGAAACCAAAATGGATTTTCCTGGGAAATATGTTAAGGAACATCCTTTCCAGGGTAATGACTTCTATATAAGGCAAAAATACTCCTTCACACCTTGGGCTATGTTCACACTTAGTGTTTTTGATGCGTTTTTGCACTTTTGCATTGCTTTCAACCCTGACAAATGCATTCACCAGGAAATGTAATTTTAACATTTTACAAACTTATCTGGCCATGTGGTATGTGAGATATCATCAGACACATAGTGTTTCATTTATGAAGGAGGGACTCTGAAAGTCACAAAGCATATTTTTATAGGGCCATCAGGCGGCGTTTACTATTCTTAAAGGACCAGCAGTCGGCCCTCACTATTCTTAGAGAGCCATCAGCCGGCTATGCTTTGTTGTTCCCATTACTAAAGAGTGTGTCTCCTATACTGTTATTATGTATGCAGTGAGTGGCAGGTCTGCCCAAAATTTGGACTCCCTCCAATATCCCTTTGAAGAGACTTAGAGGAGGGCCTCCTGAAAACAATGTTCCCATTATTAGGAAGTGGGTCTCCCATACTGTTTGCCTATGCAATGAATGCAAGGGCTGCCAAAAATTTGGACCTACTCCAATGCCCCTTTGGAAGAGACGTAGAGGAGGGCCTCCTGAAAAAAAATGTTCCCATTATTAGGAAGTGGGTCTCCCATAGTGTTGGCCTATGCAGTGAATGCAAGGGCTGCCAAAAATTGGGAGGCACTCCAATGCACCTTGGAAAAGACGTGGAGGAGGGCCTCATAAAAAAATGTTCCCATTAGAAAGGAGCGGGCCTCCTATACTTGTTCATTTTTATAAGAGTCAGCCTGTCAGCATTTTTAGTTAACAGGTGGATGCGCTTATCAGTTATAATTCCACTAGCGGCACTAAAAACCCGCTCTGATAAAACGGCGGCAGGGCAGGCTAGGACCTCCAAGTCGTAGAGAGCCAGTTCATTCCATGTGTCCAGCTTGGATACCCAATAATTATAAGGCACAGAGGAATCACGGAGGACGTTGGTACGGTCGGCAAGGTACTCCCTCAGCGTCTTTCCAAACTTTGCACTCCTTGTGAGTGTACCTCGAGCCTCAGGGCCTGTGCGATGGGAGGGGCTGAGAAAACTCTCCCAGAACTTTGACAGTGTTCCCCTGCCTCTGCTGGATTGGAGTTGTGTCTCTCTCGGCTCTCGGTTGTCCAATGAACTGTGACCTCTGCAGCCAGCGTTTTCAGATGGGAATTTTTTAAATAGCTCTGCAACAAGGGCCTTCTGGTACTGACCCATTTTTGTAGACCTGTCCGCCTCAGGAATAAGAGATATAAAGTTCTCCTTGTAGCGTGGGTCTAGAAGTGTCACCAACCAGTAATGACTGTCACCCAAAATTTTGAGAACGTGAGGGTCATGGGAAAGGCAACGTAACATAAATTCAGCCATGCGTGCCAGACTGGTAACAGGCAAGACTTCTGTGTTCTCACCAAGAGGACGACTGACCATGCTCTCCTCCTCCCTGTCCTCAGGCCATCCACGCTGAACAGACGGTATGACAGTTGTGCAGGTAGTACCGTCTATTGCGCAGGAAACTAGCTCCTGTTCTTCCTCCTCCTCCTCTTCCTCATTGTCACCCAATCCACGTTGGGATGAGATGAGGCTGGGCTGTGTGTAATCACCCTGTATGGTTCCTTGCTCCATCTCATTGTGCTCCGCCTGCAATGCATCCTCTTTGATTGTGAGCAGAGAGAGTTTCAGAAGAAAGAGAAGTGGGATGGTGACGCTAATTATGGCATCATCGCCGCTCACCATCTTGGTGGAGTCCTCAAAGTTTTGGAGGATGGTACAGATGCTGGGCAGCTTAGTCTGCTGCCGGTCCGCCATCTTGCTGTCCGTTCCTGGTGTCCTCCTCCCCCCTGGTGGACCGTGGCCTACCTGGCGATGATCCTCTTCCGTAGGCCGCGGCTCCGCAGTTGATCATCAGGGTCGAGGACCTTCCGTCGCGCTCCAGTGACGTCGGCGTCTGCTGGGCTCCTTCCAGGACCTTACGCAACGTCCGGACGTGAGGCGGGGCTTCAGTTCTCGCGCACTTTCGGAGTCCACGCCCCTCTTCTTCCCGCGCGGCGTCCTCAAGATGGCGCCCAATGGCGGGAAAACTCCACAGATGGCGGGAAGAAGGCTGAAGATGGCGCCGGATGGTGGGAATCTTCACGGATGGCGGGAAGAAGGCTGAAGATGGCGCCGGATGGCGGGAAAACTTCACGGATGGTAAGTTTTAAAAGTCTCTTTTTTTTTTTCAGGCACGCAGTACCCGGTGGTTGCGGGCACGGTATCCTGCCGACTACGCCAAAAGTTGACGCGCCCCTGGGCCTGTGTCGCGCTGCGTTGCGCACGCGGGAGCTTACCCGGAGCCGGATCTCTTTAGGGTTGTAGTCTCGTGGCGGTGATCCGGTCCGTGCCCAGGGAGTCAGACTAAGTGGCGGTCTATGGCAGTAGATGTTAACTTGGATGTCGACTACGCCACCCGTTGAGTGCGGCTTTGCAGCCGCCGCTGCAGAACAGTCCGCTGAGGCCGGTGGTATGGGTGCAGCGATGATGTTATAACCCCCAACGGGAGGGGTATGGCCTCAGGGCAGCAGGAATAAATGATGGGGGTGATGGTGGTACACGAGCGCAACAAAGACAACTCGGAGTCTTGGTGGTGCAGTTCAGGGTCTTTACTCACGGTTACTCGGTTACTGCTCCAGGCCACCGCTGCAGAGGTGGCCGCCTGTGTCGCGCTGTGCTCACCAGGTGAGGAGCTCGGTTAACTTCCAGGTCTTTCTGGAGTGCTTTGCAGGACCCCCTTTATGTCCCCTGTCTCTGGTCTTCAACCCCACTAGTGACCACGCTTATGTCCAGCTGCCTCGGACCTTCTTGGTGGGCAAACGTTGGCCTGCGTTTCCCAGGTCCTATGTGGTGCCTTTCTAGCGGGTGTGGTGAGGGGCTGCTCCACATGTAATGTCGCAGCCTCCGGTTCTTAGTTGAGGGTAGTTTCTCTCCTCCACTAATTTGGGATCCGGTTCCCATCTTCTTGACCTGACCCCCCTACTCAGGTAGCGGCGGGCGTGTGGTGGCTACCAGCCAGTCCACACCCCTGGGGTCCCCTCTGTCCTTCCTGGAGCCCAGTCTGCTCCTCTTCCTCCTTCTTCCCTCCTCCAGGCTCAGGCCTCCTGACAGGGCCTGCCTGTGGAGCAGAGCCCATAAAGCAGCTCTGCTCCCTGTCTTCTCCTCTCTCAACTCCCTCCCTTTCCAAGATGGTGCCTCCCTTTATACTCCTGTACAGAGTGCACCCAGGATCTACTTCCCCCACGCACACACTACTGGGTTCCCTTCTCTAGGTGTTCCCTCCCCCCACTCCAGCCAGGGACATGCTCACTCGTGCCTGCATAACTAATGGGAGCACCGTCGAGCTGTCCCCCGGAAATGTGGTGTAGTGCATGTGGGTGTTAGGGTCCTGAGCCACACTCCATCCTTACCTGGAAGTGAGATATCACACATCCGGGTGAGATGCAATACCTCTGTAGCAACCGAACCCTCGGGGTGCTACAGGTGGACTTTCCTAGTAACTGCATTGTTGAGGGCACGGCTAATGTTGTGGGACACGTGCTTGTGTAATGCGGGGATGGCACACTGGGAGAAATAGTGGCGGCTGGGGACCAAGTACCGAGCAACGGCTGCCGGCATCAGGTTGCGGAAAGCTTCCGTCTCCATGAGCCTAAAAGGCAACATTTCGAGCGCAAGCAGTCGCGAAATGTGGAAATTTAGTAGTGTGGCCTGTGGGGCGTTGGCTGTGTATTTGTGCTTGTGTTCCAAGGACTGGGGTATGGACAACTGAACACTGCGCTGGGACAAGGGCGTGCTTGCTGATGGTGCTAGTTGAGAGTGTGCAACGACAGGTGCAGGGCAGAAGGCATCTTCACAAGCACCATGGACAGTTGATTGGCTTGCACGCACAACAGCGGAAGAAGCAGTGGTGTCACCCGCAGACACTGTTCCTGGACCCTGGGGTTCGGCCCACAAAGTCAGCTGCTTTGCTGCCATGTGCCTGATCATGCTGGTGGTGGTCAGGCTGGTAGTTCTGCTACCTCTGCTGATGCTGGCCTGACAGGTGGTGCAAATGGCCTTTTTGAGGTTATCGGCAGGGTCTTTAAAAAACAACCAGACTCGGGAAGACCTAACAGTTGTACTGGCAACGTCCGTCGTGTTGGTGTTAAGGGGAAAGGTTGCCCAGCTTCTGTCTGCGGCCACCACACTTCTTCTTCCTGCCTGTTGGGGTGCTCTGCATGACCTCCTGCCAGGTTGGGTCAGTTACTATATCATCCACCACCTCGTCTTCCACTTCCACACCCTGGTCCTCCTCCTGACTTTCTGGCAATTGTGTCTCATCATCGTCGACCTCTTTTGACCCTTTCCCAACGTCGCCTTCGTATGACCGTGGCTGCTCAAATATTTGAGAATCAGTACATGCGATCTCCTCTTGCGCAGCTTCAAGTGGACCAGGCGAGAGGCCTGAATCTATTGTGAACATCTCTTCGGAGTGTCCAAGTGTGGGATCAGTTGTCTCTAGGCACTTGGCATGGTGGGAGGAAGGAGGATAAGGGTGAGGAATATGTGGTCCAGACTCACGGCTACTGAGACTTGACCATGTGGAAGACAGGGTGGTGGTGGCGGCTAAGTGACTGGAAGCATTATCTGCTATCCAACCAATAACCTTTTCACACTGCTCTGTGTTCAATAGTGGTGTTCTGTGGTCCCCTATTAATTGGGACAGGAAGGTCGAGCAAGAAGATGTGGGTGTTTGTTGTGGCACAATTTCAGCTTGTCCACGGCCTCGGCCTCTTCATGCACCATCACCATCATGTCCAGTTCCCTGTCCCTTGCCACGTGCTTTGCACATTTTAAATGGAGGACAATATCTTCCACCCTCACTACAAATGGCTGAATGTGGAGTGGTGCTGCTGTGCCACCGGGCGTAAGGTGGGGCCAGGAGACCTGCAGTCTCCTGCCCTCCGGATTCTGCTGCTGGGTCTTCAGTGCCCCACAACCACGGACTCCGGTGTCCCGTTCCTTTGCGCTTCTCTCCTGTGAGAGTGAGCTTGTACACAGTTCCCTTCCCCAGGTCCTTCCTCGTCGCTGTCCTGAATTCAACTCCTCTCCACTCACTCTAACTAACCCCGCCCCCAGATTCCAGTTTAAAGGGGAGGAGCTCCCCTCTCTGGTCTGGAGCCAGGAAAGTGTTGTATGCTGGTATACTTGATTAGGGGAACCCTCCTTGCTTCCAGGCATGGCATCACCCCTTGTGAGGGAGGCAATGCCACTGTGGCAACCGGACCCCTGTGGTGCCACAGAGGACTACCTGGCAGTAGGTTTACTTGTCCTCTAGTGATAATATCCTGCTGATAAAGCAGAGATTTTATCAAAGCTCCAGCAAGCAGCCCAGTAAGAAGTGACACATCGCTTGAATCAGCATGTCACGCCAGGTGTGGGAAAGACTTAGTGCAACACAGATGGAAGAGGGAAAGGGAGCCCAGACACTAGGGAAAGGGGGAAGTGGAGACCTCCTAGACTGGTCGAGTGTCACCCTGTCTCAACTACCGTCCCTATATTGCCTCTTCAGCAATCGCCACACACATGCCTCGCCCTGTCTTTCCCTGGTGTATGGCTAAGGCTAGGGAAGGGAGGAGATGAGCACTAGTCAATCTCCACTAAACTTTATAGACAACAAGGGTAGACAAACGGGGGAATTGCTTAGCTTTAGATGACTCCAGACAAATGCAAACTCAGCCTCAAGCTCCAGAGAGGGTGAAGTGCTGCTCTTGCTAAGCCTACACAAGTAGAAATTAATATAGCCGGCACCTCCCTCTCAGATACACCAGGTATATATTCACCCAGGCCAGGGAGCTAATTACCAGAGGGAGGTAGCCGCTAGGTTCTAGAGACAGCCTCTCATCTAAGAAGATGTCTGTAATGGCAAACGTAGTGATCTCCTGCAACAACTGCAGGGCAACTGTCTGTCACCTCTGACACACCCATGACACAGCATTTCTGCCTCTACATCACGATGCTGTCAGAAAAGGGTGCAAAAACCTGGTGACAGTTTCCCTTTAAAAATGACCTGTCGCTTGCCTTTAGTATTGATTTATTTTTATATGTCACTGTTCTGAATCTGGCATTGTTTTTCATTTTTTGTGTGTCTCTTTATTCCTGTATGTGAATCTAGTCTTGTTAGTCAAATGGGCGTGGTCCTTAACTCTTCTGTAGGAGTCTCACTGAGGACTGCCCCTAGTTGGCCAAAAAGATTAGATCAATATACAAAGAAGAGGAGGCCATATCTCACGAATGGAGAGGTGCAAGAACAAAAAATAAAAAATAACCAGATTCAGGAAAACTGCAGCATTTGCACCAAGTAAAAAAAAAAATAATAAAAATTGGCAAGTGAAAGTTATTCTTTAAATGAAAACTATTAGGAATTATTTTACAACAATAAAAACTATATCTGTTTTGTAGGAACCTGCAAATGCATTCGAGTGGGGTCGGGGGGTGATATCCATGTACTCCATCCATGTAGAGTGTATTGAAATGTCTCCAATGCACTTCCAGACTTATTTGCATGTAATTGGTCTAGAAGTGAAATATTTGAATCGATATTTGAATCTATACATTTTACAAGGAGAAGATCTAGACATTATGGCTGGCCATTGCTCTTACTCATACAGCCCTGCTACATACAAACCATCACTGCTGCCGAAAAAAGGAAGTGATATACTGTAGTAATAGATCATCGTCACGTACAGAAAGGGTGTTGTACTCATTAGAGCTTTTTCTAGCTCAGGACAAATCTAATTTGAGCTTTTACTGCAAAGTAGGAAAAGTGTAAACTAGGTGTGCCAGCCAGCTCCTACCTACTATCTGTAGCAAGTAGAGCAATAAAGTGGTACGTGCGTTCTTCCAAATATTGAAGGGTGAATGATCCCAGACCACAGAAACACAAGTTAGTAATTACCAATATAATTTGTCTTTCATTGTGGTGATGAATTAAAAGTACCAAGATTTGCTTTAAGGCCACGGCCCCACTATCAGTATTTGGTCAGTATTTTTTCTCAGGAGTGGGAGCCAAAACCAGGAGTGGGTGATAAATGCAGAATTGGTGACTTGTTTCTATTATACCTTTTCTCTGTTCCTTACCTGGTTCTGGCTCCCACTCCTGAGAAAAAATACTGACCGAATACTGATAGTGGGGCCGTGGCCTAAAAGACATTTGCTATGTTCTTAGGTCACTTCAGACCCCAAAACATAATAAAGGGAGCAGAGGTAAGGGAATGTGCTGAACAGCAGGCCCCATGGACCTCATTGATGTTAACAAAGTCCATGAGTCCTAGTATTCAGCGCCAGAAGACTGGAAAGAGCGATCAGAGGATCGGGAGGGGGGTTGCAGTGGTGGAAATGTATCAAGCAGATTGATTTACAAAAATTTTCAATTCTGATGAATCCAGAGTTTTTGGGAAATTCGTAGTAAATTTGATTTATTCCAAATCTCTAGTATTGAATGTAGAAAGCTGGGTAAGGACCTACTCTCAGTAGAAGTCACTTTTTCTCCTATGATCCAGACAACGCGGCGTTGTACGGGGCAGGTATATATTAGGATAATTATGGTTAGTAATAATAATCTCTTCGTGGTTCCAGTTGATATAATCAGAGATCATTAACTGACATTCTTTAGTCGCGAAGCTTGCAATTTACAAGATTATATCACGCTACGGACTACAAAGGCATAAATTAATGAGTTATACATTTTCTATGCCAATGAGTGAACCTATCATGACATGTTCAGTACATTGCACTAAGCGTTTTTTTTTCTTTCCTGAGTTTCTGTGAAAGACTGGGCTGTTTAGTTTTCTGGGACTTGTGGTTACCTAGGGCTGCCCATTAACGATCAGACACAAATAGACTTTCAGTACACTTTCACTGACTCACTACACAGCCAAGGTTCTTTTTACACTGCAGAAAGTCCCCAATATATAATGGAAAGCTGCCTAAGGCTATGATGACATCACATTTTACCCTACGTTCGAGACTCTGTCAGGGACTTCCTTCAGAAGCCCCAAAAGATGGGATTCATATACAACTCCCAAAGGAACCTTTCACTATAATGAGGCAACCTTAGTCAAGTTGTGCTCTAGCCTCTGTTCTGGCATAGTCTATGTTTCATAGGCGGACGCAAAAGTGTGGTAGACCATGCTTTCGTGTCTGCCTAAAAGAGACTGACCTTGCCGAGACGGAGGCCAGAGTACAAAGTGACTCAACCTGCCTCATTATAGTGAATGGCTCTGTCTGAATCCCTTTTTTAGGGGCTTCAAACGGGAATCCCTGGTAGTGTTTTCGAACACAGGGTAATGTGAGCATAACCTTCCAATGACATTTACTTTTTTACTAAATGTAACTGTATGGAATAAGCCAACATGAAAGTGAAAAAGCTAAATACTCTGACCTATACCGCCGAATGACAGATATGTTTATAGTATTCCATAAAAGGTTTGCCGGCATATGATAAATCTAAAAAAATGATGCAATGTGAAAAGACCCTACAGTCAAATGTCGAGAATCACATTCACAACTAGACTACGAAGCCTACAAAAGCCACCTGTCATTTACTCCAGCTGGATTTCGCTCTTCTTCTGTCTCTCCAGGTGTACGCCACCAAAGCCGCATGTTTTTACATATGTCAGTGTCAACTCACCCAGGAGCAGCAGACGGTGGATCTGTTTGTACGCTCTTTTCTCTGCCTTTAGCATATCATCAATAATTCGGCTCCTTTTCTTATCCGCTTTCTGCTGGTTCCGCAGCTTCGAAGAATCTGTGTCATTATTACATCCATCATCGTTACCCCCAGACCCAGAATCACTAGTACAGGAAAGTGCATGGTCTCCTAACAGCCTGGGCCTGAGGCTGGAGCACATCCCCATAGTGATGCAGTTGAGGGACACAGTTCTTAAAAAGTTTTAATATCCAATAGCCAACATATTCCGGATAACAGAGAGTGCACCCCGTAGGCAGCTGTATGAAGTTCTCCTCGTCCCACTGTAAAGTGTTCTCTCTTACTGTATTCCCGTGTTCTCCTCCTCTCAGCCTAGCCTCCCGGACACACTGTCCCTCTCCCTCCCTCCCTGTTTCTCTCTTGCACTGTTAATTTGTTTGAGAAGCTAAGGAGAACATACTCTTTAGTGCCACGTGACTAGAGAGCACCCTGCTTACCGTAATGTTTAGAAACTCAGGCCACAGCAAGGGAATCCAGGTGTCGTCTGATCCAAGTGGACGTTTTATCCTTCGCGGGAAATACAGGACGGCAGATTTACGAAAACACTGATAATAGTTGAGTTGAACAATTATAACAGTACCTGAAAAATATCTGCACTGTCGCTTTGCAGCGCTTGGGTCCTGGGTTCAATTCCGACCAAAATCCTCACCTGCGTGGTGGAGTTTGTAGGTTCTCCCCTTGTTTTCGTGTGGGTTTTACTCTCACACCCCCAACAGTATATAGAATTTAGATTTAGAAAGTTACGACAATGTCTGTACAGCGCTGCTGAATACAGAAACTATAACTACAGAACTCATAAACCACTACTTGGAACATTCAAGAAGATACACATGCTAGGCATATTATTAAAATCTAAATTCTTTATTGAAAATTCATAGAAAATAAATGAAATATAAGCAAGGATGACCCAGTTGTAGCATCTCGATATCATGCAGAAATACACTGCTCAAAAAAATAAAGGGAACACTTAAATAACACATCCTAGATCTGAATGAACAAAATATTCTCATTGAATACTTTTGTTCTGTACAAAGTTGAATGTGCTGACAACAAAATCACACAAAAATCATCAATGGAAATCAAATTTATTAAACAATGGAGGCCTGGATTTGGAGTCACCCCCAAAATTAAAGTGGAAAAACACTACAGGCTGATCCAACTTTAATATAATGTCCTTAAAACAAGTCAAAATGAGGTTCAGTATTGTGTGTGGCCTCCACGTGCCTGTATGACCTCCCTACAATGTCTGGGCATACTCCTGATGAGGTTGCGGATGGTCTCCTGTGGGATCTCCTCCCAGACCTGGACTAAAGCATCCGCCAACTCCTGGACAGTCTGTGGTGCAAAGCGACATTTGTGGATGGAGCGAGACATGATGTCCCAGATGTGCTCAATCGAATTCAGGTCTGGGGAACGGGCGGGCCAGTCCATAGCTTCAATGCCTTCATCTTGCAGGAACTGCAGACACACTCCAGCCACATGAGGTCTGGCATTGTCCTGCATTAGGAGGAACCCAGGGCCAACCGCACCAGCATATGGTCTCATAAGGGGTCTGAGGATCTCATCTCAGTACCTAATGGCAGTCAGGCTCCCTCTGGCGAGCACATGGAGGGCTGTGCGGCCCTCCAAAGAAATGCCACCCCACACCATTACTGACCCCCTGCCAAACCGGTCATGCTGAAGAATGTTGCAGGCAGCAGATCACTCTCCATGGCGTCTCCAGACTCTGTCATGTCTGTCACATGTGCTCAGTGTGAACCTGCTTTCATCTGTGAAGAGCACAGGGCACCAGTGGCGACTTTGCCACTCCTGGTGTTCTGTGACAAATGCCAAGCGTCCTGTACGGTGTTGGGCTGTGAGCACAACCCCCATCTGTGGACGTCGGGCCCTCATACCACCCTCATGGAGTCGGTATCTAACCGTTTGTGCAGACACATGCACATTTGTGGCCTGCTGGAGGTCATTTTGCAGGACTCTGGCAGTGTTCCTCCTTGCATAAAGGTAGATGTAGCAGTCCTGGTGCTGGGTTGTTGCCGTCCTACGGCCACCTCCACGTCTCCTGGTGTACTGGCCTGTCTCTTGGCAGCACCTCCTGCCTCTGGACACTACGCTGACAGACACAGCAAACCTTCTTGCCACATCTCCCATTGATGTGCCATCCTGGATGAGCGGCACTACCTGAGCAACTTCTGTGGGTTTTAGAGCTCGTCTCATGCTACCACGAGTGTGAAAGCACAACCAACATTCAAAAGTGACCAAAACATCAGCCAGAAAGCATTGGTACTGAGATGTGGTCTGTGGTCCCCACCTGCAGAACCACTCCTTTATTGAGGGTGTCTTGATAATTGCCAATAATTTCCATCTATTGTCTATTCCATTTGCACAACAGCATGTGAAATTGATTGTCAATCAGTGTTGCTTCCTAAGTGGACAATTTGAGTTCACAGAAGTTTGATTTACTTGGAGTTATATTCTGTTGTTTAAGTGTTCCCTTTATTTTTTTGAGCAGTGTATATGTAAAGTATAAATCACAAGATAACCGGTACAGTGCACAAAATAGATCACAACAGCAAAATGATCTATGTTGATGAAAAATAAACGTAAAGTGCTTGAATGCAGAAATATCAATGATAGTACAAAATAAAGTGCAAGTGCCAATATATATTAAAGAATATTCTGCAGCCTAGAATTTAGTTATAATAGATAATAACTAGCATTGAACTAACTAACAAGATATAACAAAGCTTTATGTGCTTTTGACTCGCCCCCTGGGCCTGTGTTGTGTAGGGGATACCCGGAACCGGGCCTCTGGTGGGATGCTGGGGGTGGTAGTCTCCGTGTGGCGGCGACCCGGTCCGTGCCCAGGGTGGTCAATTCAGTGGCAGTCTTAGTGTAATAACAAATGTCCGACTACGCCACCCGTGGATTGCGGTCAGTGGGGACCGCCGCTGCGCTGCAGGCCGCTGAGGCTGATGTTGTAAGCGCAGCCAAGTATGGGATAACTCCCCACGGGAGGAGTATAGCCTCAGGGCAGCTAGTATGGATGATGGGAGTGATGGTGTGAGCGTCCCAGTACTGATGGTGCTGGTGCGGCGATGAAACACAGAGACGTGGGGTTGCAGTTTCCAATGCTTTACTCACAGTTGTTATTCGTGTCAATCCTGCAGGCGATGACTGCCGAAGCCGTGCTGCGTCCACCAGGCAGGGGACTCGACCAACTCCCAGGCAATTCCAGAGCGTGGCACAGGGCTCCCTTCTTTTCCTTACTCTGGCCGTCCCCACCAGTGACCCACCTTTGTCCAGCTTCCTCGGGCCTTCTATTGGCGAAACCTATCTCCGGTTTCCCTGACCCTATATGGTATGCTTTCCTGGTGGATGTAGTGAGGGGTCGCACCAAGATGTGGTCACAACCTCCGGTCTTTGGCTGAGGAATCTGTTGCCTCCACCAATTTGGGTTCCGGTACCCTGCTCTGCCAACCCGTCACCCGCAATCTCCTGGGTCCTTAGGGTTCCCTCTGTCCTCGTGTCTCTGGGCCTTTCTTGATGTTCTTGTTCCTTTCTTACTTTCCTTTCTGTTCCTTCTTCTCTCTCTCACTCTCAGGCCCCGGCCTCCTGACAAGGCCTGCCTGGGGAGCAGAGCCCATGCAGCAGCTCTGCTCCTTGTCACTCCTCCTCAGACTGAACACTGTTCTAAGATGGTGCCCACCTTTTATACCTCCCTCTAGCACCCGAGCCCAGGTGACTAGCAACCAATGGGCTCCTACCTATGCCCAGAGACCCACCCCTATCTGCTCCTACACCACTGGGCTTTCCTCCCCCTCCCCACTCCAGCCAGGGACAGATGCTGTCGTGCCTGCACTTCTGTGGGAGCACCGTTGAGCTGTCCCTCGGAAATGGGGTGTGTGTGGTGCATGCAGCTAAACGAGTCCTGGTCCACACTCCATCCTTACCCGGGAGTGGAATATCACACCTCTGGTTTGAGGTGCAATACCCCTGTAGCAGCCGAGCCCTCGGGGTGCTACACTTTTACTTACAGCCATAAAAGTGTAGAGTCTGCATGTATCAAGGCTACCACCACGACCGCGCCGTTTCGCGGCGCTTCTTCCAGGTTATGTTGTAAGGTCATGTTCACTTGGAGTGTTTTTAGACGGATGAATCTGACAAGTTTTTCTAGTCAAACCACTTTATAGAATGTTCTTCTTTACAGGTAGTTTTTAGAGGAGATTTTCTTTTCTTTCAAGTATGTGTTCACACTGAGTTTTTGAGGAGCTTTTGGAGCAGAAACAGAGGCACGTGCACACAGTGCCTTTTTTCAGGCGGATTCTGTATGCAATTCCCCTGAAAAAGTGCCCCATGGAGAGAACAATATAAAAGCGATATTGATTTCACTAAATTTACTCCACTTTGGCGTAATCCGAAGTTCCAGAGTTCTTATGCAGATGGGTAAGGAATTGGATAAATGATAGGAAACAGAGAGTTGTCATAAATGGTACGTTCTCTAAATGGGATATTGTCAGCAGTGGGGACCACAGGGATCTGTGCTAGACCGATTCTTCTATTAATGACCTTGGGGATGGGATTGAGAGTAAAGTGTCAGTGTCTTTGCTGATGACACCAAACTATGTAGGATATTAAAATCTGATCTTGACATTACAATATTGCAGAACGATCTGGATAAGAAGACTGAATGGGCAAACACTTGGCAAATGAGGTTTAATGTAGATAAATGTAGAGTAATGCACCTAGGACGGAGTAATCCTATTGCTGCATACACATTAAATGGGAGTGTACTCGGGACTACAGAACAGGAGAAGGACTTGAGTATTCTGGTTACAAGTAAGCTGACCAGCAGTGTTCAGTGTCAAGCAGCTGCCGCAAAAGCAAACAAGATATTAGGATGTATAAAAAGAGAAATAAAATCCTGTGATCCCAATGTACTGTAACCCCTTTGTAAATCATTGGTGAGGCCACATCTAAAATATGGGATCCAATTTTGGGCTCCACATTTTAAAAAGGATATTCAGAAGTTAGAGGCAGTTCAAAGGCGGGCAACTAGATTATTACAAGAGATGGAAGTCTTCTCATATGATGAGAGGTTGGAAAAGTTGAGTCTGTTTAGCTTAGAAAAACGACGCCTCAAAGGGATCTCATTTACATGTATAAATATATGTGTGGTTCATACAAAGGACTAGCCCATGACTTATTTCTTTCAAAGACTATACTAAGTACCAGGGGGCACTCTTTATGGGTGGAGAAAGGGTGATTCTGGCACCTAAACAGGAAAGGGTTCTTTACAGTCAGAGCAGTCGGACCGTGGAAGGTCCTACCACAAGAGGTAGTGATGGCAGACACTATAACAGCTTTCAAAAAAGGGCTGGACAATTTCCTTGATACAGATAACATTGTGGGTTACAGTTAAATTAGACAAAATATTACACCTATAGTAGTACATTTAGTACGATAATAGTAATTACATAACTAGTATCATAATTAGGTTTGATCCAGGGTTTTAGGACTGATCGCCTCTTCTCGGGGTCAGGAAGGAATTTTTCCCTGTGATGCAAATTGGCTGAATGTGTCCTGGGGTTTTTGCCTTCTTCTGGATCAACAGATTTAGGCATAGGGATTTTAGTAATACCATTATTAGAATCATAAGAGTAATACAAAATATAAAACTAATGAAAAAAATTATAAACAGGTTCATTTTTAATTGTAATAGTACAGCAATAATAAAAATGGTAATAATACATTTGTGAACCCTAGTCCCAGTAAGTTAGTATGTTAGTGTAGGGGGTACAATTGGGGGAGAAAGCTTGAACTGGATGGACCTAGGTCTTTACTATGTTAGAGGCTGGAGGGCTTTTTGCCATGTAGAGTATTCAGTAGGTATTCATCTTCTGTCCCAGGTTCAGGTGAATGGGGTGTTTAAGAATCTTGACCATCTTCCGGAGGAATTAGGATTGCAGCATAAAATGTTTTATCAATACTTTCAATTGTGTCATGCATGGAACACAAGTAGTAATGTAACCGATTATAGATGCGCAAAACAGTATTCTCCTTAGGCCATGTTCACACGTTCAGTATTTGGTCAGTATTTTATATTGCTACTTATAAGCCAAAATCAGGAGTGGAACAATCAGAGGAAAAGTATAATAGAAACATGTCACCACTCCTTCATTTTTCATCCGCTTCTGGTTTTGGCTTACATACTGTACCATACTGTATGTGTGAACATGACCCTAGTATGGGAATGGGGTGTAGGAACAAAGCGGGAGTTATTTCAATGTTTTACAGGCTCCTCTTTCATGAATATTTTTTTAAACTTTTAAAGCTAAAAGACATCCATTGATGGTGAAAAGTGGGAGTCGTGAGGATGCTAGTTTTCCTATATGTGGAATGGTACCTGCAATATGCAGATATTATGCATATGTTTTGGAATTGTGTCCCGTCGGGGCGATTCTGGAATAATCTGTTACACTATTTGTAAGAAGTCTTCGCATTGCATATTATACCTGAACATTTGGTTTGTGTCTTGGGCCATTCAGATGAGATAATAGAGGATGAAAATGAGAGAATTTCCCTGAAACATATACCTTATCATGCCAGAAAAGTTATTGATCCAACTGTCCCGAGGCTGAAAGAATTTGTAAATAAAATCAACTTATCTATTAGATTGGAAGAAGAGGTGTATAGAAATCGCAAAACTTTGAATACATTTGAGGCTATATGGAGTGTATGGAGGGCATCTGTTACACACACGCCGCTAGGTTCAGATAGGGGCGAGACAGGTTACATGAATTCTTTGGAATCCTGGGGGAACCGTTACTCAGGGCGACCATAGACCATGTGCTGCAGCTTCTCTCAGGCACACAGGGGTATTGACTCTCAGGCACAGGTTTTTCACTTGCTGACCAGACACATTTGACAAGAGTCCTCATAAACGGTAGAACAGTAGCATTTAATAAGAAGTCGCACAGCCAGTGCAAGTTAAGTCTTATGAGCAACAGGCTCCAATGGCAAACAGTACAGTTTCCTTAGCAGCACAGCAGTTCACAGTCTTCCCACTAGTACAGGACAGCACAGTTCTAATGCAAAGGCACATTAATGAACACAGCATTCTTTACAGCACAGTGAGATGGAGGAGGGGGGGAGGGTTTGCTGAGGGAGATGATCCCTGTGACACCATTTCTTCCAGTCCTTATCTTTCTGCCTGACAATACTCTGCACTGTTAGTTCAGGAACTCTGCCTGACCTGTGCTTAGCTTCACTCCTGACTTGAATCCTTTTCATTTCCAGGGGCGCTTCTGTGAGATACAGAACACAGACACCACCTTTCTCTTCGGCCCCAGCCAGACAGTAAACAACTTCCCCACAATCCCCCTGGGGCTCTGCTAAAACACTCCCCTTCTCCTGTGACTGTGTTAACCCCTCTAGTTGCTGGATGCTTCTGGAGCACAACACTTCCTGTCTCCTGTGCTTGTGTTACTTCTAATAGTTGCTGAATGCTTATAAAGCAACAGCACTACTTCTGCATGTCACACTCTGCAACAGCACTACTTCTGCATGTCACACTCTGCAACAGCACTACTTCTGCATGTCACACATACCGTGAACATCTTTCCTCGTTAGTGAGGTACCTAATGTTTAATGTTGCTCCAGTGAATCCAGTGATACCTAATGATCTTTCCTTTGTGATTTTTTTAATTCATACTAGTCATTGTAGTCATTGTATGTATGTATCTTGTGTGAAATACACATATTTAGGTAATTGTCGTATGACCAGAAGGAGGCTGCAGTAAGGGGTTTGTTAATTTTGTTTTATTTGTATCTGTTTAAAAATTAATAAAAAAATTATCTGATTTTAAAATAAAAACAAAAAAGGACAGTAGTGTGCACTTGTTCCATCTTATGTCATTACTTTTAATCGTGTCAGTTGGGAAACCCTAAAGCAGTTAAAAGAAGTGACTTCCGCTAGGAATACACCCACTCTCTATAGTTAACAATATAGATTGAAAAAGAGTGACGGAGGGCCACTGGTGAAGCAGCATTAGGAAAATGAGCGCCAACACCTGGGAAAACTCTGCAGCTGCGTTGGTGTCTAAATAATGGTGGGTGCACATACCCCAAATCCTTCTCAAAATAAAAAACTCTTCAAAAACCTTGAGTTTTCGCTCATTTCTGCTCCATAAACTCAGCCAAATGACATAAGACCCGAATGATCAGGGCTGGCGATCTTCCTGGCGGTCTTGATGAAGAGGCAGGGTGGATTGCGAGGCTCCGGAATCATTAATGAATCAGATAAGGCACAAAGTGGTGCGCCCCTCTGTGTGTGCCTTGCCATAAATCTAACTCCAGTCCCACGCTCCTGTGCCACCCTGGCTACACCCTCTATGTGAGAGCTGGTTGAGACTGGCATGAGAACGCCAAAAGGTGTAAAATTTTAGAACAGAATCCTGGTGTAAAAGCTTTGATGAATAGAGCCCTCAATGTGCACATAACCTGAAACGATTTTGGAAGAGGTTTTTTCCTAAAGCCCTTTTTTTTTTTTCCAGTCTATTGATTTGACATTGACTGGTTTGGAGCAGATTCTATCAGGACCTACTTCAAAAAAGTGACATGTACTGTTTCAATGCGAGGTTTGCAAAATCTCTTTAAAAAATGCTCAGAAATCTCATACGAACAGCAAAGTTGATTTCCCATAGAAATGAATAGAAGAGTTTTTCAATTATTTTTAAGCCATTTTTAAAGGAGGATTTTGTAGTGAATCTGTTTCAAAAACTCATCTAAAAACACAGCCTAAAAACTCATCTAAAACTCATCAAAAACTCATCTAAAAAGCACAAGTTGTGGGACTTTTAGTTCAGCTTTCGTCTGCTTTCATTGCACTCCAAAAACTTGGCAGGAGGAGTTAAAGCTGTGTACCTGGGGCAAACATTACATGGCACATACTTGCAGCAGGATGGACAAATTATATAGAACTTTGCAGCTTGTCAGACAGATTCATGAGATAGGCTGAGAGATAGGAGATACACTGGAATCTGTAAATCTGCACAATATGCCCCTGAACAACATTGGGAAAGAATTAGCTAAAATAAAAGGGATTTATAATAATAAGCAAAATGTGCACAAATAATCAACATATTATTGAAAAGACAGAAACAATCCTCACATATTATAAATAATCAATTAAAGTGCACCCAAGTACCCATCCTTACACGCAAAAGCTGTAGAAAATAATGATCTTGCTGAAGTGTAAACTGCTTTTGGAGCACATACAAGTTTAATTTGTACAAAATAATCCCGATTCTCTTGTTTTCTAACTTGCCATTCACACATTTTCAGTGTTCAGTTCCTTTTTATTGCCGTTCTTCCAGCACTATAGGTACTGGGACTTCCTTTCACTCACATCCCATAAAATGCTCCCATTATCATTCTTCCAGCATTCTAAATACTGGGATTTCCCTTCACTCACATCCAATGCAATGCTATCTCCTTTGTCTAATGGCGGGAAATGTCAAATGGCTTGCTTGCCACAAAGTGAAATGCCTCTTTGTTAGGCCAGGTTCACCTTTTCGTTGGGCTCCATTGCAGATTTCATCATTTAAAAAACAAAACAAAATGTTTCTGAAAAATGAAGCACATGCTGATGGCCCTAATTATAAGTCAATTCACATAGAGAAAGAGCTGGTACCTCTGTAACACCTGTTGCCAGAGTATTTAAGCTTCGTGAGACAGAATACACACCATGCCCCTGGAATCTCGGGTGCCCTCCAAATGAAAAAACAATTCAGCAAATGTCCATAGAAAGAAAGAAGGGTGGCACTCACCGTCCTATAAAAATTTCTTCATTGTATCATCTTAAAAACATGGATGCAGGAGAGTCAGTGGGACCCTGTGATGGACTGTGTGAAAATGCAACTTTAATAACTCTTTATAAAGAAAAATGCAACTTTGTAACTGATAAAATTCCCAACTATGAAGCTTGTAATTCAATAAAAAAAACTATAATAAATATTGAAGTTGCATTTTGACCACAATTTGATAAGTTCCCCCACAGCTTTTTATCCCCTGAAAGTAAACAATAAAGATTCCCATTCACTTGACTGCAAGTAGAGATCTTGTATACCTTGTATATAGTACTGTATATATCGACAAGTTACTGTATACAAGATCTATCACTGCAGTAGAATAAGCTTCATTTGCGGAAAACATAATAACTCTTTAAGGCTACGTTTCCACGATGAGATTTTGGTGAGCTTTTGACTATGCAGAATTTCTGCACCTGCTTTGTTTTTGATACATTTGGCTTTGACAAAACTTTATTGAAAATACTTAGGTGCAGATTACATGTGTTTTTGGTGCGTTTCTGCTGCGGAAATGCACTAAAAACATGTGCACTTTTTACTTGTGGATGTTCCGCATCTAATGTAAGTCTATGGGGAAAATCCGCACCGAAAACTCAGCTTACCTGTAAGAGAAATTGATATGCTGTGGATATTAATCACGCACCGCAGCTCAGTTTACGCTGAGTAAAAATGAAGCACAGCGGGCAGGAGATTTCTATAAATCCCATCCACTTTGCTATAACTGTAAAGCCCCCGTCACACTAAGTGAGATCGCTGCTGAGTCACAAGTTTTGTGACGCAACAGCGACCTCCGTAGCGATCTCGTTACGTTTGACACTTAGCAGCGACCAGGCCCCTGCTGTGAGATCGCTGGTCGTGTCCGAATGGTCTGGACATTTCTTTGATTGTTGAGGCCCCGCTGGGTAGCATGCATCGGTGTGTTTGACACCTTACCAACGACCTTGTTGACGACTCAGACACAGAAACACATAGGCGTGCATCGTTATACAGATCGTTACGGGTCGCCGCATCGTTGCTGCGTCATTGGAAAGATCTGACTGTTTGACATCTCACCAGTGACCACATAGCGACGCAGCAACGATCCCTGACAGGTCGTATCGTTGTCGGGATCGCTGTAGCGTCGCTTAGTGTGACGGGGCCTTAAGACGTTTTGTGTTTTTGACGCAACAAAAATACACAGCGTCAAAAACACACCAAAAGCTCATCGTGGAACGTAGCCTAAGACATTGGGAAAAATGACGTGTTATTCCGGCCTTATCACAATTGTGCTATTTTCAGCTTGGAGCTTGGACGGGTCCGGTGCCATGATGATGATGATCGTTACACTATATTGTATTTTTTAGATCACAGAACAGCACCGATGCTACCAGATTTATATGTTTTTTTTTTTATAATCTATCTCTATCCTGACCGAAGACCCAGTACAACTATGTGATAATGTATGCAAATAATATTGTGAAATCTGATAACAGAGTAGCTGTAATATACTACATTAGGCCTCATTAGACTTCAGGGTTTTTCACATAAGCAAAAAAAAATGCTGTGTGTCATTAGTGTTTTGGATCCGTGTGTCATCGGTGTTTTGGATCCGTGTGTCATCGGTGTTTTGGATCCGTGTGTCATCGGTGTTTTGGATCCGTGTGTCATCGGTGTTTTGGATCCGTGTGTCATCAGTGTTTTGGATCCGTGTGTCATCAGTGTTTTGGATCCGTGTGTCATCAGTGTTTGGGATCTGTGTTTCCTCAGTGTTTTGGATCCGTGTGTCATCAATGTTTTGGATCCGTGTGACATCAGTGTTTTGGATCCATATGTCATCAGTGTTTTGGATCCGTGTGACATCAGTGTTTGGGATCCGTGTGTCATCAGTGTTTTGGATCCGTGTGACATCAGTGTTTTGGATCCGTGTGACATCAGTGTTTTGGATCCGTGTGTTATCAGTGTTTGGGATCCATGTGACATCAGTGTTTTGGATCCGTGTGTCATCAGTGTTTTGGATCCGTGTGACATCGGTGTTTTGGATCCGTGTGTCATCAGTGTTTGGGATCCATGTGTCAGTGTTTTGGATCTGTGTGTCATCAGTGTTTTGGATCCGCGTGTCATCAGTGTTTTGGATCTGCGTGTCATCAGTGTTTTGGATCCGTGTGTCATCAGTGTTTTGGATCCGTGTGTCATCAGTGTTTTGGGTCAGCGTATTTCATTGGCAAATAAATAAATTACATCGCTTCTCCTATCTTTTTCAATGTTAAATGCAGACAGCAAGCAGATGGCACACGGATCTCAGGCGGATTCTGTAGTGTGCCCAAACCCTTAGGCCACGTTCACACGTTCAGTATTTTACATCAGTATGTGTAAGCCAAAATCAGGAGTGGGTGATAAATACAGAAGTGGTGACGTGTTTCTATTATACTTTTCCTCTGATTGCTCCACTCCTGGTTTTGGCTTACAAATACTGATATAAAATACTGAACGTGTGAACGTGACCTTGTACTCAGTTCACACCCCATTAGGACTTGTTCGCATGTTGCGTTTTTGCCTTGGGAAAAAAATTCAATGTTTTACAGTACATATTTCTAAAATCTCATGCACATGTTACTTATTTTTTTCACTTGCAGATTTGAACGTTCAAAGAGTTTTTTTTTTCAAATCTGCATCATTTTTTTATTTTTATTTATTTATGTCAATTCTTTCAGTGTTTTTGGAGCGTTTTTCACCCATTCAAATGAATGTGGAAAAAAGCAAGAAAAAAACACATCAAAAATGCACTCTGGTTTTTGCAGCAAAAAAAAAAAATATTTTAAATATTTTAAAATTGAAGACATGCAGATTTAGTTTAGTTTTTTTTTCACTGTAGAAATGCTACGGAGTTGTATTGAAAAGGGTAAAATCCACAATGATAATCTGGAGCATAAATTGAAATTCTGCAGATTGACAGCGTAGCCAAGTTTATACTGCTGGTTTTCTCTGCAGTGTGTTGACGAGATTGTATAAAATATTATCTATAATGTTGGGAAATCAGGGCAGAAAATTTGCTGTGTATCCGACCCAAGTGTTCGGCCCCCAAGGGCAGCAGGCAGCACTATTATTACCCACGTAGATAAGAATTGTAACAACTGGGATAACTGGTTCAGCGGTAACACTGAATTGCTCACATCCTCCTGTTGTGATATTTCAGAGCGGTTGCTTGGTCTTTAGTGTAAACATCCTGCAGTTAGTTGGCGTGGTCATAATGCTACAGGTTCTTTAAATTTGCAATACATTAGATTTATCTGTCATCAATTCATGTGGGGGGGGGAGTTAAAGACATTGTATAACTTTCAGCAACCTGCTGCCCTTGAATTAGATTGAACATGATAAATTAGGAGAGTGGTTCCCATAAAATAAATGGTCACTGTTGTTTCAACAAACTTTGCATGAACCAATAACACGAGCAAAATTGAAGAAACTTCGTCATCATATCAGAGAAGAACATGTCTTTCTCTACTCATTCCCCTCCCAATAAATGGATCCTTCACTTGAAAACCTGATCAAAATAACGTGAATTACGAACTCACTGAGGGATCAGGTTACAGCAGGCTATTGGAATCTATGAAGGGGAGGAAGACAGAGAGACACACACAGATGGGGAAGCTGCTTTCTAGTAGGTGTTTTTCTCACCCTTGTGCTGGATTCCCAGCTACACTGTTCAGTACAGGTGTAACTTGTACTCCATGCTGCTGCTGCTTCAGAACATGAGCTACATAGAGAAAAAAGAGCAGGAATCCCTCATGTCTGCTGTACAGTAGACATTAGAGTAGTCTTAAAGGGGTTGTCCGGCCTTAGGCTACAAGTCTGCAGTCACTCTGTGAATCATCATATCGCGTGCACTGCGCGAAGATTTTCCTCTGCCGGCTTCGGGAGCAGCGTATGCGTGACCGAAAGTATGTGATTTGCATGCATGCAGTTATGTGCCTACTAGATGGAGCCTGCACAGGTAAAAACTGGTGAAAAATACATTGTACTTGTCATATTCCTCATGTCCTTCTAGTCATAGCCATATTCCTTATGTACGTATACATGATGACCAGAAGGAGGAGGTGTCTTTGGAGACAGCAGTCGGCGGCCTTGGCTTAGGATGATGGAAGAGGCTCTGCCTGTGGGTGACATTGCAATCTTCGAGCTCTGGATCTGGAAGACTCCTGGGCCATGTTGAGCATTGGAAGGCCTGCTCAAGACTGCACAGGAGCAACTTTCTAAAATATTGACAGTTTTCATGTGAAAACCCCACAGAACAAGTTTGGAGATCACTAGATGGAGACTGGAGGTCGTAACTGATATGTAACATATAGACCTTTGAGAAAGTCTGTCTGTCAGTCCTTTCAGTGATCAGGCAGATAGTCAAAGACCACTCTGTCCAAACATCAAGGAAGCAGTTAAAGGGGTATGTGTAGAATAAGAAGCAAAGACTTTCTATCAGGAATTTTTTTTATATCTCATGCTGAACAAAATCTAAGCAGAGTAAACCCCAGTCCAACCATCAGCTCAGAAGTCCTTCTCACTTCCTCATAGTCAACAGGCAAATTAGTTTTGCATTAAATATTTGTAAAACAATGTTGAACCTGGTGATAATACTATAGTCTAAAATTAGCTTGTCAATATGATCTTTAAACATTCGCTTTAAAACTTCCCCTTTGTGAATGTAAAATGGATCCTTTCATCATGAAAGGGCAGAGTCATGCCAATATCAGGTTTATAAAGTCTAAGACCAATAGTAACCATCCAGTGAAGAGAAAACTGCCATAAAGTTAACAAAAGAAAGCAAAGTCATATTAAATACATAAGTAGCTATACAGATCAATTTGCCTGATTTGCTATTTTTCTTACCCATAGGTTAGATTAGAACAGGGATGGGGATGTAATTTCCTCTGGCCCCCAGGAATCTGCAGTGCTGGGCCACTGGCCTTGTTTTGCCGGACATTTAATTACTCCTTACACTACAAGTACGCACATGCGATATTCTCTACTGAACTCTGCAGCACATGCAATGAAGTCTTACGTCCTGATGCTGCTACTGGCCAGAGTCAGTATGCTCTTTGTGGTCGTAGTTAGCACGCTCTGCACTCCTGCTCCATTCCTTTGATGAAGGCAGCAGTTATGTTCTAGCCCTATTGTCTCATTTTTCATTTATATGCCCCAGCCCCACTGTCTCCTATGTAATGTATATGCTACAGCCCCAGTGTCTCATATGTGATGTATATGCTCCAGACCCAGTGTCTCATATGTGATGTATATGCTCCAGACCCAGTGTCTCATATGTGATGTATATGCTCCAGACCCAGTGTCTCATATGTGATCTATTTACATCAGCCCTATAGTTTTCTGTATGATGTATATGTTCGAGCCCCAGTGTCTCCTATGGGATGCATATGTGCCAGCCCCAGTGTCTCCTATGTAATGTATTTGTACCAGCTCCAGTGTTTGCTATGTGATGTATATATGCCAGCTTCATGTCTCCTATGTGATGTATATGCACCAGCCCCAGTGTCTCCTATGTGATGTATATGCACCAGCCCCAGTGTCTCCTATGTGATGTATATGTGCCAGCCCCAGTGTCTCCTATGTGATGTATATGTGCCAGCCCCAGTGTCTCTTATGTGATGTACTGCATATGCACCATCCCCAGTGTCTCCTTTTGTGATGTATTTGCACCAGCTCCAGTACCTCCTATGTAATGTTTATGCACCAGCTCCAGTATCTCCTATGTGATGTATATACAGAAGTCTCAGTATCCCCTATGTGATGTATATACAGCAGTTTCAGGTCCTCCTATTTGATGTATATACAAAAGTCTCAGTGTCTCCTATGTGATTTATATACAGCAGTCTCCGTGTCTCCTATGTGATATATATATAGCAGTCTTGGTGTCTCCTATGTGATGTATATACAGCAGTTTCCGGCGCTGAGCCCGCACTTTTTCCGGCACATGACTATTTGTATTTGGGTCACACTGTTTCAGGGCACTATGTTTAGCTGTACCCACTTTTTGCATTTTACGATTCGTCATAGCCACATCTCTTTCTCTCATCTGTATAGGTGTGTGGCTGTACAAAGAGTCAAACAACAACTACATATATTATCATTTCAATATATGCCAAAGGAGTACAGGTGCATCTCACTAAATTAGAATATCATCAAAAAGTAAATTTATTTCAGTTCTTCAATACAACTGAAACTTGTATATTATTTAAAGTCATTACAAATAGAGTGATCTATCTTCAAAAACCTTGAGTTTTCGCTCATTTCTGCTCCATAAACTCAGCCAAATGACATAAGACCTGAATGATCAGGACTGGCGATCTTCCCGGCAGTCTTGAGGAAGAGGCAGGGTGGATTGAGAGGCTCCTGAATCACTATTGAATCAGATAAGGCACAAAGTGGTGCGCCCCTCTGTGTGTGCCTTGCCACAAATCTAACTCCAGTCCCACGCTCCTGTGCCGCCCTGGCTACACCCTCTATGTGAGAGCTGGTTGAGACTGGCATGAGAACGCCAAAAGATGTAAAATTTTAGCACAGAATCTTGGTGTAAAAGCTTTGATGAATCGAACCCTCAATGTGCACATAACCTGAAACGATTTTGGAAGAGGTTTTTTCCTAAAGCCCTTTTTTTTTCCAACCTATTGATTTGACATTGACTGGTTTGGAGCAGATTCTATCAGGACCTACTTCAAATGTATGATGTATATGTTCCAGCCCCAGGTGATGCATATGTGGTAGCCCCAGTGTCTCATATGTAATGTATTTGTACCAGCTCCAGTGTTTGCTATGTGATGTATATACGCCAGCTTCATGTCTCCTATGTGATGTATATGTGCCAACCCCAGTCATGCAGCTAATGAAAACACTAAAGTCATTATCTCAGTAAATTAGAATACTTTATAACAGCAGCTTGAAAAATGTTTTTAAAATCCGAAATGTTGGCCTACTGAAATGTATGTTCAGTAAATGCACTCAGTACTTGGTCGGGGCTCCTTTTGCATCAATTACTGCATCAATGCGGCGTGGCATGGAGGCGATCAGCCTGTGGCACTGCTGAGGTGTTATGGAAGCCCAGGTTGCTTTGATAGCAGCCTTCAGCTTGTCTGCATTGTTGGGTCTGGTGTCTCTCATCTTCTTCTTGACAATACCCCATAGATTCTCTACGGGGTAAAGGTCAGGCGAGTTTGCTGGGCAATCAAGCACAGTGATACTGTTGTTTTTAAACCAGGTATTGGTACTTTTGGCAGTGTGGACAGGTGCCAAGTCCTGCTGGAGAATGAAATTTCAATCTCCAAAAAGCTTATCGGCAGAGGAAAGCATGAAGTGCTCTAAAATTTCCTGGTAGACGGCTGCACTGACTTTGGTCTTGATAAAACACAGTGGACTTACACCAGAAGATGACATGGCTCCCCAAACCATCACTGATTGTGGAAACTTCACACTAGACCTCAAGCAGCTTGGATTGTGGCCTCTCCACTCTTCCTCCAGACTCTGGGACCTTGATTTCCAAATGAAAATTGGAACTCTGGGACCTTGTGGAGTGTGTCAATGACTGCCTTCTGGACATCTGTCAAGTCAGCAGTCTTCCCCATGATTGTGGAGCCTACTGAAACAGACGAAGGGACCTTTTTAAACCCATAGGAAGCCTTTGCAGGTGTTTTTTGTTAATTATTCTAATTTACTGAGATAATGGCTTTTGTGTTTTCATTGGCTGTAAGCCATAATCATCAACATTAACAGAAATAAACACTTGAAATAGATCACTCTGTTTGTAATGACTCTATATAATATATGAGTTTCGCTTTTTGTATTGAAGAACTGAAATAAATTAACTTTTTGATGATATTCTAGTTTAGTGAGATGCACCTGTATATACATAAAGTAAGCCATCTTGAGCTACACTGCACTCCTCTCGGCAGCAGGACTCTAAGTACAGGTGCTGGGCAGGATCAGAACGCTATTAACCTACAGATTAACCCCATATCTGCAGGTTAATAGCATTTCACATGACAGGTTCTCTTTAAGACCACATTCACACGTTCAGTATTTGGTCAGTATTTTAGATCAGTATTTATAAGCCAAAACCAGGAGTGGAACAATCAGAGGAAAAGTATAATAGAAACACGTCACCACTTCTGTATTTATCACCCACTACTGGTTTTGGCTTACAAATACTGATGTAAAATACTGACCACTTACTGAATGTGTGAACGTGGCCTGAGGCTTCATTTCGATGCCATTTCTATCTCATACATGAAAAAAACAAACCGGATTTCATCAGTATGCTTCATCAGATTTTCGTCAGTGTTTGATCAGTGTGCTAATTTTTTACATAGTTTCATAGGTTGAATAAAGACCTAGCCCCATCAAGTTCAACCTTCTTCCCCCAATTCTACATTTTGAGACTAATTTAACTGTAACCCACAATGTTATGTGTACTTAGGAAATCATTCAGCCTTTTTTAAAAGCTGTTATAGTGTCTGCCATCACTACCTCTTGCGGTCAGGCATTCCACAGTCTGACTACTCTAACTGTAAAGAACCCTTTCCTGTTTAGGTGCCGGAATCGCTTTTCTTCCACCCGTAATCAGTGCCCCCTGGTCCTTAGTATGGTTTTTGGAAGGAATAAGTCATGTGCTAGTCCTTTGTATTGACCACACATATGTTTATACATATAAATGAGATTTCCTCTGAAACGGCTTTTTTCTAAGCTAAACAAGCCCAACTTTTATACCCTCTCATTATAGGAGAAGCCTTCCATACCTTGTAATAATCTAGTTGCCTGCCTTTGAACTGACTCTAGCCTGCCTTTGAACTGACTCTAACTTCTGAATATCCTTTTTAAAATGTGGACCCCACAACTGCATCCCATACTCTAGATATGACCTTACAAGTGATCTATAGAGGGGTTACAATACATTGGGATCGCGGGATTTTATCTCTCTTTTTACACACCCTAAAATCTTGTTTGCTTTTGATGCTGCTGCTTGACATTGAGTACTGCTGCTCAGTTTTTGTCATCTGTGTGTGATTTTCATGGACCCACAGACTTGTATAGGTGATTTCTTTTTGCAGACACACAATTTTCAAAAAAACACTGACCTTTGAACTATGGCTATAAAATATATGTTTTCTATTGGTAAAAAACAGACATCTTAATGGAGATACGACTCCTAGTTTAGTTTGGAATATTGAATCCTATTGGATCAAACTGGTTCAGGAATTCCAGTGACTAAAAAAGATATATCAAAATTGAAAATTAATTAATCGAAACAAATGTGCTACGGTTCTCATTTAGGTGTGTAGTATCAGACGGTTAAACAATCCATTTGATTTAAAAAAAACCTTCTGGAGCCTAAGCTACTCTAAAACAGTAATCTAGAAACTGACTTCAGGCAAATAGGGGGACACAAATTTATCAGTACTCATTTGTTTCATTTATTTTTTTGTTAGGTTTCATAGCTTTTCGGTCCCTGCTAGGGCCTGTTTAGATCTTATTAAATTAGATTAATAAAAAAAATTTATGTACTGGTGATTTATCCTGTCCCAACAGGGTTTCTATGCCTATGTGACAGCTATAGCCAGTCAGAGGCTGTACTGGTAACGTAGGACTGAACACTGACAAAGGAGGCCGGGATGTACTGAGAACAGAGAATCATATGCAGTTGTGAGTATTTCATTGTTTTTTTCCAATTTTACAGCTAGTCGGCTGGAAAATCTACATCAAGATCTGCTTGATTTCGTATGTATCAGCAAATCCGCAATTTATGAACTTACACTAACTCTCGAAAATGCCTAAAGAGTGTAAAGACGCTTTTGCTGATTTGTGGAGTTTAATGACCACCGTCCGATACATTTTTAGAAGTCTGTTTACACAGTCAGACCACGCTTCAGATGCACGCAAAGCAATCTGTAATAGATCACTCAGGGTACATCGCCTGCCATTGCTCTCAGCAGCGCAGGTACTGTTTACACACAGGACGATGAAAGATCATTTCACCCAATGAACCAACAAAATGCGTTTTTTAGACAGCACAATTATCATGAACAAGTGGTCCTAGAAAGTGCATATGCTTTGTACAACAGGAGCCTATTGTCAGCGAATCTCACTGTCTACATAGTGGGATATGTCACATCCGGCCTTTGGAGTTCTATCTCGTGAGCAGGAATGATGCTAGATTTTCTGCTGCCTGAGGCAAAAATTGAAATGGCAACCCTCCCTGTAAAATAAACCTGCAGTGAATAAACATTGTGTTTTGGGTATTGATTTTAAGACATTCATTGTATGGTAAAAGTGACCTGTGACCTGTTTACAGCAATACCAAACTTTTATAGATTTTTGTTGCGATTGTGATGCCACCATAATCGAAACCACCATCAATACATGAATACATCACTGGAACCACCATTAGAACATGAATACAGGACCAGAACCATGATCATTACATAAATACATTACCAGAACCACCATCAGTACATGAATTGACAGAAAACCTTTAGTTTTCTTTCAAAATCAACATTTTTTAAAGGATACAATACTAGAAAATACTCTTACAAATGTGGGCCATTGATTTCAAACAAGATTTGATATTTTGCACACCAAAGTAATTTTCATAACAAATTTATTCAACACCATGTTGCAAAAATGAGTATACTCAAATGAAAGTCTAAGAAGCAAAGCAAAAGTTTAAACTATAAAATTCTCTTTAACAAAAATTCAACCATAGGTAAGTCTAATTATTCATGAAACAGGTGTCCAACAGACAGCTGACTATGAAAGGGCATCACAAAGATATGTAAGAGAAATGTCACAAGACCTGAGAAAGAAAATAATTTATTTAGACAAGAAAGATGAAGGCTACAAAAAGATCACCAAAGCATCACTTATCAGTCAGAATACTGTAATAAACGTGATACAAAAACTTAACAGGGATGGAACTGCAATCATCTCAGAGAGTCGTTCAGGCCGACCAAGAAAGTTTACACCTAAGCAGGAGCGTCTTCTGATGAAAAGTCAAACCGGGGTAAGTGTTTCCCATGACATAATTCGGAATACACTGCAGAGGAATGACATGCATGGGTGTCATCCACAAAGAAAGACTCTCCTAAAGCCAATGCACAAAAACACCTGCCTACAATTTGCCAGGGTCAAGCTGAAAAATATGAAGACTACTGGGACTTTACACTCTGGAGTGATGAGACCAAGATAAGTGTTTTGTTATGGATGGCTTCAAAACTGTATGGGGTCGCAAAGATGAGATACAAAGAAAAATGCATGGCGCCTTCAGTAAAACATGGTGGTGGCAGTGTTATTATGTGGGACATGAGTGCTGCTGGTGTCTGGGGTTACATTTTATTGAGTGTTTCATGAATTCACAGATGCACTGTTGTATACTGAAAGAGAAGATGCTACCATCACTCCTTTGCCTTGGTAGACGTGCACTTTTCCAACATGAGAATGATCCAAAACTTACATCTAAGGCCACTGTTGCATTTCTACAGAACAACAGGGTGAAAGTGATTCAGTGGCCAAGTGTCTCCTGAACTGAACCCAACTGAATACCTATGGGGAATTCTGAAGAGACAAGTTGAGAATCACTCTCCATCCAGCATCCAGGCTCTAGAAGAAGTTGTTCTTGAAGAATGGAAAAAGATCAATGTTCCAATATGTTGCCTACTTTTTTTTCCCCATGCCTAGAAGACTTGGTGCTGTCCTTAAAAATCATGGAGGTCGTACAAAATACTAGATGTAGATGTTTGTTATGTGGGGTGCGTTCATTTTTGCATCAACTAATTTGAGTAAAACTGAAGATTTTGTAATGAAAGTTATATTATTAACCTTACTTTCATGTTATGGGTTAAAAAATGTTCTATGAATCTCAGTCTTGTCAAAATTTTGGAAATTGGTCTTGTGTTCAGTGAGATATTAATTCAAATTTTACATTTCAAAGGGGGTGTACTCACTTATGCTGAGAACTGTACCTCAAATGGAAGTTATTACCAGGATGTGATCAGAGCCGTATGCCTCTTTTAATATTTAAATTGAAAGAGTAAGTGTATTTTCAGGACCCTCCAGCAATGCATTATCTGATATATGTGTCCCGTTTTCTGAAGCAGATCTCCAAGTTCTCATTTATTGTTTTCTTCTTTTTTTAAGAAAAAAAAGAGTCTGATTTAGCTAATAATGCAGGAGTGAGTAGAGGACTGTACATGCTAATGTCTGACCATACAATGAGACTGTGTTATCGCGCCAGTGAGCAGTTGGAGGCCCCTTTCTGAGTGTGAAACATGAAAAGCACTGATAAAACTCACACAGATTAACCAAGTCTTAATTCACAAAGCAAACACATCTAATCATTGACTCTGAATTCCTCTGTTATCCTGCTATACAGTTTCATGCTATAACATTAAAGGAAAATAAACATTTACAATCTTTTTTTTTTGCATTTTGTATTATTTACAGGATTTGTCATATTTTCATTACACTACTTTGCTGTACCACTTTACCACGTCACTTATTGTACATAATTATACAGCACAATGCTGTAAAAAGTCTAGGTGATGTATTGACAGCAACGTACAATGGGTCCTTGAGACTCGCCAGTCTTCCCTGGGGAAGTTTTGTTCAGGCTATGTGCCCACCACGCAGAAATGCTCCATATTTTTCCTGAGCGTTTCTGCATCTCCCTGGCAGAAAAAATGCATGTGGATTGTACATGCGGATTGTACATGCGGATTGTACATGTGGATTGTACATGCGGATTGTACATGCGGATTGTACATGCGGATTGTACATGCGTTTTCCTGCCAGGGACATGCGGATGTGAAGCGTTCTTGACTTGCATTTCCGCATGCGAGTTGACAAGCGCTTTCCAAGCGATTTTAGCATCACTTGGAAAGTGCTTGACAACTTGGTCACACTATATAAATCCATGCAACCGGCATGGATTTATATAGTGTGACCGTGAAAGAATGGTAAAAAATAAAAAATAAATATCATACTTACCTTCTGATGGCCCCCGGAGTCTTTATTCGATGTGTCTTGGCTTGCCGGCAGCTCACGGTACACTGAAAGGACCTGCCGACGTCAGCGGTCGCGTGACCCATCACATGACTAAATGACGTCACCGCAGGTCCTTGAGTCCACCGCGATCTGCTGGCAAGCCAAGACAAGCACACCAGGGGCTATCAGAAGGTAAATATAATATTTATTTTTTATTTTATTCCTTTTTTTACAGGTTCTATGGTACCCGGGTCCAGAGGAGAGTCTCCTCTCCTCCACACCCGGGTACCATCCGCACATTGAAATGCATGGAATCCGCATGTACAGATCCAGTGAAGCGGATTCCATGCGTTCCAATGCAAGTCAATGGCGGCGAAAACGCAGCGCTTCCGCAAAATAATTGGTAGTGCTGCGGATTTTTCTGCAATGATAATCCGCAGCGGAAATTCCCGCACCATGTGCTCATCACATGCGGATTATCATTGGGGAACATGGCAGACCTTCTACCAAGCGTTTTTTAAGCGTTTCTGCAGCGGAATTGCCGCTACGGACATGCTTAAAAAACGCATCATGGGCACACACTTAAAACTTTACAGATCTTAAGCGCTATCATAACAACTGACAAGTAAAGCCGGCCATACACATTAGATGGCTGTAGGCTAAACGATGCTTTGGCCGATTGTTCAGCTGCCATCCAGCTCAGCCGACTCTCCCATACACAAGAACGCAGTTTTATCCACAGCCAGTCAAGATGGTGGGAAAGTGTGCCCCACAGACTTTCATAGTGAGGGAAAAGTGTTACCCACAGCCTGTGAGGGTGATGGGAAAGCGGTACCCATAGCCTGTCAGGCTGAAGGGAAAGTATTATCCATAGCCTGTCAGGGTCAGGGGTGGATTAAGAGTAGCAAGGGCCCCGGGGCAGTTTAGAAGGTGCGAGCTCCCCCCGCGGCTCCCCCACCACACACACCTGATGTATCACGTGACATGTCACATGATCCCCTGTGATAGATCATGTGATAGTTCACGTGAAATTAATTTGGCACAATATTAATATATTAATTATAATTTTTTTACATTAATTATATGACTTAATATTGAGCACAATTAAGTATGCTGACATCCCCTATATACAGTATGAGAGCCTACACACAATATGAGCTGCCACAATCCTCCTATACACAGTTGGAGGCCGCACCTAGCCATCTATACACAGCGGGAGGCCGCACGGTGCCATCTATACACAGCGGGAGGCCACACGGTGCCATCTATACACAGCGGGAGGCCGCACATAGCCATCTACACACAGCGGGAGGCCGCACGTAGCCATCTATACACAGTGGGAGGCCGCATGTAGCCATCTATACACAGCGGGAGGCATCACGTAGCCATCTATACACAGCAGGGGGCCGCACGGAGCCATCTATACACAGCAGGATGCCGCATGTAGCCATCTATACACAGCAGGAGGCCGCACGTAGCCATCTATACACAGGAGGCCGTCCGTAGCCATCTATACACAGCGGGAGACCGCACGTAGCCATCTATACACAGCAGGAGGCAGCACGTAGCCATCTATACACAGCAGGAGGCCGCACGTAGCCATCTATACACAGCGGGGGCCGCACGTAGCCATCTATGCACAGCGAGGGGCAGCACGGTGCCCCCCCAGAGACAGCGGGAGGCCGCACGAAGCCATCTATACACAGCGGGAGGCCGCACGGCGCCTCCCAGATGCAGCGGGAGGAGGCCGCATGGCGCCCCCCCAGAGACATCGGGAGGCCGCACGGAGTCACGCACACATATGCATAAACACATTTGAAACACAAAAATACATATAAACAGACATCACACAATGATATCTGCCTGCATACACACACTCACACACTCACCATCCCCCGGCTCGGCTCCAGTCGTCCAGCTCCTCTCCGGTGCAGCAGTGCAGGGCACACACTGCATGACGTCACACTAGCAGAAACGGCCACGCACAGAGCCGTGTCTCCTAGCTGTTACACGGCCGGGCCAGCACACAGGGAAGTTAACAGGTGCAGTGCTGGCCCTGCCGAAGGAGAAGCAGCGGCCGTGCGCATCTGTTGGGAGAGCGGTCCGGGGCCCCCCCACCTCTGCCTGCCAGTATGTGCTGCATTGGCGCCCACATATTATAATGAGGACAATCTGGCCATGGGCCCCCCGGAGCCCCGGCCTCCGGGCGGTAGCTAAACGATGCTTTGGCCGATTGTTCAGCTGCCATCCAGCTCAGCCGACTCTCCCATACACAAGAACACAGTTTTATCCCCAGCCAGTCAAGATGGTGGGAAAGTGTGCCCCACAGCCTTTCATAGTGAGGGAAAAGTGTTACCCACAGCCTGTGAGGGTGATGGGAAAGCGGTACCCATAGCCTGTCAGGCTGAAGGGAAAGTATTATCCATAGCCTGTCAGGGTCAGGGGTGGATTAAGAGTAGCAAGGGCCCCGGGGCAGTTTAGAAGGTGCGAGCTCCCCCCGCGGCTCCCCCACCACACACACCTGATGTATCACGTGACATGTCACATGATCCCCTGTGATAGATCATGTGATAGTTCACGTGAAATTAATTTGGCACAATATTAATATATTAATTATAATTTTTTTACATTAATTATATGACTTAATATTGAGCACAATTAAGTATGCTGACATCCCCTATATACAGTATGAGAGCCTACACACAATATGAGCTGCCAAAATCCTCCTATACACAGTTGGAGGCCGCACCTAGCCATCTATACACAGCGGGAGGCCGCACGGTGCCATCTATACACAGCGGGAGGCCGCACGTAGCCATCTATACACAGCGGGAGGCCGCACGTAGCCATCTATACACAGCGGGAGGCCGCATGTAGCCATCTATACACAGCGGGAGGCCGCACGTAGCCATCTATACACAGCAGGGGGCCGCACTGAGCCATCTATACACAGCAGGATGCCGCATGTAGCCATCTATACACTGCAGGAGGCCGCACGTAGCCATCTATACACAGGAGGCCGTCCGTAGCCATCTATACACAGCGGGAGACCGCACGTAGCCATCTATACACAGCAGGAGGCAGCACGTAGCCATCTATACACAGCAGGAGGCCGCACGTAGCCATCTATACACAGCGGGGGCCGCACGTAGCCATCTATGCACAGCGAGGGGCAGCACGGCGCCACCTATACACACCAGGAGGCCGCACGAAGCCATCTATACACACCAGGAGGTTGCATGTAGCCATCTATACACAGCAGGAAGCCGCACGTAGCCATCTGTACACAGCAAGAGGCTGCACGGTGCCCCCCAGATACAGCGGGAGGCCGCATGTTGCCATCTATATACAGTGGGAGGCCGCACGTTGCCATCTATAGACAGCGGGAGTCCGCACGTAGCCATCTATACACAGCGGGAGGCCGCACGTAGCCATCTATACACAGCAGGAGGCCGCATGTAGCATCTAAACATAGCGGGAGGCCGCATGGCGCCATCTATACACAGCGGGAGGCTGCACGGCGCCATCTATACACAGAGGGAGGCCTCATGTAGCCATCTATGCACAGCACGAGGCCGCACATAGCCATCTATACACAGCGGGAGGCCGCACGGCGCCCCCCAGATAAAGCGGGAGGCCGCACGGCGCCCCCCCAGAGACAGTGGGAGGCCGCACGAAGCCATCTATACACAGCGGGAGGCCGCACGGCGCCTCCCAGATGCAGCGGGAGGAGGCCGCATGGCGCCCCCCCAGAGACATCGGGAGGCCGCACGGAGTCATGCACACATATGCATAAACACATTTGAAGCACAAAAATACATATAAACAGACATCACACAATGATATCTGCCTGCATACACACACTCACACACTCACCATCCCCCGGCTCGGCTCCAGTCGTCCAGCTCCTCTCCGGTGCAGCAGTGCAGGGCACACACTGCATGACGTCACACTAGCAGAAACGGCCACGCACAGAGCCGTGTCTCCTAGCTGTTACATGGCCGGGCCAGCACATAGGGAAGTTAACAGGTGCAGTGCTGGCCCTGCCGAAGGAGAAGCAGCGGCCGTGCGCATCTGTTGGGAGAGCGGTCCAGGGCCCCCCCACCTCTGCCTGCCAGTATGTGCTGCATTGGCGCCCACATATTATAATGAGGACAATCTGGCCATGGGCCCCCCGGAGTCCCGGCCTCCGGGCGGTAGCCCAGATTGCCCTCATTATAATCCGCCTGTGGTCAGGGTGGTGGGAAAGTGTGTTTCTACAGCCTGTCAGGGTTAGAAAAAAGTGTTACCCACAGCCTGTCAGAGTGATGGGAAAGTGATACCCATAGCCTGTCAGGATGAGGTAAAAAAGGGTTACCCACAGTTTGTCAGGGTGATGGTAAAGTGGTACCCATAGCCTGTCAGGGTGATGGAAAACATGTTATCCACAGCTAGTCAGAGTGGTGAGAAAGTGTTACCCACAGCCTGTCAGGATGGTGGGAAAATGGTACCTATAGCCTGTCAGGATGGTGGGAAAGTGGTACCCACAGGCTGTCAGGATGCTGGGAATGTGTGTCCCATAGCCTGTCAGGGTGAGGGAAAGTGTTACCCACAGCCTGTCAGAGTGAGGGAAAAGTGTTACCCACAGCCAGTCATGGTAGTGGGAAAGTGTTACCTGTCAGGATGGTGGGTAAATAGTATCCCCAGTCTGTCAGGGTGAGGGGAAAGGGTTACTCACAGCCTGTCAGGCTGATGGGAAAGTGTTGTTATCCCCCGGGGAGACAGCCTACATAGCTGCTGTCACCTGCAGTCAGAGTGCCCAGAACACAGGTAACATGCTGCCTTCTGTACCCTTATCGTCCAGTGTGATAACATAACCAGTTGCTAACACAGAGCAGGTCCCAGAGGGTTCCTGTGAGGTTGGGGCCTTAACGTTGTTTCTGGCTACCACTTGTCAGGAGTTTCTGACTGCACTACCCGTAAATGCCAGTCTTGAGATGCTGAGTGACTTGACGGAGAATCCCATCTCCAAGTCCAAGAGGGATAGGGTATTGTGGGATCCAGGGAGGTTGTGCCATGAGATGTGCTTGAGAGATTATCTGAAATTCAGTCTTTCATGCCACCTCTAAAATGGAAGGTGTCGTAGAGAAAGAATTAAAATCCATAAAGATATCTCCAGAGAGGGGACATATCACCCTCACATTGAACATATGGGATTAATTATAACTGGGGAAGTGAGAAACTAATTATAACTGGGGAAGTGTGAGAGAGAGAGCTGATACTTCAACCTCCATTGATGTAGGACCTCCTGCAATGATCAGGTAATTACAACTGAAATCTGCACTGAGAACCAGACATTATGCCTAGGATTCGTATATTCAGAGGAGAAGTACACTTCCGAGGCAAGAGCTTCATCTGCTCAAAGCACTGGTCTCAGAATTTCTGGAGCCAGTAGTCAGTGATGAATATTGGGGTTTGCATCGATCCAATATTTATGGGAGATATATTTTTGGGGTTGTATCAAAGGGACAAACATAACACATTCACTGACATCACCGTAAGGCCAGCTGAACACATGGATGATACTATCCGTGCCATGTTTCAACTCTATAGAAAGGTAAAATCATGGTAGGAAACATGACCTCAATATCTCCCACCTGGGACCTCCAGGGACAAGATATCCTGAAATTTGAGGATCTCATAAACTTCTAAAAGACCTAGCACATCCCATGACCAGCCCCCATCACCAAGGGGAGGTATGTGGGTGTAACCTTGATCTAATAAAAATTAGAGTTTTGGTTTCTGTCATTGTTCATTTATGGAAGACATAGTTCTCTGTGAGAGTGTTTCATTTTCCTAATCGGAGCGCTTTCCTCCATAAAGATAAGAGCCATTCCTGCAACATCAGGTTTAGTACTTCTCTATCGTTATTCCTTTTTATTATATGTAATTGTATATAATGTATTATTTTGTTCCCATTTTGTAACATCTTTGTATATTTTTTTTATAAAGACTGCCTACCTCCCCGGATTAGGTACACTGACGAGCAAAAGGGTAACAATGTTTTACATTTTTGACTTTCAGGCACCATATCTCACCATCCACTACCGCTTCTAATGTGAAATTACCATCATTTTATAGACAATCATCTTGGCTATCTCATACATAAATTTGACTAGCAACTATTTAGCATATGAATAGTTATGTTGATTCTTGTCATGTCATTGCATTGTTACTGTTTTGCTCATGGTGATAGAAAAACATTTTTATTCCTGTTTACTACAAATTGCAACCGGTTCTCATGTTCCCTAATAGCTCAGGGTGTTATTAGGTAGCTTCCCAAGCAAAAGGACGCTGGTTTGAACAAGGATCAGCCATGACTAAGATTTCCCAAGAAGGGAATATGCATCATACAGCTCATCGATAGCAGTCTCTCTGCCAATAAAATTGCCAAACTGTATCATGTGAGTGCCATAACAGTTGTAAGAATAAGAAATGAAGTCAATCCATCCATTGAAAAGCCAAGAGGTGGATCTCCAGGAAAAATATTGGAGTCAACAAGTCGGCATATCACAAGGTGCCCCCGGCACTGGCTGACACTGGCTCTACATTGAGGCTGGCTGTCAGTCAGGGATGGGGCTGCAGTTACAGAGGCCGCTCTGTATTCTCAGAGCAATTACTGAACCGGCGCCGCCCCCGACCCCATGACTGAAACCGAATGCTCCCACATCCTGGTATATGCTTCCACCTATCCTGGAATATGCTCTCTCATCCTGGTATATGCTCCCCCATCCTTGACTATGCTCCCCCATTCTAGTCCACCATCCTGGTATATGCTCACTGTGATGATACGGGGTCTACCGTGGGCATAATACTACTCAGACAACACAGGGTGAGGGTAAACCAGTGTGGCAATACTTTATTGAACCACCAAACAGACAATAAACCTATAGAACAGTCCCAGCAAATACCCAAGATGGTGCAAAATTACACAGTCTCACCGTTCCACTGGCCTGCTAGGAATAGAGCAGCTGTGACTTTGGGACTTCCAGGGCCAACTACCTCAACCAGTGTCACCCCGCTTTGGGTGGACACCCACAGAGATGAGGTAGCGGCAAGCTTAGGAAGCCAACAATCCATTGAGGTATGTGGCCAGGAGACCCGAGGGTCCCACTTTGGCTTTTCCGAACATATCCATGGAACCAGGTGATCGGATGGTCCCAACCTGGCTTTCTCCGAGCATATCCACGGGTTTCAGGGAACCAAAGGGTCCCAACCTAGCTACCCTAAACATCTCCATGGGACCAGGTGAACGGACGGTCCCAACATGGATTTCTCAGAGCATATCCATGGGTTCCTGGTGACCAGAGGGTCCCAAACTGGCTACCCTAAACATCTCCATGGGACCAGGTGATCGGTGGGTCCCAACCTGGTTTCGCCAAATGTATCCATTGGTTTTGTGATAGTCAATGGAGCAAATCTGTATCCCTTCAGCTAAGGCCGGGGTCCCCTAAGCTGACATCCTGTAGAGTCACATCTGTATCTCTCTAGATGGAGCCATGTGTCCTGGTTGCTGTCCTGAAGAGTCTCTCTGATCCTAATTCCAGCATGATAGAAATGCCTTTTTATATATACATCTGTGGCTTAGGTTATCATTCACAGGTCAGAGGGAAGGTGGCAGGGGCTCATGTCTCATTGTTTGAGCATTTAATCAATTTTAATAGTTGGTATCCCACTGATCTGCCGATCAACAAACTAGCAGACCTAGAACAAAATGTAATTAGCATATTAGCAAACATCATTGTTATAAGACTCTGAGTCGCTGCCTTGCAAAACTAGCAGTCAATACGTTGCAGGAGATGATATAAGATGTAAATAACAGCCATTCATCAATTACCAAATATCAACTCAAGTGATCAACATCCAGGCTTATTCAAACAATAGTCTGTGCTGATCAACCAAAGAAGAACATAAATTAAAAAGTCAACATAAAGATAAAGGTGTATGTCTCCTGGCCTACTGAATTTACACATCTGGATAATTAAGATTAAAAGCTGTGCCGTCACACTCCCCCATCCAGGTATATACTCCCCCATCCATCCAGGAATATGCTCCCTCATCCTGGTATATGCTCCCCCATCCTGGTCCTCCATCCTGGTATATGCTCCCCCATCCTAGTATATGCTTCCCCATCCTGGAATATGCTCCCTCCCATCCTGGTATATGCTCTCCCCATCCTGGTATATGCTACCCCCACCCTGGTATATGCTTCCCATCCTGGTACATGCTCCCCCAATCCTAGTATATGCTCCCTCATCCTCGTATATGCTCTCTCACCCTGGTATATGCTCCCCCATCCTGTCTGCGCTGCTGTTGTTCCATCCATCCATCCATAGAAAAAAAAACCAATCACTCCTACTTACCTTTTCCCTGCTCCCCTGCAGTGCATCGTCTGCATTATTTAAATACCACGCTATCTGGCGCCATTTTGTTGAAGACACTGTGTCCAAATTTATCTTCAACAAAATGGCGCCGGAGATCATGCTATGCACAGATGCTGACTCCGGCGCCACACTCCTCCTCCAGAGTCGCCAGAGATCGTGGCGACGGTATGTTCTAATGGCATTCCAGATGGCGGTATGCGGTCAGCGCCTATGCATATTACGATCTCCAGCGCCACACTCACAGTACTTCCGAAATACAAATTGTAGGCTGGCTATACACATTAGATAGCATTAGGCCCACAATTATCTCCAATTCTTCCTTCTTCTCCATAAACGTGCACGTTCAACCAAACACACTTGTGTTCTTAATGGAAAATAGAAAAGAGGAGTAAGTGTGAGGGGGTGAGAGGGTGGTCGAGCTGTCATACCCCATCCCCTGAAGACATCAATGAGTTTAATGGAAATGTGCGAAATATGGGTATTTGTGGTAACAAGTGTTAATTTCCATGTGGGCTGCAGTAATAACCAATGACCACGAGATGTGACTGTCTTCCTCTTTGTCTTTGTACAGAACTGGGTGAAAGGTTAAGTCTGCCCAGCAACAGACAGCAGGGACAGTGTCGGGGTTAACTTTAAGGCCTGCTCATAGTGGGAAGGAGGATTTGGAATCTCAAGATAGTGATAGATTGAGGAAGTTAGTGATGTAAGAGAGGTACAGAGCTAGTGAGAAGTACGCGAAGAGGCACAAGGCAGCAAGGACCATTAAGAAACTTTAGAGGCGACTGAGATCCAGTTCAGCAGGCAAGTGGGTAAAACCCATTAGTAGGAGAATTAAAGAAAGAAGTGAGTCCAGTGTTTACCAGACATGGGAGGCCCTGTAGAGAAGGGTCTTGCCCAGCTGAGGACACAGTAGAGGGATGTGGCTCCAAGAGAGGCCCTCGTTAGCGTCTCATAGACTGCTGTTTGGGTGCAGGGTTCACAGCGTAACAAATTGACCCATGTGTCCCTGCATTGGGAAAATGGAGGTTTATCTCATTTGCTCTGCTTGTCTACCATCCACATGTAAAGTGCTGATAAGAACGTTCAGATTTTGTCCACAGACAGAGAGCACTGATCTGGACATAGACCAGGGTTGCGTGAAGCAATTTGCTCATCTCTAATTGTTAGAGTATAAAGGTGCCAATACACCTTGTTTGGCCAATACCTATCTCTCCTGACTCCCCCATACATGTGAACATCCCCGTTTTCTCAATGGGGAGAGTGGAATGAACCACTGCTGTCCTGCAGTGACTTATCTGCCGGTAGAAGAAAAGGATTTGGTGGTTTGAACTGATCTCGTTCTGCCATACACATTAGGTGGCTAGCCAATGCTGCCAAATTTATTGGGGCAATTTTTAACTAATGTGTATTGGGCCTTAATGAGTTCTAATGGACTGTGGGGCCCAGAGAATCTTTTGAGCGCAGTACAGTGGACGGATTGAACAGTTTCCATGTAGGATTTCTTCATATGGATAAGTTTGTTAAAATATCTGAGATCTATTTTGGTCCGCTGTTTCTTTACTGTGTCTGGAGTAGACTTCTCTGATGCTAGATGGTGACACATCTGTAAGGAGGTGAAGGTAATGCATGAACGGACATCTGTAGACGAACATCGCCATCTACTGTCTAAAGACTGTAAGGGAAAGAAAATAGAGAGAATTGTGTCAACCAGAATGGTAGAGCCCAGCGTGTGGTTCTGGTAGGAAGGGATTGGAAGAAACACCAGGTCAGGTGATAGCTGTGTCACAGGAATTAAACTGTGTACCTCTGCCATAAAGGGAATCTGTCAGTAGGATTAACCCTGCTAAGCAGTCTTTATGGGTATGTAGATCATAGGAAGCTGAATAAAATGATACCTTGGAATTTGCAGTCCAATGTCTTATACCAGAGAAATCCATATTTTTGTTATATGTAAATGAGCTTTTCAGGACTATGGGCTGAAAATTGATCTGCATAAGAATCTGCCTCCAGAGCTTATTTTAAATGAAAGGGGTGAATGACCATATAGATGGCTTAGGAGGGTTGACCCTACTGACAGATTCCCTTTAATCCCTTTCTAACATTGTCAGTAATAGCACGTCCCTGTGCCCTGGTCCTTATGGACCAGGTACGTACTATTACGACAATGTGATCGCGCCCACACAGGCTGTGCTGGCGCGATCACCGCTGGATGTCAGTCGATTATAACAGCTGACACCCGGCACTCAGTGCCAGGAGTGGTGCCCACACCGCTCCCGGCACTTTAACCCCTGTGGTAGGACGACTCACTCGGCCACTTCCGGAAGTAGACTCAGGGTTTTCTTTGCAGGCTTTATTAACAGCATAAAGCTCTGCACTCCAGCAAAATAAACACAGCCTTACTTAGCAAAACAACAAAACAAAAGATAAACTGTAGCAGAGTCCATATATGTGTGTGCGGTTTGCCCACACAGGTTATGTCCAGTCTTCAGCTCCCTCCTGAGCTATGGATGTCCAGTCTGGAGACCTTGCCTCTCCAAACACAACCCAGAGAAAAAAAACAGGACTGAATTTAAACGTTGCTCAGCCACACCCTGAGGTGGAGGTATGGGGAATGACGTCCCTCCCATCACTATGTCATTCCCCTAAAACCACGTCCTTTAAGTGAGTTAACCCTCCAGCATATAACATGCTGGCAGAAAGTTTATTGGTTTCAGTTCACACAGGCTAGCAACCTGTGTGACACATACCTCCCCTCATAAATCATGCCAGTGACTCTGTCACATATTCCCCCCCTCAGCCCAAAGCCGGGGGTTTGGGCACCTTCCGATACCAGACAGGGAATTCTAGAAAGGGCATCAGCGTTCACGTGTAACTTCCCGGGCCTATGCTCTACGTGAAAGTTGAAGTCCTGAAGAGCTAGGAACCATCTAGTTACCCTGGCATTTTTACCCCTCTTTTCCCTCAACCATCTCAACGGGGCATGGTCTGACATCAACTTAAACTTCCGGCCTAGTAGGTAGTATCTTAGTGTATCTACAGCCCACTTTATGGCTAAACACTCTTTTTCTACTATTGCGTAGTTTTTCTCACAGGACGAAAGCTTCCGGATTAGATAGAGAATGGGATGCTCTTCCCCATTTATCTCTTGAGAGAGTACGGCTCCTAGACCAACCTCTGAAGTGTCTGTCTGGACCACAAACTCTTTCTTGAATTCGGGTGCGACCAGGACCGGCTGTTTACACAGTGCTGACTTCAACAGTTGAAACGCGGTCTCTGTTTCCTCCGTCCACTTCACCATGGTTGATCTGGTGCCTTTTAGGAGATCTGTCAGTGACGCGGCCATCATGGCAAAATTTGGGATAAACTGCCAGTAATATCCCACCATTCCCAGGAGTGCTCTCACTTGCTTATTGCCGAGTGGTTTCAGCCAGGTCTGGATTGCCTCCACTTTATATAATTGCGGCTTTATTTCGCCTCTTCCGATGACATAGCTCAAGTACTTGGCCTCTTCTTTTCCGATGGCACATTTTTTTCAGATTTATAGTAAATCCCGCCTTCCTTAGAGCACCCAGAACGGCCTGTAGCTTAGGTAGATGACTAGCCCAGTCTGGGCTAAAGACTACAATTTTGACAAGATAGGCTGTTGCATACTTCTTATGTGGGGCTAGGATCCGATCCGTAGTCCTCTGGAAGGTGGCTGGGGCCCCCTGTATTCCGAACAGCATCCAAGTATATTGAAAGCACCCATCAGGTGTCGAGAAAGCCGTCTTCTCCTTGGCCGTCTGGGACATGGGGATCTGCCAGTAGCCCTTCGTCAGGTTAAGAGTGGTGATGTACCTTGCCGGTCCAAGCCTCTCCATGAGTTCGTCAACGTGGGGCATCGGGTACGCGTCACACTTGGACACCTCATTCAGCCGGTGGTAGTCATTACAAAACCTCCACTCTCCGTTGGGTTTTGGCACGAGGACGATTGGGCTCGACCACCCACTCTTTGACTCCTCTATCACCCCGAGGTCCAGCATCCTCTTATCTCGTCGGAGATCACCTGGTACAGATTCAGATTCATTCTTACATGTGGCTCTGTCAGTACGTCATGCTCTGCCACCTGAGTATGCCCCGGCAACTCTGAAAACAATTCCTGATTTCGCTGTAGTAGTTCTCAACATTGTTGCTTCTGGGCCGGCGATAGAGTCTCTGCTATAGTGACCTCTTCCACCTTGCCTTCAGGAGCGGCTCCCAGGCAAGGAGTTTCCACTGGTTCCCAGTCCTGCCATGGCTTGAGCAAGTTCACATGGTATACTTGGTGTGACTTTCTTTGGCCAAGCTGGTGGACTCGGTAGTTCACTTCACTGAATTTCTCCACCACTTCATACGGGCCTTGTCACTTGGCCAGGAATTTACTTTCGACAGTGGGAATGAGAACCAGAACGCGATCCCCAGGCTGGAACTGTCTAAGCCTTTCCGACCGGTTATACACCCTCACCTGGGCTTCCTGCGCCCGGAGGAGATGTTCTTTCATGATGGGCATCACTTTCGTCATTCTCTCCTGTAACTGGGCGACATGTTCGATGATGCTCCGGTGGGGGGTGACCTCGGCCTCCCAGGTTTCCTTGGCGATATCTAGGAGACTCCTTGGATGCTGGCCATATAGAAGCTCAAACGGACAGGAACAAGTGGAAGCTTGGGGAACTTCCCTGACGGAAAACTGTAGAAACGGAAGCAGGTAGTCCCAGTCTTGACCATCCTTCTCGATTACTTTTTTGAGCATTGCTTTCAGAGTCTTATTAAAGCGCTCCACCAGGCCATCAGTCTGCGGATGGTAAACGGAGGTTCGCAGCTGGGTAATTCAAAGCACTTTACACAGCTCCTTCATCACCTTGCTCATGAATGGGGTTCCTTGGTCCGTCAGGATTTCCTTTGGCAGTCCGGTACTAGCAAAGATGTGGACAAGTTCCAGAGCTATGCTCCTACTGGACGAGATCCTTAAGGGTACCGCTTCGGGGTACCGGGTCGCATAATCCATGATTACCAAGATATATTGGTGGCCCAGGGATTGATTTAACTAAGGGGCCCACGAGGTCCATGGCAATCCTGTCAAAGGGAACTTATATCACAGGTAATGGAACTAAGGGGCTATGGAAGTAGGAGGTGGGCGCCGTTATCTGGCAGGTGGGGCAGGACCTACAATAGTTTAATATCTCCCGGTAACATCCTGGCCAATAAAACCTCCTCACTATTCGTTCCTGAGTTTTTCCCACACCTAGGTATCCCCCCAGAATATGTGAGTGTGCCATATCCAGTACCCTCCGTCGTTAGGGTCCCAGCACTAACAGCTGTTCCACTGTCTCACCGCCCCTTAGTTTAGCCACCCGATATAGCAACTCCCCCTGAGCTGCAAAGTGGGGGCATCTGGTATCGGCCCCCGGCTCTTGGGCCACCCCATTACATACAGTAACCTGGTCAAACGCCCCCTTTAAAGTCAGGACCCGAACTTGAGCAGTCCAAAAGTTTTCTCCAGACACATCTAACTCAGGGAGGTTGGCCTCCTCGGTCACCGTCTCACCCTCATCGCTGGCAAGGACGCACAGTGGGAACTCATCCACTTGAAAATTTGTCGGGGGTTCTTCTCCAGGTACCTGTTTTTTTCCCATGCTACTTAGTCCGGTTCCCTTCCCCGACAAGTCCCAAAATAAAGAAAAATCATGGCCCAGTATGATGGGATGTATCAGGTCCTTAACCACCCCGACCTTGTGGGACTGGGCACCACAGTCTGTTCCCACTGTCACTGTGGCCACGGGATAGTCCTTGGTGTCACCATGGATGCACTGAACGCCCACAGTTTTGGAAGGGATCAACTGGTGGGGAAGGGTAGCTCTGATTAAGGTCACCAGACTCCAACAGTCCAAGCACCTTTACTCCATTAATGGATATGGCACATGCCTGCGGCCCCTCGCCTGGTCGACAGTCTGCACTGCAGGCTCGATAAGCATAATAGGAATCTCGTCTTCCTAAGCTGCAGTCCATGGGCTCAGGGGACATATGACACCGGACGGCTACGTGTCCAGGGTTGTGACACTGCCAACAGACTATATCTGTAACAACAGTCCTTGTGGCACCTTCAGTGGGAGTGGGACGCCCCCCAGTGGTGGCTCTAGACCCCTTCTGTGGTGAACCCACCCCCTTTTGGGTATCCCAGTACGGAGAAGTGACTATATCCGGTTTCCCGAGGGATTTCCCAACCACCTGTTACCTCCCTACCAGGCCAATGAAGTCATCTGCGTTCTGGGGATCGCCCTGGACAACCCAAGTCTGTAGCGACTTGTGAAGGAAGTGCACGAATCTATCAATCACCACCCGCTCAATCATCTTGGCCGGAGTGGAGGACTCTGGCTGCAACCACTTCTGAATAAGATGCAGTAGGTCAAACATCTGCAAGTGAGGGGGTTTGTCGCTGGCATATGCCCAGTGGTGGACTCGTTTGGCTCTCACCGACATATTCACTGACAGGCGTGCTAAGATCTCTGTCTTTAGCTTGGTGTATTCCTTGGCATCCTGCAGTGCCAAGTCGTAATATGCCTTTTGGGGTTCACCCGACAAATATGGCGCCAGAACCTCTGCCCACTGTTCTGGTGGAAGTCTCTCCCAATCAGCCACTCTCTCAAAGACTTCAGAAAGGCTTCTACATCATCCCTGGGGGTCATCTTCTGCATGTCCTGTCTTACCGCCTTCCTGACGTGGGAGTCATCAGTCGGCCCTGGGGGTGGGGCGGTTTCTCAGCCCTGGATGGCGTCTGCCAGAAGCTGTATCTGCTGTTGCTGCTCCTGCTGGTGCTTTTGTTGCTCCTGCTGGTGCGGCTGCTGCGAATTTTGCTGCAACTGGATCTGTTGCATCAACAGTTAGGTTGTCTCTTGATGCTGCTGCTGCATGCTCTGCTGGCTCTGCTGCATGCTCTGCTGGCTCTGCAAGAGCTGCTGGTGCATCTGTTGTTGGCTCTGCACCAGGTGCTTAATGAGCTCCTCCATGCTGCCAGACGTCTCTGGCTGACTGGCGGCCTTCACCCAGGACATCCACCAGTCTCTGTGGCAGGTACACGTGTTCCTGGAATCTTGGCAGCACTCTCACACCAACTGTGGTAGGCCGAATTGCTTGGCCACTTCCGGAAGTAGACTCAGGAACCCGGGTTTTCTTTGCAGGCTTTATTAACAGCATAAAGCTCTGCACTCCAGCAAAATAAACTGCCTTACTATTGCCTTACTTGCAACAACAAAACAAAAGATAAACTGTATCAGAGTCCATATATGTGTGTGCGGTTTGCCCACACAGGTTATGTCCAGCCTTCAGCTCCCTACTGAGCTATGGCTGTCCAGTCTGGAGACCTTGCCTCTCCAAACACAACCCAGAGAAAAAAAAAACAGGACTGCATTTAAACGTTGCTCAGCCACACCACTGGGTGGAAGTATGGGGAATGACGTCCCTCCCATCACTATGTCATTACCCTAAAACCACACCCTTTAAGTGAGTTAACCCTCCAGCATATAACATGCTGGCAGAAAGCTGTTATGATCTGCAAACAAGAACGAAGGAAAGAAGGGGAAAGCTTTCCCTACAGTAAGACTAATCTGAATCCTTACGATGTAGCAGGCTGCCTGTTCCTAGCGAACAGACCCACCTTAGTCCTAGGCTAGGCTGAACAAAGACCTATAGAATAAAGGGAAGGGGTCCCTAAAAGAACTAAGGACTGGAACAAAAATGGGACACCTCCTGAACAGAGAAAGTTGTTGCAGAAAGCAAAAGACAAACTGACAAAAAGGTACTAGAGGTCCCAAAGGATCAAGCGAACTGAGAGATATAGGCACTGAAACACCTGGCTAGCAAAACAGTCAAACAACACTGAAGTACAGCACAGCCAAGAAGGCAGAGCTGGAATATAAAGGCAGATGGTCACATGACCCCAAAACACAAGATGGAAAAACAAACAGGAGGGTTCTATCAAAAGCATGTTTATTGGCTTAGTTCACACAGGCTAGCAACCTGTGTGACACATACCTCCCCTCATAAATCATACCAGTGACTCTGTCACACACCATAAATTCTGAGATCACAGCATTTGGCAAGTGAGCAGGGTCCCGCACTACTAGATATTATAACTGCAATCAGACTGCAGAAAGTGAAAGTCCTATAGCGGGACTAAGTAAAAAAAATAATAAAAAGTAAGCAAAAGTTGTAAAAAAATATATATATATTTATATATACTGTATATATACACAGCGGGTACAGAAAGTATTTAGACCCCTTTGCATTTTCACTCTTTGTTTCATTGCAGCCATTTGGTAAATTCTAAAAAGTTCATTTTTTTTTCTCATTAAAGTACACTCTGCACCCCATCTTGACTGCAAAAAAACAGAAATGTAGAAATTTTTGCAAATTTATTAACAAAGAAAAACTGAAATATCACATGGTCATAAGTATTCAGACCCATTGCTCAGACACTCATATTTAAGTCACATCCTGACCATTTCCTTGTGATCCTCCTTAAGATGGTTCTACTCCTTCATTGGAGTCCAGCTGTGTTTTATTAAACTGATAGGACTTGATTTGGAAAGGCACACATCTGTCTATATAAGACCTCACAGCTCACAGTGCATGTCAGACCAAATGAGAATCACGAGCTCAAAGGAACTGCCCAAGTAGCTCGGAGACAGAATTGTGGCAAGGCACAGATCTGGCCAAGGTTACAAAATAATTTCTGCATTACTCAAGGTTCCTAAGAGCACAGTGGCTTTCATAATCCTTAAATGGAAGAAGTTTGGGACCACCAGAAGTCTTCCTAGACCTGGCCGTCCAGTCAAACTGAGCAATCATGGGAGAAGAGCCTTGATGAGAGAGGCACCAAGGTAAAGAAGAACCCCAAGATTACTGTGGCTGAGCTCCAGAGATGCAGTAGGGAGATGGGAGAAAGTTCCACAAAGTCAACTATCACTGCAGTCCTCCACCAGTCGGGCCTTTATGCCAGAGTGGCCCGATGGAAGCCTCTCCTCAGTGCAAGACATATGAAAGCCCGCATAGAGTTTGCTCAAAAACACATGAAGGACTCCCAGACTATGAGATATAAGATTCTCCAGACAGAGGAGATGAAGATAGAAGTTTTTGGTGATAATTCTAAGCAGTATGTGTGGAGAAAACCAGGCACTGCTCATCACCTGCCCAATACAATCCCAACAGTGAAACATGGTGGTGGCAGCATCATGCTATGGGGGAGTTTTTCAGCTGCAGGGACAGGACGACTGGTTGCAATTGAAGGAAACATGAATGCGGCCAAGTACAGAGATATCCTGGATGAAAACCTCTTCCAGAGTGCTTTGGACCTCAGACTTGACCGCAGGTTCACCTTCCAACAAGACAATGACCCTAAGCACACAGCTAAAATAACAAAGGAGTGGCTTCAGAACAACTCTGTGACCATTCTTGACTGGCCCAGCCAGAGCCCTGACCTATACCCAATTGAGCATCTCTGGAGAGACCTGAAAATGGCTGTCCACCAACGTTCACCATCCAACCTGAAGGAACTGGAGAGGATCTGCAAGGAAGAATGGCAGAGGATCCCCAAATCCAGGTGTGAAAAACTTGTTGCATCATTCCCAAGAAGACTCATGGCTGTACTAGCTCAAAAGGGTGCTTCTACTCAATACTGAGCAAAGGGTATGAATACTTACAGTGCCTACAAGTAGTATTCAACCCCCTGCAGATTTAGCTGGTTGACACATGCGGAATTAACTTGGCATTGTGACATTTGTACTGTAGATCAGCCTGGAAGTGGGAAATGCACTGCAGCAAATTTTTTTTTTTTTATTATTTATTTTTTTTTAAAACGTAAAAAGTTAATTCAGAGTGTCATTTATTATTCAACCCCTCAAACCACAAGAATTCTGTTTGGTCCCCCTAAAGTATTAAGAAGTAGTTCAGGCACCAAGAATAATGAGCTTCACATGTGTGGATTAAAGATCTCTTTTGCCAGCCTTTTCTGACTATTTAAGACCCTCCCCAAACTTGTGAACAGCACTCAGACATGGTCAACATGGGAAAGACAAAGGAGCATTCCAAGGCCATCAGAGACAAGATCGTGGAGGGTCACAAGGCTGGCAAGGGGTACAAAACCCTTTCCAAGGAGTTGGGCCTACCTGTCTCCACTGTTGGGAGCATCATCCGTAAGTGGAAGGCTTATGGAACTACTGTTAGCCTTCCACGGCCAGGACAGCCTTTGAAAGTGTCCTTCCGTGCCGAGGCCAGGCTTGTCCGAAGAGTCAAGGCTAACCCAAGGACAACAAGGAAGGAGCTCCGGGAAGATCTCATGGCAGTGGGGACATTGGTTTCAGTCAATACCATAAGTAACGTACTCCACCGCAATGGTCTCCGTTCCAGACGAGCCCGTAAGGTACCTTTACTTTCAAAGCATCATGTCAAGGCTCGTCTACAGTTTGCTCATGATCACTTGGAGGACTCTGAGACAGACTGGTTCAAGGTTCTATGGTCTGATGAGACCAAGATCGAGATCTTTGGTGCCAACCACACACGTGACGTCTGGATGGCACTGCATACGACCCCAAGAATACCATCCCTACAGTCAAGCATGGTGGTGGCAGCATCATGCTGTGGGGCTGTTTCTCTGCCAAGGGGCCTGGCCATCTGGTCCGCATCCATGGGAAGATGGATAGCACGGCCTACCTGGAGATTTTGGCAAAGAACCTCCGCTCCTCCATCAAGGATCTTAAGATGGGTCGTAATTTCATCTTCCAACAAGACAACGACCCAAAGCACACAGCCAAGAAAACCAAGGCCTGGTTCAATAGGGAAAAAGTCAAGGTGTTGGAGTGGCCTAGTCAGTCTCCTGACCTTAACCCAATTGAAAACTTGTGGAAGGAGCTCAAGAATAAAGTCCACATGAGACACCCAAAGAACCTAGATAACTTGGAGAAGATCTGCATGGAGGAGTGGGCCAAGATAACTCCACAGACCTGTGCCGGCCTGATCAGGTCTTATAAAAGACGATTATTAGCTGTAATTGCAAACAAGGTTTATTCCACAAAATATTAAACATAGGGGTTGTATAATAATTGACCCACACTTTTATGTTTAAAATTTAATAAAATTCAACTGAGCAACATAACTTTTTGGTTTGTAAGATTTATGCTTCTGTTCATAAAACCTACTCTCGTTTGCAGTTTGAAGGCTCTAACTTATTTGCATCTTATCAAACCAGCTAAATCTGCAGGGGGTTGAATACTACTTGTAGGCACTGTATGACCATGTGATATTTCAGTCTTTCTTTTTAAATAAATATGGAAATTTTCTACATTTCTGTTTTTTTTCAGTCAAGATGGGGTGCAGAGTGTACTTTAATAAGAAAAAAAATTAACTTTTTAGAATTTACCAAATGGCTGCAATGAAACTAAGAGTGAAAAATTTAAAGGGGTCTGAATACTTTCTGTACCCACTGTATGTATATATATATATATATATATATATATGTATATATATATATATATATATATGTATATATATATATATATATATATATATATGTATATATATATATATATATATATATATATATATATATATTGTACCCATAAATAAATATTATTATGAAACAAAAAATAACCAATAAAAGTACACCTATTTGGTATCACCGCATCCGGAACGACCTGACCTATAAAACTGTCCCACTAGTTAATACGTTTAGTAAACACAGTAAAACAAATAAATAAAAAACAAAACAAAAATCGGTGCTTTATCATCATACTGCCGAACAAAAAGTGGAATAAAACACGATCACAAAGACAAATGTAAATAAAAATGGTATTGCTGAAAACATCATCTTGTCTCGCAAAAAGCTAGCCGCCATACAGCTCCATTAGCCAAAAAATAAAAAGTAATAGCTCTCAGAATAAAGTGTTGCCCAAAAATTTTTTTTTCTTTAAAATAGTTTTTATTGTGTAAAAGCACCAAAACATAAAAAAATTATATAAATGTGGTACCGCTGTAAACGTACTGACCCGAAGAATAACGCTGCCTTATCAATTTTACCACACATGGAACGGCATAAAAAGAAACAAAAAAACAATTCCTGAATTGTTGGTTTTTGTTTATTCTGCCTCCCAAAAATCGGAATAGAATGCGATCAAAAAATGTCACGTGCCCGAAAATGTTACCAATAAAAACATCAGCTTGTCCCGCAAAAAAACAAGCCCTTACATGACTCTGTCAGCTGAAATATGGAAAAATTATAGCTCTCAAAATATGGCAATGCAAACACTAGTCTTTGCAAAAAAAAAAAAAGCGTCTTTTAGTTTGTGACAGCTGGCAAACATAAAAACCCAAAATAAATCTGGTATCACTGTAATCGCACTGACCCGAAGAATAAAATCATCTAATCACTTATACTGCACGAGGAATGGTGTAAAAAATAAATAAAACCAATTCTTCACCTGCTACTGATTTGTTCATTCTGCCTCCCAAAGATAGCAGTAAGGCTCGGCTCACATTTCTCCTGTGCTCTGAGCTGAGCGCTTACACCAGGGTTTCCATGTAAATCTCTGAAATTGTGATTCAGACGGAACCCCTGACGAAAGATTCCCTGTAATGAGGCAAATGGAGGCACTGTGGACGCAGTCTGGCCTGTTATCCCTCGGTGCTTGTCTTTTTATTAAGCGTGCATAAAAGTGCAGTCGGCCACAGTAACTCTGCTGCCTCATTATAGTGAATGGATCCCTCGGGATAGGGTTAGGGTTGTGCTAGGATTAGGGTTATGTTAGGGTTAGGGTTGTGTTAGGGTTAGTATTAGGGTTAGAGTTGTGTTAGGGTTAGGCTTGTATTAGGGTTAGTGTTAGAACCCTCCTGTTTGTTTTTTCCATCTTGTGTTTTGTGGTCACGTGACCATCTGCCTTTATATTCCAGCTCCGCCCTTTTGACTGTGCTGGACTTCAGTGTTTGACTGTTTCTCTAGCCTGGTGCTTCGGTGCCTTTCTCTGTCAGTTCGCTTGGTCCTTCTGGGACCTCTCTCCAGGGTGAATGAGATAAAGACTTCTGTAATGTCAGGTCCTAGTCCCCAGAAAATCTGCTCTGACAGCGGAGAACCGATGGAGGTGGGGGCGAAGTCGCTCTACTCTCAGGAAAGAGACCGGAGGTTCGCCGAGGGATTGTGTCTTTATAGTGGTAAAGCTGACCATTTGATTAAGTATTGTGAGCTTCGTTTAAGTAAAAAAAAAAAAAAAGTCAGTTACGCCCGTATAGCTTATTTACGCTCTACAGGAGTATTTCTTTCTGGGAGTACTACTTTGCAGGAAAATTTTATTGAATTTCAGGTATTTGTGGATTGTGGTTCAACACTTAATGTGATTGATAAAGGGTTTTTGGAAAACCTTAAATTGAAATCCAAACCTTTGTCATCACCTATTTTTGTGATTGCAATTGATAACACTCCCTTGAAATGTATTACTCACAAGGTTGCTGTGTGACACCCCAGGGGTCTGGTTGCCACAGTGATAGAGATATTACGTCTGAGAGCAGGTGGGAGGTCTCTTGGTCAGGGATCCTATGCATGCCACACCTCCTGCCCAGTCCTGGGAGGGGAAGAACTTCCCCTATAAAAACCTAGGGCTGAGGCAGGGTTAGTGAGTAGAGAAGAAGCAGAGGAAAGAAGCAAATATAGGAACAAAACAACAGGAGCTCTGTGGGAGCAGTGTTACAAGGAGTCAGGGGCTGGCAGCTGCAGAGCTCGCCCTGACTGAGAAGTGATCACCGGACCCGGAGTCCGAGGCTGTGGGGACTAACTCCTATCCAGCAGCAGAAACCGACCGGCAGGGGATTGCAGGTCCTCTGGCCCAGAAACCCGAAGGCCCCGAGTCACCGGCCATACGGGTGAGCACCACACGGTACACTCAGGGACGTGGGCTACTTTTACCCGCCTCTAGCAAGGTAGCCAGAAGAGTACAATTAGTTGGGGAGGCCTACAACTCCGCCTGGCCAGGGGAGATCCCATCTGCTCAAGGACTGACCAGGCCCCAATCGCTAGCCAGTACTCCGGGAGGGTCTATCTTTGTGACCAGTAAAGACCCTGAACTACACAGTACCGTCTCCGAGTGGTTCCTGCTACCCCCATCATCCACGTCGGCTGCCCTGAGGCCATACCCCTCCCGTTGGGGGTTATACTATCACGCTGCACAATCCTGCCACCGGCCTCAGCGGTCTGCCCTGCAGCAGCAGCTCCCTGGCTGCACTCAACGGGTGGCGTAGTCGTCCAACATCTACCGCTAAAACAGCGCCACTTAGTCTGACTCCCTGGGTACGGACCGGATCACCGCCACGAGACTACAACCCTCAACAGATCCGGCTCCGGGTAAGCTCCCGCGTGCGCAACGCAGCGCGACACAGGCCCAGGGGCGCGTCAACTTTTGGCGTAGTCGGCAGGATTTCGTGCCCGCAACCACCGGGTACTGCGTGCCTGAAAAAGAGACTTTTAAAACTTACCTGTGGTGAAGATTCCCGCCATCCGGCGCCATCTTCAGCCTTCTTCCCGCCATCCGTGGAGTTTTCCCGCCGTTGGACGCCATCTTGGGGACGCCGCGCGGGAAGAAGAGGGGCGTGGACTCCGAAAACGCGCGAGAACTGAAGCCCCGCCTCACGTCCGGACGTTGCGTAAGGTCCTGGAAGGAGCCCAGCAGATGCCGACGTCACAGGAGCGCGACGGAAGGTCCTCAACCCTGACGATCCACTGCGGAGCCGCGGCCTACGGAAGAGGATCATCGCAAGGTAGGCCACGGTCCACTAGGGGGGAGAAGGATGTCGGATACGGAGGAGAGCTTCACCGCTCCAACCCCCGCCAGCGCCACCGCTGTTGCGGTCATGCCTTTCACCATGCCCTATATCCCGGGAGCAGCCTGGCTACCCCAGTACTCAGGGGAGTCACATACCCTGCAGGACTTTAGAGAAAAACTGGATAGCCTCTTCCAGGTGTACCCCCTCACAGAAGAGCAAAAAGTAAGCATCCTGGTGGCCCAATTAACCGGGGCAGCCCAAAGGGAGGTAAAGTCCTGGCCACCTGGGGGGAGGACTGTTGCAGGGATACTAACCCGGCTGAGGGACACCTTTGATACCCGCACCTCAGCCGAGATCAAGCTTAGATTCTACGGGTGCAAACAGCGGGCACATGAGAGTATAAGGGACTATGCCCTGAACCTACAAGAGGCCCTGAGAGCCATTAAGCAGACCGACCCTGACGGCGTGGGAGACGAGGACAGGCTGTTAACTGAACAATTTATAGAGGGTTTATATTGCAATGCCCACCGAACCCAGTTGCGGGCAATGGCCTTACAGGACCCTCATCTGGGATTTGCACAGTTCAAGGACAGAGCCATCCGGGTGCTCCGAGAACCGGCACCAGGTGGCGTTGTGACCCACAGACGCCCCACTACCACCTACCACCAGGAGGCGGCGCCCTTGTCGGCAGGGCCTGTGGGAGCTGATGCGCAGGCTTTGAACAATGACTCGGCTCCAGACCTGCACCATCAGGTCCAAGAGCTAGCTAAAAGCGTTGCTGCGCTAACCCGAACTGTGCAGTCTTTACAGGTTTCCACTCCAGGGAAGATCCAGCTGGCATCCGGACCGGAGGACATCCCGTGGCGTCGACCAAGGAGGACCCCACCGGCCAGAGGAAGACCCAGCGACCGATACAACGAGGACGGACAACCCATCTGCCGCCGCTGCAATCAACCCGGACATATGGCAAGGTACTGTCCTTTAAACTGGCACAACCTAGGGTAGAGGGCCAACCCCTAGGAAAAAGATCATCAGGCCCATCGAACTGGCGCGACAAATATGTGGGAGGACGTCCAGTCTTACCAGTGGTACTGGATGGCATTCCTATGAGTGCCCTACTGGACACCGGGTCACAGGTCACCACCATCCCGTACGTGCTCTTCAAGCAGTACTGGAATGACTCGGATATTACCCGCTACCCTGACGACGACTTGAGTATCATCGCCAGCAATGGTCAGCCCGTGCCACAGATCGGATTTAAAGAGGTGACCATTAAAATTGGTAGAGTTGAACTGGCAGCACAGGGACTGATCATTGTAGACATTGACAAACACGAGAGTCACCCAAAGATAACTCTAGGAACTAATGTAATTGAAAATTGTCTTGCAGAGGTGATTTTCCTTTTACAGCAGGTTGCCAAGAACGCTAGCTCCGGCGAGCAGCGAGTGCTCCAAAAAGAGATCCGGGCACTGATGCGACGGCAACAGGTGGAACTCTCCGGCAGTGAGATTGGTAGCGTGAGAATGTGTGACCCTTTCCCTATTGCCATGCCCCCAAAAAGTGAAATGATGATTTGGTGCCGGGCAGCTATTGGTCTGAGAGGTAGAGATTACCAGGCAATGGTAGAACCAGTTTACTCAGACAGTAGGCCCACCATCTTGACAGCACGGGGGGTGGTTAATGTACGCCATGGGAGGGTGCCCATTCGCATAATCAATATCGGGAAGAGGGAAGTGTACCTGCCCCGGTATGCCACGCTAGCCAAATTATATACCATTAACCAAAATGCTATACAATCTGTGGAACCCTTGCCTCCATCTCACCCGGAGGAAGGTAACGGCTCTAAGAAAACAATGGAGGACTGGTGTCAGCAACTACATTTGGGTACTGACTCCACTCCCTCACACCAGAAACAGGGAGTCTATCGGGTGGTTCAAGAGTACGAGAGAGTGTTTAGTAAACACCCGTTAGACTTCGGGCGAGTCAAGGGGGTAGAACACCACATCCCCACGGGAGACCATCCTCCCATAAAAGAGAGGTATCGACCCGTACCCCCTGCACACTACCAACACGCCAAGGGGATGCTTAGAGACATGAAGGAGGCTGGGGTGATCAGGGATAGCTGTAGCCCCTGGGCAGCTCCACTAGTCTTAGTCAAAAAGAAAGACAACACCATGAGGATGTGTGTAGATTACCGGAAAATCAACCGTATCACACACAAGGATGCGTACCCCTTACCAAGGATAGAGGAGTCTTTGGCTGCTTTAAGGTCTGCTAACTTCTTCTCTACCTTGGATCTCACTAGTGGGTACTGGCAGGTTCCTGTAGCAGAGGCGGACCGGGAGAAGACCGCATTCACCACCCCGATGGGACTTAGCGAGTTTACCTGCATGCCGTTCGGACTCTGCAACGCACCAGGAACCTTCCAACGATTAATGGAGTGCTGTCTGGGCCACAGAAACTTCGAAACGGTCCTGTTGTACCTGGACGATGTCATCGTATATTCTAAGACTTATGAGGACCACCTGAAACACCTGGCGGAAGTGTTCGAAGCTCTGGCAAGCTACGGCCTAAAGGTGAAACCCTCCAAGTGTCACCTCCTGAAACCAAAGGTGCAGTACCTGGGACACGTGGTGAGCGCTGACGGAGTGGCTCCCGACCCTGATAAGATCACCGCAATTAAGGAATGGCCAAGTCCCTCCAGTGTAAAGGAAGTGCGGCAGTTCCTCGGGTTGGTAGGCTACTACCGCAGGTTCATCCCCGGTTTCACCAAAAAGGCAGCTCCTATGCAGGACCTCCTGATAGGCCAGTCCCGGAAGGCCAAGAACCAGAAGCCGCCCTTCAGATGGGAGAAGTTGGAAGAAGAGTCCTTCCGCCAGCTGAAGATGGCCCTCACGGGGGATGAAATCCTGGCGTACCCGGATTACAACCAGTCCTTTATCCTCTACACTGACGCAAGTAACATCGGGCTAGGAGCCGTGCTGTCCCAGATCCAGCAGGGGAAAGAACGAGTAATCGCTTACGCCAGCCGAAAACTGCGACCCACCGAGAGAAACCCTGAGAATTACAGCTCATTTAAGCTAGAGTTCCTGGCAGTGGTGTGGGCAGTCATCGAACGCTTTAAGCACTACCTCGCTTCTTCCCGGTTCGTCGTGTACACGGATAACAACCCGTTGACACACCTGGACACGGCAAGACTCGGTGCCCTAGAGCAGAGATGGATGGCCCGCCTGTCCAACTACGAGTTCACCATCAAATACCGGGCAGGACGCTCCAATACCAACACGGACGCCCTGTCCAGGATGCCAAACCTACCGGACGTAGGAGAAGATCCAGAGGGACTGGAAGAAGTCGAACTCCCCGCGTTTCACCGTCATGGGACTATCCAGTATTCCCATCGGGTAAGGAGTAAGGAAGGCGCTACGCTTAACCCCTTACCTCACTACAACTGGGCGGAAACGCAAGACAGTGACCCTGCCGTCCGGCTGGTGAAGGAGATGCTGACTCGGCCAGAGGCTCGCCTTGACCCAGACGCTCCGGAGGAAGCCAAGCAACTGTGGGCTGAGAAGAGTCGACTGTTCCTTTACAAGGGGAAGTTGTGCCGCAGAATGGTTAAATCCCGGACGCATGAACTAATCTGGCAAGTAGTGGTGCCACGAAGAGACGCAGCCATGGTGATGGAGGCATACCACGACGGGGCTGGACACTTCGGATGGAAGAAGCTGGAGTTCCTGCTGCGCGAGCGGTTCCACTGGGTAGGCATGAGGGGAACCATCGAGAGGTGGTGCAGAGACTGTGGCCCGTGCAACCTAAGAAGGAAGGACCGTGCCAGCCAGAAGACTCCCCTGCAGTCCATCGTCACCCGGCAGCCGTTGGAACTGGTAGCCTTGGATCATGTAAAACTGACCCCAAGCAGAAGTGGCTACGTCTACGCACTAACCATCGTGGATCACTACTCCCGGTTCTTGGTTGTCGTCCCCGTCAAGGACTTAACAGGTCGAACAGCAGCGAGAGCCTTCCAGCAGCATTTCTGCCGTCCACACGGGTACCCGGACCAAGTGTTGACAGACCAGGGACCTGCCTTTGAAGCGGAGGTCTTCCAAGAATTCTGCACTCTGTATGGCTGCCGGAAGATAAGGACGACACCCTATCATCCGCAAACTAATGGACTTTGTGAGAAAATGAACCAGGTGGTAATGGATCTTCTGAAAACGTTGCCCCTGGAAGAACGCGGTCTGTGGCCTGAGAAGCTGCCCGATCTGGTGGACCTATACAACCACATCCCGGTAGGTTCCACCAACTGTACCCCGGCTTACCTAATGAGGGCGAGACCTGGTAAGTTACCTGTTGACCTGGAAATGGGAGTCCTGACACCCGAGGACACTTCACCAGAAGCAGACTGGGACACAGAGAGGCAGCAGCAGTACCGGAGAGTACAGGAGAGCGTGGAGCGAAGTCTCTGTCAGGCTAGGGAAAGACAAGAGAAAACTTACAACCAGTATGCTCCCGCTGTTCCCCTGGTACCCGGGGAGCAGGTCTTGAAGAGAAAAAGACGGCTCCACAAGTTGGACGACCAGTGGGAGAAGGACCCGTACACCGTACTGCCCTCAAGCCACGACAACCCAAAGGTCTGTACCATCAGTAAAGACGGAGGGGAAACCACAACCATTGTATCCCGGGATCACTTGAAGAAGTGTCCCGAACAGCTACGGAACCCTGAAGAGGAACAAGAAGACCCTCGACCCGTAGAGGAAAGGGAAGACATGGTTAGTACTGTGCTCGGAGACTTCCCTCGGTCTTGGACTCAATTCAATGGCGCAGTTGTGGTACCCGTACTCACCTTCCTCCAACCAGCATCCCAAGCACCTACGGAGCGACAGGTAGAGCTGGAAGAGCAGCCGGTCCAGGAGGCAGAAGACTCCACACAAGCAGAACAGGAGGATCAACCCTCTGCTTATAGTGAGCCTGCCGTACCCCTAGTGAGCCAAAGAGCCGGTAGACAGCTGCCCAGTTTACCCTTGACAGCTCCTACACCCTGTAGTTCAGGGCTAGACAGTCAGCTCCGTAGGTCCACTAGGTCCACTAGAGGCCAGTTACCCGCACGTTGGAGGATTTGAAATGTATAAATTGTTTTATTTGTGGTTACCTGTTTTTCTTGTTACTTGTAAATAATTATGTGTTTCTAGTTATTTTTAGGAGTCCTTGGTGGATTTACCGGGAATCCTTGTACAATTAGTTGGAGCGTAACCCAGGATGGACTAAAAGACTGTTAAGGACTCGGGGCAGGACAGACCCCTACCTGGTTACGTCTCCCTGTTTTGGTGAAATGGACACCTTTGTTTTCTTCAAAGACTGCACCCGGTTGCGGACACGCCGTAACCATCTTTATGTGTTTTTCTTATTGTATTATTATTGTTTTTACCCTGTTATGTTTTTCTAAAAATATGTTTAGTCCCGGAGTACTAAATTTCACTAGGGGGGAATGTGACACCCCAGGGGTCTGGTTGCCACAGTGATAGAGATATTACGTCTGAGAGCAGGTGGGAGGTCTCTTGGTCAGGGATCCTATGCATGCCACACCTCCTGCCCAGTCCTGGGAGGGGAAGAACTTCCCCTATAAAAACCTAGGGCTGAGGCAGGGTTAGTGAGTAGAGAAGAAGCAGAGGAAAGAAGCAAATATAGGAACAAAACAACAGGAGCTCTGTGGGAGCAGTGTTACAAGGAGTCAGGGGCTGGCAGCTGCAGAGCTCGCCCTGACTGAGAAGTGATCACCGGACCCGGAGTCCGAGGCTGTGGGGACTAACTCCTATCCAGCAGCAGAAACCGACCGGCAGGGGATTGCAGGTCCTCTGGCCCAGAAACCCGAAGGCCCCGAGTCACCGGCCATACGGGTGAGCACCACACGGTACACTCAGGGACGTGGGCTACTTTTACCCGCCTCTAGCAAGGTAGCCAGAAGAGTACAATTAGTTGGGGAGGCCTACAACTCCGCCTGGCCAGGGGAGATCCCATCTGCTCAAGGACTGACCAGGCCCCAATCGCTAGCCAGTACTCCGGGAGGGTCTATCTTTGTGACCAGTAAAGACCCTGAGCTACACAGTACCGTCTCCGAGTGGTTCCTGCTACCCCCATCATCCACGTCGGCTGCCCTGAGGCCATACCCCTCCCGTTGGGGGTTATACTATCACGCTGCACAATCCTACCACCGGCCTCAGCGGTCTGCCCTGCAGCAGCAGCTCCCTGGCTGCACTCAATGGGTGGCGTAGTCGTCCAACATCTACCGCTAAAACAGCGCCACTTAGTCTGACTCCCTGGGCACGGACCGGATCACCGCCACGAGACTACAACCCTCAACAGATCCGGCTCCGGGTAAGCTCCCGCGTGTGCAACGCAGCGCGACACAGGCCCAGGGGCGCGTCAGCTGCATTTCCTCTCACTATCAATGGAGTTCACCAAGAAATTTTGGACTTGGTTGTATTAGATCATTTACCCTCTCCGGTTGTTTTAGGTTTGCCTTGGTTAAAACTGCACAATCCTTTACTGGATTGGTCTACTAATGTGATTAAGTCTTGGAGTCCGAAGTGCTATGATAAATGTTGTAATGGTCGCATTGCTGCTGTGGAAAAAAAGGAATTACCAGAACCTATTCAAGATTTTTGGAGGGTCGCAAGTTTTACCTCCTCATAGGGATTATGATTGCGCCATTGAGTTTGTTCCTGGAGCTACTCTTCCCAAGAGTCACTTGTTTAATCTGACTATTCCTGAAAGAAAGGCCTTGGAGGAGTACATACAGACTAGCCTGGCTGCTGGTCACATTAGACCTTCTAAGTCGCCTGAGGCAGTTGGATTTTTCTTTGTTAAAAAAAAGGACGGGGGTTTACGTTCATGTCTGGATTTTCGTGAAATTAATAAAATTACCTTACGAAATTCCTACCCATTGCCGTTAATTCCTGACTTGTTTATCCAGTTGGTGGGGGCCAAGTGGTTCTCTAAAATTGATCTTTGGGGGGCATACAATTTGTTAATTTGCTACGAGTGAAGGAGGCTGATGAATGGAAAACTGCTTTTAACACTCCGGTAGGTCATTTTGAGAATCTGGTGATGCCTTTTGGTCTTAACAATGCACCTACATTTTTTCAGAACCTTATTAATGACATCCTGAGACCTTTGATTGGTAAGAATGTGGTTGTGTATTTGGATGACATTTTGATTTATTCACCAGATTTAGAGTCGCATTGGCAGAGTGTACGTGAAGTTTTGCAGTTATTGAGTGATAATTCACTCTTTGCTAAACTGGAGAAATGTGAGTTTGCTGTGCAGAAAATTAGTTTTTTGGGCTACATTGTCTCCAGCGAGGGCTTTGAGATGGACCCTGTGAAGGTTCAGGCTGTGCAGGAATGGCTTAGGCCTATTGGTTTGAAATCTATACAGAGATTTTTGGGTGTTGCCAATTATTATAGGAAATTCATTACGAATTTTTCTATAATTGTTAGCCTCTGACTGATCTAATCAGGAAAGGTGCGAATACGGCCCAGTGGACTACTGAGGCCATTGAAGCGTTTGAGTATCTCAAAGACAGGTTCAGTTCTGCCCCTATCCTTATGCAGCCTGATGAGACCAAGCCTTTTTTGGTCGAGGTCGATGCTTCATCGGTGGGGGTCGGAGCAGTTTTGTCTCAGGAGAACAAGGGTGGAGTACATCCTTGTGCCTTCTTTTCGAATTTTTTTTCGGAAACCGAACTGAATTATGATGTTGGAAATCAGGAGTTGCTGGCTATTAACCTCGCGTTTGAACATTGGTGTCATTTTTTGGAAGGCGCTAGATTTCCTATTCAGGTTTTCACAGATCATAAGAATTTGTTCTATCTGGATGCTGCCAAGCGCTTGAATGCCCGTCGAGCTAGGTGGGCACATTTTTTTTCTCGGTTTCATTTTTCTGTTACTTATATCCCTGATACTAAGAATGTTAAAGCCGATGCTTTATCTCGCAGCTTCTCTCCTATGGTCGGTGCCGAGGAGGAGGAGAGCATTTTACAGAAAGGAGTTGTGGTGGCGGCATTGGACTCCGTTTTAGAGAATGGGATTCTGAAAGCTCATGATGATGCCCCATCTAACACTCCCCATGTTCGTGCCTAGAGCCTTAAGGAGAGATTTGTTTGTGGAGTTTGAGTCTCGGTTGGCAGGTCATCCAGGAATTTCGGAGACTAAGAGACTTATCAGTTGCAGTTTTTGGTGGCCTGGATGGCAGAAGGAAGTCATCAAGTGGGTGCGTCAATGCACTGTGTGTGCTAGGTCAAAGGCTTCACATACTCCTGCTGCGGGGTTGCTTTGCCCTCTGGAGGTTCCTAGTGCGCCTTGGACGCATCTCATAATGGATTTTATTACTGATCTTCCTGTGTTCGAGGGTTTTACTGTCATCTGGGTGGTCGTGGACCATTTTAGTAAGATGTGTCATTTGGTTCCATTCATTAAGTTGCCATGCGCCAAGACACTCGCTAAGGCGTTTGTTAAGGAGATTGTCAAGCTCTATGGCGTTCCCACGGATATTGTTTCTGATAGAGGACCTCAGTTTGTGGCTCGCTTTTGGCGTGCTTTTTGTGACAGGTTGGGAGTCCATTTGTCATTTTCATCTGGTTATCATCCTGAGTCTAATGGACAGCCTGAAAGAAAGAACCAGGGTGTTGAACAGGTTTTTGCGTTGTTTTGTGGCGGACAATCAAGAGGTATGGTCTGAGTTTCTGCCTCTCGCAGAAATTGCTCTTAACAATCATACGTCCTTCTCTGCTGGGTGTTCTCCTTTTTTTTGTTGCACTGGCAGACATCCGTCTTTTGGTTCATTCTCCAAATTGGGGTCGGCGGTGCCGGAGAAGGAGAATTTTTCCGGCGATTTGGAGAGAGTTTGGACTAATGTACATTGCAACCTTCAAGAGGCTAACAAGAAGTATTTTGACAGGAAACGTAGGGAGGTTTTGTTTACTGTGGGTGACATGGTTTGGTTGTCCTCGAAGAACCTGCGGTTGAGGATTCCCTCTAAAAAACTGGGTCCTAAGTTTGTGGGTCCATTTAAAGTGCTTCAGGTTGTTAACCCGTCTGCTGTTAGGTTGGATGTCCCTACTTCCTGGAAGATTAATCCTGTGTTTCATGTTTCCTTGTTGAAAAACGGTGATGTATCTGATAGGGACGCCACTGTCACAGTTCCTCCTGTGATGGAAGACGGCGAATATGAAATTTCTCATCACTTGAATTCTAGATGGCATAGAGGAAGATTAAAGTATCTTGTCTCCTGAAAGGGTTTCGGTGCCGAAGACAACTCTTGGGTAAGGACGGATGATGTCTCTGCTCCTAGGCTTGTTAAAACTTTCCACAAGAGGTTTCCGGATAGGCCTGGGCCTGGAGGATCCGGAGGGTCCTCATAAAAGAGGGGGTACTGTTAGAACCCTCCTGTTTGTTTGGTGATGTGCATCTCTGTAATGAGGATAGGTGTTGACTAATGACATCAACACCCTATATAAGGTGTGCTTAATTATTAGGCAACTTCCTTTCCTTTGGCAAAATGGGTCAGAAGAGAGATTTGACAGGCTCTGAAAAGTCCAAAATTGTGAGATGTCTAGCAGAGGGATGCAGCAGTCTTGAAATTTCCAAACTTTTGAAGCGTGATCACTAGTGTTGAGCGAACATGCTCGACACTGCTCGGTACTCGCCCGAGCATCACGCTACTCGGGATGTTCGGCGAGCACCGAGCATTTCCGGGTTACTCGGGCGGGAGCTCGGGTCTCCGCCCTGCATGTTTGGCGCTCTTTACAGAGCCAATGAACATGCAGGGATTGCCAGTCAGTGTAATGCCGCAGCCATGCTGTTTGTGGGCATTACAGTGATTGGCTGGCCGCACAGCGTCACCTCGAGTATTTAAAACCGGGCGCCGCCATCTTGGACACAGTCGCTCCGGATCAGACAGTGTAGGGACAGCGCTGCTGATTTAGGGAGAGATATATCCTGCAAAATAGTTAGTGTAGGGTCTAGTGTTGAGCCACCCCCGTAGTGTTCGAGTTCGGTTCGGTTCGTCGAACACCCGTGTGTTCGCCGAACTGTTCGTCGAACTGTTCGTCGAACACCTTCGAACACCGTTAAAACCAATGGCAGGCAAACAAAAACACATAGAAACACATAGAAAACACCTTCAAAGGTGTCCAAAAGCTGACAAACTGCTCAGAAGACACAACTAACACATGGAACAGTGACAAGTACATATAGTCATGAGAAAAGAAAAGAGGTGGAGAAGTAAAAGGAGGGGGAGACACAGATATAGGCATGTCATGCCCTTCTAAAATCCAAAAAGTGAGAAGCCGACACGTTCAGTCCGCTCCTGCCCGTGCCACCTCCGTGTCGCCGGGTTTGTGCCAGAGCCGCGGTGAACCCTGACGGCCAGCCCCCCTCTCCCAATACTGGTGCCTGTCCGCTGGTGGGTCGAGCGAGCCCCCCTGTGGTGGAGGCAGCTCTAAGCTTTTTAATTTAAATTGTCTCTCTAATTTGAATGAATACACTTTAAATCCATTTACAAGGATCTATTGGAGGGCAAGTCTCATGCCAGCAGCCGCGTAATTCCAGCTCCAGTAGCGTCCACTAAAGCTGCTGCAGTTAAAAAGCTTTTATAAGGATCGAGCTCGGCTGTCCACCGCAAGGCATCCTACTGCCAGTCCCAGCCCCTATGCCTTGGGGTGCCTCCTGATGCTCTTCACTGAGTATCCCGTGGTCCTGAAGCATTTCCTTTGAAAAAATTAAGTGTCCAAACTACAGGTGGTGTAGCTTGCTTAACAGCCGGGATAATCCGCTGACTAGCAGACACTGCTACTAGGCACAAAGTATTTCCTGGGCTAGATGCAGTTAAAAATTTGTAATTAGATACTCTCGTTGGATGCTGAGAAAGCATTCCATAGAGTCTCCTGGCACGCCATATATGATTCTCTTAAAAAGCTTGGGGTAGGGGTCTAGGGGACCCTTTTATAGCCAAAATCACGGCCCTGTATCGCAATACGTCACCTAGGCTGAAGATAAATGGAACTGTAGCACCCTGAGGGCTCGGTTGCTACAGAGGTATTGCACCTCATCCAGAGGTGTGATATCTCACTCTCAGGTAAGGATGGAGTGTGGATCAGGACCCGACACCTGCATGCATTACACCACATTGCCGTGGGGCAGGGCGACCAATATGCCCCTGAGATGGGCACGACAGTCCCTGTCCCTGGCTGGAGTGGGGGGAGGGAACACTGAGGAAGGGGAACCCTGTAGTGCAGGAGCAGGGAGGAAGCAGTTCCTGGGTGCATTGAGAAGGGAGTATAAAAGGTGGGCACCATCTTAGTTCAGTGCAGAGAAGTCTGAGCAGAAGTGGCAGGGAGCAGGGGCTCTGCATGAGCTCTGCTCCGGAGGCGGGCCTAGTAACAGAGGCCCAGGCCTGGAAGAGGGAGAAGGAAGGAAGAGGAGCGAAGAAGGCTCCAGGAACGAAGGGATCCCAGGGGTGCGGACGGGCGAGTCGCCACCGCACGCCCGAATCCACCTGCATGGAGGGGTCAGGCCAAAGGGGGAGACCGGTCCCCGAAACTAGTGGAGGCAGGAAACGACCCTCAGCTAGAAACCGGAGGCTGTGACATTTTATGTGGCGCAGCCCCTCGCTACACCCGCTAGGAGGGCAGCACATAGGGACAGGGAAACTGGCGCCAAGTTTACCAAGAGGAGGCCCGAGGCAGCCGGACAGAAGGGTTGGTAAGAAAGGCCAGACAAAGGACACACAAAGGGGGTCCTGTGAAGCGCTCCAAAGTTATCTGGGAGTTGTCTGAGCCCCTCACCTGGTGAGCACAGTACGACGTGGGCAGCCGTTACCTGCAGACGTGGTCTGGATAATAAGAACTGTGAGTAAAGGCCCTGGACTGCATCACTGACTCCGTGTCGTTACTGCTGCTGCCCTGCACCATCACCCCCATCCTCCGCATACACTGCCCTGAGGCTATACTCCTCCCGTGGGGAGTTATGCTACGCTCTGCTGCACCCACAACACCAGCCTCAGCGGTCTGCCCTACAGCGGCGGTTCACTCTGACCGCAATCCACGGATGGCGTAGTCGGACATTTAAACATCAAAACCACATAAATAGTTCCGCCACTGGTTTGACCACCCTGAGCCACGGAACCGGGTCGCCGCCACGAAGACTACAACCACCAGCATCCACCAAAAAGGGTCCGGCTCCGGGTATCCCAAGGCCCAGGGGGTGCATCAGAACATTTTCATCACCTTTCACAATCACCAATGGGACAAGGCAGGGATGTCCTCTGTCCCCTCTCTTATACATCCTAGTGACGGAGCACCTGCTCTCATCAATTCGCCATAACCCCAATATTAGGTGGATTGAGGTGGGAGGCACCGAGTACAAGTGCTCTCTATTTGCTGATGATGTACTAGTATATATCACTCAATCACATATATCCATCCATGCTGTTATGGCTGAAATAGATCACTTTGTTACATGGTCAAATTTTAAAATCAATGCAGCGAAGTCTGAGGCCCTCGATGTCTCCCTCCCCAAATCCATATAGGATTCCATCCAGTCCAACTTTCCCTTTGCCTGGCCCTCACAGGGTATCAAATACTTAGGAATTCCTATTCATAGAGACCTCTCCCATCTATGTTATCTTAATTTTGGGCCCTTTATTGAACAACTCCATACAGACCACGGTTGGCAAGTTAGAACTGTAAGATTCACTACGTGAACCACTGGTGTTTTGTGGAAAAGCACATGTACACTGCGTTCCAAATTATTATGCAAAAAGTGTTTAGGAGTGATAAGGGAAGAATTTGTTTGTTTGTCAGTTAAACTCATTGATGGTGATGTGTGTCAGGGCTCTTTACATCACTGTAAGCAATTGCAGACACCTGTGCTAATTAGTTTGGCAGGTGTGTCCAATGAAAGGCAAGACTACTTAAGAAGGCTGTCTCACATTATTAAGCAGCCTACATGTTCTGCCAAAATGGGAAAGAAAAAGGATGTGTCGGCTGCTGAGAAGCAACAAATTGTGGAGTGTTTAGGTCAAGGCATGACTACAATCAACATTGTGCGATGATCAGGATGAAGTGTCTTGGCAATCAAGAAGTATGTAGCTGATTCACAGTACACACGTGTCCGTGCTGATAAGGGCAAATTGAGGACTCTTTCCTACAGGCAATTACGTCAGGTTAAAAGAGCAGCGGCAAAAAAGCCTTGTCATAGCAGCAGACAAGTTTTTGAAGCTGCTGGTGCCTCCAACGTCCCCCGAACAACAAGATGCAGGGTCCTTCAGAGGTTTGCAGCTGTGCATATGCCATCCTGTCGACCTCCTCTATCCACTTCACACAAGCAGAAACGGCTCCAGTGGGCCAAACATTACATGAAGACTGATTTCAAAACTGTTTTGTTCACGGATGAGTGCCGTGCAGCGCTCGATGGTCCAGATGGATGGAGTGGAGGATGGCTGGTTGATGGACACCCCACGCAAACACGGCTACAGCGCCAACAAGGAGGAGGTGGAGTAATGTTTTGGGCTGGAATCATGGGGAGAGAGATTGTCGGCCCCTTTAGGATCCCTGAAGGCGCTAAAGATGAACTCCATAATGTATGTGGATTTTCTCAAACAGCACTTCCTGCCATGGTTCAAGAAGAAGAACCATGTATTTCACAGCAAGATAATTTTTTTGCATGATAATGCACCATCTCATGCTGCACATAAAACATCTGCATCTCTGGCTGATATGGGCATAAAAGGGGACAAACTTATGGTGTGACCCCCATGCTCCCCTGACCTCTACCCCATTCAGAACCTCTGGAGCATCATCAAAAGGAGTGTCTATGATGGCGGGAGGCAGTTCACATCTAAGCAACAGCTCTGGGAGGGTATTCTGTCCTCATGCAAAACAATTGAAGCAGAAACCATCCAAAACCTGACAAATTCAATGGACGAGAGAGTTCAGAAGCTCCTTTCGAACAAGGGGTCCTATGTGAAAATGTAACATCACCTAGAATAAAGTTTTGAGTTGAAAACTGTTTGATTTCAGTTTCTAATAACCTGCTAATGCTTATAATTTCAAAAATGACCATTTTTTTGGTCTTTATTAAAATGAAAAGGTTGATCGAAAAGTTTGGGGGATCTAAGAGTGTGGCAACCCAGTAGTCATGATTACTTCGAATTCTGACAATATGAGGGTCATGTTGCAGGTAGTGCAGCAAGAAGGCACTTATGTGTCTTGCGCATCTCGGAGCCCCAAAATTATTTTCCGGGCTAGATGCAGCTAAAAATTATTATTAATTTTAAATCTGGTGGAGCTTAGTATAGATGGGCTAATAGGATCAGTGCTGCACACTGCTACAAAGCCCAAATTATTTTCCAGTCAAGATACAGATAAACATGATTAGTAATTTGAAAGCTTAAAACGGTTGGTAGGGTGATTTTAACCAATCATCAAGCTTTTACTCTCCCCAGGATGACACAGGGGTAGAAAAGTCGTTTCGGATCCATGATTTGTTCATCTTTATGAACGTGAGTCTGTCTACATTATCAGTGGAGAGCCGCGTGCTCTTATCTGTCAGCACACCACCAGCAGCGCTGAACACACGTTCAGACAGAACGCTGGCTGCGGGGCATGACAAGATCTCCAAGGCGTAAGTGGCTAGCTCCGGCCATTTATCCAGATTGGAAGCCCAAAAAGAGCAAGGGTCCAGTGACACAGTCATGGCTTCAATGTTTACTTGGAGATACTCCTGTACCATCGTCTCTAGGCGTTGACTATGTGTCAGACTTCTTGTCTCCTGTGGCCTTGCAAAGGATGGGCTAAAAAAGTGGTGAAATGATTCCGCAAAATTGATGTTACCAGCAGATACTGTGGTTCTGTTACGGTTTGAGTGCTGAACACTTGACGGTCCCATGGTTGGCAAGTTGGAACTGTGAGATTCACTACGTGCACCACTGGTGTTTTGTGGAAAAGCACATGTAAGATTCTGCAACAGTCTCTGCTGATACTCCTGCATGCGTGCATCCCTTTCTATGGCAGGAATAATTTCTGCAAATTTACTTTTGTACCGGGGATCTAACAGTGTGGCAACCCAGTAGTCAGGATTATTTCTAATTCTCACAATTCGAGGGTCATGTTGCAGGTAGTGCAGCAAGAAGGCACTCATGTGTGTTGCGCATCCAGGAGCACCAAGTCCCTGTTGTGTTGGTGGCGAGGTAACAATCATGCTTCCTTCCTCTGTCCTCTCCCCCCAACCTCGCACAACAGAAATGTGATCAAGGTCTCCCTCATCTGATGAGTCTTCCATCAGTTCGTCCTCCACTTCTTCCTGGGCTCCTGCACCTTCCTCACTAGTTTGGCTGCTACCATGCGCCCTGGTAAAACCATCTCCCCCACCCTCACATGCCTGCCGCCTTGGTGCTGCCGACCGTCTGGACCTTGCAGATGTTAGACCTTCCGCATACAACCAGGGCCGGCCTTAGGGTATATGGCGCCCTGTGCGAAATCCCTCTTGGCGCCCCCCCCCAAAGAAAAAAAATTAAACTCATGTAGGTGAAAACAACAAGTGCATTTTTTATTAATCAAATGATCAAGTAATAACAAGCAACAAAAGTTGAAAAGTTTTAAAGCCGCCACCACGATAAGGTAGACTCTTCTGGCAGGGCCCTACTCTAACCTATTAAAATTTTCTTAAAATATCCAATACTCTTTTTAGATATATTTTTATTTAGTTTTCTTTAAGGGAATGTGTCATATACATTTTTTTTTAAAAATGACCAATAATACCACATACAGGGAATACTGCCACACCATGACCAGACCACATATTACCACAACATAGTGACCGAATAATACCACACAGAAGGGGGAAAAACTGCCACACCATGACCAGACCACATATTACCACCACATTACTAATATTACCACCACATTACTAATATTACCATAAGTGTCATTATGCACGGGAGCTCTATACATGGTATGTATAATGTAAGTGTCCAGGTAATCTAGTGATCACCAGTGACATTATACACAGGAGCTCTGTATATAGTGTCAGTGTACAGGTAATACAGTGATCATCAGTGACATTATACACAGGAGCTCTGTATATAGTGTCAGTGTACAGGTAATACAGTGATCACCAGTGACATTATACACAGGAGCCCGGTACATAGTATATAGTGTAAGTGTACATGTAATACACTGACTCACTGGTGACGTCTCTAGGTGAAGTCCTTCAGCTACGCTTTTCTCCTTCATCCAGCACAGACCGCCATTACGTCTTCCAGCCAGGACTCGTCTCTGCATAAAATAACACAGTTATCTAGAGCACATTCCCCAACTTCTACATTACGCAGCTGAATACAGACGTGTATCCACCATCAATATATGGTTAGTTATTATACAACCTACCATTCCAAATATAAATTGTAATCCACCACGGTGCCCCCATTAACTGTAAATAGGCACTTAATATATAATTTAATTAGAACCTCTACTCTTTCCGCCAATTTGTTACCAGTTACACTCCTGCATCCGCAACGCCCCCTACTCTATACTTCCTGCTCCCCGCATTCATTATTTACATGCACCCCCTGCCCCAATTCATTATATCATGTCCTGCTCTCCCCACCCCATCATCATTTACTGTCCCCCACCCCACATTCATTATGTGCAGCTCATTATCCCCCTACTCCCAATTCCCCCATGTGCAGCTCATTTTCTCCCAATTCCCCCATGTGCAGCTCTCACCCCCCCATGTGCACATCTCTCATCCCCCTCCCCCACATGTGCCCCTCTCTCATCCCCCTCCCCCACATGTGCACCTCTCTCATCCCACTCCCCCACATGTGCACCTCTCTCATCCCCCTCCCCCACATGTGCACCTCTCTCATCCCCCTCCCCCACATGTGCACCTCTCTCATCCCCCCCATGTGCACATCTCTCATCCCCCTCCCCCACATGTGCACCTCTCTCATCCCCCTCCCCCACATGTGCACCTCTCTCATCCCCCTCCCCCACATGTGCACACCTCTCATCCCCCTCCCCCACATGTGCACCTCTCTCATCCCCCTCCCCCACATGTGCACCTCTCTCATTCCCCTCCCCCACATGTGCACCTCCCATTCCCCCCACTCCTAGTAAATTGTATTTAAAAAAAAAAAAAAACTTGTTATACTTACCCCCATGCGATCCCTGCAGAATCCTCGTCCAAATCGATGACACCAGGTTCTCCTGACTTCCGGTCATGTGACGGTGCCGTCACATGACCGGAAGTCAGAGAAATCATGACAGAGATGTTCCGGCCCCGGCGCTTAGCATGGGGCCGGGGGCCCCATGAGGAGAGAGACACACAAGAGGGGGGCCCCCAAGGGGGCCCCTACCGGCCGGGCCCCATACTGGAGTCAGGGCAGTCATGCCCTGATGGCGGCCCTGCTGGAGGCTGAAGGGGCCCCCTCTCCCTCGGGGCCCCCGTTCAATGAACCGGCTGCACGGGCGGTAGTTCCGCCCCTGTGTGTGAGGAGGAGAGAGTGCAGCGCGCCCGGGTCCCGGCCGGACATTTCAGAGCAGAGAGGGGGCGCCGGCGCCTGAGCACAGAAGAAACGCTGGGCGCTCCCTCTCTGCTCTTCCATAAGAAAAATACCGACGGGGAGGGAGCCAGCGCAGCGCCCCCCTTCACTCTCAAGTTTGAGGCGCCCTGTGCAGTTGCACAGCTGGCACGCCCCAAAGGCCGGCCCTGCATACAACTCCTCCTCCTCTACTTCCTCCAGCTCCTCTTGTGCCACCACCTGACTCCGAATTCTGTTTAACATGTGCTCCAGCATGTAAATCACCGGAATAGTCATGCTGATAATGGCATCGTCAGCACTAAACATCTTCGTCGCCATTTCAAAACTGTGCAGAAGGGTGCATAGGTCCCTGATCTGAGACCACTCCTCCAGCGTGATTTGCCCCACCTCCGGATCTCGTTGGCCCAGGCTATACGTCAGAACGTATTGCACCAGGGCTTGTCGGTGCTGCCACAGTCGCTGCAACATGTGCAGAGTTGAATTCCACCGGGTAGGCACATCGCATTTTAGCCGGTGAAGTGGCAGGCCCAACGACTTCTGTAGAGATGTAAGTCGCTGAGCTGCGGGATGCGAACGGCGGAAGTGAGCACACAGCGACCGTGCCCTCTGCAGAAGGCCATCTAGTCTGGGATAGTGGGCTAAAAATTGCTGGACAACCAGGTTCAACACGTGAGCCATACAAGGCACGTGTGTGACATTGCCCCGGCGAAGGGCCGCACCCAGGTTTGCAGCATTGTCGCACACGGCCTTCCCTGGTTTCAGGTCCAGTGGAGACAACCATTCATGAAATTGGTTCTCCAGAGCTGACCACAACTCCTCAGCTGTGTGACTCACATTTCCCAGACATTTCAAAGTAAAAACCGCCTGATGACGTTGAGCCCTACTGCCAGCATAGTAAGGAGGTGTGCAGGATCCCTTCTGCGCAGTTAGAAAGCTTGTGGCATGACCAGACAGGCTTTGGGTGAAGGTGGAAGACCGAGAGGAGGTTGAGGAGGCAGAAGCAGTGGAGGAACTTTGACATAAAGAGGATTGACGCACAACTCGTGGGGACGGCAAGACTTGGACAGCAGCCCCTTGTCCTGCTGTCACCATAGTTACCCAGTGCCCAGTCAGCGACATGTAACGCCCCTGTCCATGCCTACTCGTCCAAGTGTCTGTGGTGAAATGCACCCTGTCACACACAGAGTTTCTCAAAGAAGCGGTGATGTTCTGTGCGACATGCTGGTGGAGCGCAGGCACACCTTTCTTTGAGAAGTAGTGCCGACTGGGCATCTGGTACTGGGGCACTGCGACGGACATAAGGTCTCGAAAATCCTCTGTGTCCACCAGGCGGAAAGGCAGCATTTCTGTAGCCAAGAGCTTGCAGATGGTGAAATTCAACCTCTTAGCTTTCTCATGGCTAGGAGGAAATGGTCTTTTACTTGTCCACATCTGAGGGACCGAGGGCTGGCTATTGTGCTTAGACGGGGTTGATAAGGGTGTCCCCGGCAAACTGCCGGTCTGTGAGGAAGATGCAGGCGGACATGTTAGGTTGCCTTGATCCAAAGGTCGTGCTATCGATGTCGGACAGCGCTCAACACCAGCTGGTGTTACCACCTCCAAAGAAAATGATGACCTGCCAATCACGCTGGCTGTTGCGGGTAAAGAGGTGGCAGGTCTGCGCCCCAAAACAGGTGTGACTGCTGTCCCCCCAGTCACAGAGGATGAAGAGGCCGCGGATGCACAAGATATGGCAGACGGTGGTTGGCCCGGCCGGCTAGGCTGCATTGTAGCACACTGAGCTTCCCACTGCAACTTATGCTTCATGTCCATGTGCCGGTTCATGCATTAAGTACTCAAACTATGTATTTTTTGGCCTCTACTTAGCTTTTGCTGACAAATGTTACAGATAACACGAGTTGGGTCATCTTTATCGATCTGAAAAAATGCCCAGGCTATGCAAGGCTTAGCACCCATGCGACCTGAAGAGCCACCACGACTTGTGGTGAGAGGCAGAGTTGTGTTTGAGGATGCAGTTGTTGACGTGCTTCCAGTACTACGTCTCTGTCCAGGAAGGCGCAACCTGACCTCGTCGTCACTAGCATCTTCCTCCACCTCCTCTGCTGACCTCATCTCTTGGCTGACTGTGGGTTGACAGTAAGTGGGATCTCCAACTTCATCATCATCACCCTGTGCGTTATCACACTCGTCGTCCTCAGAGCCAACCTGTTCCTGCCCTGACAAAAAACTAAAGTTGTCGCTCCAATCAGGTATTTGAGTCTCATCATTGTCTTCCTCATTGTCTCCACCAACAGGAGTTACAGTTTGGGAATGAGGGTCTACATTATGGTCAGAACCTTCTGCGTCTGGTCCTGGATCCGATTCATAAAGATTCTGGGCATCAGTGCAGATCATTTCCTCGTCTGGATTCACAGAAGCGCTGGAGTCGACCTCTGATTCCCAGGCTATAGTATGAGTAAACAGCTCTGCAGACTCAACCATCTGTTCTACCTCAAACTAATTCACAACTCTGGAGTTGTTTGCACAAAAAAACAATGGATGGGAACCGAGCAGAGCTGAGTGGCCAAACTGTGGTATTAGGCCAAAACTATTGGCTGGGTTAGATGCAGAAAAAAATTATATTCAATTTGCAACCTGATGGAGGTCAGTATAGCTGGACTAATAGATAAAGTCCCACACACAGCTAGAAGCCCAAATATTTTTTCAGAGGTAGATGCAGAAAAAAAATATATTCAGTTTGCAACCTGATGGAGGTCAGTATAGATGGACTAATAGAGAAAGTCCCACACACTGCTAGAAGGCCAAATATTTTTTTCAGAGCTAGATGCAGACAAAAAATTATTTTTAATTTGCAACCTGATGGAGGTCAGTATAGATGGACTAATAGAGAAAGTCCCACACACTGCTAGAAGGCCAAATATTTTTTCAGAGCTGGATGCAGATAAAAATTATTTTTAATTTGAAACCTGATGGAGGTCAGTATAGATGGACTAATAGAGAAAGTCCCACACACTGCTAGAAGGCCAAATATTTTTTCAGAGCTAGATGCAGAAAAAAATTATATTCAGTTTGCAACCTGATGGAGGTCAGTATAGATGGACTAATAGAACAAGTCCCACACACAGCTAGAAGCCCAAATATTTTTTCAGAGGTAGATGCAGATAAAAATTATTTTTAATTTGCAACCTGATGGAGGTCAGTATAGATGGACTAATAGAGAAAGTCCCACACACTGCTAGAAGGCCAAATATTTTTTCAGAGCTAGATGCAGACAAAAAATTATTTTCAGTTTGCAACCTGATGGAGGTCAGTATAGATGGACTAATAGAACAAGTCCCACACACAGCTAGAAGCCCAAATATTTTTTCAGAGGTAGATGCAGAAAAAAATTATATTCAGTTTGCAACCTGATGGAGGTCTGTATAGATGGATTAATAGAACAAGTCCCACACACAGCTAGAAGCCCAATATTTTTTCAGAGGTAGATGCAGAAAAAAAATATATTCAGTTTGCAACCTGATGGAGGTCAGTATAGATGGACTAATAGAGAAAGTCCCACACACTGCTAGAAGGCCAAATATTTTTTCAGAGCTAGATGCAGACAAAAAATTATTTTTAATTTGCAACCTGATGTAGGTCAGTATAGATGGACTAATAGAGAAAGTCCCACACACTGCTAGAAGGCCAAATATTTTTTCAGAGCTGGATGCAGATAAAAATTATTTTTAATTTGCAACCTGATGGAGGTCAGTATAGATGGACTAATAGAGAAAGTCCCACACACTGCTAGAAGGCCAAATATTTTTTCAGAGCTGGATGCAGATAAAAATTATTTTTAATTTGCAACCTGATGGAGGTCAGTATAGATGGACTAATAGAGAAAGTCCCACACACTGCTAGAAGGCCAAATATTTTTTCAGAGCTAGATGCAGACAAAAAATTATTTTCAGTTTGCAACCTGATGGAGGTCAGTATAGATGGACTAATAGAACAAGTCCCACACACAGCTAGAAGCCCAAATATTTTTTCAGAGGTAGATGCAGAAAAAAATTATATTCAGTTTGCAACCTGATGGAGGTCTGTATAGATGGATTAATAGAACAAGTCCCACACACAGCTAGAAGCCCAATATTTTTTCAGAGGTAGATGCAGAAAAAAAATATATTCAGTTTGCAACCTGATGGAGGTCAGTATAGATGGACTAATAGAACAAGTCCCACACACTGCTAGAAGCCCAAATATTTTTTCAGAGGTAGATGCAGAAAAAAATTATATTCAGTTTGCAACCTGATGGAGGTCTGTATAGATGGATTAATAGAACAAGTCCCACACACAGCTAGAAGCCCAATATTTTTTCAGAGGTAGATGCAGAAAAAAAATATATTCAGTTTGCAACCTGATGGAGGTCTGTATAGATGGACTAATAGAACAAGTCCCACACACTGCTAGAAGGCCAAATATTTTTTCAGAGCTAGATGCAGAAAAAAATTATATTCAGTTTGCAACCTGATGGAGGTCAGTATAGATGGACTAATAGAACAAGTCCCACACACTGCTAGAAGCCCAAATATTTTTTCAGAGCTAGATGCAGAAAAAAATTATATTCAATTTGCAACCTGATGGAGGTCAGTATAGATGGACTAATAGAATGATGCTATGCCCAAAAGATTTTACTTCACTAGGTGCAGTAAAAAAATTGGTATTCTATACACAGGTGGTATATCTTGCAACACAGATAGGCTACTCCACTGACTAACACACTCTGCAATAGGCCAAAAAGGATTAGCTTTGCTAGATTCAGCCAAATGCTGTGAAAAAAACTTGCACAGCACTGGCACAGACCTGCCTGGCAAAAACTGATAGGAACTGATGTAACCTAGTCCTGAAAAGGACTCCAATTACAATTAGTCTTTACTCCCACAATCTATCTATTTAAGAGCACAGACCTGCCTGATAAAAGTCGTAGGAAATGCTGTAACCTAGTCCTTAAAAGGACTGCAATCACAACTATTCCCTACTCCCAAGCTATCTGTAGATTTGTGCGAAAATTGGCTTGAAATTAACAAGGTATAGCGCACACAGCAACAGCGGTGCCGTCTAACACGCAGCTGCAGCAGTGAGAAAATGGTGGCGACGGGGAAAATGGCTTGGTTTTATAGGGCAAGGACATGTGACATACACTGCCAATGACACATGCCCTTGCTTGTGTGAAAAAAGCACTTCGCTCCGTGTGTGCGCTGCTGATAGGCTGACAGATTGCACCTCCCCACTGTAAATGCGGGAAAGAGAAAAAAAAATGGAGATCTTCATTGTTCCTGCAGAGATCCATCCCCTGCCCCTCCCCCCACCCCGCTGTACACTCAAACTGCGTATTAACATTAATTTTCATCATTACTGAGAAAAAATCCAGTTATGATTTTGGTGCACGAACAGTTATCGAACATAACCTCGAACAGCCGAATTTTTCTCAAATCGTTCGTGTTCGCCGAACGGCTCGAACACCGCCCAAAACAGCTCGAATTTGAGATTGGCGAACAGTTCGAGTAGAACAACGCTCATCTCTAGTAGGGTCTGTAAAGGCTGCCAGATCAAACAAACAGTCCTTCTCAGGACTCCTGTTGCTGAAATTGCTGGACTTAGCTCCAGGTCCCGGGGACCAGGAAAAATCCTTTTTTTTTATCTAAATCCTCTTTTTTTTTTCCTCCTTCACAATGTACAAATACCCATCTTATTAACCTTTTGGTGCCCCCCCTCCAAAAAAAAAAAGTGTGCCTCTGATTTTTCAGACACAAATATATCTGTTGAAAATAGTCTGGTGTAGGCCAGAGAAATAGAAGTGTGGTTTTGCAGTTCTATGGGCCATTTGTATCTAAAAAAAACAGTTTGAGTGTGTCGCTCACTGTTCAGCCGCAAATATATATATATTTTAAAAAGCCTGGTATACACCAGTAAATTATTACTGTGGTTTTGATGTTCCACGGTAAAACATCTCTATTATCCTGTTTTTGGCATTTTTTGCTGTATAAAAATAATAATAGTGTCTCCCTGATTTTTCAGACACAAATATATCTGTTGAAAATAGTCTGGTGTAGGCCAGAGAGACAGAAGTGTGCTTTTGCTGTTCCACGGTAAAAAATCTCTATTATCCTGCTTTTTGCATTTTTTGCTGTAAAAAAAAAAAAAAATAGTGTCTCCCTGATTTTTCAGACACAAATATATCTGTTGAAAATAGTCTGGTGTAGGCCCGAGAAATACAAGTGTGGTTTTGCAGTTCCATGGTACAAACCTCTGTATTATCCACTTTTGGGCCATTTGTATCTAAAAAAAACAGTTTGAGTGTGTCGCTCACTGTTCAGCCGCAAATATATATATATTTTAAAAAGCCTGGTATACACCAGTAAATTATTACTGTGGTTTTGATGTTCCACGGTAAAACATCTCTATTATCCTGTTTTTGGCATTTTTTGCTGTATAAAAATAATAATAGTGTCTCCCTGATTTCTCAGACACAAATATATCTGTTGAAAATAATCTGGTGTAGGCCAGAGAGACAGAAGTGTGCTTTTGCTGTTCCACGGTAAAAAATCTCTATTATCCTGCTTTTTGCATTTTTTGCTGTAAAAAAAAAAAAAATAGTGTCTCCCTGATTTTTCAGACACAAATATATCTGTTGAAAATAGTCTGGTGTAGGCCAGAGAGACAGAAGTATGCTTTTGCTGTTCCACGGTAAAAAATCTCTATTATCCTGCTTTTTTCATTTTTTGCTGTAAAAAAAAAAAAAAAATAGTGTCTCCCTGATTTTTCAGACACAAATATATCTGTTGAAAATAGTCTGGTGTAGGCCCGAGAAATACAAGTGTGGTTTTGCAGTTCCACGGTACAAACCTCTGTATTATCCACTTTTGGGCCATTTGTATCTAAAAAAAACAGTTTGAGTGTGTCGCTCACTGTTCAGCCGCAAATATATATATATTTTAAAAAGCCTGGTATACACCAGTAAATTATTACCGTGGTTTTGATGTTCCACGCTAAAACATCTCTATTATCCTGTTTTTTGCATTTTTTGCTGTATAAAAATAATAATAGTGTCTCCCTGATTTTTCAGACACAAATATATCTGTTGAAAATAGTCTGGTGTAGGCCAGAGAGACAGAAGTGTGCTTTTCCTGTTCCACGGTAAAAAATCTCTATTATCCTGCTTTTTGCATTTTTTGCTGTAAAAAAAAAAAAAAAATAGTGTCTCCCTGATTTTTCAGACACAAATATATCTGTTGAAAATAGTCTGGTGTAGGCCAGAGAGACAGTAGTGTGCTTTTGCTGTTCCACGGTAAAAAATCTCTATTATCCTGCTTTTTGCATTTTTTGCTGTAAAAAAAAAAAAAAAATAGTGTCTCCCTGATTTTTCAGACACAAATATATCTGTTGAAAATAGTCTGGTGTAGGCCCGAGAAATACAAGTGTGGTTTTGCAGTTCCACGGTACAAACCTCTGTATTATCCACTTTTGGGCCATTTGTATCTAAAAAAAACAGTTTGAGTGTGTCGCTCACTGTTCAGCCGCAAATATATATATATTTTAAAAAGCCTGGTATACACCAGTAAATTATTACTGTGGTTTTGATGTTCCACGGTAAAACATCTCTATTATCCTGTTTTTGGCATTTTTTGCTGTATAAAAATAATAATAGTGTCTCCCTGATTTTTCAGACACAAATATATCTGTTGAAAATAGTCTGGTGTAGGCCAGAGAGACAGAAGTGTGCTTTTGCTGTTCCACGGTAAAAAATCTCTATTATCCTGCTTTTTTCATTTTTTGCTGTAAAAAAAAAAAAAATAGTGTCTCCCTGATTTTTCAGACACAAATATATCTGTTGAAAATAGTCTGGTGTAGGCCCGAGAAATACAAGTGTGGTTTTACAGTTCCACGGTACAAACCTCTGTATTATCCACTTTTGGGCCATTTGTATCTAAAAAAAACAGTTTGAGTGTGTCGCTCACTGTTCAGCCGCAAATATATATATATTTTAAAAAGCCTGGTATGCACCTGTAAATTATAACTGTGGTTTTGCTGTTCCACGATAAAAAATCTCTTTTATTCAGGTTTTGGTCGTTTTTTCCGTAAAGAAAAACAGTAGTGTCTCCTGACTGTTGTGACACAAAAATATATCTGTTGAAAATAGTCTTGTGTAGGCCCGACATCTCAGTGTGGTTTCACAGTTCCACGGGTCAAATCGCTGTACTATCCAGTTTTGGACCTTTGGTATCTAAAAAAAAAGCAGTTTGAGTGTGTCGCTCACTGTTCAGCCGCAAATATCTCTATTTAAAAAAGTGTGGTATACCCCAGTAAACAATAACTGTGGTTTTCCTCTTCCACGGTTCTAATCTACTCTTTATTACCCTTTTTCCATTGATAGTGCAAGTGTAAGCTATTTTACTTCATTTACAATGGGCAAGGCGCGTGGCAAGGGACGTGGAAGTGGACGTTCTGGTGATGGTTCGTGCAGAGGACGGGGCCGTGGCCAAGGTGAAAATGTGCCACAACCAACAGCCACATCTTCTCGCTCCCACTTCTTGACCGAATTACTAGGGAAGCACAGAACAACACCAGTATTGAGAACTGATCAGTGTGAACAGGTTATTAATTGGATAGAAGACAATACTTCCAGTTACCTGGGCACCACCACCTCCGGTCTGTCTTCCACACGGTCAACTCTTAGTAGCCGTGAGTCTCGACCGTATACTCCTCCTCACCCTGATGCTCCTTCCTCCCACCATGCCGAGTGTCGTCAGACAGCAAGTGATCCCACACTTGGACACTCTGAAGAGCTGTTCACTGGTCCATTTCCATATTTGGGCCCCTCGCCTGATACGCTTGAAGTGGTGGAAGAGGAGATCCCATGTTGCGATGCCCAAATATTTGAACAGCCACGGCCACAGGAAGTCGACGTTGGCAATCTGTCACAAGAGGTGGACGATGACGAGACACAATTGCCAGGAAGTGAGGAGGAGGATCGTGGTGCGCAAGTGGAAGAGGAGGAGGTGGTGGATGATCTAGTAACTGACCCAACGTGGAAGGAGGACATGCAGAGTGAGGCCAGCAGCACACAGGGGGAGGGAGGCCGAGTACCCCAACCGGCAGGAAGAAGCAGTGTGGTGGCCGCAGACAGAAGGCAGGCAACCGTTCCCCGTAACACCAACACGAGGGACGTTGCCAGTACAAGCGGTAGGTCTTCCAGAGTCTGGAATTTTTTTAAAGACTCTGCTGATAACCCCAAAAAGGCCATATGTTCCACCTGCCATGCCAGCATCAGCAGGGGTGACAAAACTACCAGCCTGACCACCACCAGCATGATCAGGCACATGGCAGCAAAGCACCCGACTTTGTGGGGCGAAACCCAGGGTCCACGACCAGTGTCAGCGGGTGTCACCACTGCTTCTTCCACTGTTGTGCGTGCAATAGAACCCCCTGTTGTGTGTGCAAGGCAATCCCCTGTCCATACTGCATGTAAAGATGCCCCCTCCTCTCAATCTTCACTTGTTATGGCAGTTTCTCAAGAAACAGCATCAACGTCCACGTCCACGTCCCACCGCAGCGTTCAATTGTCCATATCCCAGACCTTTGAACGAAAGCGGAAATTCGCAGCTAACGCCCCACAGGCCACAGTCCTAAATTCGTACATTTCACGACTGCTTGCATTGGAAATGCTGCCTTTTAGGCTGGTGGAGACGGAATCCTTCCGCAATCTTATGGCAGTGGCCGTCCCTCGGTACTCGGTCCCCAGCCGACACTATTTTGCCCGGTGTGCCATCCCCGCACTACACAAGCACGTGTCCCAAAGCATCTGCCGTGCCCTCAACAACGCAGTTACTGGGAGAGTCCACCTGACAACGGACACGTGGACAAGTGCTTGTGGCCAGGGACGGTACATCTCTCTGACGGCACACTGGGTAAACATAGTGGAAGCCGGGACCCAGTCGGACCTTGGGACGGACACATCCTCCCCACACCGAGGATTGCGGGCCCTATGTCAGTCAGAGTTGCCCCCACAGTGTACAGCTCCTGCGCATCCTCCTCCTCCTCCTCCTCCTCATGTTCAGCCTCCATCTCAGATATCACCACATCAGTTACAAGCTGGAAGCATTGCAGTACTGCCTCCGCCAAGCGGCAACAGGCTGTGCTGAAACTCATAAGCTTAGGTGATAAACCTCACACTGCTTGTGAGTTGTGGACAGCTGTGAAAGAGCAGGCAGATCTCTGGCTGAGACCGCTGAACCTACATCCCGGCATGGTCGTGTGTGACAATGGCCGTAACCATGCCTGGCTCATGTGCTTAACCTCGTGGTTCAGCGGTTTCTTAAATCGTACCCCGAGTTGCCAGATCTGCTCGTGAAAGTACGCCGCCTGTCAGCTCATTTTCGCAAGTCGGCTACAGCTTCCGCCGCCCTTGCTGTGTTGCAGCAGCGTTTGCAGCTTCCGGCACACCGACTGGTGTGTGATGTCTCCACACGTTGGAACTCTACCCTCCACATGTTGCAAAGGATTTGTGAGCAGAAGAGAGCAGTTGTGGAGTACCAGCTGCAACAAGGCCGTCGATATTCAGGTCAGACTCCACACATAAGACCTCAGGAGTGGACCTGGATGTCTGACATATGTACCATCCTGACAAACTTTGAGGAGGCCACCAAGATGGTGAGTGGCGATGACGCCATCATTAGTGTCAGCATCCCACTTGTCTGTCTTTTGCAACGCTCTCTGCAGAGAATTAAAGAGGAGGCATTGCAGCCAGAGTATGATGAGATGGATCAAGAAGCCGTAGCGGGCGATTACACACAGCCCAGCCTCATCTCATCCCAACGTGCATTGGGGGACAATGAGGGAGAGGAGGAGGAGGAGGAAGAACAGGAGCTGCTATCATGCGTTGTAGACGGTAGTACCTGTACAAGTGTCATACCGTCGGTTCAGCGTGGGTGGCCTGAGGACAGGGGGGAGGAGGAAGAGGAGGAGGAGGAGGAGAGCATGGTCAGTCGTCATCTTGGTGAGGACACAGAAATCTTGTCCGTTACCAGTCTGGCACGCATGGCTGACTTTATGTTACGCTGCCTTAACCGTGACCCTCGCGTTGTCAAAATGTTGGGTGATAGTCATTACTGGTTGGTGACACTTGTAGACCCCCGCTACAAGGAGAACTTTCACTCTCTTATTCCTGAGGTGGAGAGGTCTACAAAAATGGGGCAATACCAGAAGGCCCTTGCTGCAGAACTCTTAAAAAAATTCCCATCTGAACACGCTAGCGGCAGAGGTCACAGTTCGTTGCCCAACCAAGGCGTACAGGCGAGAGAGATACAACTCCAATCCAGCAGAGGCAGGGGAACACTGTCAACGTTCTGGGACAGTTTTCTGACACCCGCCCAGCTTACAGACCCTGAGGCGCGGGGTACTCTCACAAGGAGTGGAAAGTTTCAAAAGATGGTGAGGGAGTACCTTGCCGATCGTACCTGCGTCCTCCGTGATTCCTCTGTGCCTTTTAATTATTGGGTATCCAAGCTGGACACTTGGAATGAACTCGCTCTGTACGCCTTGGAGGTCCTGGCCTGCCCTGCCGCTAGCGTGTTATCGGAGCGTGTTTTTAGTGCCGCTGGGGGAATTATAACTGATAAGCGCACTCGCCTGTCAACTGACAATGCTGACAAGCTGACCCTTATCAAAATGAACAAGGGCTGGATTGGGCTAGACTTCTCATCACCACCAAATGACAGCAGAGTAACATAAAGTCAAATCCACTGTGTTATTTCGGGAGGTGTATTCCCATGCATCGCTTCACACCCACACATGGGTATACGCTTCCTCATTTCGGCTGTTTTTTGCTCTTCTCCTTATCCTCAGCCTCCACGACCACTATACCACCAGGGTGACCGTGGTCCATGTTGCCAGCATTGCAAGTTCCTCTGTCCTAATTTTTGGCAGCTTTTGCTTGGAAGGCATAGGCAAAGACTATGGGAGACCCACTCCCCAATAATGGGAATAATGTTTTTAATATGCTGTACTGCATGGCTCTTGTAAGGGACATTGCAAGTTCCCCCTTCCTAATTTTTGGCAGCTTTTGCTTGGAAGGCATAGGCAAAGACTATGGGAGACCCACTCCCCAATAATGGGAATAATGTTTTTAATATGCTGTACTGCATGGCTCTTGTAAGGGGCATTAAAATCGTCTTGTTAAGCTACTGTGACCTCCACGTCTCTTCCAAGGGTCGTTAATATTGTCTTTTTATTCCACTGCGACCTCCACCACTCTTCCAAGGGGCATTAAAAGCGTCTTGTTAAGCTACTGTGACCTCCACGTCTTTTCCACAGGGCGTTGATATTGTCTTTTTATTCCACTGTAACCCCCACCACTCTTCCAAGGGGCATTGATATTGTCTTTTTATTCCACTGCGACCTCCACCACTCTTCCAAGGGGCATTAAAACCGTCTTGTTAAGCTACTGTGACCTCCACGTCTCTTCCACAGGGCATTGATATTGTCTTTTTATTCCACTGTAACCTCCACCACTCTTCCAAGGGGCATTAAAACTGTCTTGTTAAACCACTCTGAACTCCATGTCTCTTCCAAGGGGCATTAAAACCATCTTGTTAAGCTACTGTGACCTCCACATCTCTTCCAAGGGGCATTAAAACTGTCTTATTAAACCACTCTGAACTCCACGTCTCTTCTAAGGGGCATTAAAATCGTCTTGTTAAACCACTCTGAACTCCACAGCTCTTCCAAGGGGCATTGACATGTTGTTTTTAATTACCTCTAACCTCCACGACTCTTGCAACGGGCATTGCATTTCCTCCTAATTTTTGTCAGCTTTTGCTTTTCAATGCATAGGCGAACACTAAGGGAGACCCACTCCCCAATAATGGGTAGAAGGTTTTTAATACGCTGTATCCACGTCTGTTTCAAGGGGCATTGCAGTGCCTAATAATTTTTGGAAAGCCTTCCATTCCCTGATTAGGCCAACAGTGTACAGGAGACCCAGTTGCTATAAATGGAAAAAATGGTTTAGTTAAGGCCCTCTGACCTCCATGTCACTTCCAAGGGGCATTGGAGTGCCTCGAAATTTTTGGTAGGCATTGCATTCACTGTATGCCTTATAACTGTGTAGCTGAACCGCTCCTTTTGGTACAGAAACATATCCTACAAGACATGTGTGGTTGGCTGGCCTGATATTGATGTGAATGGTCCCTGTTCCTCCTGCTCTTTCTCCTTTGCCACCACCTCATCCATCATTCATCACCTGAAGCTTTGTTTTAACGGGAGTCATAGAACTGGGATAGTAGCAGGAAAACATCCAGCAATCCTCGAAGGAGGTAGAATATGCGCCAAAACGCTGACCACCTCAGGCCTAGCTGCTACTACATACATGCGCTTGCATTCCAAGGAACAGAAAGCTAAGGAGGTGGATGGCCTCATGATCATGAATAATTTAGTCGTTGTGTAGGAGGCCGACCACTGCTGCTGTCTACCTTCTGAACTTTGTGTTGAAGCCTGATTGACCCAGGACCCGCAATCCTCTATGTCTGGAGGACGTGTTGCATCCCAGTGTCCAACTGTGTCCCGGCTTCCACAATATTAACCCAGTGTGAAGGCGTCAGTGAGATGGACCATTCCTGGCCACATTCACTTGTCCACGTGTTTGTGGTTAGGCTGTCCTTCCCACTAAATGCACTGGGGAGGGCACAGGTAATGTTTTGGTATGCGCGCTTGTGTATAAGGCGCACCGGGACAAATAGGGGCGGCTGGGGACTGTTTATGGACACCCGGCCACCCCCACGCGGCTGGGGACTGTGTGTGGGCACCCGGCCGCGGGGCGGCTGGGGACTGAGTATGGACACCCGGCCGCCCCCTGGCGGCTGGGGACCAAGCGTGGACACCCGGCCGCCGGGCGGCTGGGGACTGAGTATCAATACCAGGCTACCGACGCAGCCATGACGTGGTGGCCAGATTCCACCTCCACATGCCTAAAAGGCCCAATTTCAAGTGCAAGCAAGCTAGCAGTATGGTATTGCAGCCTGGGGGTGGGTGGGTGGCAGGCTGCATACTTGCGCTTGTATTGCAAGTTATGGGGGAGGTACAATTGAACACTGCCCTGGGACAAGGACTTGCACGGGGATAGTTGCAAGTCTGCATCTTCTGATGCGGCAAGGATCACTTCTGATGGGCACACTTTTAGGCAGTGACCTGGGTGTCAGAGATGCTTCCAGGGGTCTTCCCCATGCTGTTCCCATGTCTTTTTAGCACTGTATGCATGTGTCACACAGCACATGGCCAGATAAGGTTGTAAAATGTTAAAATGACATTTCCCGGTGAATGCATTTGTCACGGTTGAAAGCAATACAAACGTGCAAAAACGCATAAAAAATGCTACTTGTGAACATAGCCCAAGGTGTGGAGGAGTATTTTTGTTTTTGGTTATTTATTTTACCTTATACACAAGTCTTTACCCTGGAAAGGATGTTCCTTAACCCCTTTCCGACCTGGTCAGTAATAGTACGCACCAGGTCGGGAAGGCCGGTTCAGCGGGGGCTCCGGCGGTGAGCCCGCACTGAAGCGAGCACATGTCAGCTGATTATTGGAATCGCAATCCACCCGCGGCGGTTAACATGTTAAACCTCTGACAGTGGCATTTAACTCGCGCTTCCGGGAGTCCTAAGCCCCGCCCATCAGTGACCCCGTCACGTGATCGCGGGTCACCAATGGGTGGGCATGACAACTCAGGGTCTGCAGCAGACGCCTGTGGTTGTCATGTCTCAATTGCTATGAGCGCCACCTAGTGGTCAGCGCTCATAGCAAGTGAGCATTTCTCCTGCATACAAGCGATCTGCTCATCGTTTGTATGCAGTAGAAGCAATCAGACAACTGCTCTCCTCTGTAGACTATAGAAGCAAGCAGAAAGTGTAAAAAAAAAGTTTTTAAAAAAAGAAAAAAAAGAAAAAATATATAAAAGTTTAAGTCACCCCCCTTTCGCCCCATTCAAAATAAAATATATATATATATAAAAAAAAAAACACATACACATATTTGGTATCGCCGCGTTCAGAATCGCCCGATCTATCAATATAAAAGAAGAATTAATACAATCAGTAAACGGCGTAACGAGAAAAAAATTTTAAACGCCAGAATTAAGTTTTTTTGGTCGCTACAACTTTGCAATAAAATGCAATAACGGGCGATCAAAACATCGGATCTACCCCAAAATGGTATCAATAAAAACGTCAGCCCGGCACGCAAAAAATAAGCCCTCACCTGGCCACAGATCCCGAAAAATGGAGAAGCTAAGGGTCTCGGAAAATGGCGTCATTTTTTTTTGTTTTTTTAGCAAGCTTTGGATTTTTTTTTCACCACTTAAATAAAAAAGAACCTATACATGTTTGGTGTCTATGAACTTGTAACAACCTGGAAAATAATGATGGCAGGTCAGTTTTAGCAATCTGTGAACGTGGTAAAAAAAGGACACAAAAAACAACTGTGGAATTGCATTTTTTTTGCAGTTTCACTGCACTTGGAATTTTTTTCCCATTTTCCAGCACACGATATGGTAAAACCAGTGATGGTGTTTAAAAGTACAACTCGTCCCGCAAAAAATAAGCCCTCACATGGCCATATTGAACGAAAATTAAAAAAGTTCTGGCTCTGGGAAGAAGGGGAGCAAAAAAGGAAAACACAAAAACAGAAAGACCCATGGTCGTTAAGGGGTTAACATATTTCACAGGAAAGCACTTTCACTTTCATTTTTGAACGTTTTATTGTGAGCCTGTAAAAGTGGCTTAATACCTCTGACCACGTTGTTGACAGCAGTGACCTGGGGGTCAGAAATGCTTCCAGGGGCGATCCCCATGCTGTCCCCATGTCATTTGAGCGCTGTCACTATCATTTTGGGCACTTTTTAGGCTTTCTACAGACTGCTGGGGGAGCCGCCGCAAAAATGTTCGGGTCTCCCATAGACTAACATTGGGCTCGTTGCTCGGGTCGAGCACCCGAGTATCACAGTGAGCTCGGCCCGAGCTTCGAGCACCCGAGCATTTTAGTGCTCGCTCAACACTAGTGATCACCGAACAATCAAGCGTTTCATGGCAAATAGCCAACAGGGTCGCAAGAAGTGTGTTGGCCAAAAAAGGTGCAAAATAACTGCCCATGAATTGAGGAAAATCAAGCGTGAAGCTGCCAAGATGCCATTCGCCACCAGTTTTGCCATATTTCAGAACTGTAACGTTACTGGAGTATCAAAAAGCACAAGGTGTGCGATACTCAGGGACATGGCCAAGGTAAGGAAGGCTGAAAAACGACCACCTTTGAACAAGAAACATAAGATAAAACGTCAAGAATGGGCCAAGAAATATCTTAAGACTGATTTTTCAAAGGTTTTATGGACTGATGAAATGAGAGTGACTCTTGATGGGCCAGATGGATGGGCCAGAGGCTGGATCAGTAAAGGGCAGAGAGCTCCACTCCGACTCAGACGCCAGCAAGGTGGAGGTGGGGTACTGGTATGGGCTGGTATCATCAAAGATGAACTTGTGGGACCTTTTTGGGTTGAGGATGGAGTGAAGCTCAACTCCCAGACCTACTGCCAGTTTCTGGAAGACAACTTCTTCAAGCAGTGGTACAGGAAGAAGACAGTATCGTTCAAGAAAAACATGATTTTCATGCAGGACAATGCTCCATCACATGCATCCAACTACTCCACAGCGTGGCTGGCCAGTAAAGGTCTAAAAGAAGAAAAAATAATGACATGGCCCCCTTGTTCACCTGATCTGAACCCCATAGAGAACCTGTGGTCCATCATAAAATGTGAGATCTACAGGGAGGGAAAACAGTACACCTCTCGGAACAGTGCCTGGGAGGCTGTGGTGGCTGCTGCACGCAATGTTGATCGAAAACAGATCAAGCAATTGACAGAATCTATGGATGGAAGGCTTTTGAGTGTCATCATAAACAAAGGTGGCTATATTGATCACTATTTTTGGGGGTTTTTGTTTTTGCATGTCAGAAATGTTTATTTCTAAATTTTGTGCACTGATATTGGTTTACCTGGTGAAAATAGACAAGTGAGATGGGATTATATTTGGTTTTTATTAAGTTGCCTAATAGTTCTGCACAGTAATAGTTACCTGCACAAACAGATATCCTCCTAAGATAGCCAAATCTAAAAAAACCCCACTCCAAGTTCCAAAAATATTAAGGTTGAAAATTTATGAGTCTTTTGGGTTGATTGAGAACATAGTTGTTGATCAATAATAAAAATAATCCTCTAAAATACAACTTGCCTAATAATCCTGCGCACAGTGTATATTCCAGCTCCGCCCTTTTTGCTGTGCTGGACTTCAGTGTTTGACTGTTTCTCTAGCCTGGTGCTTCGATACCTTTCTCTGTCAGTTTGCTTGGTCCTTCTGGGACCTCCAGTACCTTTTTGTCAGTTTGTCTTTTTGTGTTCTGCAACAACTTCTCTGTTTAGGAGGTGTCCCATTTTTGTCCCAGTCCTTAGATCTTTTAGGGACTCCTCCTTTAATGCTATAGGTCTTCGTTCAGACTAGCCGAGGACTAAGGCGGGTCTATTCATTAGGAACAGGCAGCCCGCTACATCATAGGGATTCAGCTTAGTCTTACTGTAGGGACAGCTTTCCCCTATCTTTCCTTAGTACATGTTGCAGATCATAACAGTTAGGGTTGTGTTAGGCTTAGTACTAGGGCAAGGGTTTGTTTTATGGTTGTGTTAGGGTTAGTTTTAGGGTTAGGATTGTGTTAGGGTTAGAGTTGTGTTAGGGTTAGTATTAGGGTTAGGGTTGTATTAGGGTTGTGTTAGTGTTGTGTTAGGGTTAGTTTTAGGGTTAGGATTGTGTTAGGGTTAGAGTTGTGTTAGGGTTAGTATTAGGGTTAGGGTTGTATTAGGGTTGTGTTAGGGTTGTGTTAGGGTTAGTATTTGGGTTATGGTTGTGTGAGGGTTAGGGTTGTGATAGTGTTAGGGGTCTAGTTTTCAAAATGATGTCACTTGTGGGGGTTTCCACTGTTTAGGCACATCGGGGGCTCCCCAAACGCGACATAGAGTCCACTAATTATTCAAGCTAATTTTACATTCAAAAAGTCAAATGGCGCTCCTTCCCTTCCGAATCCTGCTGTGCGCCCAAACAACGATTTCCCCCACATTTGGGGTATCGGCGTGCTCAGGAGAAATTGCACAACAAATTTTGTGGTCCATTTTTTCCTGTTACTCTTGGAAAATAAAAAAATTGGGTCTAAAGTAACATTTTTGTGAAAAAAAAGTTAAATGTTCATTGTTTTCTTCCACATTCCAAAAATTCCTGAGAAGCACCTGAAGGGTTAATAAACTTCTTGAATGTGGTTTTGAGTACCTTGAGGGGTGCAGTTTTTTAAAATGGTGTCACTTCTGGGTATTTTCGGTCATAAAGGGCCCTCAAAGTCACTTCAAATGTGATGTGGTCCCTAAAAAAATTGGTTTTGTCAATTTTGTTGGAAAAACTACATTCGGGGGTAAAGAGGTTAAATGTATTTTTTTAATTTTGGTAATGTTTTTTTCCATATCACAATCTGCATTCAAAATATAAGTGAGACATCTTTTAATTTTTACAATGGTCACTGGGGCTATTTTAAACTATGACTCCCTGTTGTTTTAGGAAATCCACATGTACAATAGTAACAATAGATTGACTTCGACCCCATCTTTTTTATTGAAGCTTCTAATTTTCAAGAGCAAATGTTATTGTGAATAGAAGGAGAACATGTTCGGTTGTGACATCACCTTTAATGAATGGTGGATCAGCTGTGTATAAACATTTCATAAGCTGCCTCTGATGATAATGAAACTTCTAAAAAGTTTTACTGAGAGGACAGAAAATATGAGTGAAAAATAGCCCCAGTCGCCTGTATAAACATTGCCAGATTATTCATTTTTTTCTTTAATACAGATGTGAAAAAATTGTTATTAAAAAGTGTAAAAAAAATACATTAGGGTTTGTGCAAACATTGCGGTCTTGATGTGTTTTTGTCGCATTTTTTATGCGCTGATTTGTCACAAAAACTGAAGGACTTCCTAGTACTAACAAAGTGAATGAGATTTCTGAAATCTCATGCACATATTGCTTATATTTTCCTTGTAGATTTGCAACAGATATAAACCTGCAGCATGTCAATTCTTTCAGTGTTTTTGCTGCAGATTTCCCCCATACTAATGAGCAGGGAAAAATCTGTAGCAAAAATTGGCCTATTTTGCACAGTGTTTTTTTTCTTGCCAAGAGATGCAGAAATGGTGCAGAAATTTTTGCTGCAAAGGGGTTTTTCCCACAAAGTTAATTTTAAAGTTGATTTTAATCAAGACATCTTGGAATAATAATAAGTTCCACAATTAGATGTATTTAACACCTTCATCCCCGAGCCATTCTCCTTTTTTGCTCTTTAGTTTTTTGCTTCCCTTCTTCCCAGAGCCATAACTTTTTTATTTTTCCGTCAATATGGCCATATGAGGGCTTGTGTTTTGCGGGACAAGTTGTATTTTTGAACAACACCATTGATTTTACCATATACTGGAAAAAAATCCAAGTGCGGTGAAATTGCAAAAAAAAGTGCAATTCCACAGTTGTTTTTTGGAGTTTTTTTTTTTTACCATGTTCACTAAATGCTAAAACTGATCTGCCATTATGATTCCCCAGGTCATTATGAGTTTGTAAATACAAAATATGTAAGGTTCTTTTTTATTTAAGTGGTGAAAAAAATCCGAAGTTTGTTGGAAAAAAAAATGGCACCATTTTCCAAGACCCGTAGCATCTTCATTTTTCGTGATCTGGGTCTTGGGTGATGGCTTATTTTTTGCACGCCAAGCTGACATTTTTACTTATACCATTGTGGGGAAGATATGATGTTTTTTTCCATTACTGAGATAGGAGATGGTTGCTGCTACAGTTAAGATTCTATCTAGATAGAAGGGAGAGGATAAGGGAGGAGCTCTTCCTCTAGCTCCTCCCTCCTTCTCCTATCTAGATAGAAGCACATCAGTAGCAGCCGCCACCTCCTATCTCATTAATGGGAAAGTGTCTTCATTGAATACTGATTTTACCTCAGAATTGAGAATTTTGATAATGACTGATCAAGTTTGGCGGAGAAAGAAGCAGATTTCTCTGATGAGATACATTACAAAAAAAAGTTGCTTGTTTTCATGTGTATTATTGATTGATGAAATAAAAATTAAAAGGACGGTTACTCTTTAATGTGTGCACATAAACTAAGACAAAAACCTGATTGAAAGCAATAGATACATTTTGTGATAACACATTCCCTTTAGATAAGTAAGATGTCTTATCTCATTGATTTAGATAAATTTCCTGATCACTATAATTCTCGGGAGAATAATAATAATTTTCAGCTTCTCTCTAAGATCTGATCCTGTAGGAGCCTAGTTTCTTCACTTGACCTGCTTTGTGGGTATGGGAACGTGATGGTTCCCCTAAAACTTTTCATTCACAAAAGAAAGATTTCTCGAATTCTAGTCTTCATGAAGTGGTCCCTATGAGTTATACCTGTAGATGGTGACGGCAAGCCCAGATTACTAGTCGCCTTGTCTAGGCAATCACGTGCTGTACATATACATGACCACTGTAGCCAATTACTGGCACTTTGGTCTTGAGCTGAACATGAAGGTTGAAGCCAGTGATTGGGTGCAATGGTCAGGTGGATGTCAGGATTTCCAACTTAACTTTTCATATTTTTCAGGACAGCTTATCAAAAAATCACGGACTGGCAATATTTTTTACGGACACGTTGGAAAACTATAATAAATCATTATGATTAGTGATAAATGTGTACAGTACAGCCCATAATTCTGATATGGAGACATCAGCTGCCTTCATCGTAAACTGTAAAATGATGATAAACAGTCATAATAATCTGTATAGTTTCTTCAGCTTCAAAATTAAATCACAGACACCTTAAATTATTTTTACCAAACAGGGCTAAAAGTACCCTATTTTTTAGGACTGTCCTGGAATTTCTGGAAGATTGGCAACCCTGGTGGTGTAAGGCAGGTCATCGCTGTAAAGACTAGTGAGGTCCAGCAGGAATAACTGGGGTGAGAGCAAATTTAAAGGTGAGTAACTGGTATTTTTTTATACTTTTTTCACAGATCTACCTTTACACTATATATATTTTTTTAAATCCAGAACAGCCTGTTTGCGATAAATCCACTAGAGGGCACTTTAACACTAGCTATTAAAGTGTGTGTTTCTGTGCAATGTAAAAATATTAGGATTTGAGAGTCCTCAGTAGTTGATACCTTTTAATGGCTAACTGAAAAGATGGTAACAAGTTGCAAGCTTTCGAGACTACTCAGGCCTCTTCATCAGGCATAGAATAACACAAAATCTGAATAGTCACATATTTATGCACAACAGGACACAGAAATAATGCAATAGATGAGACAAGTGACGTGAAGCACAACTATCATTATGGGAGAGGGATAAACAGTTGTGGCCGTAAATATTGGAACAGTTCATAGATAAGGAGTGTGAAAGTCTTATTGTCCTGTGATTGTAGAATGACACAAATCCATGCGACAAATTCATTTCTTGAGTGTGTCAAAGGTTGTCATAAGTTTGTACTCCCAGACTCTTTAGTCTATCTGATATTTGAAGTTACCATTTAATACTAGTAATTTCATGTCCATGATGCTTTGATCAGGGATATAAAAATGTTTTGCCACAGGTAGATTTATTATTTTTTCTTTTATTGTGTGTCGATGAGAATTCATCCTTGTTCTAAGTTTTTGTCCTGTCTTCCCAACATACAGACCCCCAGTTGGACATTTGGTACATATAATTAAGTACACTACATTAGATGTGATACAGCTGAATGTACCTGGGATCTGCCTTAAAAGGCAGATAACTCTGCTGCTGATCCAAATTTCCCCTGATGTTGCAGATCATTCAGTGAAATCTCCTTTATTGTTATTCTAGAAAAGGCAGTTATACTATATGTGGCTGAACAGCAGATACACTTGGACTTTATGTGGCCCCTAAGCACCCAGTTTGGCATCTCTGATATACTCAGTATGTTTACCTATCTGTCTGCAATATTTCTATATATCAATTTCCAGTGGTTTATAATTCCGATAATCCAACATATGGATGATCTACAATAGAAACCTGAAGTTTACCTACACTATATAAAAAGACACGTATGAATGTTTTTCTCAATATCTGACATGAAATCAGAATAAACCTTTCCGGTTTTAGGTCAATTAAGATTACCATAATTTTTAATATTTGCCAAATAGCGGAATAATTAGAGAGTGTTACGAGTCCAGGTGGTGGAACCTCTGTGCTTCGGTGCAAGGAGGGACCAGAGGGGCATGACTAAGTGCCTACTCGGCCTGACCAAGGTCACACTGCGGCTTAGTCGACTCCGTGAACCAGGGAGGAACCGGGCAGGTGGACCAGGTGCCACTCTGGGACTGACCTTGTGTGAGAGCAGGTGATTCCCACGGGTCAGATTTCAGGAACTGACCGGTACAGTGGATAAGCATGGCAGGAAGGCTGACGGGTGGACCGGGTAGATAAGCAGGCTGGTTCGGCAGATAGCCAGACGGGTGCTCCGGGTAGGCGAGCAGGCGGGCACGGCAAGTAACTGGCAGGTGCTCCGGGTAGACTGGCTGGCGGGCACGACAGGTAACAGGCAGGTGCTCCAGGTAGGCAGACTGGCGGGCACGGCAGTTTACAGACAGGTGCTCCAGGTAAGCATGCTGACGGGCACAACTGTAGACAGACTGGAGAACAGAACTGTTAGACAGGCTGGCGGGCTGGACTGACAGACAGACTGGCAGGCAGGACTGACAGGCAGCGGGACCTGAAGGCTGGAGCAAGTGTTAAGCACATGGAACAACAACCTTGCACAGGCACCTCCATTTTGGAGGAGGTGCCTTATATAGGGGAAGTCCTCTGGCCATTGGCCGGGGACTCTATAGGATGGCGCGCGCAGCCCCTTTAAGAGGGAGGGAGCGCGCGCCCTAAGCACAGTGCCCGGGAAGCTGCGCGCGGTGCGCGACCACAGCAGCAGGGGAGCGGGAAGATGCCGGACCTGGACAGCGGCGGTGAGGGGAACGGTGTCTCTGCCGGCAGGAGGCAGTGACGCCGATGTTACAGTACTCCCCCTTTACGCACCCTCTTCTTTAGGCCTGCAAGAAATTTTTTAAGAAGATGAGGGGCATGAATGTTCTCCATGGGTTCCCAAGACCTCTCCTCAGGGCCAAACCCCTTCCAATCCACAAGAAAGAAAGTCTTTCCTCTTACCCTCTTGGTGGCCAAAATGTTTTCTACCTCAAAGATGTCCTCAACAGAGACTGGAGCCTAGATCGTCAGAGAAAGAATTAAGGACAACAGGTTTGAGGAGGGATACATGAAAGGAGTTGGGAATCCGTAAGGTGACTGGGAGTTTCAGCTTGTAAGCCACGGGATTGATTTGGTTCAGAACCTCGAACGGACCGATGAACCGCGGACTCAACTTATAGGAAGGTATCTTGAGACGAACATATTTGGAGGAAAGCCAGACCTTGTCTCCCGGACGGAATTGAGGCAGATCCAGACGTCTCTTATCAGCATGCTTTTTCATCCACTCGGAGGACTGAAGAAGCGCTGATCTAGTGTCTTCCCAAATAGCCGAAAATTCGCTGACCAGAGACTCCGCGGCAGGATTGTCCACTGAAGAGGAGACGGGAAACGGAATCCGCGGGTGTTGACCATAGACCACAAAGGACGGGGATTTAGAAGAAGATTCGCTCTCGTGGTTGTTATAGGAGAACTCGGCCCAGGGCAGGAGCTCAACCCAATCGTTATGGTGAGCGTTGACAAAGTGCCGAAGAAAACTGGTAAGGACCTGGTTGATACGTTCCACTTGACCATTGGATTGTGGATGATAAGCAGAGGAGAAATCCAAGGCGACATCCAGCAGCTTCCAGAAGCGCGAAGTGAACTGAACCCCGCGATCAGACACAATGTGGAGGAGTAGGCCGTGAAGACGAACGATGTGATGGATGAAGTCCTTAGCCAGCACAGATGCAGACGGAAGACCAGGCAGAGGGATGAAGTGGGCCATTTTATAAAAGCGGTCAGCGACCACCCAAATGACAGTACAACCGGCAGAAACAGGGAGATCAGTAATGAAGTCCATTGCAATGTGTTGCCACGGAGCGGAAGGCACGGGGAGAGGAAGGAGACAGCCGGATGGAAGGTGCCTGGGAACCTTGTTACGGGCACAGGAGGAACAAGCCGCGACGAAGTCCGCAACATCCTTGCGCAGGGAAGACCACCAGTAATGTCGGGCGATGAGCAGAAAGGTCTTCCTCTGGCCAGCATCACCGGCTAGTTTGGATGAATGGCTCCAGAGTAGAACCTTCTTACGATTCGGAACCGCTACAAAGGTCTTACCGGGTGGAAGATGAGACAGGTCAAACGGAGCCACAGTCATTACTTTGGAGGGGTCAATGATATGTAGAGGCTCCTCCTCTTAGTCGGAAGACAGGAATGAGTGGGATAGAGCATCAGCTTGTTCTTGTCCGGCGGGCGGTAATGCAGGGTGAAGCAGAATCGAGCAAAGAATAGAGACCACCTGGCCTGACGTGGATTTAATCTTTGGGTGTTCTGCAAATAAGCGAGGTTTTCGTGGTCAGTGTAGATGACCACCGGGTGCAGAGCCCCCTCCAGCAAGTAACGCCACTCCTCCAGTGCTAATTTGATGGCCAGCAGCTCATGATCTCCTATGGAGTAGTTGCGCTCAGACGAGGAGAAGAGCTTGGAGAAGAAGCCGCAGGTTACCATTCTCCCGGACAAGGATTTCTGGGTGAGCATCGCTCTGGCTCCGGAGGAGGATGCATCAACCTCCAGGAAGAACTGCTTGTTGCAATCTGGACGGTGTAGCACAGAAGCAGAAGAGAAGGCTAGTTTTAGGGAAACGAAGGCCTCCTCCGCTTCGGAAGTCCATTCCCTGGAATTTGCTCCTTTACGGGTGAGTGCAGAGATGGGAGCAGTCCAGGAGGAGAAATGAGGAATGAAGAGGCGGTAATAATTTGCGAAGCCCAGGAATCGCTGAATCGCCTTCAACCCCTCCGGTCGGGGCCACTTTAAGACGGCAGAAACCATCTCGGGATCCATCCGCAGACCAGTCTCGGAGATAATATAGCCCAGGAACGGTAGAGAGGTCTGCTCAAAGAGGCATTTCTTGAATTTAGCGTATAGGCGATTCTGCCGGAGCCTTAGCAGAACCTGACGAACATCCCTCCGGTGAGAGGGCAGATCCGGAGAGAAGACCAAGATGTCGTCCAGGTACACCACCACACAATAATACAGGAGATCACAGAAGATGTCGTTAACCAGCTCCTGCAAGATGGCTGGAGCATTACAGAGACCAAAGGGCATTACGCGGTATTCGTAGTGACCGTCCCGGGTGTTGAATGCCGTCTTCCACTCGTCTCCCTGGCCCCCCGAAGATCGAGCTTGGTGAAGATCTTCGCGCCTTTAAGGCGGTCAAACAGCTCCGAGATGAGAGGCAGGGGGTACTTATTTTTAATGGTAATCTGGTTAAGACCCCTGTAATCGATACAGGGACATAGAGAGCCGTCTTTCTTCTTGACAAAGAAGAATCCTGCTCCAGCCGGAGAGGTGGATTTCAGGATAAATCCCCTAGCAAGATTCTCCTCTATGTACTCAGACATGGCCCAGGTCTCAGCCGGCGACAAGGGGTAGATACACCCGTGGGGAGGAGAAGCACCAGGTACCAGGTCGATGGGGCAATCATACGGCCTATGAGGTGGTAGTGTCTCCACTTCCTTTTTGTCAAAGACGTCCACAAAGGACCAGTAGGGTGCCGGCAGACAAGGTAGATTAGCCGGAGTAGACGGGGGGTCGAGCAGGACGAACTGAAACCAGACAGGACTCATGGCATTCCTGACCCCAATGGAGCACTTCACCAGATCTCCAATTCAGGATGGGCTCATGTCTTTGTAACCAGGGTAGACCAAGCAAGAGGGGGTGAGAGAGACCGGACAGCACATGAAAGGAGATCTTCTCCGAGTGCAGCATTCCCACCTGAAGGGTTACAGGCTCTGTGACGAGCAAGATGGTCTCCGGAAGAAGCCTCCCATCCACGGAGGCAACCGCCAACGGTTCAGCCAGACGTACAGTAGGAATCTGATACCGCTCCACAGCAGCCTGTTGAATGAGATTCCCAGCGGCTCCAGAATCCAGATGGGCAATCTCAAAGAAGCGGGTCTCACCACTGGAAATAGAAACAGACAGAGTCAAGGACGGAGAGGATTTACTCTTGCCTAGGACGACCTCTCCGAGCGGTCCTAGACACTGGAGTTTCCCGGCCTCACTGGGCAGGAACAGATCAGATGCTCTTTACTGCCACAGTAGAAGCAACTCCCCTGGGCTCGGCGCATCTCCTGGCGAGACTTGACCATCTTGGTCTGATCAATTTGCATGGGCTCAGGCAAACATGCCCGGGGAATTGCTGGTTGCGAGGCTGGCTTTTGGAATACAGGAGCGAGATGTGGAAATCTTCTCTGCCGGGTAGTCTCTGTAACATCCCTGGCGGCGTGCTTGCATAGTGCACCACCTCCCACTATGCAAGACCGCAATCTTACCTGTCAGTACAGCCTACAAACCTGCTGTGTGCATGTCCCTTGACTGACTGCTTAGGGCGGCGGCCCGGTTACTTCCTGATTCTTATAGCTGCTGTGGGCGCACCCCTAATGCGTCTCCAGCCTATTGCTGTGAGTCACTGGATATTTAAACCCCCTCCACACAGTAGAAGGTGCCTGAGCAACACCTTCACTCACTTTGTCTTTGCAACTGTATTGCCAGGTCCTGTCCTGTTATCTCTGACTTCTAGTCTGTTTCCGCCACTCTGGGGGCTTCATTCCCAGACCTGTTATCTCTGACTTCTAGTCTGTTTCCGCTACTCTGGGGGCTGTATTCCCAGGCCTGTTACCTGTGACTTCTAGTCTGTTTCCGCCACTCTGGGGGCTGTATTCCCAGGCTCGTTCTTGTATCTCATTGCAGTAGCAGTTCCTGTCTGAACAGTATCCTAGTCTGTTACCTGTTTTTCTCTATGTCCGTACCTTCCCTTTTCCTGCAGCATCTGAACCTGCACCTAACTCCAACTCGTTGTCTCTGTACTTCTGTTTGTGAGTCTTGTGTCCACTCGCTACTTCATAGGAAGTACCTTGTGTGTATCTGGTTCTGCTTGTCCCTTTTCCCTTCCTCCGTATCTTTCTGTATTTTCCAGTCTGTTCCTTGTGAACAGAGCCCTGTCCTCTCTGACTTGCCCATCGCTCCGGCGGTTTCTCTCTGCTCTGACTTGCCCACCGCTCCGGCGGTTTCTCTCTGCTCTGCCTTGCCCACCGCTCCGACGGTTCCGCTCTGCTCTGCCTTGTCCACCGTACCTGCGGTTTCTCTCTGCTCTGCCTTGTCCACAGCTCCGGCGGTTCCGCTCTGCTCTGCCTTGCTCACCGTACCTGCGGTTTTCGCTCCGCTCTGCTTGCTCACCGCACCAGCAGTTCCTCTCTGCTCTGCCTTGTCCTCTGCTCCGGTTTCGCTTTACTCTGCTTGTCTACCGCATCTGCGGCTCTGTACCTGTCTCCCAGTCTGTACTGGACCCTATCCAGCCTGCTCTCAAACCTGCTAGTTCCTCCCTGTCTGCACTCCAGCCATGCTTGCCAGTATCTCCCTGTCTGCACTCCAACCGTGCTTGCCAGTGCCCACCTGTCTGCATACCAGCCGTGCTTGCCAGTGCCCACCTGTCTGCATACCAGCCATACTTGCCAGTACCCACCTGTCTGCATACCAGCCGTACTTGCCAATACCCACCTGCCTGTATGCCAGTCTAACCTGCCTGTTCCTGCATTCCCCGGTGTGGGTCAACAACTGTGACCGGGGTCTGACCTGGAGTCGCACCTGGTCCACTGCTCGGTTCCTCCTTGGTCCATGGAGTCGACTAAGCCGCCGTGCGACCTTGGTCGGATCGGGTTGATACTTAGTTACGCCCCTCCAGGCACTCCTCGGTTCATGGTACAGTGGGATCACTAATCACGCTCACGTCAGTCAGTCCGGGCGCAAGCGTAAGAGTCTTCTTAGCACGTTCCAGAAAACGGATGTCAATCCGGGTAGCTAATGACACCAGGTCATCATCCAGGATAGAAGGGAGGTCACGACCGGCTAGCCCATCCTTGATCCATCCGGAAAGACACTCCCAGAAGGTGGACACCAGGGCCTCGTTGTTCCAGGCAAGCTCAGATGCGAGGGTTCGGAAAAGTATGGCATACTGGCCCACGGAGAGACTCCCTTGGCGAAGACGGAGAAGTGAGGAGGCAGTAGAAGATTTTCGTCCAGGCTCATCGAAGACCTTCCGGAAAGCAGCGAGGAAAGCCAGATGATTGGACACCAGGGGATCCCCTCTTTCCCACAGAGGGTTTAGCCATGCCAATGCCTCCCCGGTGAGGTAAGACATGATGAACGCCACCTTGGCCCGGTCCGAGGGGAACTGATGTGCCAGGAGTTCAAAGTGCAGCGTGCACTGATTCAAGAAGCCCCGACATAAGACGGGGTCACCACCAAAACGTGGAGGCGCAGAGAGCCGGGGTCCAGAGCCGGGTGCCATAACGCCAGTGGGATGAGGTGCCGCCGGCTAGAGACGGACACAGACGGGGTGGACAGCGTGTCCAGGCGGTAGTTGACGGTCCGCAGATAGGACAGGATAGTTTCCTGTTGAGATCTCTGACGTTAGACCTCTTGATACAGATCAGAGAGCGAAGGAGCATGGGGGCCACCGGGTTCCATGGCCTGTGCAAACTGTTATGAGTCCGGGTGGTGCAACCTCTGTGCTTCGGTGCAAGGAGGGACCAGAGGGGCGTGAGTAAGTGCCTACTCGGCCCGACCAAGGGTACACGGCGGCTTAGTCGACTCCGTGAACCAGGGAGGAACCAGGCAGGAGGACCAGGTGCCACTCTGGGACCGACCTTGTGTGAGAGCAGGTGACTCCCACGGGTCAGATGGCAGGAACTGACCGGTACAGTGGATGAGCACGGCAGGAAGGCTGACGGGTGGACCGGGTAGATAAGCAGGCTGGTTCGGCAGATAGCCAGACGGGTGCTCCGGGTAGGCGAGCAGGTAGGCACGGCAGGTAACTGACAGGTGCTCTGGGTAGACTGGCTGGTGGGCACAACAGGTAACAGGCAGGTGCTCCAGGTAGGCAGACTGGCGGACATGGCAGGTTGCAGACAGGTGCTCCAGGTAAGCAGCTGGCGGGCACAACGGTAGACAGACAGGAGAACAGAACTGTTAGACAGGCTGGCGGGCTGGAGTGACAGACAGACTGGCAGGCAGGACTGACAGGCAGCGGGACCTGAGGGCTGGAGCAAGTGTTTTGCACACGGAACAACAACCTTGCACAGGCACCTCCGTTTTGGAGGAGGTGCCTTATATAGGGGAAGTCCTCAGGCCATTGGCCGGGGACTCTATAGGATGGCGCGCAAGGCCCCTTTAAGAGGGATGGAGCGCGCGCCCTAAGCACAGTGCCCGGGAAGCTGCGCGCGGTGCACGCCACAACAGCAGGGGAGCGGGAAGACGCTGGACCTGGACCGTGGCAGTGAGGGGAACGGCGTCTCTGCCCGGCAGGAGGCTGAGATGCTGATGCTACAGAGAGAGAGAATGTTTTAAGGCATTTTTATTACTTACTGCAAAGTCAAAAGTTTACATACATTTCATTAGTATTTGGTACCATTGCCGTTAAACTGAATGACTTGGGTCAAACATTTGGGATATCCTCCACAAGCTTCTCACAACAGTTGTTCGGAATTTGGGCCGATTCCTCCTGACAAAACTGGTGTAACTGATCCAGGTTTGTAGGTCGCCTTGCTCACACCTGCCTTTTCAGCTTTGCCCATAAATTTTCAATAGGATTGAGATCAGGGCTTTGTGATGGCCACTCCAAAACATTGACTTTGTTATCCTTAAGCCACTTTATTACTATTTTGGCAGTATGATTCGAGTCATTGTCCATTTGGAAGACCCATTTCCGCCAAAGCTTTAACTTCCTGGCTGATGTCTTGAGATGTTGCTTCAGTATTGCCACATAATCTTCTTTTCTCATGATGCCATCTATTTTGTGAAGTGCACCAGTTCCGTCTGCAGCAAAACAACCCCACAACATGATGCTGCCACCCCTGTTTTTCACAGTTGGAATGACGTTCTCTGGCTTCCAAGCTTCTTCCTTTTTCCTCCAAACGTAAAGATGGTCATCATTATGCATTCAATCTTAGTTTCATTAGACCCCAGAACATGTCTCCAAGAATTAAGGTTTCTGTTCCTGTGTGCATTTGCAAACATTAATCTGGCTTTTTTATGTTTCTTTTGGAGTAAATGCTTCTTCCTGGTAGAGTGGCCTTTCAGCCCATGTTGATACAGTACTTGTTTCACTGTGGAAATTGACACAATCTTACCAGCTTCCGCCATCATCTTCACAAGGTCTTTTGCTTTTGTCCTTGGGTTCATATACACATGTTGGACCAAAGCACGTTCATCTCTGGGACACAGAACCCATCTCCTACTTGAGTGGTATGATGTCTGGACATTCCCATCTTGTTTGTACTTGCGTATAATTGTTTGTACAGATGAATGAGGCACCTTCAGGTATCCTGAAATTGTACCCAAGGATGAGCCAGACTTGTGCAAGTCCACAATTCTCTTCCTGATACCATGGCTGATTTCTTTAGACTTTCCCATGATGCTACACAAAGGAGCAGTGTGTTTCAGATGTGTATTAAAAGACATCCACAGGTGTATCTCTAATAAACTCAGATGTTGCCAAAAAAGCTATCAGAAGCTTCCAAACACATGACATCATCATATGGGCAGTCCAGAATTGTTTAAAGGCATAGTAATCTTAGTGTATGTAAACTTTTCACTTTGCAGTAAGTAATAAAAATGCCTTAAAGCATTCTCTCGCTCTCATTATTCTGGCATTTGGCAAATATTAAAAATTATGGTAATCTTAATTGACCTAAAACGGAAAAGGTTTATTCTGATTTCATGTCAGATATTGAGAAAAACATGCATATGTGTTTTTTAAATAGTGTATGTAAACTTCAACTGTATATCAAGCTGAATAATCATTATGTCACTGTATTAATCTACGGACCAGTGATATATGGAATGATCATACTTCCCAACATTTAGAATGACAAATTTGTCCCATTTAAGACCCACCCCAATGAATACCTTACAAAGTGAAAGCCCCCAAACTTTTTGTGGTCTGGTGTGCCGGACTGTCCTGGTAAGATCGTGATTGTTAGGGTGAGTGCACATGACGCGCCCCCTGGGCCATGGGGTACTCGGTGCCAGGCCGGTCATTGCTAGGGGATATGTCACAGTGGCGGTGACCCGGTCCGTGACCCAGGGCGGTCAGTAAAAAGGGGATTTTATAGTTTTTATGTACAAAGTTTGTGACGCCACCTGTGGTATGCGGCAAAAGGGAGCCGCCTCTGTGGAGCAGGTCCTCTGGGGCTGATGTTAGTGCAGCAAAGCTGGTGTGGCTCTCCACAGGTAGAGCTTAGCTCCAGGGCAGTGTAGATGTTATAGGTGATGCTGGGCGTTGTAGTGCAGGGGTGATAGCGCAGACAATAACCACAGAGACAGTGGGGTGCAGTCCTCCGAGTTTACTCACAGTTGTTAAGTTCCTCAGGTTACAGGTTCCGGACTACAACCTCCCACGTCGTGCTGTGTTCACCAGGCAGGGGTTCAGCAATCCCTCAGGTAATTCAAGAGTGCCTGACAGGACCCCTTTCTATGTGCCTTCCTCAGTCGTCTTCCTGCGCTGGCTCTCGCCCTCCTGCCCTGCGCCTCACAATCAGTGTCCCAATCCGGTAGCCTCGGGTCTTGTCGGGTGACCTGCAGTCCCCTGGACACTCTGTGGCCACCTTTTCGGTGATATAATTGTGGTTGTGGCCACTGCACCTTGCAAGTACAGCAGCCTCCGGTTTCTAGCTGAGCCTTGTAGTTCTCCACTAGTTTAGGGGCCCGTCCCCTCTGCGGCTCGATCCCTCCACCGCCTGGCAGATTCAAGTGTACGGGTGGCCTCCAGCACTTCCCGTACCCCTGGGATCCCTTCTGTTCCTGGAGCCTTTCTCCTGCTCCCTCTCCTCTCTCAGTCCTGGGCCTCTCGAGCTAGGCCCGCCTCCCGAGCAGAGCTCCTGCAGAGCCTCTGCTCCTTTCACTTCTCCTCCTCTGACTGAACTGCACTTTCTAAGATGGCTCCCCTTTTTATACAGCTTCTTTCAAGTGCTCCCCTGATCTACGTCCTCCACCCACACCCACTACATGGTTCCCCCTTACTTGGTTCCCCTCCACTCCAGCCAGGGACCAGGGACTGTGCTCTCCCTTAGGGGCAATCTCGCCCTGCCCTACTGAAGTGGATGTGTTGGATCCAGGTGTTAGGGTTCCGGGCAGCACTCTATTCTTACCTGAGAGTGGGATACCACAACTCTGGGTGAGATGCAGTACCTCTGTGGCGACTCAATCCACACACATATCGTTCGATTTAAACAGCAAATCTTCCTCTGTATGGTGGCCCGTATGCAATCTGCATGCCTCGGATGCTATACGGTTGATCTGTAGGGAATCCAATTTTTTCTGTGCACTCATAGAGTTGAATAGGCGAGTCTCATCTGACATACAGAAAAAAAAGTGAGCATTGTGTGATTTTTTTTCATAAGCAAAATTGGTTTGTGAAAAAAAAGAAAACACTCATCTGAACAGTCCAGTTGAATAACATTAGTCCTAGTGCTGTCCATGTGAATTCAGTTCCTTCACAGACAGCACTCAGACTGAAAATATGGCTGTGTGAACGTAACCTTGGGATGAATTCCCATGTTGAAAATATTATTGCAAAATTTTCTGCGATTGAAAATCTGTTTCAATCATCTCAACGTCGTTCTTTAAAGGGAACCTGACAGTGGGTACATGCTGTCTGATCCACGGGCAGCATATATCAGACACTGGCTGTATGATTTCAGGCAGTTATGTTTGACTCTGAAATGCTACGACGTTTCATAGAAAAACATACTTTAAGGGCCGCCTTGTCAACAGTGGCCGGCTTCTCCTCCCCCCGCTCCCCTTGAGTGACAGATCTCTCCCTGCATGCGCATATAGGGAGAAACCTGTCACCAGGACAGCAAGAGGGGAGGAAGTATCGGGGACCAGCCTGTCAACTAGTCTCATGTGCGGCTCTCTCCCTGGTGGCTTTTAAATTATGTCTTTCTCTGAAACGACACAGCGTTGCAGAAAATTCTGATTTGGTTGCTGATCTGCTAATTAGGTTTTGCAAGTGGGTATAATATAATTCCCAAACCAAAAGTGGGTACAAAAGCAACTCTAAATATTCCAGCACTTAAAGTAAAAGTTTCTGTGTTCTTCAAACAATCCCCTTTTAAAGGGAACCTGTCAGGCAGCTCATGCTGCATGAATCATAGCCCTGCTGTACGATTACTGTTAAGATTTGGCTGGCCCCTCCTGAAGAAGGCGGCTGGTGACATAGCTGGACTGGCTTGGTCTCCGGATATGGTCCTTGGCCGGATCTTCTAACTATTTTGTTTGACACACTGGAGTGTTTCATAGAAGAATATACCTGGCGTTATTCGCGCAGCCAGGCTCTGATTCATGCTGCATGTCAACTGGGCAGCATGAACAGCCTGACTTTAAGGCAAAACTGTCAGCGGGTTTATGCTGCCTCATCTGAGCGCAGCATAAAAAAGGGACGGAGATCCTGATTCCAACACTGTCTCACTTACTAGGTTTCTTGCAGTAATTTTGATAATATCACAGTTCATCTGTGGTGATATTATCAAAACTGCAGTAATTGCAGCTCTGCTATCAAAACTGCAGCTCTACTATTCCTAAGTGATGATGTATTCTATGTAGTTTTCAAATATCAAGAGCTGAAGCTATCCCCAGCCCCCTACCACTGAATGGCAGCTTTCCGTCAATGGGGAGTCAGAAAGCTCATCAGTGAGATGACTAGCAGAGATGCAGCAAAGAAATCTACAGCAAGGAGCTCAGAAAGTGATACAGTGCTGGAATTGGGGTCTCTGTCCCTGTTTTATGTTGCCCTTAAATTAGGAAGTATGAATCTGGTATCAAATTTTTATGCAAAGTAAAATCTACCCAGAACACCCGGGCTTCATATTAATATTAATTTTACATGCCACATTTATTGCACATTGCGATTACAGAAGATTACAAACAATATTACTGCCGCTAGTGTTAACCAATATAGGATGTCCCAGCGACCATACTTCTTAAAGAGAACCTATCAGCACGATTTTGTAATGTAAAGTAAAGACATGGCTATAATGGCGCTGTAATACTGATTACATTGATACCTTTGGTGAAAAAATAAAGATGCTGGCTCCCTGCACTGCAATCAGTACACCGACCAATCAGAGATGAGCAGCTGAAGTCGATTTACCCGTCATGGGCAATGCATAAAGTCACTGCCATGCATTGCCCGACCCCTGCGCTGGTAATGAGGGATAAAGAGGCGCTGCTTGCCAATGAAGCGTGGAAAGATAAGAAAAATCTCTCTTTTTTATATATATATATACACTGCTCAAAAAAATAAAGGGAACACATACACAACAGAATGTAACTCCAAGTAAATCAAACTCCTGTGAAATCAAACTGTCCACTTAGGAAGCAACACTGATTGTCAATCAATTTCACATGCTGTTGTGCAAATGGAATAGACAATAGATGGAAATTATTGGCAATTATCAAGACACCCTCAATAAAGGAGTGGTCCTGCAGATGGGGGACCACAGACCACATCTCAGTACCAATGCTTTCTGGCTGATGTTTTGGTCACTTTTGAATGTTGGTTGTGCTTTCACACTCGTGGTAGCATGAGACGGACTCTACAACCTACCGAAGTTGCTCAGGTAGTGCAGCTCATCCAAGATGGCACATCAATGCGAGCTGTGGCAAGAAGGTTTGCTGTGTCTGTCAGCATAGTGTCCAGAGGCTGGAGGTGCTACCAGGAGACAGGCCTGGTACAGACACCAGGAGACGTGGAGGGGGCTGTAGGAGGGCAACAACACAGCAGCAGGACCATTACCTCCTCCTTTGTGCAAGGAGGAACAGGAGGAGAACTGCCAGAGCCCTGCAAAATGACCTCCAGCAGGCCACAAATGTGCATGTGTCTGCACAAACGGTTAGAAACCGACTCCATGAGGGTGGTATGAGGGCCCGACGTCCACAGATGGGGGTTGTGCTCACAGCCCAACACCGTGTAGGACACTTGGCATTTGCCACAGAACACCAGGATTGGCAAAGTCTCCACTGGCACCCTGTGCTCTTCACAGATAAAAGCAGGTTCACACTGAGCACATGTGACAGACGTGACGAGTCTGGAGACGCCGTGGAGAGCGATCTGCTGCCTGCAAAATCCTTCAGCATGACCGGTTTGGCAGTGGGTCAGTAATGGTGTGGGTGGCATTTCTTTGGAGGGCCACACAGCCCTCTATGTGCTCGCCAGAGGTAACCTGACTGCCATTAGGTACTGAGATGAGATCCTCAGACCCCTTGTGAGACCATATGCTGGTGTGGTTGGCCCTGAGTTCCTACTAATAATGGACAATGCCAGACCTCATGTGGCTGGAGTGTGTCAGCAGTTCCTGCAAGATGAAGGCATTGAAGCTATGGACTTGCCCGCCCGTTCTCCAGACCTGAATCCGATTGAGCACATCTGGGACATCATGTCTCGCTCCATCCACCAATGTCACATTGCACCACAGACTGTCCAGGAGTTGGCGGATGCTTTAGTCCAGGTCTGGGAGGAGATCCCACAGGAGACCATCCGCAACCTCATCAGGAGCATGCCCAGGCGTTGTAGGGAGGTCATACAGGCACGTGGAGGCCACACACAATACTGAGCCTCATTTTGGCTCTTTTTAAGGACATTATATCAAAGTTGGATCAGCCTGTAGTGTGTTTTTCCACTTTAATTTTGGGAGTGACTCCAAATCCAGGCCTCCATTGGTTAATAAATTTGATTTCCATTGATGATTTTTGTGTGATTTTGTTGTCAGTACATTCAACTTTGTACAGAACAAAGTATTCAATGAGAATATTTCATTCATTCAGATCTAGGATGTGTTATTGTTGGCATATGCAACAGATTAAGACTTATTATAAGTGTAAGGAGGACTTTATACTAACCAGACAGCAGATGGCGATAGTGTGTAAAGTTATATGCTTGCTGTAATGGTGGGGAGGAAAGCTCTCAATTGTTGGTTGTTTTTACTTCCTGTGTGTTTTCTTTTTTTCCTGAATGTGTTATGTCAGCAGCACACGGACTGTGTGACACTGAATTGTATCTCATCTTTAACCAGTATGAAGTAAATACTGTTTACTCAAGATATCTTGCTGATTGAAGCTCTCGTAAGTATAGTGGTGACTGTAAGAAGATGCACTCTGCGACAGGTTATGGGCCCAGGCCGGAACCCAGACACTAAAGCCCAGACACTACAGGCCCGCACTACAAGAGGATCCTGGTTTATAACCCCAGATAACGGAGCACACAGATAAGCTCTGTAAACAGAAGGAAATAAATCTAGATACAGAGTGACAGAGGAATTCATGATCCCAGGAGCTGGATATAATTACAGAGAATTCAACACAGGCAGGACATACAGGAACTATCAGCAAGAAGAAAAAAACAGGAGAATATCTTCAGTACAACTCTCTAAACAAGTAAGACTATATAAAGATGATGAGTAACACAGAACTGAAATTCACAGTAGCTAAACTGAATAGTGAAAATTATCACTTATGGAAATTCAAAGTAGAGATGTTGTTATCTAAGGATGATTTATGGGAAGTAACTGTTACAGAAAGACCAGATCAAGATAATCAGACATGGGATAAGAAGAATAGACAAGCGAGAGCCACCATTAGCTTATTAGTGGATGATACTCAATTAATACATATAAGAAATGAAGAAACAGCTAAAGGAATGTGGGAAGAATTAAGAAAACTGTATGAAAGACCTAGCTTGAATCACAAGTTATTTTTATTAAGAAAACTTTACAGTATGAGATTGAGTGCAAATGACGACATGCAGAAGCACATATTCTCAATGATGGAAGTGATATCACAGCTAAGATCTATTGGTGAAGACATTAAAGATAGTCATGTAGCAGCTATATTATTGTGCAATTTACCAGATTCGTATACAGCCTTGATAAATGCCCTTGAGACGAGAACAGAAACTGACATTACATTAGATTTTGTGAAAACAAGACTAATAGATGAATATCAGAGAAGAAAAGAACAAAGAAATGATTCTTCTACTGAAAAGGACAGTGAAAACGCTCTTAAAGCTAAAGAATTTAAAAAACCCTATAATAAAGAGACAAGAGAATGCTTCAGATGTAAGAAAAAAGGTCATTTAAAGAAATACTGTACCATATGGAAAGCAGAACAACAAAAATTACAACATAAAAAGCATACACAGAAAGTAAAAAACACAATTTCCGATTCATGTGAGAATAATTGGAATGGAACATTTAAAGTAACAGACAAGAAATCATCACTTGGTTGGTTTATTGATTCAGGAGCAACGAGTCATATAACAAGTGAGAAGAATTTCTTTACTGATCTTGATTTAGATAAGAAAGAAGCCATTTATCTTGCAGATGGAAGCAAAATAACCGCAGAAGGTATCGAACAAGGTATGCTAAATTGTTTAAACAAGTTCTGACAAGATTCAAAGATACTTGTACAGGATGTGTTGTATGTTCCAAAATTGGAAGGTGGATTATTATCTGTGAAACATTTAACAGCAAAAGGACTTACAGTAAAATTCAAAGACAATGAGTGTGCAATTATTGCAGGAAACAAGGTGATCACCAAAGTCAAGGCAGATGAACAATTATATCATTTTGACACACCAAAGGAACAGATGAAGGTATGTACACATGATCACAAAAACTGTATTCACATGTGGCATAGACGTCTAGGACATAGACACCCTGACAGTATAAGGGAACTACAGAGAAAAGAATTGACAAAAGATTTAAAGATATCAGATTGCTCAATTACCATAAGATGTGAATGTTGTATCAAATCCAAAGCCACAAGGATATCTATTCCAAAAGAAAGTGAGATGAAAAGCGAAAGACCACTTGATTTGGTGCATACTGACGTATGTGGACCCATGAAAGTGACTACATCAGGAGGCAATAGATACATGTTGACTTTTATAGACGACTACTCAAGATACACAGTCACATAATTAAGAACAAAAGTGAAGTTTTTTATAAACTTGTAGACTATGTAACAAGATCAAGTAACAAATTTCAAAGGAAGCCAATTGTCATCAGAAGTGATAATGGAGGTGAATTTACAGGTCACAGAATAGAAGACTACTTAAGACAAAATGGAATAGAACACCAGAAAACTGTTCCATACACACCTGAACAAAATGGAGTAGCAGAAAGGAAAAACTGAACTCTAACAGAAATGATAAGATGTATGCTGACAGATTCCAAACTGCCAGAGAAATATTGGGGTGAGGCAGCAATGACAGCTACATATCTACAGAACTGACTTTTTTTCCAGAAAACTGACGAAAACTCCATATGAACTGTGGCAAGGTATGAAACCAAGTGTCAATCATTTAAAAGTTTTTGGATGTAAAGTTTTTATATTCATTCCAACAGAAAAACGTTCCAAACTTCAAAACAGATCCATGGAAGGAATATTCGTTGGAGATAGTGAAAATTGCAAAGGATATAGAATACTAAATCCCAAAACAGACAGAGTTACGGTGAGTAACAGTGTGACATTCATTGAAGATTTAAATGAAGACATTATGATTTCAGTTGAAACAAAAAATGAGAAAAACAATAGTGACATAACTGAAGAAATATCTGATGAGAAAGAAGTAGAAATGAATGAAGAACAAAATACTGAAAGTGAAGAATCACAACTACAAACAGACACAGAACCAAGACTTTCAATGAGAGAGAACAAAGGAAAACCACTAAAACGTCTTTCATAATAGACAAGCATAAGAAAAATCTATGAGCCTACCTCTTGGGAAGACATATCTAAACTTCCTGAAGAAGAAGCTAATAAATGGATAAAAGCAACAGAAACAGAAATTAAATCCATGCATGATTCAAATACATGGACACTAACAGATTTGCCAGAAGGAAGAAAAGCCATAGGATGTAAATGGATTTTTAAAGTAAAATACCAAGCAGATGGCACAGCTGAAAGATACCGAGCAAGACTCGTAGCTAAAGGGTATTCTCAAAAATATGGAGAAGACTATGATGAGACATTTGCTCCAGTTGTCAAACACACTACAATAAGAACTTTACTTACAGTGGCAGCAATGAAACAGATGGAACTGAGACATCTGGATGTAAAGACAGCTTTTTTGAATGGAGATTTAACAGAAGACATTTACATGGAACAGCCTCCAGGATTCAAAGATGAAAGAAATCCAAGCAAAGTTTGCAAACTACAGAAAAGCATATATGGTTTAAAGCAAGCAGCTAAAGCGTGGAATGACAAAATCATGGAAGTACTTACAAATGAAAAATTTCAAAGAAGCAAAGCTGATCTATGCTTGTACACAAAAAGGCTGATTAATACTGTAGATGGATTTATGTACTCATATATGTAGACAACATTTTGATTTGTTTTAAACAAGAAAGGGATAAAGAAAACATTCTAAAAATCCTGAAGCAACATTTCGAAATCAAAGACTTGGGAAATGTGAAACAGTACCTAGGAATACAGGTAGAAAGAGAAGAAGACGGAAGTTTCCTACTGAATCAAAATCACATGATTCAAGACATAACAGAAAAATTTGGATTAAAGGATGCAAAAACAGTAAAGTCTCCAATGGAAACTAATTATGTCAAAGAGATGAACAGTGAAAAAGATATGCTACCAAATAATGAAGAATGCAGAACAGCAATAGGAAAACTACTGTATCTAGCGACCGTTACAAGTCCAGACATCGCAGCAGCAGTAGGAATCCTGAGTAGAAAGGTATCAAAACCAAATATAGCTGATTGGAATGCCGTGAAGAGAGTAATGCATTATTTGAAAGGAACTAGCAATGTTAAGCTGAAATTACCCACAAGTGATAATTGCATTTTAACAGGATATGTTGATGCAGATTGGGCTGGAGATCCAACTGACAGAAGATCTACCAGTGGACATATTTTTTTTCTCTCAGGTGGACCAATAAGTAGGACAAGTAAGAAACAGTCAATTGTGACACTGTCTTCAACAGAAGCAGAATATATTGCTGCAGCACATGCGAGTCAAGAAGTACTGTGGTTAAGACAATTGTTGACAGAATTAGGACAACCACAGTTGGAACCAACAAAACTGAAAGAGGACAATCAAGGATGTCTTGTTCTTGCTCAGATGTCAATCCAAGAACCAAGCATATTGATGTGAAATATCATTTTTTGAGAGATCATCAGGAACAAGGAGTCTTGAAGTTAGAGTATTGTCCTACTGAAGAAATGACAGCAGACATCTTCACGAAGGCGTTGACTGCTGATAAACACCAGAGACTAATAAAAAAGTTGGGTTTGATTGAATAAGTCCTTACTTTTGAGAAAGGGTGTTAGCATATGCAACAGATTAAGACTTATTATAAGTGTAAGGAGGACTTTATACTAACCAGACAGCAGATGGCGATAGTGTGTAAAGTTATATGCTTGCTGTAATGGTGGGGAGGAAAGCTCTCAATTGTTGGTTGTTTTTACTTCCTGTGTGTTTTCTTTTTTTCCTGAATGTGTTATGTCAGCAGCACACGGACTGTGTGACACTGAATTGTATCTCAGGTTTAACCAGTATGAAGTAAATACTATTTACTCAAGATATCTTGCTGATTGAAGCTCTCGTAAGTACAGTGGTGACTGTAAGAAGATGCACTCTGCGACAGTTATTTGAGTGTTCCCTTTATTTTTTTGAGCAGTGTATATTTTTTTTGGAGAAGAGTGTCAGGATAGGGGACATTATTACAGGATTATTAGATGAGGGCCAGGACAATGGATATTATTTCAGGATAGGGGTAGAGACGGGAGACATTATTCCAGGACAAGGGACATTATTATAGGGGCCAGTACATCTAACCAACTTGCTGGTGGGGACCTAGGTCCAAAGCTTGCACCAGGGCCCATAGGACTCTAGTTACACTGCTGGCGGTTACTTTGCTAAAATCCATTATACACTCCATGTGAAAAAATCCAAAGAGGAGGAATATGATTATAGAGAAGTCAGACAACAAAATATAGACTGGTGACAACTACTTCATACAAGCACTTCTTCCTAAACAGACCCACGGTGCTCCTATGGTACAACTGCTCATGATCCATCTGCAGCTGTCAAGAAGAGGCCTCTGGGAACCCCACTCCCTTTTCTAGATCACTAATAATTAATGTTCATGTAAAGACCTCTTAGTGGGTCCCCAGGCAGTATAATGCTGGATATAATGTAATGTATGTGAAAGCGAGAGGAATACTCTGAGATCAACTATTCAGCATAAAAGATGAAAGGCATAATAGCAATCCACTCATTCCCAACGGGTCTCTTGGCTCCCATTATTGATGTCTTCTGTCAGTATCCTACTGTACTATTGCCATTAAATATAAGACACATAAAACTTGAATTCTATTGACCACAGGTACCTGAAATCTGTATTTCTCTTAGAAAGAATGGAAAGATAATTAATAAAAGCATGTCCATTTTACTATGAGTACCATAAACACATAAGTGCATGTCTTGCTATACAGTAGAGGTGGTGCGGCCATGAGCAACACTACCCCAACTGTATCAACATACTTGTAGGCTAGATAAACCCATATTGTTCTTATACAAGCTAATTTCTTAAACTTCCAAAGATCTCTTACACATTGACTTTAAAATTGACATGTGTTCTGGCCACTGTTCCTCTCTTCCCACAGAAAACACTTGAATGTATGGGGGAATCAGGAGAGATCGCTGTTGGTGGAGCACCTTTTGTTTCCACTGGCTTTTGCTTTCCTAATACTTGCACTATCCGAAACCCTCTTTTGTGTGTCTAGTTCCCTCTCCATCTTTTCATTTTATTGCTCAGGTCCTCCACTACAGTGTTCTGCCCAACGTCCTTACCTCAGCTGTAGTCTTTGTGGCCTCTCTCCTCCTTTAGGTACTGCAGTCTTCTACCTGAACCTTCAAGGCAGGAACTGCAGCTCATCACTGTTAGAAAGTTTTTATCATAGGCAGAGAGTTATATCTCAGAAGTGGACATCTAGATAAGGGTCTTCCTCAGAAGAGAACATTGACCATAGGAAGTTTGTATATACAGTATATTTACTACAGGACTGATAAGTCTTTTTCCTTTGGTGGGAGAAGAGGCATCTTTACCTTCTTCGTTTCTCTATGGCATGACATTTATTCTTTCTTTAACAGGACCTGGACCTGGGGCTTGACTTTAACTCTATGAAAAAGCTAGTCTCATCTGTTTTCATCCTTTTTCTGCATCCTTTAGACTCAATGTCTGGCATCAGAACATTTCTCCAGAAATTCACCAGACCCTCCTTATCCTTACCCAACAAATCTACTGGACCAAAACCTAGTCTTTGAATCTATGCAGTCATTTCATTTCAAGCCTCTACATGAAGTCTTTTCTTGATGCCTTTTTTGAAAGGTAGCCTTTTTGTAGTCTCACCTTCCTCAGGTACCTTTTGGAATTGGCAGCTCTCTTGCCTTTCTCAATTTTGGTATTCTAGGTCCCTTTTTCCTTCCATCTGAATGAAGGTATGCTGCTCCATTTAGCCAGTCCCTTGCCTTGTCCTCCTAGGGAATGCTCACTGTAACATGGTTTGAATTTACAATTCTTAGACATCCTCATTCTGGTGGCCCAACTCTCTTCTCATCATTCCAGATGATCTTTCCATGAAATAAGTGGTATTCAAGGTTACAGTCTTTCAGATTAAATGGCCAAGGTTCCATCTTGTAGAGCCACAGCACAGTTCACAAGAGCTGTGGAGGCATCTTGGTCTGTGCACATCAAGCCTCTGCTATTTAGATGTCTAAGGTCGTTAACTGGCCTTCACGCCACATCTTTACCAAATTTTAAAAGGAGCACACTTTTGCATTAATTGGACTAGATGACCAATTGTGTTAAAATTTATTTTTTATCCACTATTTTACTGGATGGGTTCCTTTTAGTTTAGGTTATGACAGGTTGACCAATAGTTGAATTAATGTTGTGAACCTATGGATTGCAACTTGACCTTGTTTTTGGTTCAAATCAATTGAATAAATATAAAAAAAATTGAAGAAGATACATAATACAAAATATGAAATATAATCAAATATATTATCAAATAGTTGTATGTAACCTAAAATAGTACTAATAAATATGATAGCTTGTTCTCCAAAAAAAATGCCCTCAAACAACTCTTCAACAGAAAAATAAGAGTTATGACTCTCAGTTAATGTCAACACACAAAAATTATATATACTTTTTATTGAATGATTATTATGTAAAATTAGTAGAGCTTACAAAAACATATACAGGGTATATATGAAAAAAATATTTTAGAATTACTGTTTTTTGTTTATCATGCCTACAAAAAAAGAAAACTAATTCATTAAAAAGTTGTATGTATCCCAATATAATGCAAATGAAAACATCAGCTTATCAATAGAAGCTCCATCAACTGAAAAATAAAAAAGTTATGAACGATTCTTTAAAAAATGGTAGTAAAGCTTAAGAAAAAACATACAAATTTTCTATAATTACAATTGTATCGCCCCACATAAGAGAGTTGGCATGTTAACTAAATCACAAGTGGATGCTGTTAAAAAAAATATATAAAAGGTAATTTTCCTGCTGGAATAGCCAAAATCACACACTGTCAATGTGTCCATCACAACCACCTTCCTTCCGCAACAAAATTTTGGGTTGGCAGTGTGTTGTAAAGGTGACCAGAGACTAATATTGGTTTCTAGGTCTGCCATGTATGGATTCCTCTTAGTTCTGGCTATAGGTAAAAAATACAATGGCCAAGTTGACGATTTTTCCATCCCACTCCCTCACCCCCCATGACCACCATTACCAAGAGGTAATAAAAGTTAATCAATTGAAAAGGTCAGCAATTAAGTTATATATATCCCAAAATGGTGTCATTGATAAAAACAAGCCTCTATATAGCTACATTGATTGCAAAATAATAATAAAGCTATAGCTTACCGAACGCAGCAAAGAAAAAACATCTCCAAAGGGATTAAAGAAAATGTATCACCAATATTTCTCTTTACTCATTAAAAGCTAATAATGATATATTATTTTCTATTAGTCAGGTACAGGGTGGTTCACTTGCTACTTTACCCGGAATAATTGATGTAGTATTTTTCAGGCTATAAGACGCACCGGACCATAAGACGCACCTAGGTTTTAGAGGAGGAAAATAGAAAAAAAATGTAAGCAAAAAATGTGGTCACGATGCACTGTTAAGGGGGAGCGGGTCTGCTGCTGACACTGGAATAGGGGTAATGTCCCCCAATTCTGATAATATCCCCCATCATGGTAGATATGCCCCCCCTTACTATTATACGTGGCTCCCATCCTCATCCTGATATGCATGGCACCCCTCCATCCTGATATACATGGCACCCCGCATACTTATCCTGGTATACATGGCACCCCTCATCCTTATCCTAGTATGCATGGCAACCCTCATCCCTATCCTGGTATGCATGGCACCCCTCATCCCTATCATGGTATGCATGGCACCCCTCATCCCTATCCTGGTATGCATGGCACTCCTCATCCCTATCCTGGTTTGCATGGCACCCCTCATCCTTATCCTGGTATGCATGGCACCCCTCATCCTTATCCTGGTATGCATGGCACCCCTCATCCTCATCCTGGTATGCATGGCGCCCCTCATCCCTATCCTGGTATACATGGCACCCCTCATCCCTATTCTGGTATGCATGGCACCCCTCATCCCTATCCTGGTATGCATGGCACCCCTCATCCCAATCCTGGTATGCATGGCACCCCTCATCCCTATCCTGGTATGCATGGCACCCCTCATCCCTATCCTGGTATGCATGGCACCCCTCATCCCTATCCTGGTATGCATGGCACCCCTCATCCCTACCCTGGTATGCATGGCACCCCTCATCCTTATCCTGGTATGCATGGCACCCTTCATCCTTATCCTGGTATGCTTGGCACCCCTCATCCTTACCCTGGTATGTATGGCCCCCTCATCCTTATCCTAGTATGCATGGTCCCCCTAATCCCCATCAGGCTGCACATAAAAAAATAAACACGCCTACTCACCTTTCTTCTCTCTCCTCCAGCACTGCATCCTGTCTGCCCGCACTGATTTCTACATGTGAGCCGCGCATGACGTCACTGCCATGCGCGGCTCACAAGGAGAGATCAGCTGCCGGAAGTCACTGCTCCCCACGCCGGGACTGTGTGTGCGGGGAGCAGTGACTTCATGCTCCTTAATAGCCGGCACACAGCGTAGCCGCAGCGCGGCTCCTGCTGCTGCCGGGCGATCGAGTGTGCCCGCTGTTAAAGGGCATGGGCATGGAGAGGGGGTGAATATTCATGCCCTTTAATAGCGGGCACACGCGATCGCCCGGCAGCAGCAGGAGCCGCTCTGCTGATACACTGTGTGCTGCTATTAAGGAGCATGAATATTCAGTGCTCCCCACGCCTATGGGCGGAAAATTTTGGAGGAAAACAGTGCGTCTTATAGTCCGAAAAATACGGTTACTTTTAAAAGAGACGATCTATCGTACTGAAATTTGGACTGCATATACCTTGGTTCATGAGAAACTGATGTTTTAAAGCGGCATTGAAAATGTCCACCATTCACCTCCAAGCACGCCTGCATGCGCCGGTCTATATTGTTTAATGTATTCCGCAAGACATCTGGGGTCATAGTCTGAATTTCTCGCTGTATGTGCTCTCGGAGCGCCTGTAATGTTTGTGGCTTGTTACTGTGCACCCGGCCTTTCAAATAGCCCCAAAGGGAAAAATATGGCGTTGTTAAATCAGTACAGTGACTCTGTACATTCGAACAGACCGTTCGTTGACATGTGAAATGCAACATGCCTGTCTCCTGAGAAATCCTGTGCAACAATTTACATGGAGATGCCAGAAGTTGCTGTTTCACATCTTGAATTGTTTCTGTTTCCTCAGACATTTTCGGACATCCTCCATACCTATCCAGTAAAGTTCCTGTACGTTGCAGTTAATTCACCAATGATAGAATACATGGTTTGGACCGCGGATTTTGACCTTCAAACTTCTTTAGAAACTCACTTTGGCACCTCTTTAAGGACTCAGTTTTGCAATAAGTTTTTACAATGAAAACACGTTCCTCCAAACTGTATCTGTACATTGTTAACAAATGAAGGAATTCAGCAGGAGTGAAATGCAAGCACCACACATAAACTACAGACACACAGAAAGCAGCTGTAAGGAGATGCCCTGTTCCACCTTGAAGACATCAGTGCTGTGTACAATGTAAAGTGTAGTGTGTATAATGTCATGCATTATTGTGAGAGTGATGTGTAATGTGAATTGTGTTGTGATGCATTGTAGTGTTCTGCACTGTACTGTGAGGATCCTGTGTTCTGCCCAGCAACAGACAGTGAGTAGGCTTAGATAGAGTTAAGTGTTAGGACTAGCCCATAGTGGGAGGGGCTAGTGCATGGGACAGGAGATAGTTTCCTGTTAGAAAGTCAGTTAAAGCCCAGCGAGTGACAGAGACGGACCTAAGGTCCAATTTGTGCAGTGCTGCAGTTCGTGGGTGTCCCTTAGCTGAGAGAGAAGACTAAAGCAGAGGGTAGTGAGATTCTGAATACCAGGAGAGAGAGAGAGAATTGACCGAGTTACAGAGTGATCAAGGTGAGACGGGTCAGCGGACTGACCAGAGGACAAGGAGACTGAGTGAGACGGGTCCTGGTACTGGAGGAACCAGAATGTGTAATGAAGTGAGTGTCTCGGGCGGGAGTTCCTTAGGCATTAACAAGCAACAGGCTAGTTTCGGCCATATTGGCATTATCCCTTTAAAAGGGAAAAGATGCGTAACTGCGATAGGAAAAGATGACTTTCACGGACTGTAATAATACTTCAAGGCTGGGTTGTGCAGAAACAAGTTGGACTAGTGGAGACTGGAAGAGAAGTGAATGAAGTGAAGAGAACATATATAGAGATGCTTTGTGATGTTGAAACGTACGAGAAGGTATGTGCCCACTACCTCATGTTTATAGTTGTCATCAGACTTTTGTTCAGTAAAACTACGTTTTCAAAGAACTAATGGTTTCCCTTCTTGAACTGTCAAACATCTGGTCCTGGCAAGCTAGCAACATTGATCACATGAGGTCTGCACGGGCGTTCCGCCCCTACAACACAAGTCACACACCCAGCCAGGACCTCCACCTTCATGTAACGTACAGGGGCGTAGGTGACGAGTACCTCATCCATGGCTACCGCCCTGAAGCACATTACACAGCAAGTCTATCTCATAGTGAAGACGACCGCCGGGGCGACAAGCCGGCGACACCACTCGACATGAGGATGTTTCTCGTCGCTGTTGCTGAGGTTCATTTCACTCTCACATCTCATGAACCAAAGTACGTAAAGTCCAAATTTCAGTACGGTCGGCCATCTCTTTTAGAAGTTACATCAATTTTTCAGGGTAAAGTAGAGAGTAAATCACCCTGTATTATTTCTCATTGTAGATTTTTTTATTCTTTTTTCTGTTTATAATTATGGGGGCAACTGTCCTGCCTTAGGTGCTGTTTCCAAGATTTAATGCGGTACAATGGACCATGTAAAACCAGATGCTCATTGACATATATGACATTTAATGTATAAAAAAAATACCAAGTAGAGATGAACGGATCTTTTGAAATTCAAATTTGCCAACTTAGCAAACTTTCCTCAAAAATTTGTTTTGCAGCAAATAAATTTGCACGATTCCGAGGACAATAAAAGCTTACACTCTACAGAGGAGAGAGGCATACCCAGTGACTCTGAAAATGGAAAATGACTCTGCCGTAGAAACTGTGCTCTGCTGATTTCTGATGGCCTGACCCCGACTGTCATAGCTGAGGGGTAAAATTATGTTAGCTCACTCTTTGATACTTCAACAGTGTGGAAATGGTGCTGGGAAAGGTTTTTTTGAGAATTGAATCTCAAACTGTTCAAGTTTGCGTGAAACCGCAAATTTCAGGAAATTCAAGTTCGACTTGATCCTCTGCGGATCGATTCACTAGTCTTTAATGGCAAACATTCTTAAAAATTATTTTGTACAAAAACCTGATGTAAATATTAGGTCATTTATTTAACACACATTAAAGGAGTTAAAAGGGTTGTCTGGTCAAAATTGATAAGTCTGCCGTCATTCTGTGTGACGGCAGACTTATGAATCTCCCCCGTCTGGCACACCGAGTGACTGCAGACTTATCACTTTTGACCGGACAACCCCTTTAAAAATCAATCTGAAACTCTTACAGTATGTTCCATACATTGCAGTTCAAAAAGAGAGGTTTTTAAAATATTAAGGCCGGGATTACATTAGAGATACATCAGCTGATTACATACAGCTAACTTTATTGTTGAGTAATATACTGAAGGCTATGAGATGGAAAAATCAGTAATATGACATTTACATTACTTACAGTAAGTCAGAATTTACTGACAGTCCCAATGGACAGTAAATAAGAGATGTTCAATAGGCAATAATCGTACCAGGGACTTCTTTCCTCATCCCTCAAAAATGTTTTTTTTTGTCATTTTTTAAATCTTTCAGAGATACAGAAACAGCTTCATACCTTGTGTGCAGACTGCAGAGCAAAATATTCTCATATGATCAAGTAATATGGTGTCCAGGAGGCCAACCAGGATATGCTCACTAGTGTTGAGCCACCCCCGTAGTGTTCGAGTTCGGTTCGGTTCGTCGAACACCCGTATGTTCGCCGAACTGTTCGTCGAACTGTTCGTCGAACACCTTCGAACACCGTTAAAACCAATGGCAGGCAAACAAAAACACATAGAAACACATAGAAAACACATAGAAAACACTTCAAAGGTGTCCAAAAGCTGACAAACTGCTCAGAAGACACAACTAACACATGGAAAAGTGACAAGTACGTATAGTCATGCGAAAAGAAAAGAGGTGGAGGAGTAAAAGGAGGGGGAGACACAGATATAGGCATGTCATGCCCTTCTAAAATCAAGAAAGGCTGGAGTAAAAATCTAAAATCAGCCTACCAACACCCAGACGTCGTGGCAAGAAAATTAAAAAAAGAAATATCTTTAGGTAGAATGGCGGTTCCATTCAGAACACTTTCCTTGCAAGACGTAGTGGTATCCCCGTTGTGAGTTGTGCCAAAAACGGAACCCAATACATTCGGACTAATCCACCATTTGTCATATCCAAGGGGCAGGTCAGTAAATGACAACATCGACGCGGAACCAAGTACAGTAGTATATACTGTACATCCTTTGACAAGGCAATCAGGCGGATCAAAAGTTGGGAAGGGTCACCCTAATGGCCAAAACAGACATTGATGCGGCGTTCCGGTTCCTTACTACCTGTGCCTCCGAATAGTCTCCACCTATTGGGCTGCTTCTGGGAAGGAGCATACTATATAGATCGCTGTTTGCCCATGGGGTGCTCCAGATCCTGCTCACTATTTGAGGCGTTTAGTTGCTTCCTCGAATGGGTTGTAATGGATGTTTCTAAGGGGGCACATATTATCCATTACCTCGACAACTTCTTATGCCTGGGCCCAAAAGATTCACCACAGTGTGAATACACGCGGTAGTCCACCTGTGAGAAGGAGAGAGCTGGAGGGAGAGCGGACACCACAGAGCCGAGGGGTTAGATGGAGAACGGAAGAAGGAAAGAGGGCGAGGGAGGTAAGGGAGTACAGTGGAAGGCTGACCTGAGCTCCCCCACGTTCCTGCTGGGCAGGGAACAGCCCTGGGAAGAAAAGCCGCTTGCGCATCCCTTTGAGGTTACGGGTGCGAGCGGGCAAAGGGACTACGCTGGAGTGCGAAGCCGACACGGCCAGTCCGTTCCTGCCCGTGCGACCTCCGTGTCGCCGGGTTTGTGCCAGAGCCGCGGTGGACCCTGACGGTCAGCCTCCCTCTCCCAATACTGGTGCCTGTCAGCTGGTGAGTTGAGCCCCCCCGCGGTGGGGGGGAAGTAACATCTGCAGAAGAAAGACCATCTTCGAGCCAAACTAAGATGTCTACTTCTTTTCGTGGACAATGTGATACGATCCCTTTCTTACGGACACGCCCATCGCTACAAATTCCAGATGAGGCACAAAAACAGCAGGTGCTTCAACTGATATCAAGTGCTCCTTCAAGTGGGCTCTCCTCCACCTCAACTTCAACATCACAAATACTCCAGTCCTCAGAGGTGTCACCCCAATCGCACTTGCTTCCTCACAGCTCCCAAGTCTCCAGCTGCCCGTCTGAGTATGGGGTAACACAGATGGTTGAGTCTGCACAGCTGTTTACTCATACTATAGCCTGGGAAATGGAGGTCTGCTCCAGAGCTTCTGTTAATCCAGACGAGGAAATGATCTGCACTGATGCCCAGAATCTTTATGAGTCGGATCCAGGACCAGATGAAGAAGGTTCTGAGCATAATGTAGACCCTCGTTCCCAAACTGTAACTCCTGTTGGTGGAGACAATGATGAAGACAATGATGAGACTCAAATACCTGATTGGAGCGACAACTTGACTTTTTGGTCAGGGCAGGAAGAGGTTGGCTCTGAGGACGACGGGTGTGAGAACACACAGGGTGATGATGACGAGGTTGGAGATCCCACTTACTGTCAACCCACAGTCAGCCAGTCGATGAGGTCAGCAGAGAAGGTGGAGGAGGATGTGACTAGCCCAGGAAATGGGGATGACTCGGTACCCGGGCCTTTGCCTGGCCTTGGGGATGTCGCGGTGGTCGGCTCCCGGGCCCGTACTCTGGGGTCACTCTTTAAAAGGGTGGATAATTGTTAATTTTATAAGAGTTCGTGATGCCACTGTGGTATCTGGTGAGAAGCATCAGCGTTGCAGCAGTCCACTGAGGCCGGTGATAAGGCAGCTCGATGGTATAGCTCTCCACAGGTGGAGCTAGGCCTCAGAAAAGCGTATGCAGGGGTAATGCAGGACAGGCGAGACCCAGCTGGATCAGAGCAAGAAAGGGAACGGACACGGTAGTCACTTCAGTACCTTTTACTGGTGGAAATTCAGGCACATCCCGGAGCACTGTAGGGTGAAGGGTGCATATCAGGATCCTCCCCAATGAGCGGGTGTAGGGCCTCCTGTTTCTTGCCTCTGCGTAGTAAGTTTCTGACCTGCCTGGAGCTAGGCCTAACTTTGTCTCTGTCCTGCGCTGGCTGACCTTGTGGTAGGGCCTTGTCTTGGAGTTCACGCTCCCAGTATGCGGGGCCTAAGCGTCTACTGGCTCTGTTACGTATCAGCACCTTAGTGATCCTTGGACTTGTAGTTCTCCAGGGATTCCGGTTATGCCTTACTGGGTCATAGAGATCCCGGTAAGCTCGGATCCGGTGTCCGGTAAAAGCTTCGGGGTGAGCTCATTAAGCTCCTCTGCCCCCTATGTACTAACTCTCCACTCGCCTTCGGCCTACTCGGGCCCTCACTAGGCTATACACACTAACGGCAGCTTGCCGCGCTTCACCGATCTTATGGCGCCGGCACACCTTAAGCTCTAACTGGGCTCCCTGAATCTAGCTAACAGGAGCCTCGTGCTCCACTGCTGAACTATTAACTGAGTTCTCTAGACTAGACTGAGCTCCACTGCAGACTGACCTCTCTTAGGCTTCTCTACTGCAGGAACTCTTCAGAGGAACTGAACAGCCTAGCTCCACCGTCCCTATTTATATCCCTAACAGGCTCCCTCTGCTGGTCTGAAGTGGAAGGTGGAGATGTGTGAATGTTTATGGGGGCCTCTTGTGGAGGATTCCATCAATGCACTCTTCTAGGATCTGTGATACCAAGCGCAGCTGGGCGTCACAGATGCTATTGACGACGAGGTTAGGTTGCACCTTCCTGGACAGAGACGGAGTACTGGAAGCACGTCAACAACTGCATCCTCAACCACAACTCTGCCTCTGACCACAAGTCGTAGTGGCTCTTCCGGTCGCATGGGCTCTAAGCCTTGCATAGCCTGGGCATTTTTTCAGATCGATAAGGATGACCCAACTCGTGTTATCTGTAATATTTGTCACCAAAAGCTAAGTAGAGGCCAAAAAATCCATAGTTTGAGTACTTCATGCATGAACCGTCACATGGATATGAAGCATAAGTTGCAGTGGGAAGCTCACTGTGCTAGAATGCGGCCTAGCGGGCCGGGCCAACCACCATCTGCCCCATCTTGTGCATCCGCGGCCTCTTCATCCTCTGTGACTGGGGGGACAGCAGTCACACATGTTTTTGGACGCAGACCTGCCACCTCTTTACCCGCAACAGCCAGTGTGATTGGCAGGTCATCATTTCATTTGGAAGTGGAAACACCAGCTGGTGTTGAGCGCTCTCCGACATCGAGAGCACCACCTTTGGATCAAGGCAACCTAACTTTTCCGCCTGCATCTTCCTCACAGACCGGCAAGTTTGCCGGGGACACCCTACTCAACCCCGTCTAAGCCATGACAAAGCTAAGAGGTTGAATTTCACCATCTGCAAGCTGTTGGCTACAGAAATTCTGCCTTTTCGCCTGGTGGACACAGAGGATTTTCGAGACTTTATGTCCATCGCAGTGCCCCAGTACCAGATGCCCAGACGGCACTACTTCTCAAAGAAAGGTGTGCCTACGCTCCACCAGCATGTCGCACACAACATCACCGCTTCTTTGAGAAACTCTGTGTGTGACAGGGTGCATTTCACCACAGACACTTGGGCGAGTAAACATGGACAGGGGCATTACATGTCGCTGACTGGGCACTGGGTAACTATGGTGACAGCAGGACAAGGGGCTGCTGTCCAAGTCTTGCCGTCCCCACGAGTTGTACATCAATCCTCTTTATCTAGAAGTTCCTCCACTGCTTCTGCCTCCTCAACCTCCTCTCGGTCCTCCACCTGCACCCAAAGCCTGTCTGGTAATGCCACCCGCTTTCTAACTGCGCAGAAGGAATCCTGCACACCTCCTTACTATGCTGGCAGCAGGGCTCAACGGCATCAGGCGGTGTTTACTTTGAAATGTCTGGGAAATGTCACACAGCTGAGAAGTTGTGGTCAGCTCTGGAGACCCAGTTTCATGAATGGTTGTCTCCACTGGACCTTCAACCAGGGAAGGCCGTGTGCGCCAATGCTGCAAACCTGGGTGCGGCCCTTCGCCGGGGCAATGTCACACACGTGCCTTGTATGGCTCACGTGTTGAACTTGGTTGTCCAGCAATTTTTAGCCCACTATCCCGGACTAGAGGGCCTTCTGCAGAGGGCACGGTCGCTGTGTGCTCACTTCCGCCGTTCGCATCCAGCAGCTCAACGACTTACATCTCTACAGAAGTCATTGGGCCTGCCAGTTCACCTGCTGAAATGCTATGTGCCGACATGGTGGAATTCAACTCTGCACATGTTGCAGCGACTGTGGCAGCACCGACAAGCCCTGGTGCAATACGTTCTGACGTATAGCCTGGGCCAACGAGATCCAGAGGTGGGGCAAATCACACTGCAGGAGTGGTCTCAGATCAGGGACCTATGAAGTTGACACGCTCCCTGGGCCGTGGGGTACCCGGAGCCGGGCTGGTAGACGCTGGGGGTTGTAGTCACTGTGGCGGTGACCCGGTCCGTGACCCAGGGCGGTCAATCCAAGGGTAATTTGTATATATGGGTTTTATAATGTCCAACTACGCCACCTGTGGAGTGCGGCCAAAGGGGCCGCCGCTGCGGAACAGTCCTCTGAAGCTGGTGGTTTTGCAGCAATGGTATTATTACTCCCCACAGGAAGAGTGTAGCTTCAGGGCAGTGTGGGTGGATGATGGTGGTTGTAGTGCAGGGAGTCAGTAATGAACACAGAGTCCGTGTGATGCAGTCTCAAGATCTTTACTCACAGTTGTTGCAGTCCAGATTACAGGTACCAGAGCAATCTCCCCCGTCTTGCTGTGCGTACTCAGTGAGGGGCTCAGTCCACCCCCAGATAGCTCCGGAGTACTTAGCAGGACCCCCTTCTGTGTCTCCTTTCTCTGGCCTTCTCCCTGCACCTCACACCCAGTGACACTTCTATCCGGTATCCTCGGGCCTTGGCGGGCGACGTGTGTTCCGTCCCCTGCGGCCTATCTGGCTACCTTCTTAGTGAGACTGGTGTGGACTTTGGCCTGCAGTACATGAAATGCTGCAGCCTCCGGGTTTCTAGTTGAGCCTTGCTGTTTCTCCGCTAGTTGAGGGACCGGTTCCCCTTATCTGGCCTGACCCCTCTACCTCCTGGTAGCAGCGGGCGTACGGGTGGCCTTCTGTACGGCCCGTACCCCTAGGGTCCCTTCGGTTCCTGGAGCCTTCCTGCTCCCACTCCTCTCTTCTCTCCTTCAGTCCTGGGCCTCCCAGGCTAGGCCCGCCTCCGGAGCAGCCTCTGCTCCTGTCACTTCTCCTCCTCTGACTGGCTTGCTATTTCTAAGATGGCTTCCTATTTATACTCTCTCTGTCATGTGCTCCCCTAAGCTACTTTCTCCACCCACACCCACTACATAGGACCCTCCCGCCAGCTAGGGACCTGGGACTGTGCTCTCCCTTGGGAGCAATCTCGCCCTACCCCCACTGCGGGTATGTGTTAGATGCAGGTGTTAGGGTCCCGAGTCATACTCCTTCCTTACCTGAGGGTGAGATACCACACCTCTGGGTGAGATGCAGTACCTCTGTGGCGACTGAACCCTCAGGGGCGCCACACACCCTTCTGCACAGTTTTGAAATGGCGACGAAGATGTTTAGTGCTGACGATGCCATTATCAGCATGACTATTCCGGTGATTTACATGCTGGAGCACACGTTAAACAGAATTCAGAGTCAGGTGGTGGGACAAGAGGAGGTGGAGGAAGTAGAGGAGGAGTCGTATGCGGAAGGGATAACATCTCCAAGTTCCAGACGGTCGGCAGCACCAAGGCGGCAGGCATGGGAGGGTGGGGGAGAGGGATTAACCAGGGCGCATGGTAGCAGCCAAACTGTTGAGGAAGGTGCAGGAGCCGAGGAAGAAGTGGAGGACGAACTGGCGAAGGGCATGGAAGACTCATCAGATGAGGGAGACCTTGATCACATTTCTGTTGTGTGAGGTTGGGGGGAGAAGGCAGAGGAAGGAAGCATGATTCTTACCTCGCTACCAACACAACAAGGACTTGGTCCTCCTGGATGCGCAAGACACATGAGTGCCTTCTTGCTGCACTACCTGCAACATGACCCTTGGATTGCCAGAATTCAAAGTAATCCCGACTACTGGGTTGCCACACTCTTAGATCCCCGGTACAAAGGTAAATTTGCCGAAATAATTCCTGCCATAGAAAGGGATTCACGCATGCAGGAGTATCAGCAGAGGCTGTTGCAGAATCTTACATGTGCTTTTCCACAAAACACCAGTGGTGCACGTAGTGAATCTCACAGTTCTAACTTGCAAACCGTGGGACTGTCGAGTCTTCATCACTCAAACCGTAACAGTAACACAGTATCTGCTGGTAACAGCAATTTTGTGGAATCGTTTCACCACTTTTTTATACCATCCTTTGCAAGGCCACAGGAGACAAGAAGTCTGACACATAGTCAACGCCTAGAGAAGATGGTACAGGAGTATCTCCAAGTGAACATCGAAGCCATGACTGTGTCACTGGACCCTTGCTCATTTTGAGATTCCAATCTGGAAAAATGTCCGGAGCTCGCCACTCACGCCTTGGAGATCTTGTCATGCCCTGCAGCCAGCGTTCTCTCTGAATGTGTGTTCAGCGCTGCTGGTGGTGTGCTGACAGATAAGCCCACGCGGCTGTCCACTGAGAATGTAGACAGACTCACGTTCATAAAGATGAACAAATCATGGATCCGCAAGGACTTTTCTACCCCTGTATCATCCTGGGGAGACTAAAAGCTTGAGGATTTGGTGAAATCACCTCACCAACCGTTTCAAGCAACTCTGGGGCAATTGATGCCACTTAAGTGGTGTCTGTGCCACAATTTTTGGAAAAAATGGAGACTCTTTTTGGAGTCCCCTTGCTGTGTTTTACGTGACGTTGGCATCGTCAATTCCAGGTGGGTTGGGTCGCCCCCCCCCCCCTTTTAACTGTAAGAAACTACATACACTATGGCTTGGGGTAACACAGATGGTTGAGTCTGAAGAGTTGTTTACTCAGAGGTCTGCTCCAAAGCTTCAGTGTCTGCTAGTCAGCGTAGAATTTTTAACTGCATCTAGCCTAAGCAATACTTTGAGCGTAGTAGCCCAGCTGCGAAGCAAGCTGCACCGCCTGTGTATCTAATAAGAATTTTTAAATGCATCTAGCCTAGGCAGACTGTGGGGACCCCCAACCAAACCCAGACGCTCAGCCCCCCTACCGCCCCCCTTTCCTTGACAATACAATAATGTAACTCTTACAACTGGATGGGTGAGGATCGGTCACAGCTTTATTAAATCTTTATACTCATTCCATTAGAAAGGCATTTTATTTCTAAAATAATTCAGCTTGCTGCAGCATGCACTGGGTCTCCACACCGGCAAGTTGGCCAACAAGTTTAACTCTCCAACATGTCCTTTCTATTTCCAGGCCACGGAGGATCCTGCGTACTCGTATGCAGGACTCTGACCCCCATCCATCACTCTTAACGCTTCTTCCACTCCGTCCTGGAGTCCTGACAGGAATATGTCCAGTCCAATATCCATTAAGTGAACACCGTCGGGCCGTATGAGGCCTGCTTTATCTCCTTCCAGTTGTCGGTATTGTATCACTACACCGCCTCTGTCTCTTCTAAATTTTGCCATCCGAATATTTATTACCCGCCTTGTCCGTTCGATGGCCGTGATGTCTCAAGCACCTTGCCATACCGCTATCGGCACAATCTCTGACCATACTATAGTTAGTTTTGTGAAAAATTCTCTGAAGCGCTCAGTGTCTAGTTTCATTATTGCCATTAGTTATGTGCTCTTGTGATGACCTAGGTCGTTTTCCCCCGGCCTGTATAACTAAGGTGACCGGACCTCTTGCCTCTCTCCCTACCTTGATTACCTCCATTAGTACCTGTGGCCATAGCAGGCCTCTAATACCTCTCCAGTTTAAATATGTGTTATGAAACTCTAATTTCCTCCCGCCTGGGCGGACTTTCGCCCTTTTTTCTGCCCAATATATATACGAGTGGCCTATCACCCACACTGTTGGCTTAGCGTCACCTGTAAAAGAAACAAACCACGTTAGGATAACAAGTCCGGTCTTATGTATCTCGCCAAACACGTGGATCGCCATCTCCCTATCCTCTGAACTTCCGTTTCTGACAGTCCTGCTCTTGCTGCTTCCATGGCCGCGCCTATGCGGAATGAGTGTGTCCCATAATCTTTGGGGTGGTTCCCTGCCGATGTTATGCATTTATTAAATATAGCTTGGAACTGGTATCTTGATAATGGCATTCCATCAATGTGTGATAGGAAGAAATTACTTTGTGATCTGATGGTTATATATGTTTTTACTATTGTTACCTGACTCAGTGTACCGTTTGTGGGTTGTAGAAGTACCCAAGTGCCCCTGCCCGCTGGAACCATTTTCGATTGGCGTATGCGTAGACGTATTGCATTATTGGCTATGACTACGTCCTGGTGTAATAAGCCTCCACTGGTGGTAATTTTGGATTGAGGGACTAATTCGCTTATGCATAGTGCCCCGAAGAAGGCGATCGCAAATGCAGTAGACAGTAGTGTTGCTTCAAATTGTGAGTGTCATGTTAATGGTGTTAGGGATATGATGTGAGAAATCAGTTTTAGTGACACGGGACGGGACATCTGCACTCCTGACTTGGCTGACCCCTTTTCCACCCTTTTATGGATTGTCTGATGATGAATCTCTTTGTCACATCTCCCCAATTCAGTAGTTGGAAGTGAAATGTTACTCCGGTCAGACACTGCTGCGCTGACGCCCCTGATATGCCCCTCGTCATTAGCTGGTGGAGAAATTCTATGGTGACTTGTGATCTGGCTTGTTCACATTGGTCAACCCGTCTGCCTGCTACTAGTCGTGTCCACTCTTCCCATGCCTTACCGTATGCTTGCCACGTCGATGGGGCAACTGACGCTCTGATTAATGGCATCAACTATTCGCCACTAGATCCCATAGGGAGGGTGGGCAACTGTTGCCCGATGGGTGGGTGTTGGGGAGGAGCTCTGTGAAAATCTGCCAATTGAATTGTGATAAAGCGTTAGCAGCAGCTTTAGACCCCTCAGCATCGTGGCTAGCGCGGACCCATACATTGTGTTTTAGGCACAGGAATGCTAGCCGGCGTAGTAGGCCTAGCACTGGGAGAGACGATGATGCCATCTTATTAATGCAGTGCGCTAGGCTGGTGTTTTTTGTTATGAAGCGTATATTTTTGTTAGCCAGGCGCGCGCCCCATATTTCTATTGCTACCACTATTGGGAAGAAAAATTATTTTCCGGGCTAGATGCAGCTAAAAATTATTAGTAATTTCAAAGCTGGTGGAGCTTGGTATAGATGGCCTAATACAATGAGTACCACACACTGCTACAAGCCCAAATATTTTTTCAGAGCTAGATGCAGATAAAAATCATTTTTAATTTGCAACCTGGTGGAGGTTAGTATAGATGGACTAATAGAACAAGTCACACACACTGCTACAAGCCCAAATATTTTCTCAGAGCTAGATGCAGATAAAAATTATTTTTAATTTGCAACCTGGTGGAGGTTAGTATAGATGGACTAATAAAACAAGTCCCACACACTGCTACAAGCCCAAATTTTTTTTCAGAGCTAGATGCAGATAAAAAATATTTTTAATTTGCAACCTAGTGGAGGTTAGTATAGATGGACTAGCAGAACAAGTCCCACACACTGCTACAAGCCCAAATATTTTTTCAGAGCTAGATGCAGATAAAAAATATCTTTAGTTTGCAACCTGGTGGAGGTTAGTATAGATGGACTAATAGAACAAGTCCCACACACTGCTACAAGCCCAAATATTTTCTCAGAGCTAGATGCAGATAAAAATTATTTTTAATTTGCAACCTGGTGGAGGCTAGTATAGGTGGACTAATAGAACAAATCCCACACACTGCTACAAGCCCAAATATTTTTTCAGGGCTAGATGCAGATAAAAAATATTTTTAATTTGCATCCTGGTGGAGGTTAGTATAGATGGACTAATAGAACAAGTCCCACACACTGCTACAAGCCCAAATATTTTCTCAGAGCTAGATGCAGATAAAAATTATTTTTAATTTGCAACCTGGTGGAGGTTAGTATAGATGGACTAATAGAACAAGTCCCACACACTGCTACAAGCCCAAATTTTTTTTCAGAGCTAGATGCAGATAAAAATTATTTTTAATTTGCAACCTAGTGGAGGTTAGTATAGATGGACTAATAGAACAAGTCCCACACACTGCTACAAGCCCAAATATTTTTTCAGAGCTAGATGCAGATAAAAAATATTTTTAGTTTGCAACCTGGTGGAGGTTAGTATAGATGGACTAATAGAACAAGTCCCACACACTGCTACAAGCCCAAATATTTTCTTAGAGCTAGATGCAGATAAAAATTATTTTTAATTTGCAACCTGGTACAGGTTAGTATAGATGGAGTAATAGAACAAGTCCCACACACTGCTACAAGCCCAAATATTTTTTCAGAGCTAGATGCAGATAAAAATTATTTTTAATTTGCAACCTGGTGGAGGTTAGTATAGATGGACTAATAGAACAAGTCCCACACACTGCTACAAGCCCAAATATTTTTTCAGAGCTAGATGCAGATAAAAATTATTTTTAATTTGCAACCTGGTGGAGGTTAGTATAGATGGACTAATAGAACAAGTCCCACACACTGCTACAAGCCCAAATATTTTTTCAGAGCTAGATGCAGATAAAAATTATTTTTAATTTGCAACCTGGTGGAGGTTAGTATAGATGGACTAATAGAACAAGTCCCACACACTGCTACAAGCCCAATTTTTTTTTCAGAGCTTGATGCAGATAAAAATTATTTTTAATTTGCAACCTGGTGGAGGTTAGTATAGATGGACTAATAGAACAAGTCCCACACACTGCTACAAGCCCAAATATTTTTGCAGAGCTAGATGCAGATAAAAATTATTTTTAATTTGCAACCTGGTGGAGGTTAGTATAGATGGACTAATAGAACAAGTCCCACACACTGCTACAAGCCCAAATATTTTTTCAGGGCTAGATGCAGATAAAAATTATTTTTAATTTGCAACCTGGTGGAGGTTAGTATAGATGGACTAATAGAACAAGTCCCACACACTGCTACAAGCCCAAATATTTTTCCAGAGCTAGATGCAGATAAAAATTATTTTTAATTTGCAACCTGGTGGAGGTTAGTATAGATGGACTAATAGAATGATGCTATGCCCAAAAGGTTTTACTTGGCTAGGTGCAGTAAAAAAATTTGTATTCTATACACAGGTGGTATAGCTTGCAACACAGATAGGCTACTCCACTGACTAACACACACTGCAAGAGGCCAAAAAGGATTTGCTTAGCTAGGTTTAGCCAAATGCTGTGAAAAAAACTTGCACAGCACTGGCACAGACCTGCCTGGCAAAAGGTGATAGAAACTGATTTAACCTAGCCCTCAAAAGGACTGCAATTACAATTAGTCCCTACTCCCAACCTATCTATTTAAGAGCACAGACCTGCCTGATAAAAGTCGTAGGAAATGATGTAACCTAGCCCTTAAAAGGACTGCAATCACAACTATTCCCTACTTCCAAGCTATCTGTAGATTTGTGCGAAAATTGGCTTGAAATTAACACTCAAATTATAGCGGTGCTGTCTAACACGCAGCTGCAGCAGTGAGAAAATGGTGGCTACGTGGAAAATGGCTGGGTCTTATAGGGCAAGGACATGTGACATACACTGCCAATGACACATGCCCTTGCTTGTGTGACAAAAAGCAGTTTGCTCCGTGTGTGCGCTGCTGATAGGCTGACAGATTGCACCTCCCCACTGTAAATGCGGGAAAGAGAAAAAAAAATGGAGATCTTCATTATTTATGCAGAGATCCATCCCCTGCCCCTCCCCCCGCCCCGCTGTACACTCAAACTGCGTATTAACATTAATTTTCAGCATTACTGAGAAAAAATCCAGTTATGATTTTGGTTCACGAACAGTTATCGAACATAACCTCGAACAGCCAAATTTTTTTCAAATCGTTCGGGGTCGCCAAACGGCTCGAACACCGCCCAAAACAGCTCGAATTTGAGATTGGCGAACAGTTTGAGTCAAACACCGCTCATCTCTAATGCTCACATAAAGCTTGATTTACACTAGTAGTTAGTGGTTACATAATTGTGGATGAGACTTTGGAAAACATCATTTTAGACAAGTTTCCGATGTTACTTAATGAAGTTGCATTTTAGCAAAACCTAGGCCTCTTGTAGTTCTACTAAATCAAAGTTGGGTCACCATAAAATTCAATGGTGGTCTAAATTCTGGTCACTGGAAACGTGGGAAGTCTGAGTGTTGTGGCCGTAATATGGCCACTAAAACCTGCCTTAAAGTGGTGGTTCGAAACTAACATAGACATTTAGGATTAAATCAATCTATTTAATGTGATAATCTCTTTTCTAATGTACTTTAATTAGAAAGTCCCTGCTTTTCCCTATATAATCTGCTTTATTTTTTTTTACCAACTTCCTGTTTGATGACGCTTCATCTGAGAATCCTCAGTGCATGTGTGGCACCCTGAGGGTTCGGTGACCACAGAGATGCTGCATCTCACCCAGAGGTGTGGTATCTCACTCTCAGGTAAGGAGGGAGTACAGCTCGGGACCTTAACACCTGCATCCAACACATACCCGCAGTGGGGGCAGGGCGAGATTGCTCCTAAGGGAGAGCACAGTCCCGGGTCCCTAGCTGTTGGGAAGGGCTATGTAGTGGGTGTGGGTGGAGAAAGTAGCTTAGGGGAGCACATGAAAGGAAAGTATAAATAGAGAAGCCATCTTGTTAGGAGTAGTAGCAGTGAGAGAGAGCAGTCTACAGTGAGAGAAGTTGGGAGCAGGAGCTTTGTAGGAGCTCTGCTCATGCGGAGGGCCTGAGGAGAGGCCCAGGACTGAAGGAGAAGGAGAGAGGAGCAGGAAGGGCTCCAGGAACGAAGAAGGGGCCCCAGGGGTACGGGCAGTGCTGGAGGCCACCCGTACGCCCGAACCTACCAGGAGATGGAGGGGTCAGGCCACACAAAGGGGACCGGTCCCTCAACTAGCAGAGCACTTTATGTCTCAACTAGAAACCGGAGGCTCCAGTATTTCAAGTCCTGCAACCAACAGTCCATATCAGTCTCACCAAGAAGGTAGCCATAGAGGACCCAGGGGACGGAACAGACGTTGCCCGACAAGGCCCGCGGGTACCGGATTAGGACACTAGGTATGAGGTGCAGGGAAATGGCCAGAGAGAGGACACACAGAACGGGGTCCCGCTAAGTACTCCGGAGATATCTGAGGGTGGACTGAACCCCTCCCTGAGTAAGCGCAGCACGACGAGGGAAGTTACACTGGTACCTGTAACTTGGACAGCAATAACCGTGAGTAAAGACCCTGAAGACTGCACCCCACTGTCTCTGTGATTATTATCTGCGCCATCAACCCCTGCACTACAACGCCATGCATCACCTATAACATCTACACTGCCCTGGAGCTAAGCTCTACCTGTGGAGAGCCACACCAGCTTTGCTGCACTAACATCAGCTCCAGAGGACATGCTCCGCAGTGGCAGCTCCCTTTAGCCACATACCACAGGTGGCGTCACGAACTATATATATATAAAACTTTATTAATCCCCTGTAAAATAATCCCCTTTGGATTGACCACCCTGGGTCACGGACCGGGTCACCGCCACTGTGAAATCTTCCCAAACAACGACCGGCCCGGCACCGAGTACCCCACGGCCCAGGGGGCGCGTCATCTTTGGCGTCTGTGGCGCCCTGCTGCGCTTGGTGCCACAGAACCCAGAAGGCTGCACGGACGGATTTCTCCACAAGAGGCCCTCACTACATGCAAACACCTCCACCTTCCACCTCATACCAGCAGAGGGAGCCCTGATAGGGATATATAAAGGGAAGGTGGAGCCAGGCAGCTCAGTTAGTTTTAGTTGAGTCTCAGTCAGTCAGAGTCAGTGCTCAGACAGCGAACAGCACACAGTCTGCTGTTAGAGGCAAGCTAGGCCTCCAGCAGCTCTGAAGCCAGACAGAGAGAGCGTGCCGATGCTCAGAGAGCAGTGAAGAAGCAGCACGCCATCTGCCTTGTAGTGAAGGCCCCGAGCATGGCCGACGGTGAGGAGAGAAGGAGTGATAAAAGGGGGCAGAGGAGCATACCAGGCTCACCCCAATATATTTACAAGATACTGGGTCCGAGCCTACAGGGACCCTTCACACCCAGTAGGGTTAACCGGAATCCCAGGAGGACTACAAGTCCCTGGCAGACCTGAAGCTAGACTCACAGGACCAGGTACCACAAAGGCCCCGACGTCCAGGGAAAATGGTTACCAACTGGAGGTCCTACTTCAGAGCAACAGGTGGAGTAACAAGCAAGACACATAGGTTAGGCACAGTTGCAGGCTGGCCAGGAGCTTACACAGAGACAGACACGGAACAGGAGTCCTTATACCCGCTTACTGGGGAGAAGTCCGAAAGTGCGCCCTTCACCTAGAGTACCCTGGACCATATCTACCAGCTGTACCAGTAAAGGTAACGAAGCAGAAATCCCCTGTCTCTGTCCATTACTCCGGCTGCGCCATCCTTCCCTACCTGCACTACAACGCCCAGCGCACCCACCTCCATTCATTCTACACTGCCCTGAGGCCTGCTCCACCTGTGGAGATCCGTCCCATCAAAGTTGCCCCTAACATCAGCCTCAGTGGACTGTCGCTGCGCTGGTAACCTCTTACCAGAATCCACAGGTGACGTCACAAACTTTTTTTTTCATTTTACTAAACCCCTTTTTGGCACGCTGTCCGCCCTGGGCCAGCCACCGTGATATACATATATACTGCCCCAGACAGTAAGGCCCCACCGGGGGCGAGTCACGTCACGAGCAGGATATGAACCCACCCGTTATCACCGGGTATTGTGCGCCTATAGACTGTGTTTTATACTGAATGTGGCGCCCGCCCCAGAAGAACGGGCGCCATTATGTGCGAGTCAAACGACAACAAGAAACCGCCTCCCATCGTGGGCCGGGTTCCAGAATGGCGCCAAAAGCGAGGCCCGCCCCGAGCAACAGTGACCATGTATGTGGATGTGTCTATCAAGCTGGGGGGGCCGCCCCAAGGTGTGTCCGACAGCAAATTGCCATGGAACCGCCCCCGAAAGGGGAGAGGAGAGAAGAAACCTGGGAGACAGTGCGGAGTCTCCAGGAGTCCAGACAGACCGCACCCGGAGGGCAAAATGGAGAGTCAGGAGCCAGCTCCCATCCGTGGTCTGCAACAAGCGGCAAGGCGTCTCACCTTGGAGGAGGCCATGGCAGAGCTATCCCTGGAGGATACCGAATTCCTCCAGGCGGAAATCCAGGAGCTGGGCCAGAGAATGGAGAGGGCCCAGCAGGACGCCATTGCCGGCTGGAGAAAGGAGCTGCTGGAGAAGCTGTTTATCTGGCAGCAGCCAGCGCTGCACTCCACCAGCAGCGCCCCAGCCCCGGAGGAGCCTGAACGGAGCCAGAAGGCAGAGGTCGGCACAAGCGCGGTCGCGGGAGCAGGTAAGGAGAGATTCTCTGTCCCGGGCGCTGAGAGTGTTAGCCTGCTCCTGGGCTCCCTGGCGGAACCTCCGATCCCGGGTGCCTGCTTCACCGACCTACTCCTGGGTTCCTTGGCAGAACCTCCGATCCCGGGCGCCTACTCCACCATCCTACTCCCGGGATGTTATAGGTGATGCTGGGCGTTGTAGTGCAGGGGTTGATGGTGCAGATAATAATCACAGAGACAGTGGGGTGCAGTCTTCAGGGTCTTTACTCACGGTTATTGCAGTCCAAGTTACAGGTACCAGTGTAACTTCCCTCGTCGTGCTGCGCTTACTCAGGGAGGGGTTCAGTCCACCCTCAGATATCTCCGGAGTACTTAGCGGGAGATTCCGCCTGGAGACCGGGGAGCAGATCGGCAGAGCAGGCGCCCGGGGTTGGAGGTTCCGCCAGGGGGACTGCCCTGGTGTTAAGCTCTACCTGTGGAGAGCCACACCAGCTTTGCTGCACTAACATCAGCTCCAGAGGACCTGCTCCACAGCGGCAGCTCCCTTTAGCCGCATACCACAGGTGGCGTCACGAACTATATATATCTAAAACTTTATTAATCTCCTGTAAAATAATCCCCTTTGGATTGACCGCCCTGGCTCACGGACCGGGTCACCGCCACTGTGACATCTTCCCAAACAACAACCGGCCCGGCACCGAGTACCCCACAGCCCAGGGGGTGCGTTACATGCTGGGATACTCAAACAAGACATAATCAAGGGGCAAAGGCAGCATTCACTGCTGCAGCCTCCATCCCCGTCCGTTTTAGCAGCTGGGATAGTCTCTGCTCTAATCAGCACGCGTTGGTTGTCAATTCCGACATGCTTAGTAGGATCTTGTCACTGCACAATATTCTTTTTAATGCATAGTGACAGTCTGCTCCCTCGTTGGCTCTGATGAGAGGTGACAAGCTGATAAGAGAGCACAATGTCAGTGTGCATTGTAAGGACAGAACCCGACGAGCAGTAAGAATAGAGACCAGTCCCACCTCTGAAACTGACATCATGTTCAGGGGCGGAGCAGGTCTCTGCTTTTCCTGCTCGCGGGGTTCTCTCCTTACAATGTGCATTGACAGTGCACTCTCTTGACGGTTCGTCACATCTCATCAAAACCAGCAAAGAAGCGCACTGACACTGTCCATTATAAAGAATATGGCACAGTGACATCATCCTACTGAGCATATGTCAGAATTGACAACCAACGCATGCTCAGTGAAGACACTTCATTTCAGGGAGAGAGCAGATGCAGCGGCAGTGACTGCAGCCTCTGCTCCCTGATGATGTCTCGTTAGAGTATCCTAGAATGCAACGGGGATTCTCAAACAAACTATCATCAAACTGGACATTGGTAAAAAAAAAACACTTAGAGTAGAGAGGGAATGTTAGGGACTTTTTAATCAAAGTACTGTATATTAGGAAAGAGATTAGATTATTACAATAACAGGCATTTAGGATTAAATCAATGTTAGTTTTGGACCACCCCTTTAAGGCCCCTATACACATTAGATTCATGTCGGATGAACCCGCTGATATTGATGGATTCGACCAACGGTCTATGGGGCCGACTGATGGTCAGGAGAGATGTCGACTGTGCATGTCTGATTTCAGACTGCCATAGCATTGTTCTCCCTGAGATAAACCGCTGACTGATGTGTCAGTCGGTGGCTTTCTCATATAGAACTTGACTCAAGAGCTTGACTCAATGGGTGTATGGGAGGGTTGGCTGAGATGACATTGTTTGACAACAGCCATCTAATGTGTATGACCAGCCTTAAAGGGAAGCTATTATAAAAATGACCTAATATTTAAATCAGATTTTGAATTACGTGGGTGATGTGTGGAAGTTACCACTAACAAAAAAAAGAAAGGAATCACAGACAGGAAGGAGAAAGCCCAGTGCACAGTCCGGCCCCTGTGCACCGAAATCTAAATAGCAAAATGGTGATTATAGAAAAAGCACAAAGCGGATTTCTCCACCAAAGGTATCAATGTAATCAGTATTACAGCGCCATAACGTCCATGTTTTTACTTTACATTCCAAAATCGTTCTGACAGGTTCTCTTTAATGGAGAAGGACTCAATATATGCCTTAACAATTTGATTACCTTTAATCCACTTCCAAAAATTGATGGTCCTAGTCAGAACCCGACACCTTTTGTTATGAAATCATGAACGGAACACATCTCAAAATGTTTGTTTTTTACTTTCTAGAATAAAAGAATTCAGTATTGTGCAGACTGAATAGTGACATTTTCGACCGTCTCTAGTCTGTACAAGAGCCATGGGCAGTGCACAAGCCAAGTCTATGTCTTAGTTTCTGTCTCCTAATCAATATAACATTATCCATTTACATTAAATGTCCTTCTTGCAAAGAAAAAATATAATTTCAATGCGAGCGTCTTTAATGTATAGGCTAGTCTTCAGATTTCTCTCCTGACATCTGGAGATGTAGCTAACATTATTATAATGCAATGTCATCGTATCCAGCCGGCCATTGGCTTACGTTAAACATTACACACACTTATATATTGTGCTATAAAATGGCCTCATTACTCCACCTGTCATCTCCGATGATGAGAAAGACTTGAGTTTCCTTTCCATTTTAAAATTTGCTGTATCTGGTAGCTTGTCAATTATATCTAGACATCCCATTGCTGATCATCGGCAATTTCTACTCTGCTGATTACATTTGTCCGGGGTCTGTTATTACAGCGATACAGACATCTGGAGCCAGCAAAGAATGTTCACTTAAAGCATTTTCCAATGCATTATATCAAAATATTAAATCTTATACCCACCAGTATGTTCCACTAGATAACTCATTGTGACTGTTCTCCATAAATCAAATGGACTAAGAAGTACCAGTAAGTTCTCTTGCAGACCATCAACAGAAAACTTGTTTCCAGAATGAGCTGTCTGGTCTTGGATGCTCTTCCCAGCACATAATTGTTGGTTTCTCTTGGGGTTTCTGGTAATGAAATTGATAATTAAACGTTTTAGGTGTCCACAGCTTTGTCAAGAGTGGTAAGGATGTGGATGCTGACTTTTGTGCTGTATATGTAATTCTGATGGACTGTTCTGCTGCGTTTCTACTAGTGATGAGCGAGTATGTTCTGTTAACCCTTTCGCCGAGTATGCTCGGGCGAGCACCGATTAGTTACAGCTGCTCGGTGTTATGTTTAAATCACTCCCGTGTGCATGATTTGCGACTGTTTGACAGCTTTAGTACATGTAAGGAATGTCTATTTCTTACACATTCCTCACATGTATTAAAGCTGTCAAACAGTCGCAAATCATCCACACGGGAGTGATTCAACCTTATCACCGAGCAGCTGTAACTACTCGCTGCTCGCCCGAGCGTACTCGGCGAAAGGGTTAACAAAACATACTCGCTCATCACTAGTTTCTACCCCCGAAGACAACAATTGCGCTATTTGTATAGTGCGCTTTCGCTGTGTAATGTGAATAGTGGTTTACGTCTTTTATATTGTGTGATGGTAATGTACAGCATATAAGTAATATAGAGTGTTAATGGACAATGTGAGTAGCTCCTGGTGCAGGGTAGGCACAGGATTAGACTAGGGATAAGATAAATACTGTTCATATAATTGAGTGGTTTAGCAACGGCAAAGGACATAAGATATGAACAATAGGTTTAGTCTATAGGTTAGGATATAGTTAATGGATAGAACTGGCCCAGTGGTTGGTGACTAGTGTTAATAAAAGGTGGGCACTTCCTGGTAGTGTCAGTAGATAGGGAAGTAAAGTGACAAATTCAAGTTCAGGTGCTTTGAGTTGCTAGGGCCAGCATGTGCTAATCGTTCAAGGCAGTGGAAGGCCGTACTGATATCCCTTGTGGATATTCTTGCAACGTCTGGAGCCTAGGGCTCGGGCCAGGTACCAGGGAGAGGGTTTGGTCTTCTGACATCTCGAGGTCGGTGGATGTGGAATCATGTGAAGGGCAGGTGGCTGGTCTCGGGTGCACTGCTGAAGTGGACAGGAAATTCCTGAGGCTGACAGTCAGTGGGCTTCGGGATAGTCCAGGGTGAACGAGTGGTAGAGCTGAAGATACGCTGTACTAAAGAAGTAAGAAACTTGAAGTGCTGCGCCATATCCCACTTGTTCCACCCTGATGAACTTGAACTGAACAGTAAACATTTGCTTGTTGCAATGCACTTTGTGTTCCCTGAATTGTGTGTGGCGGCTCTTGAAGATAGAGGCCTGGAGACAGCGGAGGCCTGCGGAAACAAGTGAGTGTGATGCTCTCCACACCTGACAGAACACTGGGACTGGGACATGGTTTTCCTGTAAAGTGCCAGAGCGTAACCGGACAGCAGCTCTGTCATGACTACCGCTCTTGGCCACTTTACTTATCTATGAAACTTAGATGATGTAATTTAAAAAAAAAGAAACAAAAACCTAATTTGTGGGTGCAAAGTTTTATTTATATGTTTTTAAATTGCCATGTCTAACTATCCAAGCTTTTACATTTTTTATTAAATGTTATATATGCTGCACAATGAAAGCTGTAAAAAAATAAAATAAATAAAAAATGACAGGACTGCTATTTTATTAAAAACAAAATAATAATAATTTTACAAAGTAGTTAAAAGTTTGTGTATCCGTAAATTGTAAGAATAAAAATTAAATTAACAATACCACAGAAACAAGCTCTACCCCACAAAGCTCAATGAAAAGAAAACTAAAAAAATTGTTTTTTTTTACTGCATTCTGACTTTACTGATTCTTCCTTTTTTTCTGTTCTGTATGTCCCCAATGCAGCTGACGATGTACCCAGGACGCGTCCAGGCCTGCGGCCCAGACGTTGCGGAAGAGCCGCCACCGGCTTCCGCTCATCTATACAAATGAGCGGCACCATTTTTTTTAACATGCGGAATTTTCTCATAGAGGTTAGGTCTTAGGGGGAAGGCTGCATGTGGACCCGCACGAGAAATTGACATTCTGCGGTCAGGAAAGACGCGCCGCATGTCAGTTTCCGCGGGTGTACCGCAGATGCATAGTGGACATGGGATTTCTACAAATCCCATCCACTATGATGTAACATCTGGCTGCTGCGGGTTTGATGCTGCATAAGTCCACAGCTTCAAACCCGCTGCGGCTCCAGATTGTGGGCACACAGCTTTAGGGCTCTTTCACACATTAGTGTGTCCGGTACGTGTGGTTTCCACACGTACTGGAGACACTGACACACAGACCCATTCAAATCTATGGGTCTATGCACACGTCGGTGTGTTTCCATGGACCGTGTGTCCGTGTGCTCCACACGTAGACATATCTGTTTTTTACATGCTGCACGGTCCGCAAAATATCCCACGTTGAATACACATGGATGACATCCGTGTTTCATCAGTGTGACACGTACCGGCGTTTGGGAATCAGCGGTACAGTTAGCACTGTTCCCAATCACTGGGTGCTGAACGCTGCCCTCATCATTGTCCCTTGCTCACACTGTGATCAGCACGAGCAAGGGACAATATTGGGAGTAGTACATGCTCCCGTAGTGTCCATGTGTAAAAATAAAAATAAAATAATAAAATCCTTATACTCACCTGTCCAGAGTTGTCCCCCGCTGTAATACTCTGAATGCTCACACTGAGGAGCCGGGGAGAATGCATTGAGCCGAGCTCACTGAGTGACAGGACACCGCTCCTGAGCTCAGTGCAGCTCTGGGGCTTGCTCGCTGGAGCGGCATCAACTGGGTCACGGTACATGAATTAGCCTCATCCTGGTGTGGACCCTCGGATTCTGCTCAGAATCCTGAACCAAATACAAGTTGGATGTTTTTATAAAATAATACCCTAAGAGTGGACATCTATTTTAAAGTGGAGCTATTGGAAGATTAATTCTGCCAGAACTACATTGTACAAAGTAAATTAGAATTAAACCAGGTTGGACAGTGCTCAATCACTAAGAAGCCTAATGTTTACTTTAAGAACAATTTTGTTCTCAAATTTTCTTTTAATGAATGTTAACATCTGACCTATATAACTAATTCTGCAAATGGATTTTGGAAAGTCAAAACTTTGATGTCGTTACCATTTATAAGCAAATCAGCTTGTACGCCAAGCAGTAAAATTAAGACTGTTCTGCACCTCAATAAATGTTTTATTATGTAAACATTATTTAAAAGCATCTTGAGGTCAGTACAAGCCCTGGCAGATTATAGAGTCCCTCCTCTTCACTGTGTGAGGAAAGTGTACTGATTAGTATACCTTCCATTGTCTACACAGCCCGGATGGTGCACAGACAACGGCATGCTAAATTGAAATCACCCACTTTGCACATTTTGGTTTGCCCATAGCCAAGGTAAAGGGTAAGGTTCATTCCATTATTATTTTGTGAATATGTAAAAATGTACTATATATATATGTGTATATATATATATATATATATATATATATATATATATATATGTATATATATCTGTATGTATATATACATACAGATATATATATATATATTTATATATTGGTTTTTAACTCTCTTGCCTTATTGTTTTATTTAATTATAAGTGGAGTGGGATGGATGTAGATTCAATTATTGGCTAATGTCTAATGTGCAGCTAATATACTGTATATATTTTCTGGAATTGGTGCGAATCAATTTGCAGGACCCGGTCCATCAGCCATGTAGGAAATCTGTCAGTGCTGATTGGGAGCCCTGAGAACGCCTCTTACCTCCTGGTATCTGCGGCTCTTCTTTTGATTAGCCCCTCTGGCGTTATATCAAGTGTGTCTCACGCCGCTACGATGCCGTCGCACCAGACCTGCTAATCAAAAGACGAGACGCAGTTTCTAGGAGGTAGGAGTTGGTTCTTAGGGCTACTGTCCAGCAGCCACAGATTACAGAAATGGCCGATGGACTGGGTCCTGCTAATCGACTCGCACCAACTCTAAGGCCACGTTCACACGTTCAGTATTTCGTCAGTATTTTACCTCAGTATTTGTGTTTTAATCATTTTTATTAAGATTTTTATAAAATTATAAAGGGAAGGAAAAGGGGGAAAGGTTATTACCTCAGTATTTGTAAGCCAAAACCAGGAGTGGAGAAATCAGAGGAAAAGTATAATAGAAACACGTCACCACTTCTGTATTTATCTCCCACTCCTGGTTTTGGCTTACAGATACTGATGTAAAATACTGATCAAATACTGAACGTGTGAACGTGGCCTAATATTTATACATGATATATAGATATATGTAATAAAGTATTTCTTATTCTGTTTGTAAAAAACTAGTGCAAAAGAAAAGTGGTGCAGTTGACCATAGCGACAAATCACATTAGTGCTTGCATGTTCCAGACAATTTCTGACAAATGAGATCTGAAATCTGATTGGTTGGGCAACTGTTCAACATTTCCCTTGCGCTACTTTGGTCTAAACTCTCCATTACGTTCTGCCATTTCTTCACTCTCTGTCTATTTCAGGAGATAGATATCCACGCATGTCCATGGACAGCGAAGATACTAAGTGGCTAGTACTCTCATGTCTGGATTAGAGAAGGAATAAAAGTGGTTTCAGGGCCTCCTCCGCTGAGATCTTCAGAGAGTTCTCCATGAATAGAAAGAAAAATCTATTAAAGTAAATGTTATTATGAATTAATTCCTAAATACAATCACAATTATTTTGTCTAGGAAGGTAATCAATATATAATTTATAACAGTATATTTCTTCATTTCCTTCCTTCTAAAAAGAAAGGAAACGATTAGTGATGGGCGAGCTTGTTCTGTTAACCCTTTCGGCGAGCATGCTCTGGTGGTTTCCGAGTATCTTCGGCGTGCTCGAATGTTATGTTTTAATCACTCCATGTGCATGATTTGCGACTGTTTGACAGCTTTAATACATGTGAGGAATGTCTAACAAACAGGCATTCTTCACATGTATTAAATCTTTCAAACAGTCGCAAATGATGCACACAGAGTGACTCTAACATAACATTTGAGCACACCGAAGATACTCGGAAAACACCTGAACATGCTTGCAAATCTCGAGTAACGAGCATGCTCGCTCATCACTAGAAACAATTTATACATATTTGTCCCTAATCTGGATATTTGTAACTGGTAGATCATCACTGCACTTAAGTCCCACTCCCGATTCATCATTGTCTTTGTGCCTATTTTTGTCTAGTTTTTGAGTCTTGCGCAGGGTTGCCACCTTGACTTGTTTATTTTTCCGGACAGCTTATCAAAAAATCACAGACAGACAATATTTTTTACGGACACATTGGAAAACCATAATAAACCATTATAAATTATATGTGTCTACATCTCATAATTCTGATATGTAAACATCAGCTGCATACACTGTAAACTGTACAATGATGATTATAGTAAAATAGTAAAAATAATCTGTATACATTTCTTCAGCTTCAAAAAGATCACCGATGCCTTACACTTTTTTTACGGACAGGGCAAAAAAGTGCCCAATTTTTATTGACAGTCCTGGAATTTCTGAATTTCTGACAACCCTGGTCTTGCGCCTTTTTTTGGTTTGCACCCAGTTTGTTATTTTTTGCGCCTTTTTTGAAGTCTATTTTATATATGTTGGCCTGTTTTTTTTTGTTTCCACTTTGTGAGTGGATTCTAGCAATTCCAGATGTTTTTGCCTGATTCATCAATTGCGACTTTTTAAAAAGAAGCAAAATTTGTTGCAATTCCACTCTAGTCCCCCTGGTGTATTTTTGAGCATGCCAGCATCTTTTGTGCAATTTTTACACTTTCTTTGGCGCCAATGTGCGACATTTTTTTTACCTGTGCCAAATTTATGAATCGCGTGTGCCATTTTAATGAATTTGGAGCCAAAAATGGCAACTAATTCCACAAGACAAAAAAGGAAACTGACAAGAAAAAAGCAAATGATGAATCGGGGCCTAAATCTCCACAGTCCACAGAATTTGACAGAAAAAATAGCACCATGGTCCACTGGATACCATATTATGGAAGTATTCTCTCTGCGAAGCATTGCTTCTAGAGAAGAATATCTCATAATATGGTCCCGTACCTATGTGTGACGCCCTGCGGCTGCAGGCTGTCACAGAACTCCTGGGTGTTGCACAGATGGATTCTCCCCAGTGGCCTCAATTCATGCAGACACTTCCACCCAAGTCCACTAGATGGAACCCTGTCAGGTATATATATCCTGGGGGGTGGAGTTCAGGAAGCCACTCAGTGGGAAGCAGTGAGTGTGACACGATGCTGCAGCACCAGACAAGCTGAAGTCTGTGTGGCTGAAGGCCAGGCTAAGCCCCAGGCTGCGAGCTAGTCTGGCCAGTGAGGTCCTAGAGTGGGCCAGAAGACAGAGTCAGAGAGTCTGAGAGCGTGCTGACGCTGAGAGCAGCGAAGACGCAGCATGTCTGCTGCTGTATTGAGGGCCCTGAGTGTGGCCGGAGGCAAAGAGGAGTGGAGAGAGGAGTTGAAGGGGGCAGAGGAGCATCATAGGCTCACCCCGAGTATACAAACCGGACACCGGGTCCGCGCTTACAGGGTCCTCTATACCCAGTAGGGATCACCGGCATACCAGGACTACAAGTCCCTGGCAGACCTGAAGCTGAACTCATTAAAGGACCAGGAACAACGAAGGCCCTGGCGTCCAGGGATAGTGGTTGCCAGCAGAAGGTCCTACTACCAAGCGACAGGTGAAGGAACAGCACGACACAGAAGCTAGGCCCAGTTGCAGGCTGGCCAGGAGCATACAGAGAGGCAGACACGGACCAGGAGGCCTTATACCCGCTCACTGGGGAGAAGTCCTGAAGTGCACCCATCCTACTGAGTACCCTGGACCGTACCTGACATCCGCACCAGTAAAGGTATTGAAGCGAACCCCTGTCTCTGTCAGTTACTCCTCCTGCGCCATCCCGCCTGCACTACAAGCCCCAGCATCACCACCCACCATCAAACTCTATACTGCCCTGAGGCCCGCTCCACCTGTGGGGAGCCATTCCATCCCAACTGCCTTATCAACTGCCTCAGAGGTCTGCAGCAGCGCTGGTACAAATTACCAGAAACCACAGGTGGTGTCATGATCAAACTACAAATCCCATATAAACTTTCCCCCCTTTTAGTTGACCGCCCTGGGCCACGGACCGGGCCAGCCACTGTGACAGATCCCCCTTTTCCCCAGCATCTACCAGCCTGGACTCCGAGTACCCCACTGCCCTGGAGGCGTGTCATATGCACAAGGGGCCTCATTTATTAAAAGTATGTAATAAAATAAGACCTGTCTTTTTGCTCATAACAACCAATCAGAGCTCATGTTTTATTTTTGAATCAGCTCTGGTTAAATGAAAGCTGCACTGTGATTGGTTGCTATGGGCAAAAAAAGTTAGTGTTTCTTTGAAACAGTTTTGCTAAATGTGGGCCAGTGAGTCCAGAGACACAGAGACTCTGAATATTTTAAGACCACAAATGAAGAAGGAGCCTTTATAAATCAGTGATCATTCCCTGCAAGTTAGACTTATCTGTAGGCCCACAATGCCCATTATTCTGACAAATATATTGGGGCAGATTTACTCATCCTGTTAACTATTTAGACCGTGTAAACTTAAGGCCCCCATACACATTAGATTAAACTCATCTGAACAAGCCGATCATCTAATGTGCATGGGGGTCTTCCTACTCTTTTTAACATATGATGTCAGGTATGATAAGAATTGGGCAGTTAGAGTTTCAATGGCCAATTCTTTCGTTTTTAGGGGAGATTTGCAGGTCTTTAGGTTTTATACGTATTAGACTAATGTTGGCTGAACCCACCAATATGGAACTGGTTGAGCCAACAGTCCAATGTGTATGGAGGGTTCATCCGAAAGTCTAATGAGTATGGCGGTACCGAAAAAATTATGTCAGGCGGAGATAGTGATCTGGCATGTTTGATTGTGAACTGCCGATCCTTTTGCTCTCCCAGATATAATTCGTTGCCAGACATTTCAGGCAGTGGATCTCTCATAGAGAACACAGGAGCACTTGGCCATTGTTTGGCCGACAGCTATCTAAGGGTATGTTCACACGAGCGTATTAAAGAATCGGTCAGCGTTTCCTCCAGAAAAGTGGGACAGTGTTTTTCTCACTTGCGATCTGTGTACAATCCGTGTGCAGTTCATATGCAATACATTTTTTAAAGCAGCAGCTATTAATCATTTACAAGACCATTTAAAATTTCTTATGTTAGAGAATTGCAATGTATCCATAAAAATTGGATACTAAACTGTGGCTCCATATGGCATCCGATATATTTTACGTACCCATCAACTTGAATGGGTGAGTCTCATCCAGTTTATGGAAGAATCTAGTGCATGTTGTGATATTTTTCACATGCAGATTCGGTCAGTGAAAAAAAATTGTTTATCTGCACTGGCCCATTGATTAACATTGGTCCGAGTGCTGTCTGTTTTTTTCACGGATAGCACGCAGACCGAAAATACTGTCGTGTTATCGAGCCCTAAATTGTATAGGGGGCTTTAGAGAAATGCTATCCTCTCTCCACATTGTAAAATGCTTGAATGTACTGCAAAGTTGGGTGCTCGTGTGTTTTGGGGAATATGGAGAGATAGATGTCTTCCCAACAACTGCTCAGCTGACAGTTATCTCACGTCTATGGCCATGGCCAGTATTTGACTAGGAAGTCTGAAAATGCGGCAAATGTAGCAAAGTGGTTTATGCTGGATGAAGAATTAGCTGCATCTTTATATACACTAGTCTAACTTGATAGCACCTCTTTTTCTGGTTTATTGTTCTGCACCTTAATTTTTGCACAATTTTATGTCATAGTGATGAGCGAGCATGTTCTATTAACTTCTTTGGCGAGCACTCGCCGAGTATTTTGGCGTGCTCTGCATTTCTTTTAATGTCGCCCGGCCTGCAAGTGTCACAGCTGTTTGACAGCTGTCACAAATATAGAGATAGCCTGTCTGACTGTGCGACATTCAAAAAAATGCCGAGCATGCCAAAATACTCGGCGAGCACGCTCGGGTGCTCGCCGAAGTGGTTAATAGAACACACTCGCTCATCACTAGTCATGTCCCGTTTCCAGCTCAGCTAAGCCTCGTCTCTCTACAAAACTTTGCACCTTTTTTCAACAAAGCTTCAGTATTTTAGATACATGATATACATAATAAATAGATCTCAAGATAGCGATAGTTGTATAAACTGGGAAACCATTTCTAAATGGAGACATGATACATCTAAATCAATTTCAGGATATTGCAATATTATTCTGTACCAATAATCATTACCAATGGGAATGCTCTCCTTTAATATAGCACTAGCATTTTTTTCCTCTTTGTGGAGTCAGATTTGAGTTTCCCTGACCTAAGCTTTGTCTGCATTTCCACTGTAAACAGCTTGTTTGTGTACAGCAGAGACGGGAAGGTGAGGAGTGAGATTTAATAGCAGTGTGAATTGCCCAGAGAGCAGTGGGATATGAGGGCATCTGGATCAATATGTTCCTTCCCTTTGCTCTCAGGCACCTCCCCTCACTACAGGGAAGACCTCTCACTCCTGGCTGCTCTCTTGACCAGTGTGGACACTCAGGTGGGTCTGTACTCTTCATTGACACTACTAATTCTTTGAACCCATCAGTCAACCCAGGGCACGAAATGTAAATGCCAATATACTACGTTCCTAGGCTTGCGAAGATGTGTATCCTATTGTGACCACACTGCTCGACCCATCCTAACCTTCCTCTGCTGATTGGCATAGAGAATGGCAAATGAACTATTATGCGGGCTAGTCTTCCGTTTCCTCCTCCCTGGCTGCCTACTGGCAGGTAGGTATCAAAATCCACTACGCCACTGTAGTCTCACACAAATCTTTCTCAAAGGACATAATTGCATATACAGTATCATGTTTTCTAGAATTCTTACTTTCTAAGTGTCATCTGAGAGATTATCCTTGCCTGATTATCTGTGTATTATCTGCAAAATATAGGATTATGCTAAGATTTTAGTGCCCATCCACAATTTCATAACCTAAACATGTAAAAAAAATCTATAATGTAATCTATTATAGAGTTTCTAAAATGTATTATTACAGCTGAAAACATCTAATATCAATTTCTTTCCATCCTGAAGCCATTTGCATCCGTTTCAATGGATTCTCCGTCATCTATTTTGTGTACTTAATGCTTATCCCTCTTCTATCAAAACCAACATACACTACAATGAAAGGTAGATTTTTTTTTGGGGGGGGGGGAACTTTTTTAAACTGTTTTTAATTCCTAATATGTAGCTTGTTTCATTATTTCTTTGTGAAATTTCAGACCTTAAAAGTATAGTTTTAATAACTCTATAACTTGGAATACGTTTTTCTCTAGAGTTTTTTTTTTTTTTAAAAAGTAATTGGTTTGTGACTTCTTTCTTTTTCTTTTTTGCTTTTATATATATTTACTTTCATTATATATATATATATATATATATATACATTGCTTAATATATATATAGAGAGAGAGATAGAGATAGCTAAATATGTGTATCTATCTATATGTGTGTGCATATTTATATATCTATATATATATATATATTTATACATATTTTTAGTTACCATTTATACCATTGTTTCTTGGATGAAGTGTTGGTTATCTATCAGCTGGGAATATTTTTTCTTCTGTATCCATTGCTGTGCAGCTGCATTGTTCCATGGTATACATTGTATGATTTTTTATATTTTTTTTATGTTAGACACACTTTCCACTTTACAAGTGATCTATCCTGATCATATTGAAAAACAGGCTACAAATTCACATCAGATTTTAAATTTTAAGTCCGTTTACGGAAAAGAAAAAAGTTAAAAATCAGGAAAACGTCAAAACTCTGCATGCATTTTAGGACAAGTTACTTGTAGTTTGGCCCCAAGGAAATAGCAGGCTGCATTTTATGGGTCCTTTCAAATTAATGCAGTTGCATTAACCTTTATTCATTACGTGCCTTTTGTCACTCATTTTTGTCACATTTGTAAAAATTACAAAATACTATCTGCTGGTGTCAAGTCATTTCTCAGTTCTATGCAGTGGCAGAATATTACAATTTCTGCCTTTTTGGAAACTAGGTTAAATGAATTTTGCCGCTTAGTGTTTAGTCAGTTTATTTTCTCATCTTATTTATTTCTTTCCTTTAGGACACACTGGAAAATTCTTAAAGTCTATATACTATACCAGCTTCTTGCTACTCGTCATACAGTCATCTTTCCAAATTGCATTCAATTATGTTCCTCCTGAAGGTAAGATTATGTACTGGTGGACTTTATAAAGATGTAGAATTTTTAGGGTATAATCAGACTCAGGAAGGTTTCACACATCAGTTCGGAATGTGGGTTTTCCGTTATTTTTGCGGATAGGTCACAGACTTATTAGAATGTGCCTTTTCATATGTATTTTTTTATTTTTTTGCAAACTGTCTATAAAATACAAAAAAAACAAAAGGAGTCATATCCTACTTTGATCCACATGACGGATACTTGCCAATGTAGGTCAATGGCCCCTTAATTAAAAAAAATGGATAGAATAGCACATAGGATCTGTATTTCACAGTTAAAAGGGAAGGAGAAGCGAAGCATTTTTTTTTGCATTATGAGAAAAAACGGATGCAATAAGGATTGTAAAAACTGCGACACAGACCAAAAATTGTTCCAGCACACACAAAAAAAAAAATAGATTGTTTTTGACATATGTGTAAAGTTGCCAAGAGCGCTATACATGACCGAGCTGCTGTCCGGTTACGCTTTGGCACTTTACAGGAAAACAATGTCCCCGCCCAAGTGTGTTGTCAGATGTGGGGTGCATCACACTCACTTGTAGGTCGCAGACTTCCGTTGTCTCCAGGCTTCTATCTTCAGGAGCCACCACACAATTCAAGGGACACAAAGTTCATTGCAGCAAGCAAACGTTTACTGGTCAGTTGAAGTTTATCAAGTTGTAACATGTGGGATAAGGCACAGCTTTCCATGTTTCTTACTTCCTTAGTACAACGCATCTTCAGCCCTACCACTTATTCGTCCTGGACTATCCCTAAGCCCACTGACTCCATCATCCTCAGGGATTTCCTGTCCACTTTAGCAGTGCACCTGGGATTGTCCACCTTCTGCCTACACAGGTTCCTGTCCATCTTCCACTGTACGCCAGAGGACATGATGTGCCCCTAAGTCAGACTTTGGGCTCCGGACAGTGGCGTCCGCTCAGGATTCCAGTAGGGATTCCCACTACTTTGAATGCTTGGCACATACTGGCCCTAGCAACCCACTCTACCTGAACCTGACCTTGTCACTGCAATTCCTTTTCTCTGTCACTACCGGAAAGTGCCCCCTTTTCACTAACAAAAGTCCCCACCCACTGGGCTAGGTTTTATCCATTAACTATATTCTATCCTATCCTTATCTTGTACCATGGCTAAGCAACTTAACTACATTAACAGTACTGTACTATCCCAAGTCTATCCCTGAGCTTATCCTGCACTATGCACTGCTCACATTGTACATTAACACTTTACATTCTTATACACTGTACATTACCATTACACAATGTAGAAGACGCACATCCCTTTTCATATCACATGTAAAACTGCATGGCACTGTACACATAGCATGATTATTGTCTTTAGGGGTGGGAACACAGCAGAGCAGTCTATCACTATTAGGCTATGTTCACACATTGTGTTTTTGCTGCTTTTAACTGCAGGAAAACATGCTCTCTTGACAGAAAAGAAGCAGCATCAAAACGCTGGTTTTGGTGCTTTTTTGCTGCGTTTTTGGTGTGGTTTTCACGATGCTAACGTTCATCTTTGCTTCCCCCACAGAAGCATGAACACAGGTCACCAATGGCAGTGCAATGAGTTCCTAGGACACTGTTTACTTTCACACTTTGGTCTGCCATTGAGTTGCTCAGACATTGTTTAATTTCACACCTTTGTCGGCCACAGGTATTGTTCAATTTCACACCTTGGTCAGCCAATGTTTGTACGCATCACTAATTTAATTAAACTGTACTAATCCAAACTGCCATCTCAGGTGACCAAGATAAGATGGTAAACTTGTGAAAATCGCAAAAATAAATGTGTTTCACATACTACTGTACTTGCTTTTTTTTGAAAAAAAAATGCAGCAAAACCTAATGCCTGCATTTTGGGATCGTTTTTTGCACCACCCATTTTCAAAAAAACGCAGAAAAAAAATCTGAAAGAAGTGCCATGCTGCATTCTGCAAAACCCAAGGTTTCGCACGAAATACTAAGGACAAAAAAACCAAGTTATGTGCATGAGATTTCTGAAATCTCATAGACTTTTTAAAAGGCAGGTGAAAATTTTCAAAAAAACGCTGAAAAAACACAAGGTGTGAACATAGCCATACATATGAAAAAAAGCTGATATGTGAAATTGATTTTTAGCAATCATCATAGGTGTTTTGGTACCATTAATTTGTGGCAATAGGTTGCAGTTTTGTGGTAGTTGTAGCAATATGGTGGTGAATAAAATGTATTGTGTAGAATGGTGATAAATCTTATTACAAGGAAAACACCTTATAGTACCTTGCATTATATTAAAGAGAGCTAAAAAAATATTGGAAGCAGGCTGTAAAATAAATACAATTATTAAATATCTATGTGGGCAATGCAATAACTGCTCACTATTATAATGTTGGTTTCTTTCTGGATAATGACTCTGGATAATGTTCTTTGTCACCTTCTATTCAGATTACCTCTGGGAGGAAATCCTGAAACACTTTGGAATTATGAGGTAAGAAGTATATTGTAGTAAATAACCTATTTGATTTTTATATTTTATGAACATGTATCTGGGGAAAGATACATTAACTTCCTCAATTATTAGACTAAATAGAATGTGTCTAGGAAGAACTACATAAGAAGAACTGTATAGGAAGAACAGCAGAAGTACAATGTCTACAACTCTTAAAGGGGTTATCCACTGCTTATACAACCCCTTTCTTAAATGTTCTATTACCTTGCATAAAATAAAATAATGGATACTTAACTCCCGCACCTGTGCTGATCCAGTGAAGTTGGTGCCTGGTCTGCTGGCGTTTGTGCGACACTGGTATGCTCTGTGAATGCTGCAGCCAATCAGTGGCCACTAATGGGCTCGGTACTCACATCTTCCCCCGAATGACCGAGTTTCGTCCAATGGAAGTGTGAGAGCTGCAGCCTATTGGCAGCTGCTTTTGGGCTACAGCTCTCATATGACATAATGTCACGCGAACGCCGGCAACCAGTGCTGACATAACTGGAATGATGCCTGTGTAGAAGGTGAGTATCTGTTTGTTTTTTTTCATTTTAAACAGGAAAATACAGAATTTAAGATGGGAGTGTCCAAGTAATGGGTAATCCCTTTAAGCTGACCATACTTATAAGTTTAATATCTGCAAAATGCTTCAATTTTGTGTATGCAGTCCAAATTCTTCCCCAAAGATGGTATCGGAGGAAAAATAGATTGGACATCTTGAATTTCAACTTCCTATCCTTTGGTGCCCAGAGGACATAAGACACTTCTAGAACTGTCTGGCAGCCGCTAACTAACCTTTCCCCATCTACAACACAAGCTCACTTGGGTGAGCATACTTGTGCATTGGAGGTTTGAAGAGAGCTGTTGGCCAAAGTGTATGGACGTCTGAAATTCTTCCACCTATATCCCTGAAGAACCTTGAGTGATTTTCGAGAGCGTATACACCTTAGATGAAAGTTAGAATAAATGGCCGATTTTGATCATAACTAACCATCGTTCTCTGGTTCGGTGAAATAAACGATAGATAATCCTAAAAGTATTTGTTCCATATATATCATTGTCTTGCTGAAAAATTGATTGGTTCTTTCTTTAATTTTGTAGATTCAGCGATGTAGATGCTTGGAATATAGTCCGTCTGTTAGCTTCCGATATTGGCATGTTATTTTCTGGATACTTTATTCGAAGGGCCTGCAAAAAACTAGTAAGAACAGGAGCTCCCAAAATCAGTGTTCGTGTAAACAGCGAGGAGGAAGAAGAAGATGAGGTGAGCTTTCCCTGGCGTCTCAGACACAAGTATTTATATGAGGAGGATTTTTATCCACGACACACATTCTCGTGAATGGGATTTGCCTCTTGTCTATAACTATAACCCCTTCATGATGGGGCCATTTTCTGTTTTTGTGTCTTAGTTTTTTCCTTCCCTGTTTCCCAGAGCCATAACTTTTTGAGTTTTCTGTCCACATAGACATATGAGGGCATGTTTTTGTCGGACGAGTTGTACTCTTGAATGCCACCATTAATTTTACCACATAGAATACTCGAAAACAGGAAAAAAAATCCAAGTGTGTAGAAATTGTGAAAAAATGCAATTCTGACATTGTTTTTTGGGAATTGTTTTTACGGTGTACATTTTGTGGTAAAAATGACCTTGTACTATGAATCTGCTCATCAGTACAACTACGACGATACCAAAGCGTTTTTTTACTATTTTAGTGGTGAAGAAAAAATCAGAAGTTTGCATAAAAATATTTTGAGGTTATGTCGCCATTTTCCAAGACCTGTAACGTTTTTATTTTTTGGTCAATGGAGCTATGTGATAGATTATGTTTTGCGGAGCGAGACAAAGTTTTTATTGATACCTTTTTGAGATTGTTGTGATGTTTTGATCGCTTGTTACAGCATTTTTTGTGGCATTGCTGAGACCAAAAAAGCGTAATTTTGGCGTTCTTGATTTTTTTTTGTTTACAGTTCGGGTTAATTAATTTGATATTTTTATAGATAGGACTTTTTTGAACTCGTCAATGTCAAATATGTGTATTTTTTAAATGTTTTTACTATTTTTATTTTAATGAGGGAAAGAGGGGTGATTTGAACGTTTATGTTTTTTTTGTTTTTTTTCATATTTTTTAAACATTTTTTTCACTGTTCCTGTTAATCCCCTTATGAGACTTGAAGCTGTGATCATCTGATCGCTTGTGCTATATACAGCAATGCCACAGAATTGGTGCATATAGCAAAAATCACGGTCTCCTTTGAATCTTGGTCACAGGCAGGGTAAAGGAGCTCTATAATGACAAGAACAGGGGTCTTCAGCAGTCCCCTGGCGTTCATAGCAACCCATCGGTGACCCGCGATCACGTCACAGGCACGCTGATGGGCGCATGGAATGACGCCCCCCCAATGGCGGCACGTGTTAAATGCCGCTGTCAGAGTTTGACAGCGGGATTTAATAGGTTAATAATCGCGGATGGATGCTCACCCCATGATTGTTAGAGGTAGGTCCTGGCTGTAACACACAGCCATCACCTGTTGGTTATGGGGGGGTCTAACCCTGTGAGCCCGCTCCATACACCCGCTTCCGACTAGCAAAGTACATTTACAACACATGCTGTGAAGGGGATAATTCAGGTATTGTCTATTATAGTTTTTAGGGCACATTACCAAATTGGCCAATGCTCTGGCAAATATAAAGTTTTGACCACAGTGGTATCACAGCTTCCATGTTTAGGAAGCCATGATGGACCTGGATTATCTATTAGGTAATGGACCCTTAGACATTCTGACTCCTGACTGATCCTATTGATCTATAATCCGCTATTCTGCAACTAAATCCTGACAGAAGAGAAATCACACAAGTGTAAAAATAACTTTAGCTTTGATACTGTGCAGTGAAGGAAGCAATAAGATTGAGAAATTCATTCATGTAAAAAGTGGTGTTAATTTCTGCAGAGGTTGGTTTACTTCAGGTCTTCTATGCTAAATTAATCCTTAGAGTATGTGAGGATTACACCTGAGATCTTTCTGAAAATGCATTACAAAACAACAACAACAAAAATGAACAAAATGATGGTCATCAGACCCTTTAGGAGGGAAACACATGGCATCACCATATATCATGTGTTCTCCCGCCGGTTCTTTGTTACCATGCTCTGGGCTCACTCACTCAGGGCATGGTGGTTGGTTGGGAAGCGAACCAGTTATTTTCTCCCATGGTTATGGTTTGTGATTGGTATTTATTATTTACAAATATGGGCTGGTGGGTGACAAAAGGTGGCAGTGTAACACAGGTACTTTAGATGAAGTGACACAGAAACACAGAGCAGCCAGTACAGGGTTAATAAACAAGGGGGATTTACTCTAACAGGGCCAGTCTCCACGCAGGGAGTAACATGGGAAATATGGGGACAACAAGGGGAGTAGCAGGTAATATGCTATAACTGACAATCCACAGTTGGGCTAGATGTAGCTGAGTCGACACGGTTGTAATCGGCAGTTTCACAGTTAGCTGACTCTTGTTTCTCACAAGGCAGTTGCCGGCTGATGCCGTTGTTGCTTTCTTCTGGCTTCCCCGCCTAAACAATGCTCCATCTTCTGGCGGTAGCGGGCGGTCTCCGGTTTGACCCGCTGAGCCCCTAGTCCATAACAGTGCACCTCACTTGCTCGGCTCCAGGGATCCTGCGTCTCTTCTCCCTCTAGTCGGGCTTGACTCCCACTGTCCACTGCCGCTTTTCCCACGCAAAAACTCCTTTTCCACCCTCTTCCTAGACACGAGCTCAGCTTCCCTGTCACCTGACTCCTGAGCTCTCTCTCTGGACACACCCCCAGCTTCCCAATCACCTGACTCCTGTCTTGCAGTCTGTCTTCCCCCTGCAACAAGAGGCACGGCCCCGGCAGTTCCGGATCCCTTGTTCTGAAAGGACTTACACCCCGGTCTTCCCCCTTACAGCAGCGTTGAGGGTCCTTGGCAGACCACAAAGCTACAGTGGTGTCCAGAAGATGGAGGGCCTCCTAGAAGAACTGAAGATCCAGATAGGAAAACATGGAGCCATCGGATGCCTCCAGCAATTCCTGAATTCCCCTCCTGAAGCCATCGGTGGTCCGGCAAGGACGAGCGATGACCCGGAAGTAGACGTCACTGAAGCAGCGCCGGAAGTTGCGATGATGTCATCAGTGAGCACGGGCATGCACAGTAGAGTGAGGCCAAAGGGATTTATAATCCTGTACTGCCCAACACCAGTCCGAGAAATAAGGACCCTGATAAGGTGTCGAGGAAGAAGAGGTGCAGCAGGCCCAAAAAATCTGAGCTGTCTGCTGGCCAGGGCTCAATCGACCACATGCCAAGGAGTGCGGTCGCTAATCCCAAAGCCAGGTCTGCTCAGCTGGTAGGCGAGAGGGAAACCAGCCCAGCAGGTGGAACAACCCGACAGAGGAGTAGGCAGCTGGCGGTGAGCATGGTATCCCCCATGCACAAATCCCAACTGTCCTGTCCCAATTAGCCTCATGTGTAGCTTTCCTGCAGGGTCTTTTTCCCACTGGAACTGTACCCTCCATATGCTCTATCTAGTCCCCCTGGGTCCCAGAGGTATCAGAGGTATGGAGGCACTTAGATGAAGGGTTAGGGAGGTTAGAGGGAGGGGATCAGGAGTCAATTGTTACCCCAGTAGCTTCAAGGGTTAAAGGGGTAGGAGAAACATGCTACAAGGAAACCCTTACATGTCTCATTTTACCATTAGGTTTTCATTTAGCTATGTCAATAAAAGAAAAAAATTGGCATAACAAATTTTTAGATCGGCTGTCACTGTTGCCAGCTTCTAAGGAATTCCTTGCCAAATTAGACAAAAAAAGAGTTAGATGACAACAGACACTGTCCTATACCCAGATCTTTTAATAACTGGTTGCAGGTGTTTTGTATATATGCTAGTGTAATGGGTGAGAAATTTCCAGAAAAATGTTCAGGACTATTTCAACACGTGGATATAATCTTAGAGGCATATCAAAACTTTGGAGGTTAAAGCTGATATTTTTACTACGAAAATTTTGGACAAAAAATTGCATTTTTTTCGTCCCTAAAATGGAGGTTAAGGATGTTGGGCTCTGACTTACCCTGTTGCTTCCAACCAGGGTAATAAGGGCACAGTCTTCTTCCCATCAGGCTAATTTTAAAAAAGGGACAAATTTTGTGTTTAACGAGTCGCAATATATAAATGGCCTAATACATGTAAGTACAAACACGAGTGTTCCTTTGGTGGAGGGGGGCACTCTATGGCAAAGTGTTTTAAAAGAGCACGTTTGCCTGGTCAGCCATCCACAAAGAAATACATGAGCAAAAGCCTTATCACCAGTAAAATTGGGGAGCATGTTAGCCTGGCTAGAGCGGTATCAAAACCTCAAAATAGCCAAACTCTAAATTGAAGGTTTTGCTGACTACTTTCATGTTCCTCCTTTCAATGATAGTGGACGCACTTGGGTTTGTAATCTAAAGTTTGCGGAAATTCACTCGGAGGGGGTAGCAGCAAAATTAGATAAGCTGGCAGAGTGGCGTGTCCGTTTGTTAAGCCATCTTTTGATATTTTCCACCTCACACATCTGGGTGTGGTTCCAAAGAAAGAGCCTAACTCATTTTGGCTAATTCATCACCTGTCTTACCCATATGGCTTTTCATTAAATTACTGCATTGATCATAGGTTAGTTTCAGTGAGCTATACTTCATTTGAACAGGCGGCAGAAATTGTCAGAAGTTTTGAGCCTGGGGCTTGATGGCTAAGGCAGATATCGAGTCTGTGTTTAGGCTTTTTTCTATTCAAACAGAGGGTTTTAATTCATTGGGCCTTCAATTTGAAGGATATTTCTATGTTGATAAGGGTTTACAAATTGGGCAATCATTCTCTTATTTCTATTTTAAAGCATTTTCATCTGTTATTGAGTGGGTAGTAGCGGTGTGGTCTATAAAAGGTGGTTTGGCATATTATCTAGATGATTTTCTATTTTTGCTTCTAGGGATTCTTCAACATGCAGCCAGTTGTTAAATATGTTTATGGAAGTTAGTAAAGATTTTGGCAGCCCACTAGCTGATTATAAGATAGCCCTGCCCAATAATTGTATTGGATACCTTGGCACTGTTATAAATACTGTTAAAGGAGAATACTGGTGGTAACCTGTTGCTAAGATTACTAAATTTAATCCCTTAGTGACTGGACCAATTTTTTTGATCTCTGACATGTGTCACTTTATGTGGTAACAACTCTGGAATGCTTCAACATATCCCATTGATCTTGAGATTGTCTTTTCGTGATACATTATACTTTATATTAATGGTAAATTTAGGTTGATATGTTTTGCGTTCATTTACAAAAATATCAGAAATTTGACAATTTTTTTAAAAAAATCTGCAAATTGTCTCTTCAGAGAAAAAGAGGACTTGTACTCTATAGCGCCACCTATTGGAAGCAGCAATCCTACAAGTCACAATCAACCCTTTAACAAGTCGTGCAATTTTCAAACTTTGAATGATTATTCCTTCAAGTCATACCACACAAAAACATTAATAAATAAAATTTCCCTCATGTCTGCTTTACATCAGCGCCATTTGTAAAATGTTGTTTTATTTTGTTAACATTTTAGAAGGGTTAAAAATGGAGAAGTAATTTTTAATTTTTTCAAGGAAATTTACAAAACTTATTTTTATACGGACCTGTTCAGTTTTGAAGTGACTTTTGGGGGTCCTATATATTGGAAACCACCCAAAAGTGATATCATTTTAAAAACTGCACCCCTCAATGTGGCAGGACAGGAATGAAAAAGTTTATTTTTACCACCTAAATTTTGATAACTTCTGAATAGACCGCTATAGCCGGCAGACTCTAAGGCGATAATTTGACCATGGCAAACATCAGGACCACACAATCAAGATCTTAGGCTGCCGATGGGGTTAAAGAGGGAGCCCCCACACTCTGTTAACTATTTAGATTCTGTAGTCACTATTGACAGCAGAATCTAAGGGGTTAAACGGCCATGGTCGGTGCCAACAATGATCATGGCTGATGAAGAAAGTTGTCAGCTATAGTGTACAGCTGACAGCTATATGATAGTTACCTGTCGGGGAATTCTAGTCTCTTATATCGCAGGTCAGTAAAAAACGTATTGTTGGTCACTAAGGGGTGCTTTAGTTAAGTTGTGTAGAAAAGCTATATCGCATAGGAGCAACAACGGAGGCTGCCAGGTTGGGTTTGAGGTGTGACGGGAGCTAGTTACCCCATCCGCAGATGTCCAATCTTCTTCTGCAGGCCCCTGACATGGAAAGGCTTCTCTTACACTGGGATATATAAAATATGACTATCGCACAGTGTCTCCAAGATGAACTTAACTTTTATTCTCACAAGCAGGTTTTATAGAGAATCACACAGGCTATTTTTAGCACCCATTGTTCTCACCAAATAATACCCACAGTAGGCTCCCAGACAGCAGTTATGCAATAACCCATTAATCAGCACATTGTCTGTTTACCACTGCTAAGTGAGCACAGGAAGGTGGGGGCCAGGAGTGCTTCGGTCACATCACAGCATGTCCAACAATATGCAATCACAATATTCACCCCACTTTATAACATTATGTCCCATTAGCTGCATAGGCGCTACAACAACCGCCATGTGGCAAAATCCTGGAGTACGGGGTTGATCCATCACAGGAGGTTATTAAAAGGGTGGGCAGATGGGAGTTGGACTGTTATCAGTTGTATATTAGATAATAATGTATGATGCTAATTCTTTTTGTTGTAGTTTCCATAGGTTATACGGTATGGATTCTCGGACACTCTTTCATACATTGGGCCGAGAATAGGGCACAACAATGCTATTACAGTCCAAATGTATACTGGTCAACAAAGCAATTGAGGGTCTGCTGGCTAGGGATCAGAGGTCAGCACTGGAATGGACTGGTCTACCAGACCTTCATGATGAGCAATAGGTTCCTAGACCCTGACGTCTTAATTATTCATCATGGAGAGAACGACATCAAAAAGATAGAAACAGTGGACTTGCAGTTTCAGATAACGAGGGGTTTATTAGATGTTAGGAGGTTGTCTCCTATAGCTAAAATCATTTTTTTCAGAAATCATTTCCAGATTGCTGTGCGTAAAATCTGACGATCTTAACTTTTGTGAGCGGATTCAGAAGCGTTTGAATCAAAGTATTTTATTAATTCATGCCGTCGATTGGGTATTTTTTGTTCTATCATGTCGATTTTGAAGGTTGAGCGTCTGGTCTTTACAGAGATGATATGGCACATTTATCTAATATTGGTAATGATATTTTTAATCTGAATTTACAGGTGATAGTTGAGATAGCCCTAGGTAGGACAAGGCCATGCTTGCCTTCTTAAAGGCAAGATGGCCGGTTGGGGTTTGATGTCCAGGTAATGGATGGACAGAGGTTTGATGATTAACGGGCTTGAACGTATTGGGCTAAGCTGCCCAAGTTATGGTTAAATATTTACAGATGGTTTAATGAAATAGTTTTATACTATTGATTGTTGGATGGTAAATTTTAATAAAGTCCGTGGCCAATGTTATCCACCAAGTAACGTGTCAGATATTTATAATGTGGTTAAGTTAATTATGATTGTATTGTGTTATGTAATGTTATGCACAGCAATGTAAAAATGAGATTACTGTGCAAGTATCCAGTCATTTGTATCTTCTTTTAACTGCTTTAGGAAATTGTGAAGCAGTTAAAAGATGTAAAATGCTGATTCTTCCAAATGAAGATACCAGCTCTTTATAGGTGAAAGTAAAGGGAAAAGAAGCCAGCATCAGAGCCGGCAAAACCGCCAGCAAAGCTACTTCAGTATTTTATCTGAAGCAGCTCGTCCTAGGAAAACCTCGGCAGCTCTGCCATCGGAATTAAGGAGGTTGCCAACCTTTGGGGACAATTCTTTTTTTTTTGGAGTAAAAAATCATTTGTGCAGATGAAGGGGTTGGTTGTCCACTAATAGGACAACCCTTTCTTGTTCTAAATGTTTGCCTCCGATAAAATAAAAAAGCCTATACTCACCTCCCATGGCAGCGCCATTCCAGCAGTGTCGGCACTCGCGTTTCCGGGGCTCCTTTGTTGTTGTTGTGACACGTGAGCCTGGCGTCCAAACAGTGCTGGCGTCACTGTCCCCGCCTTCTGTCGAATTGAACATGAATAGGAAGTCTGGGCTGCAGCTGATCTCTGACTTCCTCTTCATGTTCAATTCGTACAAAGGTGGAGACAGTGATGCCAGCACTGTTTGGGCACCAGACTCATGTGTCACAACAACTGCACGAGAGCCCTGGGACCGCGAGTGCTGACACCACTGGAACGGCGCCGGCACAGAAGGGGGTATACGTTTTTTTATTTTATCGAGGTCAAGCACAGGGCATGAGAAGTAGTTGTCCAAGTAGTGGACAACTTCTTTAAGTTTCATAAAAAATTTTGCACCTTTTGCCTTCAAGACCCGCGGTGTGGCACTGTCTATTGCTGGCTGTAAAATCATTTAAACAGGTCGGCCACTTTATCTTTATTTTATCAAATGTGTTGGAGACATGATATTGTGTTCACTTATTATTATATAGGTATAACAGGTTATCCTCCTGCTCTTGTTAATGCAGCTTTCAAGACCATACAGTGGCAGTTGGTGAAGGAGCATGTGACCAGACCTATCCATCAGCCTCCCAATTGTAAAACACCTCACAGTGGAAAGCTGCTTTTCTATTGGAGGAGGCTGATAGACAGGTCTGGTCACATGCTCCTCCACCAACAGCCATTGCATGGTCTGGACAGTTGTTTGGTCTGTGAGGAAAGAGCAGGAGGAGAACCTGTCATACTTGTATAATAGCAAGGGTACCCAACAAATATGTTAAAGTAAAGATAAAGTGGCCAAACTCTTTAAGACATCATGTGAAGATGCCCTTAGTATATGGTCAAAGTGAGTTTTTGAAGCGGTTTTGGAGCTGAAACTGAACAGAGACTTTCAAATCTCAATTTCCTCTCAGTTTCTGCTCTGAAAGCTCAGCAAAAACACTCTGTGTGCACATAGTCTAAGGGCAAAATCTGTCTGAAAAAGTGATTAAAGGGTATGTGCACATTGGGTCTATAAAGACGCCGTGTACCCGCATAGTTTTTGAAGCAGATGACGCTTCAGGAATATGCTGGCGATGTTTTTCCTGAATCATCTTTTTTTGTCATCGTTTTAAAAAAAAATGTTATATATAAAAAAGCTTAGAAACCACCTAAAGAATGGCCAAGTCACTTCTTTTAACCACTTCATGGCTTTCAAATCCTGAAACAGTTAAAAAGAAGTTATAAAAGATAGAACATGTGCACAGCAAGTTGTTTTGATTTTGTGTGCATATGTTCATTATTTTTAACGTTTATTGAATGCATTTTCAAGTGGGTTCCAGGCATGAAAAAGACGGCCTGTGCCATTCTAAAAAGAATGAGCATATGCACTGTAATGTAAAACGACTTGCTGTGCACATCTTTTTGAGCTTCTTTTAACCTCTTCAGTCTTCAAAAGCTGTGAAGTAGACAAAAGAAGTGACCTGAACATTCTTCAGACGGCTTCTGCTTGGAAGCTGTTCACTACTTTCTTTACATAGTTTTGTAAACAAAATAAAAAAAAAGACTGTGGCATGGTCGCCTCCAACACACCTAAAAGGACGACAAAGAAGACACTTCAGAAAAACACCATTGCCGTTTTCATAGAGCGTCTTCTGATTTAAAAAAATCAGCGGGAATACTGGCGTCTATAAGATTCCATCTACACACACCCTTCTGATATGAGCACACCAGTGGTGTAACTAGAGTCCCATGGACCCTGGTGCAAAATAAGGATCTGGGCCCCCATCTCTGTATTGGTGAGACATACGTATAATAGTGTCCCCATCATGGCACCTTCCTGTAATATTGTTCCCTGTCCTGGCCCCTTCCTGTAATAATGTCCCCCATCCTGGGCCCCTTTCTATAAAAATGGCCTCCGTCCTGACTGCTTCAGTAATAATGTCCCCACTCCTGACCTCTTTCTATAATAATGACCTTTGTCCTGGCCCCAAAACTTTAATAATGTCTCTCATCCTGGGCCCCTTTCTGTTATAATATCCCCTGTCCTGGGCCTTTTCCTGTTATAATGTTCCACCTCATGGGCCCTGTTCTGGTGTAATGTCCCCATCCTGAGTCCCTTCCAGTGATAACATCTCCTGTCCTAGGCCCCATCCTGGAATAATGTCTCCAATCATGGGCCCCTTTCTGATAATATGTCCCCATCCCGAGTCCCTTCCAGTAATAACATCTCCTGTCCTAGGCCCCATCCTGGAATAATGTCTCTAATCATGGGCCCCTTCCTGGTATAATGCCCCCCCATCCTATAATAATGTCTGCCATCCTTGGCCCCTTCCTGGTATAATGACCCCCACCCTGGACCCCATTCTAGTATAATGACTCCCATCCTGGGCCTCGTCCTGGTATAATGACGCCTATCATATAATAATGTGCGCCATCTTGAGTCCCATTCTGGTATAATGACTTCCATTCCGGGTCCCTTCTTGTTGTTATAATGACCCCCATTCTGGAATAATGACCGTCGATCCCCTTATCCCTCCCCCCATCCACAGTCAGACTATGTACCGTACATCTGGACTATAAGACGCACCCCCCACCCACTTTCCTCCAAAATTTTGGAAGAAAATAGTGGGTCTTATGGTCCAAAAAATACGGTAATCAAAATCAATGTAAATGATGGCAGCTGTGTACTGACTACTTTTAATATATTTTTATATTCACTGTATGTTTCAGAAACCTTGTTCGGATACGTTCTTCCTTTTGGACTACAGTTCTGTGTATTTAAACTTATCTGTCATGAATGTTCTCTGTTCGAAGATGAGGATCATTTCAGATTCCAACACCTTCAACAAGACAGATTTTGTTTGACATGTCATAAATGGAAGTGGTAAGAAAACAAGCAGGAACGTTTTTATTAATGTATTTTTTTTACCACAGGAATCTGAGACAGAGACTGAGACGGAAGAAAGTGAGAATGAGACTGAGTTTTCCACAGAGGAAGACACCGTGGATAAGGACGTCAATGATACGCGAGCGAAACTCATTGAGAAGATGACGGCTTTCATCTCTGGAATGAAGATTTTGTTTGAGGCTCTGTTCACTACAGCAGGAAAAGTGGTGGTCACACTTCTTCTTGGTCTGTCAGGTAGTTTCAATACAAAATACCATGAATATTTTATGGTGTATCACATGCCGTCAGCCCCCCTCTAACATTCCAGTGAATTATCATTATATGCAACTATTCCTCATTTACTGAACGTCTATTATTGGAATTACTCTTATTCCTGCCTGATAATAAGTCTGAAAACTGTTCCACTAAATCTGGCTGTAAATGTTCCATTTTAGGTTGCACTTCATAAATAATACCGCCTTTCCCCTGATAAGCTATGCAGACATCATTAAACATTTATAGAACATTTTATGAAAAATTATATGTGTATGGAATTATTTTTCCTACAGAAGTATTTCCCATGACTCCTGGATTTGGGATGGACCTTCATTTATTAGCTCATGACACAAACTATAGTAACTGTAAGTCCCAAATAAAATAAAGTACACAGCATATTATTTTGGTATTCAATGGCCACAGCTTTATTTAAAAATCACATCACTATAAGGCTGTGTGCCCACGATGCGTTTTTAATGCGTTTCTGCAGCGTTTTTGCAGCTGCGGAAATGCTGCGGAAACGCATTAAGAACGCATGGTAGAAGGGCAGCAATGTTCCCCAATGATAATCCACATGTGCTGTGCACATGCTGCGGAAATTTCCGCTGCGGATTATCATTGCGGAAAAAAACGCAGCACTACCAATTATTTTGCGGAAGTGCTGCGTCTTCACCGCCATTGACTTGCATTAGACCGCATGGATTACGCATCACTGAATATGTAGATGCGTAATCCAAGCGTTCTAATGTGCGGATGGTACCCGGGTGTAGATGAGAGGAGACTCTCATCCAGACCCAGGTACCATTAAAAAATCTGTAAAAAAAAGAATAAAATAAAAAATAAATGCACATTTACCTTCTGGCGGCCCGCGCTGCGCTCCTCCTTGCTTCCCGACACTTTGCAGTGGATTGAAGGACCTGCGCTGACGTCAGAGTCATGTGATGGGTCACGCGACGCTGACGTCGGCAGGTCTTTCAATCCACCGCTGTCGGCAAGGGAGAACGGAGTGTAAAGCAGGACACCGGGGGCCATCGGAGGGTAAGTATACATTTATTTTTTATTTTTAACCATTCTCTCGGGTCACACTATATAAATCCATGCAGTTTGCATGGATTTATATAGTGTGACCTAGTTGTCACAAGCACTTTCCAAGTGATGCTAATCGCTTGGAAAGCGCTTGTCAATCTGCATGCGGAAATGTCAGTGAATAACGCTCCATTTCCGCATGTCCCTGGCAGGAAAACGCATGTACAATTCGCATGCGTTTTTTTCTGCCAGGGAGATGCAGAAACGCTCAGGAAAAAATCCTGAGCATTTCTGCATAGTGGGCACATAGCCTTATAATAACAGTAAGGGCTCATTCACACATCTGATTTTTCGACATGCAAGAATAACAAACCGATTATTCTGATCAGACCTTGATCACAGTCTGTGGTCCGAGTGTCATCCATTTTTCTTGGACGTGGAGGAATTAAAAAAAAAGTTTCTCCATTCGGACAGAAAAATATTAAGATTTGAGAGTCTTCAGTGGTTGATACCTTTTAATGGCTAACTGAAAAGATGGCAACAAATTGCAAGCTATCGAGACTACTCAGGCCTCTTCATCAGGCATAGAATATTGCAAAATCTAAAGGATCACATATTTATACACAACAGGGCACAAGAATAATGCAATAAATGAGACAAGTGACATGAAGCAGCACTATTACTATGGGAGAGGGATAAACAGTTGTGGCCGTAAATATTGGAGCAGTTCATAGATAAGGAATGTGAAAGTTTTATTGTCCTATGATTGAGGTCTGGTCCAGGGTACTGATGCCCCCACAGATCTGGGGAGCACATTCCTTAGTTGATGTAGAATGACATAAATCCACGTGACACATTCATTCCTGCACTGAGTGTGTCAAAGGTTGTTATGAGTTTGCATTCCCAAATTTTTCTGGCTCTCTGAGATTTGAAGTTACCTTTTAATACCAGTAATTTCAGGTCTATGATCCTGTGATCAGGGATACAAAAATGTTTGGCCACAGGTAGATCTATTCTTTTTTCTTTTATTGAGTGGCGATGAGAATTCATCCCTGTTCTAAGTTTTTGTCCTGTTTCCCCAATATGCAGACCCCAGGTGGACATTTGGTACATATAATTAAGTACACCACATTAGATGTGATGCAGCTGAAAGACCTTGGGATGTTGTAGTCCTGATGTGAGTTGGAGATCTTTATCTTGTCCGTGGTCATTATAAATGGACAGGTTTTACACTTTTTTTGGTTGCAGGAAAAGGTTCCTGTTGCTGGCGGAGATGACAGGGAGCTTCTGACAATGATGCTTCTTAGATTTGGGGCTGCCTACACAGTCCATGTTCTTATGTGACGCTCACAGCCCTCCCTGGGAAATGGGGTACACGGAGCCGGGTCAGATGTTGGGGAGGGAGTCGTGGCCTGGACCCGTTCCGTGCCCAGGGCCGTCACATTAAAAGTAATGGGCTATCAGGGTTGAGTGGTATTTATCGACTACGCCACCTGTGGTGTCTGGTGATGCGCCACCAGCGCTGCTAGCAGTCCTCTGAGGCTGGATGTTGTGGCAGCAGGCAATGGTATAACTCCCCACAGGCGGAGCTGGGCCACAGGGCAGAGGTACGGATGGAGGAGGTAGTAGTAGTGAGGAAGTTCTGGTCCTGTGCGGTGTGGTGTAATAATAAGAGTCCGGAGGCCTTAGGGATAGTCTTCCACATCTTTACTCACGGTTTTGGTAAGCAGCGGCAAGGCTTCTCCCTGCTCCTCACGGCGCTCTGCGGCCACCAGAGACGAGGGCTCAGCGCACCCAGGATATTCAGGCACATCGATCAGGACCCTCTGAGTGTTCCTAAACTGTCCCTTTCGACCTCTCCTGTCCGTGTACGTGCAAAGGCTGGGTCTCCCTCTGGACTATGCACAGATGTAGGGTAAGGCGGCAATTCCGTTACGCCCGTCACCCGACAGGATCCACTGTAGCCTACCAGGCTTCTCTGACAGAGACGTGAAGTGGCAAAGTCAGATATCGGGGGCCGGTACCCCTCTTGCAGCAGGAGTCCCTTTGGCAAGGCCAGAATGGAGAGTACAGGTGGCGTACGCTGCTCTGTCCGTGCTCCCTGGGATCCTTTTGCTTGTGGAGCTGTCACTATAGCTCCCGACCTTCTTAAGCAAGGGAACTTGACCAGGGTAGAGACACTGTTAACTCATACCCGCTCCTCATGTCAAGGTCAGAGCACGAGGACTGTGCATCTTCAGCACACTGCAGGCTCCTACACAAGGCCGCTGCCAGCTGTGAAGATCAAAGAACTAAGAAACAAGAACAGGAGCCAAGAACCTTGTGCTCAAGATGGCTGGCTATTATATATCAAATTATGTGTGTAAACTAAAACTATGTTCTACCCTTCACCCACTACATGGTTCCCCTAACTTTTGGTTCCCCCACTTGTAATCCTGCTGAGGCAGCACTATGGTGCATACTTGCCTCCCATAGGTCAGGAGTGTGTAGTGTTGAATGTAGATTCAGGGTCCTGACCAGTGCACCTTCCTTACCTGGGTGAGGAGACACTACACCTGCTGACAGGCTGCAGTATCCCCCCTTGTGGCGACCGAACCCTCAGGGGCGCCACACTTACAGTCCATGAAAATCATATGACTGTCATCTGAGTGAGGTCCGATTTTTTTCATGGACCCATTTGACTTGCATTGATGATTTTGATCCTACCTTTGGATCAAAATCGAACATGTCTTCGATATTTTTCGCAGATGACTCGGGTCAAGGAAACAATCAGACATGTACACAGTCCAATAGAATATCATAGGTTTGGGTGCTATCTGTAAAAACCACAGATAGCACTCTACGTGAAAACCTAACGTGTGAATGAGCCCTTAGACTTTGTTTATCATGTGCTGTCCAAGTTAAAATCGGATAGCACACTAACAGCACACTGACCAATGTCATACAGTTGGGCTTTTCAGATGAGAGTTTTTCTCATGGGCCAAGTGAAAAAAATCAAAGCATGCATTACTTTCGTTGTACGTCGGGTGAAGCTCGCCCATTAAAGTCTTGTGTGCGCAAAAAAAAATCGTATCACATAGGGATCATCTGTATTGCAGCCAATATTTTCAGATACATTGCCATTATTAACCGGTTTGACCATGTACATTTTAAACTGCTGATGTACAAATATGGATGCCACATGGATGTAAAAACCTACACACGGATGGCTTGATTTTTCATAAACTTGTCTCAACCTGGCCTCAGTGTTAGGTGAAATTCTTGGCGAGTATATTCTGAGATTTATAGATGCCAAGAGATCCCCTAGCGGCCTGGCATACCGAAACCTGCAGAAACCAATCCAGAGACAGTACCTGCTGACTTTCCACATTACAAAGCAAGTCTAGTTCAATGGCTCCATTTATCCTACCAAAGATCCTCATTCCTGTGCTCATTCCACTATATGTGTAAATCGTTCTGCAGAAATATAGGCCCATGTGGAGAGGATAGTATCTCGCAGTTGCTGCAAATCAGATGGAGACACTGACATGCTCTGAGCAGCCCAATGTACCTCATCTTGCAGATGTTCTATAGGATTAAGATCTGGGGTCTGTGAAGGCTGGGGAAGCAAGGAAAACTAGCTTTGATATCTCTAGAACTAATCCATGAATAATCAAACATATATTTGTGACATTCATTGTCTGGTTGAAATTGTCCTTCTGTCAAAATGTAAACCGTTGCCAAGAGATGAACATCATTGACCATAATACTTAGGTAAACCCTACTGTCCAAACGTCCATTCAGTGGCATCAAAGAACCCAGGGTGTACCTGGAAAACATCCCCCACACCATTGCTGCACCTCCATCAGCCTGAACTGTGACACCCAGCAATAATGGTTTATTAATTCATGTTGCTTGGGACAAATTCTGACCCTCCCATCATAAAGATGCAATTGAAATCTGGATTTAGCTGACCAGGCAATTCTTTTCCGTCGCTCAGCGATCTAAGTTTTGTGCTTTTTTGCTCACTGAAGCCTTGCCTTTCTGTTTAAACATTTAGGCAAAACACCTGGTTATCTGCTTTTTTAGCCCATCCGAGCTATTTGTATCCTCCTTTTCATCGATGAGTTGTTGACATCAACAGGATCCCCTTATGCTGTTTTTTTACACCACTCCATCTGCATCGGCAAAGTCGCTAAATCCAATGATTGGTTGTAGCGGTCACATGCGCTGTAGTTGTGACGTCAATACTGCAGCCTGTACACAATTAACAGGAACAGCAGCAGAGAGCCAACGCTGGGCCTGGGAAAGGTGCGTAATGCTGAATTTATTACGTTTAGCTAGCACAAGCCAATGGGCTGAAGAAACTTGAAAGTGGAAAACCGCTTCAACACCTTAACAACCTGTGATGTACCTTTTCGTTTTAGGTTGCATGTGGGATAGAGACGAGTACCAGCCCCATGCCACGTTACACATCGCATGGTAAAATGGTTTGTGTCATCGAAAGCCACAACTTTTCCCACAAAAAAACGTGACCCTTTGCTAAATCAACAGAAAAGTAAAAAAAAGTTATGACTCTTGAAAGTTAAAATAAAAAATTGCCCGGTCTTTAAAGTGTTAATCTGGTGTTGATCGAGCTCTTGTATTTTGTAGTAATTGCTCCTGTTTGTCTTCTGCAGGTATAATTTTACCATCTGTGACCTCGGCCCTTTATTTTTGCATCTTCCTGTTTTTGTGTTCCTGGTGGGCCTGTAACCGGAGTGTAACCCTTGTAGTTTTCAGTAGTCTCTGTGTCATGGCTGCAATCTTTAGTGCAGGTCACTTGACAGCCGTCTATTTGTATCAGCTCCCTTACTTTCAAGAAGTAATTCCTCCCCAGGATCTATATGCAAGGTACGGCTTCACATGATTAGTCCTAGCTTCTATTTTAATATGCTGTCTTTATTTAAATCAGGTTTTCAGCTTGTTTTTTATTTTGGATATGTGCAGATGAGAAAACCAGTGTTCAGTAAAAAAATAGTATAAATGATTTCATATAATTACTTGACATCTTGTCTAACGTTTTTTTGCAAAAATAATTAATATTTGTTCTAAATGTCTAGGCTTTTTGGGATGACTGCAATTATCAGGACCAATCAGACAGAAATATGGATGATTCATCTTCACCGAGATCTGCACTGGCCGGTTTTCACAAACCCATTTATGCTTCTAGTTCAATACTATACATTGGTCATGTTGGTGCAGCAGTGGGCTACAATTCCAATGGTATGTCCCAAAATCTTCCCGGTTTTCTATACTATGGATGTTCTTTTGGAAAAATGTATAATTCTATAAGTATTTGATTAAAGGAGGAAACTATGACTAGCAAAGAAAACTGCCCCAAAGATGATCACCATCTGGATGGATTGCTTTGGAACTCAAATGCTGAGCTCATACAAGTGAGTGTTCCCATTGGATTTTCTCCCAAAGTTGAAAGACACATAAAGCAGAAAACGAAAAGCTTATGACCTATTACTGTGTCAGTAATATATTGGAAGCAACTGAGAATGTGCTATATCCAGCCATATTGAGTTGGTTTACAGTGATAACCTACTTGAAAGAACCTAGTGTTAGGCCTAATTCACACGTCAGTTTTTCTTGTACGAGTGCTATCCGTGTTTTTCATGGATAGCAATCATACCTATAATAGTGAATGCGGCGGTTCACATGTTCGTGATTTTTCGTGAACCGATCGTTCAGCGCAAAATTGCAGAGACATGTACAAGCTTGATCAGAGTGTCAGGTCAAAATCAGTAATGCAAGTCTATGGGTCCGTGAAAAAATTGGACATCACTCGGATACCATCCATTTTCACTGACTGTTAGATAGAAAGAGGTGGAGAAACGTCTTTTTCACATATGAGAAAAATTGATAAAAATCGGACCAAACTCTGATGAAAATCTGATGAAACTGTGATGAAATTCTGATGAAAATCACTGATGAAACTCGGCCCATTTTTCTCGTATGTGAAAAAAAACTCAATTTGTGGATGAAGCCTTACTAGTGGGTTGGATATTTTGTAATGCCTTTTCTTCAATTTTACATCTATTTAATGTATGCTATGATTTTATCACTTCCTAGGGGCATTTTTCAAATCCATTGCACTCATTACCATTTATTCTAGTATTGTAGAGGTTGGCCAGTATTTACCTCTTTATTGTGCACCTTTCCTCAACTTCCCAAACGAGAGACAGACCAGTCATTTGGATGAAATTTGCCAAAACAACCTTTATTACAACAAAGAAGAACAAATAAATGAATTGAAGTAAGGAGGTAATTAGAGCTCCAAAAAACAGCCGTGTTGTAACCTTCTGGCATTAACCGCAACCACAGGCTCGCCAGAAGCTCCTCACCATACTTCTGACTCCCAGGGACCCTACACTGAAGAGTCTTAAAAGTCAGCTAGGCCAGTAGCAAATTCCAAACACATTTGGAGGGTAGCATGTACTTAGATTGAAACCAACCCCCACCACAATTTTGCCACCAGCTACAAGAATCCCCTCTTTACAGAGAAAGCCGAAATGACCCTGAAGAACAACAAAGTGTCCCTTTATTATTCTAAGATTATAAAACGTCCAGATAAACAGGGCAGGGACCTCCACGTGTTTTGAAACCACAACCCCTGCCCTTAATACCTATAAACCCAAGCTTTTTCTAAACCCACCCATTAACTTTTAATTCTTACAAACATCCCACTCCTTTAAACGTACTTAATTAACCCCTTAGCTGCCGTATAAAGCTAAGTCATGGGTTACAACGCCCATGGCTCCGCTGGGGCTCTGTTTTCCCTTTCTCTTTACAACAGGAGAGGGTTGCTGTACTGAGCAGAGTTTGCTGTGCATTATTAAATCGAATCCTTGTACATTCTTTGGTATAAGACAGACTAAAGACACAACTAAGTAACAAAACTATTATTTGCCAGACAGCGCAACACAACTCCTATATATTTACAGCTTTCTACTAAGCTATGCTCCAGCTACTGTGACTTCCTGTGTAGTGGCTTCTGCCGCTTGCAGCTTCACTAACAGCATCAATGTAAAGGAGAAAAGAGGGGCGGCCAGACTAAAGGCCCCGTCACACTAAGCGATGCAGCAGCGATCCCGACAACGATACGACCTGTCAGGGATCGTTGCTGCATCGCTAATACATCGCTGGTGAGCTGTCAAACAGGCAGGCTCACCAGCGATGAGGGGAGCAGCGATATCGTGGAAAGAATCGTTCCACGATGTCCTGCTCCCGTTCCCAGCCTGCTGCTTAAGCAGGAGCAGGCTGGTAACTATGGTAAATATCGGGTTACTAAGTGCGCGTGTGCCCCTAGTAACTCACTGTTTACCATGGATACCACTCTGCTACGGTGCGCTGGAGCCTCCGCTCACCGTAGCAGAGTGGTATCTATGGTAAACAGCAGGTTACTAAGTGCGCGCGTGCCCCTAGTAACCCGATATTTACCATGGTTACCAGCCAGATCGTTGGTCCCGCTGGTCACACACAGCGATGTGTGCTGGCCAGCGGGAGGCCAACGACCAAAAAATGGTCCAGGACACTTTGCAACGATCAGCGACCTCACAGCAGGGGCCTGATCGTTGCAAAGTGTCACACATAGCGACATCGCTGGTGAGGTCGCTGGTGAGTCACCAAAACCGTGACACAGCAGCGATCTCTCTAGCGATATCGCTTAGTGTGACGGGGCCTTTAGCCTATGTGTACATGAGTAAATGCATTTCTTCAGACAGACTAAGTGCAGGGGGGGCAGTAAGAAAGCTGAAAGTGATGCACACAAAGCTTTGAGAGCTTTTTGATTTCCTATCTGCCATGCACATTTTAGATAGATCAAAATTAGGTAGGGAGAGAGAGACCTGTGCAGCCACAGAAATCCTTAGTCAATGATCTGCCTGATCTTTAAGGAAGCAGCTTAGGGGAGTCATAGAGATACAGGGACTTTTTAGAAGATTTATGGCATTATACAGCATATTAACCTACTTAAAAAAAAACTATTATTTACCACACTCAATAAACATGACATACGCAGATTTGGTTGGAAAAATTTATGGGTATGGCCTTTATTAAAAATTCTTATACTTAAAAAAACATAACTTTAATAAAACTCTTATAACACCGCAGCTTAGCCATAAGCTCAAGCCCGTTTACCTTACCAACCTGGTGTCCATTCCGTCTCCTGAACGACTAACCCCAAACGGCCATCGTGACTAAAAAGACACGCATGGCCCCGCCCATCCAAGGACCAACTCAACCATTGCTTGTAAATTTAGGTTGAATATGTCAAGACCTACATCAGATAGGTGAACACAATCAACCTGAAAAAGGCCTGGCAATCCTCCTTCCAAATCCACGTGTCTAAATGAAAACCCACCAATTAGTGGCATGAATTTACTCAAAGACCTGTTTAACCTTTTACATATTTTCTCACAAAACTTCAGCTCCGCTGACCTAACCCACAAAAGCTTGGAAACAACCTCAGAAAATATAATCTTAACATTATAAAATTACTTTTTTAACTCTAACAAACTCTTCTTCATCTGGAATAACAGGTCAGTAGTGCCCAACTTTCCAATGTCGTTTCCTCCTAGGTGTACAATAATGATGTCAGGGGCCGGAGCTTGAATACCCATTAGGGTCACTTGATCCAAAAGACTGTCCCATCTTTGTCCACTAATTCCAAACCTAAAAATTCTCACTTTATCCGAAGACAATGATAAATTTGGCCCGTAGCAGCGCTGTTGCGCCCTCCATTAAGCCCATCGGATAAATGAATGGCCCAAAATCCAGACTGTGACACCTAGAAAAATTACAACAGAAAAAAACAATAGTGTTATGTACAACTTATAACATTTCGAATCCCACCTTCCCAATCTCTTAATGACTTCCTCACTCAATCCCAATCTGGCGGCCTCTGTCGCAGCACCAATCCTAAAGGAATGGGTAGAAAAATATCTATCTCCCAACTGCATCACCGACAAACACTTTTTAAGAATACTTCTAAACTGGAATTGCGTCAGAGGCTCACCAGACCGATGAAGCAGGAACTTCTCTCCATTTGCCGGGCGAATATCCAAGTAGCTCTTCACTGTGCAGACCGGACAGATAGCTGCATCAGAAAAACATTTTAAATGAATACCACAACCTTTAACGGACTGATCTGTCATTGACCTAGCTATAAAAAGCATTAATGATTTTCTTTCCAACTTCACGTGCTGCCATGAAAATCCTTCTGTGCCCGTCTTACTTCTGGGTAACAGCTCACCTATACGAAGAGCTCCAAAAACATTAAAACTGCTGCTGTGGAAAATAAAATAGCCACAAATTCATTATAACAAGTAAATGCCACTTCACACAGATTTCTTAGCATAGTTGGGGAAATCGGGCACCTTCCATCACGAACAAAACGCTTCCTCTTGTACCCCTTCAATACCTGCTTAATTAAAAAATAATCATTAATTGGACGCTGGCCCAGAATTTTAAGAAAGAAAGAAATACCAGATAAATTTTTTGCTATTGTTGAATATGCAAACCCTTTATGAATACATGTCAACACAAAAGTTAAAGCAGCCTGCTCCGAACACCTGTCAGCTCTCAACCTGCCACACGCACAGAATTCTGACCACAGCTCCCAAGCCGCCAGGTAACCCTTCCAGGTTGAAACCACTAGTGACCTTTGCAATAATTCCATTATTAGGCCCAGATTATTCCCCACAAACATCCTGGACAATCCTCTCCTATCCGTTGAGCGCGGGGTGCGAGTCTGAAGAAATCTGAGAACTGTAAATGAGAAAGTGATTCAGCAACTGCACTATATTTATTATCAACTTCTACCGCCTTCAGCCAAATGTTCCTTTTGAGACACAACAGAACTAAATGCCTGAGCAGTCTAACTACTAATTTACATTTACTTGACAAGCAATTCACAGCAAGAACTACTCCTTTCCTACTGGAATGAATGAGAATATTCACAACAATATTAGACAACTGCTCTCCCCAAATCGCTATTGATACCAAAATGGGAAAAACTTCTAACAAAATTATATTATTTAAAACGCCATTTTTTAACCAGGCAGGGTGCCATTTCTCTGCGCACCACTTACCACCCAGATAGACACCAAAACCTAAGGAAGAATTTACATCCATATACCACTCCAATTCAACCTCAGCAACAAAGGCAGGCCGTCAAATTGATAGGCCATTAAAATACTGCAAAAAATCTAACCAGACTTCTAAATCTTCCTTGACCTCCTTGGTTATGCGCACATGTAACTGCGGGTTCCCAACTCCTGCAATGTGCGCGGACAAGCGTCTACTGAAAACTCTACCCATAGGCATAACTCTAGACGCAAAGGCTAGCAAACCCAACACAGACTCAACCTCTTTAAACATTGCTTTCTCCTTACTGAATACTGTAATGCTAGCAATGCATTCCTACATTTGTCAATCTTAACTAAAGGTAATCGACACTCGCCCTTAACTGTATCTACTACAATACCTAAATATTCAATACAACTAACCGGATGAATAGTTTTCCCTCTAGCTAGCGGGATACCAAACTCCACACAAATTGATTGAAAGATAGCTAACAGCTCACTACAAACATCAGAATCAGCTGGGCCTACAAAAAGAAAATCGTCCAAGTAGTGCGCTATACCGCCCTTCATGGACCTGACTGCTGTCACCCACTCCATAAATGAAGCAATCGCCTCAAAATAAAAACACAATACTGAACAACCCATAGGGAGGCATTTATCTACATAGAAAGAACCATTAAACTGAAAACCAAGAGAATTAAACCCACTAGGGTGTATACGCAGCAGCCTAAAGGCAGATTCTATGTCGGCCTTGGCCATTAAAGCCCCAGGCCCAAAACTTTTAACTATCTCCACTGCCGTATCAAATGATATATAGCTAACAGAAATAACGCTATTGTCAATGCTGTCATTTAAAGAAGACCCGTATGGATATGATAAGCGGTGAATAAGCCTAAACAAATTTGGCTCCTTCTTAGGGACTACACCCAGAGGTGATAAACGAAAATTCTTAAACGGACGCACCATAAAGGGGCCCGCTACTCTCCCTTCCACTATTTCTTTCTTTAATTTCTTCTCTACCACCTCTGGGTGTAGATCCACAGATTTTAAATTATTCACCCATATGCAGCCTTCCCCCAGGAATTGGGGAATATAGACACCCTCCGTGAAACCATTAGTTAGTAAACTGGCTCTCCTGCGGTCTGGGTACCGCTCTAACCAGGGGCGCATTTTCTCCAGACTTACTGGAGTAAATGCCCTTGTTAAGGGGTTCCTTTGTGGAGGGCTGTCCTGACAGGCTCGCTTTTTTAAAACACCTGGACATAGGATGTGACCCTCCACAAAAGGAGCAATCGTGTTTGTATTTGCAGGTGTTGGGCCATTTACACTGTGTTTCATTGAAAGCGAAGCAAGTACCTTTCCTCGTTGTAGTTTGAGCCGGTATTTGGCGCTGAACATTAGCAGGTTTGGAGGGCAACATAAGGTTCAGCCACAAACCCACATCCTTAAACCCCATCTAAGGGATGGGTATACCGATAGTTTCTGTCTAAAATTCTCATCATAGAAATACCAGCTCAGATTACCAAAATGTTTGTATGCTTCCAATAATATTTCCACATGTTGGAAAAACCCTGAACACTTGCTGGGAAACCTCTCACCCATAACACTGGCGTAAATACAAAAGGCTTGCAGCCAATTATTAAAAGACCGTGGAATCGGTCTGCGTCTATTGTGATGCCTCAAAGCCTCCTGTAAGCCCCTTTACCCTGGGAGATGGGGGACTCGGAGTCGGGTCCTCCACCCTCACCCACTAAATGGTTTCCCTAACTCTTGGTTCCCCAGTCTCCCTGTAACCAGGAGGGCAGCACCTAGTGCATTCTAGCCCCCTCTGGTGGAGAAATGTGGTGTTGGATGTGGAGGTGGAGTCCTGACCATCACACTGTTCTTACCTCAGAGGAGGAACACTACACTCCATTAAAGAAGTGCAGCATCCCTGTGGCGGTCGAACCCTCAGGGGCGCCACATTCCCCTCTGGTGAAACACAGCACGTCCGCGGGCTGCAAAAAAGTAACACATAGGAAAGTTTTCTTTTTATATAACAATAAACCATCTTCCCTTTATGGGAGGCACATCTTCTTAAACGTTGCAAACATGACATTATAAAAGTACAAAAGTATAAAATTATAAAAGTGCTAGCATTTTCCAGAGACATAATATGCAGACAGACGGGTTAAAGTGCAAGGACAAAAAGTCAGTTCAGAAGTGCGAGGGACCTGTCCCAAACCCCCAACGTGGGCCCTGGGGTGGCTGCAGGGCATGTAGATCCCGAGTTGGACCTCCAAGAGAGCCACCCTGACAGGTTTTTCTTCTGAGGTCTGAGGTAGAATTATAAACGCGGCTTTATATAAAACCAATATGGAGCACCTAAAGAGATGCAAACTATATACAGGAAGGGAGTCTGTCTGCTGCTACTCCGCAGGGACCAATGTCTCCAGAAACCGGGGATAGAAAAATCAAAACATAAATGTTAACATTTTAACTTTAAACAGATTACAACCGGGGCTGCTTAGATCTCGGGTTCCCTCCTGGGAAAAGGCTCATTCCTCCCGATGGAGGCTGACCGGTCCCCTGATGCTGAGTGCGAGGGGGCGTCGCTCCCGGACACTTTGTGGACATCCAGGGCGTACCACCCCCGCACCCCATGGTGCCGGGAAGAGGTTCTGGCCAGGGGTCCCTTCTTCAGCCGCGGCTCGACGTCCCGCCGGCTGACAAAGACGTCGTCCTCATGCTGGGGACTTCTGATGAACCCCCACCCCGCCCAGGGCCGGCGTCAGCACCCGGCGCACCCGGGCAAATGCCGGGGCCCTGAGCTGGCAGAGGGGCCCACTGGCAGTCGCGCACCCCGCTGGGCTATGGGCGGAGGAGAGCGGTGTCAGCGCCCGCCCTTCTCCGCCGCTTGCTCAGGGCCCCGGCAGCTGGATACTTACCTCTCCCCGTGCCTCCGCAGATCAGCTGTCTTCCTGCTCTGCGCTCCCTGTGACGTCTCAGGTCAGAGGGCGCGGTGACGTCTTTACACCGCGCCCTCCCCTGAGCCGTCACAGGGAGCGCTGAGCGGGAAGACGCCGACAACGCTGGAGTTCGGACCCGAGCAGCGGGCAGCAGGTAGCAGGTGAGGAGAAGGGAGGTGAGTATTTGATTTTTTTTTTTTAAATGTATGGAGGCATGGGGCAGTATAAAGAGAAGGGGGGGCATCCTGCATGGGGCATTATAAAGAGGGGGGGGGTGACATCCTGCATGGGGCATTATAAAGAGAGGGGGGGCATCCTGCATGGGGCATTATAAAGAGAGGGGGGGACATCCTGCATGGGGCATTATAAAGAGGGGGGGGTGACATCCTGCATGGGGCATTATAAAGAGAGGGGGGGCATCCTACATGGGGCATTATAAAGAGAGGGGGGGCATCCTGCATGGGGCATTATAAAGAGAGGGGGGGACATCCTGCATGGGGCATTATAAGGTGGGGAACAGCCTGCATGGGCCATTATAAAGGGGGGGCAGCCTGCATAGTGCATTATGTGGGGGGGAATAGTCTGCATGGAGCATTATGTGGGGGGTAACAGCCTGCATGGAGCATTAAAAGTGGGGGGGCCTGTATGGGGCATTATGTGGGGGGTAACAGCCTGCATGGAGCATTATAAGGGGGGGACAGCCTGTATGGGGCATTATGTGGGGGGTAACAGCCTGCATGCAGCATTATATGGGGGCCAGTATCCTGTATGGAGCGTTATAAGGGGACCGGTATCCTGTATGGAGCGTTATATGGGGGCCAGTATCCTGTATGGAGTTTTATAAGGGGACCAGTATCCTGTATGGAGCGTTATATGGGGGCCAGTATCCTGTATGGAGCTTTATAAGGGAACCAGTATCCTGTATGGAGCGTTATATGGGGGTCAGTATTCCGTATGGAGCCTTATATGGGGGCCAGTATTCCGTATGGAGCCTTATATGGGGGCCAGTATTCCGTATGGAGCCTTATATGGGGGCCAGTATTCCATATGGAGCCTTATATGGGGGCCAGTATTCCGTATGGAGCCTTATATGGGGGTCAGTATTCCGCATGGAGCCTTATATGGGGGCCAGTATTCCGTATGGGGCCTTACATGGGGGCCAGTATTCCTTATGGGGCCTTATATGGGGGCCAGTATTCCGTATGGGGCCTTATATGGGGGCCAGTATTCCGTATGGAGCCTTATATGGGGGCCAGTATTCTGTGTGGAGCGATTCACCGGTTTCTGAGCTATTGTGGAATTTACAATAGATATCACTCATGTAATGTAAGAAGTGAAATCTTTGCATTGTACTATATATATATATATTTCTCCGCCGTATCTGTGCATCATGAATCGTGGTATGTGTTAAAGGGGCCCACTGAGACTCTTTCGCCCGGGGCCCAGAAAAACCTGGAGCCGGCCCTGACCCCGCCTCATGGTGGAAGCGGACGACTTGCCCTTCCACACGGGGACTGGGATGGGTTGCCTCCTCCTGTCGGACCCGGGACTTGGCAGCTTTGGCCCTCACCTCGAGGCGCTCGCAGCGGACCTCCCTTTGGCGTTGCTCCTGAGTGAGCTGGAGGATCTGCTCACGGCACCGCTCACTCCTCCGCTGCGCTTCAGCCCGGGTCTCCTGGGGGAAGCCCATCAGGCCCCCCCCCTGGTTGTCCCAGGCCCACTCCTCAGCCTCCGGCCAGGTGACTGTCGGTGCGGGTAGCGGTGTCATTAGGGGTTGCTGCGGTTCCTCTACGAGTGTGGACCAGTCCGGGTTGGGGCCGGTGGACACCTCTGCAGCTTCAGGTGCTTCGGAATCGGGAGTAGGGCGGCACTGCAGGTCTCCACTGATAGCTGAAGCTTGCAGCTCCGGGGCAAAGACCTGCTGCCAGGTGATCGCGCCGGGCAGGAGATATTCGGTCATGAGGTCCAGCATCAGTACGGTAGGCTCAGCAGCCGGGACAGGGGTAGCACACTCACCCGCCTCTGGGCCGCTCACGACCTCTGTCACCGTATCTTCCTGAGCTTCAGCTCCTTGGCGGCGGGACCGGATGCGCAGCAACATTTCTTCCCGCCACGCAGCCGTCGCCGCCTCCTGGGCCTCTTTCTGTCTCCGCATAAGACCCGGGGCTTCCTGGTGGAGAAACTCCAATTCTCCCGCTGTCAAGATCTTGCCTCCTTGTTCCCTGCCGGGTGAAGGACCTGAACCGAGTTCAGAAGGCTCGGTAGGTTGCGCTCCAGAAGCGTCCATGTCTGCTCCCGAAGATTGCCAACCTCCAACTGCAATGGCAACACTTTGTTGCTTGTCTTCTTCCTCCTCTTTCGGGGCGGTTCCTGGGCGGCATGCTGACAGGCCCACCTTCGTTCAGCCCATCTGGTTTGACGGGCATTACCCCGCTGACAGTCTCTGATGGAAGGGGCGGTCCGCACTTTTGGCGCCATGCGGGTGCCATCGTTGTTACTACTCCCCACAGGTGGAGCAAGGCCTCAGGGCAGAGAGACAGGAGGTCGGGGGTAGTAGTCTAGAAAGTCTGCATAGTGCGGTGTGGCGCAGAATAAAGAGTTCGGAGGCCATAGGGGTGAACTTCCAAGGCTTTACTCACATGAGAGATGGCAGTAGGAAGGCGACTCCCTGCTCCTTGCGGAGTTCTGCGGTCACCAGGGACGGGGATCCGACAACCTCCGAGTAAGTCCAGCGTTCGATCAGGACCCCGCACCAGAGCGTTCCTAGACTTCAGACCGGGTACTTTCCTGTCTGTGTGTGTGTGGATAGGCCGGGTCTCCCTCTGAACTCCTCTCAGAAAAAGGGCACGGGTGGCAGCTCTGCTCCTTCCGTTACCCGGTGGGATCCTCAGGGCCTACCGGGCTTTCCCGACCAGGACATAGAGTAGCAAGGTCGGGTGTCGGGGGCCGGTACCCCTCTTGCAGCCGGACTCCCTTTGAATATATCAGGTTGGCGAGGACAGGTGGCGTACACCGCTCCGTCTGCATCCTCCCTGGGATCCATTTGCGGTGGAGCTACACTCTAAAGCTCCGGGCCTTCTTGGTCATGGTCTTTGACCGGGTTCAGACATTCATTATCTGAAACCTGCCCCTCGAACCCAAGGCTAAGGTACGAGGGCCGTGTCTCTGTCCTCTGCAGGCCCACACAGGATCCACGCTCAGGGAGGGAGATCACAATACAAAGACCGAGAACCAAAATGTTTTTTTTTATTAAATATGAATTATTAAGTGTCACTAAAATGTGAGTCCTCCACCCTCACCCACTAAATGGTTCCCCTAACTCTTGGTTCCCCAGTCTCCCTGTAACCAGGAGGGCAGCACCTAGTGCATTCTAGCCCCCTCTGGTGGAGAAATGTGGTGTTGGATGTGGAGGTGGAGTCCTGACCATCACACTGTTCTTACCTCAGAGGAGGAACACTACACTCCATTAAAGAAGTGCAGCATCCCTGTGGCGGTCGAACCCTCAGGGTCGCCACACTATCATCGTCTTTCTCCAGCCGGGACAAAAAGTCCTTAGAAGCTGGCAGCAAAGACAAGATATCCAAATATTCATTACGCCAAATTTTATTTATTTTTTTACTGTTATGGGTAAGTGATAACCCAGAGGGGAGACAGTGCATACTAACGCTTCCTTATAACAATCCTCCCCTTCCCCTTTAACCCCTGAAGCTACAGGAGTTAACATGGATTCCTGCTCCCCCTCTCGCCCCCCAGGCCCTGGTCTAAGTGCTTTCATACCTCAGCTACACCCGGGGCCGTGAAGGACAGACTAGCTGGCCTAGAAGGCACAGCAGGGGGCTGTAATAAGTCCCTCAATGAGGACAATACATGTGACAACTGTTCCAGAGTGTAGTGTGTATCATGATGGCTATACTCATCGCCCTCAGGCGACCCGTCCTGACTGTCCTCATGCCTGAAGACCTCGTTCTCTGTGGGCTCTCCAGCTTGCGGACCGTCAGCCTCAGGACCAGCAACGTCTTCCTCCAGCCGGTGGTCAACTGAAGCCAGCTTGGTCCTTGTGTCTGGGGTGACATCAGCGGCACCCCTGCGTCCTCGCCTCCTCCCTGGTGTCCCGTACGCCCTCACTGGGGATGGAGAGAATACCACTCTCCTCCTCTTGCTCCTGGCTCCGGCGCGCAGGACCGCGCCGCCGGATGACGTCATCAGGGCTTCCGGCTCAGCGTCGGTGTTGCGCTCCTCCAGTGCTTCCTGTTCTCCGTTCAGTCTGCGGGCGGCACTCGGTACGGGCACATCTCCCTCATCCTGGTCCAGGCACCGACGGATCCACGACAGTGCACCTTCCTCCCCCATCTTGCGGCGCAGCTCCTCCATCAGGGCGTCCATGGTGAAATAGGCACGGCAGCGGCAGCAGCACTAGATGAGCAGCGTCTGAGGACTGACACCCTCCTCAGGCGCTGCCATCTTTAATACCCTGCACCACCAATGTTTAATAAATATTAGGACCCTATCAGCAGCTGTCGCATAGGGAAGACACCTCACTGACAGGCTGGCTACCTGAACCAATCCCCAGCATGACGGGAAGCCATTCCAGCCACATTAACCCTTTCAGGAGAGGAAAACAATGCATAATAATGCCATGCATTCCCCTCCTGATGGTCCGGGTCTTAACATTCTTGCTAAAATATGCAGTCTGAAAAATACAGTCTGTGAGTTATCTACTGCTGCTAGTAAAGAGTAATAACATTTAATTTGATAATTTTTTTTGTGGGCAACATAGAAAAGTACATTTCGATTTTGGTAGATGTTAACTGCTATTTAACCTCCATTTTTAGCCTGAGTATCTGATGCATAACGGATGGCAAGAATTGCCGCTGCTGAAGTGTGAAGTACAAGCACAGACTGATTTCTCAGTGCCTATATACCTTGAAGATGAGGAGAAAACTGTGGAGTCAGGTCAGTTTGGCACAATAAGACTGCATGGTTCTGCACACTAACATCACACTCAGGCCACAGCCCGACTATCAGTATTTGGTCCGTATTCGGTCAGTATTTTTTCTCAGAAGTGGGAGCCAAAACCAGGAGTGGGTGATAAATGCAGAATTGGTGACTTGCTTCTATTATACCTTTTCTCTGATTGTTCCTCACCTGGTTTTGGCTCCCACTCCTGAGAAAAAATACTGACCGAATACTGACCAAATACTGATAGAGGGGCTGTGGCCTCAGTCAGTATATAGAGTAACTCACTTATACCATTTAACTGAATGCACAGATTTTGCAGCATGAGGCTGTCACTTATCTGTTTAATAATGGATAGATCGTTCTGTGTAATCAGTGTTTCCTTCACAGATATACAGTATCTTAGATTTTCTTAACTGTATTTTTAGAGAATACTCTTTTGTGTTTCATGTCACTCAGAGAAAGAGGAAGAAGAGGAGATCGCAGCAGCCGAGTCAAAGCCCAGTGGAATGGCTGTCCTTGGCCAGTTTATCATGAGGCAGAGTTATGTTAGCGCCTTAATTGTCATGATGGTAAGATGGTGTATCATATTTGCATCATGAGCCAATATGAATACTTCAGTTCTGCCAACCGCTTTCAGTCCTTGAAGGGGTGGTCTAGGATTAGTAAAAAATGGTCTTCTTTTCTTTATTGAAACAGCGCCTCTTTTATATATGATCTGTGTCAAGCATTGCAGTTCTGCACCACTTAGCTGCATGTGTATGAGCTCTAGTACGAGATACGACCTAAGGACTATCTTAGTCTCTATTGCTGGTGTTTCCGGAGGAGATCAGACTCCTAATTCCAATTCCAGACAACCCTTTTAAAGGAGACCTACCAATTAGACCCTTTGAAGTACATTAAAATGTTTACACTATGGTGGGATGTGCTAGTTGTAGAGCAATGGGAAGAGGGTGGTGGTTGTGATGTGATGCCATACAGAACCTGCCTCCAAAGATGGTGGTGACCATTCCTGCCCTCCCACACTACCGAAAACCGGTGAAATAGATGGGGGTGATACTGGCTGTATCGATCCCCCGGCTGGTGTGGTGCGGTGTACCTCAGCTCAGATGTTAAATAAAATCAAGGAGAATAGGAGAGCTGTTTAAAGCCAGAATTCACGTTGTCACTGTAATAGCACAAAAAGCTCAGTGTTTTCATCATCTGTAGCCCTCAAGGCACAAGCTTAAATGTTACCAACAGCAGCAGATAACCTGGATGGTGGTGAGGTTTTCCTCCAAGGTTGGGCCATAGGCCCTCTCACTATGTCTTTGGGTATTCAGGGCTGCATACACACTATTCACAATCTACAGGCGGCATTGCACTCAGTATCCAGCTCTCTGGCAAAATCTTCTTCCACTGAGTGTAACAAGGTAACACCCCAGCCATCTGTAACTCCTACTTTATCCAGTTAAAGGGAGTCTGTCATTCCCAAAACTCAAATTACTTATAAAATCACATAGGGGGACTTAGCGCCTAAAAATATTATACCTGTAGAATAGATTTTACTGCTTTCATATTATATATATAAGAAAAAAAAACATTTTATTACATATGTAAATCAGGTGGCATTAGTGCACCCATGGCATGACCAAAGGTTCAGTGCACTGTTCCACCCCCTCAATTAGTATTCTCCACACTTCCCATTATGTTGATGGACAGTGCTTGCTTAGGAACGCTGCCTGAATTGAATCTTCAGCACTGCATGCTCTGATAATGCAGGAATCAATCTCATCCTTCTCTCCTGTCTGCAGCGGCCATTTGCAGCACACAGTGGTGGGAGGCCGATGTTGACAGTAGAAGGAAACAAGAGCATGCCCATAATGACACCGCAAGGACTGAGCGCGTGCATAAATAGTGTGTATGTGCACCTACTGATATCCCTCTTCTGTCTAAAGCGGTGGACTGCTGCTCTAATCTTGTGTGCAGTGAGCCGCTGCTACACACAGGAGGGGGATAAGAACTCTCCTGCATACACTCTCACTCTGTGTTCTCTCTCGCCTCTTGCAGAGTCGGTGCATGCAGGGCTGGGGATTCAATTCACGCAGCATTGCTAAGTGAGCGCTGTCAATTGAGCTAATGGGAAGTGCGGAGGATGCTAATTGAGGGGATGGAACAGTGTACTGAACTCTTGGCTACACCAAGTGTGCACCAGAGCCCCCTCATTTGCTAATCTAATAAAACTGTTTTTATATAAAATGAACATAGTGAAATACATACTGCTGTTATGATTTTTATAAGCTATATCCCCTGTACGAATATGTAAGTGGTTTACTTTAAATTTGGGGGTTAGAGACTTCTTTTAATACAGAGTAGTACCCTTGTGGACATTCTGGCAGCCCCCCTCTCTGGGGTAAAGGCTATATGGCTTCTGACTGTTGCTGCATCTACAACTTCAGCATGGGATGACTAAATGTTCTAAATACCCTGACTCTAACCTGGGATTGTGGCCTGTTTCACAACCACCAGCTAGAACCTTCTGTGATGTGTGCAGGAGAATGGGGAGTTCTCCAGGTAAGTTGCAAATCTAGGAGAACCACAAATGTGTAAAACTACAAACTCATACAATTCAAAGTGAACCATACCAGTAAAACCTCATTGAAACGTCCTTTTTTTTGCATACAAGAAAAAAAATGCCTATGTTCAGCAGTATGCCATATTTGATTTTCATCTATGTTTGATCCCAGTATCAGGCTCTACCAGCAGTGGGGCATTTATTTATTTTTTTTACCATCAGATGACACATGGATGACATCCAAGTGCTATGTGTTTTTCCTTCACAGATCCATTCACTTCATTTGCAATTTTGATCTTCAAATCAGATTAAAATTTGGCTTCATTTTTTTTCCTGAACAATTGGCATGCTAAAAAACAGACATGTAAGCATGCTCATAGACTATAAATGTAAGCATGCTCATAGGCTATAAATGTAAGCATGCTCATAGACTATAAATGTAGGCATGCCCATAGACTATAAATGTAAGCATGCTCATAGACTATAAATGTAGAAATGCCCATAGACTATAAATGTAAGCAAGTCCATAGACTATACATGTAAGCAAGTCCTTAGACTTTAAATGTAAGCATGTCCATAGACTGTAATGGGAACACGTTCTATCTGTGAACACGTGAATTAAACCCTGAAGTCTGAACGAAGCTTAAATATCATCTTAAAAAAGAGAAGTGCATACTGTCAGATAGAATTATATAACCATTTAACACTTGGTGGTGTGGTATCTCCCATTTCTGGGGTGCTACATACAGTAGCATTGCTTGACTTTGAGAGTATGTTCATATGGTAAGTAGATTTATCACAGATTATGCCCTTTCCATTACTTTGCATCACAGTTAAAGTCTGAAGCAATTTTGTAAATTAGATCCACACAAATTATCCATGACAACACTGTGTCTGACAAAAATTAGATGAAGGAATGTCACGAGAATCTGATTGGCCCTTTAGCCTGCAATTTCATTTGATCAAATCTCAGTTTAGATAATAAAAACTATTTTCACATTTTTAATGTACAGTAAAGAGTTCATTTTCTTGTGGTCTTCTCTTTTTATAATTTGAATGAAATGATAATTTTTTGTTATTCTTAGTATTAATGAGATAACTTTGTTACATAGGTTTGGAGTATCACACACAACAGCTGGCTGACATTTGTCTTGTTAATCTGGTCATGCATAATCTGGATGACACGGGACCGGCGTCGTTATGCCATGCTAAGTGCCCCATTTTTGGCTTCATATGCAAACATATTAGTGGTCCAAAATTTTTTTGTGGGTCTCAATATCTCCCAAGAAGAGTTCTTCCCTGGAATACCTACAGCTGTCCTAATTGACTTTGACTTAAAGCCATATTCTATGCCGTGTGTGCATCTCGGACTAAAGGTGAGACGAGCAGAATATCTTCTCAATTGGTCCTTGTGAATAAATTGACTTGTTTTTACCCAGATTCTTCTTCTTTTTTAGATCTTCTATGCCTTCATCTTCTGGATATTGTTACGGCAGAACCTAAAGGAGAGACAACAGGAAGGGGAAAAGGAATCATTGAAAGAGGTTCTGGTGGAAGAAAGTGGTTAGTAGGCAAAAATTAATGGTATGAGAGCATGCTCTAACCAGAGACATACCGTAATAACCATGACAAAGACAAAGAATTTGGAATTGTTTGGTCCTTTGTAGATTGGACAACTTGAAAGTCCCTTAACTGGTCAAGATCTAACCAAAATAGGGTCCATTAGTTTCAGTAATATCTTTTTGACTTCTCAAATGATAATTACTCATATGTCTAATCTCTTTTTCCAGATACCATTTCATTGTATTTTGTTTTCTACAGAAACTGAAGAACCTCCAAATGCATTTATGGAAATGGTTGGCTCCTTGGTGCGGGGATTACTAGTGAAGTACTGGATATACTTTTGTGGTGCCATGTTTTTTGTGATCAGTTTTAGCGGGAAGGTTGTGCTGTATAAGATCCTTTACATTGTGCAGTTCCTGTTCTGCGTGTCTTTGTACAAGGTGAGCAACTTTTGACTCATATCTAATAACTAAGATTTTGAAGCATCTAATTTTACAGATTTTTACTGAAAATTTGGAAATTACTGAAAATTCAGTAAGAAAGTAAAACACCAACGTTGCCTAGGAAGGCAGCACTTTTGGTAAGGGTGAGCCATATCTGAGAGTTTGCAGCTCATTTTGGTTCCTCGGTTAATGGATCACTGAGATCTTTCACTTTGTCATCATCACTGTCATTTTCCTTATAACGATTAAAGCTTCAAGGGTTTATTATTACCCACAATGAGAAAGTCGAGTCATTTTTAAATAAAGTCCAACACTTTTCCTGAATAATTTTCAGATTCATTATGAATGGTGGAGAAGAATCCTAAAATATTTTTGGATCACAGTGGTCTCCTACTCTATGGTGGTTCTCATTGCTGTCTATGTCTACCAGTTCAAGACCATCTCTGGATTTTTCCTTCAGATTTTGGGAATGTCTGAAGAGGGGTGAGAAAACAGGGGGATTTTATATGGCATGGTAATATAAGTTGAATACATTTAGCCCACTGCTGCAGTTTATATAGCTAGTTATACGTATGGGAACCAATTACAGGTTCTTTTCGTATAAACACTAGAGTTGAAGAGTCGGTCACTTGACTCTCGTGACAAATGTTATTAGATTTGGTAAAAGCATCATACCTAAGCATATTTTGATATGGCACACTTTTTTATATAATTTTTCAGTAGTAGAACAAAATCACATCTTACATTACAAAATATACAGTAGTAAAATGGCTTAATGAACAAGTGTGTATGTGAAATTAGTGACAAATTCTTCTCTCCAAATACTATTTATGGTCAGCTTGAGAGACCTGGGTTTGGAGCAGTACAGCACGGTGGAGCTGTTTGCTGGGATACTGCTTCCGTCCTCCTTCCTCCTGGCTTGTATCCTCCAGCTCTATTACTTTAACGAGGACTTCTTGAAGCTAACAGACCTTAATAACATCCCAGTCAATGAAGGAGGCATTGATGACAGGTCTGTAAGAAAAGGGGATTGGTTTGTGTGATGCACTGTTAAGAGCCATTTCACATTACAGTGCTAATGTTTTTTCTTTTACAGCAAGAAGAAACTCGAAAGCCGTGTCCTCATTCTGTCCAACATGTGAGTAATTTAATGACACACATATGTATAATGTTAAAATAATAATAAGAAAAATAAAGGGTCCATTACTGCTTTTTTTACATTTTTGATTGGTGCAGTCACATTTCATCAAATTCGGAGTTCATATTATGTCACAAAATATTTCACTTCCTTTCCGGCAATGTCCAACCTTGTAGCCAGCGGCAATAGAATAGTTGACTATGTTATTGTGTTTGGCCAAAAAGCCTTACCCCACCAAAAAGGAGGTCCAACAAAGTCCAAAGTTTCATGTTTTGAAGTCAATAGTTCTGTCGGGCAATGTCTAAACGTTGATTTTGCCAGAGATTCAGATGTAAGCAGTTATGAATGGGAACAGAAATGTGAAATTCACCCAGTCTTATTAGATTTTTTTTATTTCAAATATTTCTAGTGTCATTTATGGGACAATTACGGCATTTCTATCATACTAAAAGGGAACCAACATCTTTATATTATGGTCAGTATTACGCTGTGCTGACATCCGCCTTCAGAGCATCGGTCACAGATTTGGTCACAGAAAAAATAGTTCTACATGTTGCTGTCCCATTTATTCCATCAAATTTATGAGCACCTTGATGAAACCCAACTGGCAAAAATCGGAAACAAAAATCCTTTTTCTATGTATTTTCTCTTTCAGGATAAAAGCTAACCTGGGTAACCTGAAGACAACGTAAGGAACCAAAAACAGTTTTCTAATGTAGAAACTTTTTCAACAAAATGTTCAATTTCAAGGGTCCTATAATTTTATGAAGTTAATGCTTTCCATGAAGTGAGTGATAGAAGTAATACAAATATATATTGTGCGAGAAGGTTGCTGGTAAAATACTGGAGGGGAGATATGTGTCACTGAGGATGTTAGCCTCAGTGATATGAACCTGGAAAAATGCTCCAGTACACTAAGTTCTGAGAGGGGTTAATCGGCCATATTAAGTGCTGGGTTTTTGTGAACAGATGAATAGTGTGTGGGAGATTGTTCACCATATCTCCCCCCTAGGGTGTGGTCCAGAAGGTAAATGTGGAGCCTTTGGACTCATTCAGTGTGGGTCTGGAGAACTGAACTTTGTTTTTGTTCCCCTGAGCGGGCGGATCCTCGCAGCCACAAAGACTGTACTGTATGCTATTTTGTTTTTCCTGTTATGCCAAAAGGGCTGTGTTTGTTTACCTAATTTTGGACTGGTTTACGCAGTACGTTTTTAATAAATCAGTTGAAAACTTAAATGGAAAGTATCCTGTGACTACCTCTTTAAGCAGCCAATTGAGTTGATCTACCAAAGTTGTCAGATTAACATAATAGGCTGTAATGCAGGTTTCAAATATTATTTAGGACTGTGTCTTCTACTAAAATGATGGACACTTGAGTGTAAACAGACAGATGCCATTGCAAGTCAATGGAATCTGATGGGTATCACTGGTGTTCATCAAAAAACGGATACAGAACTGATGGTTGTGTAGACAGTAAATGTTACTTTTACATATGCCATTTGTTCTACAGGTGAGCTAAGAATCTAATGTAAATGAGAAAAAATAAACATGCAGAAAAGTGATTTTTTTTGATAATCCATTTCTCAGTTAATTTAAAAGACACAGAAGGCCATAGCATAGGTTGCTGCCATTAGGAGGTAAACACTAAGGGGCCCCATACGTAATTGATAGTTGTTGGCCAAACCATCATTTGGCCGAACCATTGTTTGGCTGACAGCTATCTGTCCCGACTCCTCCATACAGAGGAGCGCCTGCTCTGCCGAGTGCTCTTCTCTCTTTCTCGACTCCTTTCATCTCCCAAAAACAAAAAAACTGGCAAAATCATTATCACTCCACATCAAACTGTTAGCCGAGCCTGACAATAGTGGTGGGTTCAGCCGAAGTTTGTCTAATGTGTATAAGAGGTGTTAAGCCAATGAGCCAAAACTGTTAGTTTCTCCTACACAGGCTATATCCTTCCGGAAGACACTGAACCTTTGTACACAAGTAGGGATTACAACCAGGAGACGTCAATGGATCAGATAAACCGTTAACCCAGAACAAAACTCTGAAAGGGTAAGAACTGAGAAGAAGAGTAGGAAACCATCCAACAAAACCAATAAATGCCCAAAATCTGGGAATGAAATAAATAGGTGGAGTCTGTGTCCACAATGAACTTCCTTTTAAAGGCAAGTTACAAAAATATCCTTTTATTTTAATCGAGCCATTAGGACCACCATGGCTCTGGTGAAAAGAACTAGGAACTGGAGATTATGGAAAGAGCATTGACCAGTAGAAAAGGTTGGTTGACTGATAGTTCTGAAGTGCTGTAACCACATGAAGTTAATATAGAAGGCATTCTGTAGAAAAGGGTCCACCTTCAAAAGGAAGAAAGGGACCTGACAGAGGATAGCACTGTCTTAGTGAAACACCAGGAAGGGGGAACGGCAGGAAAAATTGTCAATTCAGACACTAAAGAACTCATGCAGATGTTTAAAAGGAGATGACTTCATGGCTCAAGGGAGGCCAGGTCCTACATATCCCATCCTAATTCTCTAATTTCCCTGAAAAATTAGCAGGGTCACCCTCTCAGTGTTTGTCACCACTGTTTTATCTAAGCTGTGATCTCTTAGAGCACCTTTGATTCCATGGTGCTGTACATGAGAAGGGGTTAAATACAAAATACAAATATAAGTTACGGTGAACAAATTAACAATGACAGACTGGTACAGAAAGGAGAGGGCCCTGCCCTTGCGGGCTTACATGCTGCAGGATTATGGGGAAGGAGACGGTATGTTAGGGGATTGTGGCAGCTTCGGTGGTGGTGAGGTGGCAAGGGGTCATTGCAGGCTGTAAGCTCTCTTGAAGAGATGGGTTTTCAAATTCCGTCTGAAGATTCTGAGTGTGGCAGATAATTGGATGTGTTACGGCACAGAACTCCAGATGATGGGGGATACTCTGGAGAAGTCTTGAAGGTGACTGGATGAAGAACATATGAATACGGAGAAGAAAACGAAGAAATCAGGGCATTAGTTTGGAGATAAACGGAGGAGCCAGATTATGGACGGCTTTGTATGTCCGTGTTAACAGTTTGAACTGGATACATTTGGGATTTGGGAGACAATGAAGGGATTTGCAGAGGAGTAGTGTAGGGAGAGGTGCGAGAGTTTTAGCAGGGAGGCCATAGAGTAAGATATTGCAGTAGTCGAGGCGAGAGATGATGAGGGCATGTACTAACATTTTAGTAGATTCAGGGTTGAGGCGAGGATGGATTCTGGAAATATTTTCGGGTTGGGGGCAGCAGGAGGTGGTAAGAGCTTGGATCTGCGGTTTGAAGGACAGGGCAGAGTCTAGGGTAACTTCGAGGCAGCGGAGAGTGTCATTAATTCATTAATTGTGATAGATAGATAGATATATCAGTTAGAGGAGTTAGGAGAGATGGTGGAAAGATGATAAATTCAGTTTTGTCCACATTGAGTATTAAGAAGCGAGAAGGAGGATAAGGCTGGTAGACACTCTGAGATTCTGGACAGAAGAAAGGTGACATCTAGGCCAGAGAGGTAGATCTGAGTGGAGTGTTATCACTGTATAGGTGGTAATGGAAGACATGGGACTTTATGAGTTGTCCCAGGCCAAAGGTATAGATTGATAAGAGTAGGGGTCCCAAGACAGAGCTTTGAGGGACACCAATAGAGAGAAGGTGGGATGAGGAGATAGTGAGGAGGTAGTGTGGGAGTGGGAGACGCTAAATGTGCGTTTAGAAAAGTATGAGGAGATCCAGGAGAAGGCAAGGTCTTTGACGCCAAGGAAAAAGAGGATTTGTAGTAGGAAGGAGTGGTCAACTATGTTGAAGGCAGAGGACAGGTCTACAAAGAGGAGTATAGAGAATTGTCTGTTAGCTTTAGAAGTAAATTGTTAGAAATTTTGGTCAGGACAGTGATGGGGACGGAAGCCGGATTGTAGGTTGTCAAAGAGTGAGTTAGATGACAGGTGGGAGGAAAGTTCAGCATGGACATGCTTTGAGGAGTTTGGAGACGAACGGCAGCAGCGATATGGGATAGCTGGACGTAGAGGTCAGGTCGAAGGATGGTTTCTTCAGGTGTGATTGTGGAATGTTTGAAGGTTGAAGAGATGGGTTAGGGCCAGGATAAGTATGGTATTGAAGTTGGGGAGGAGGTGGGATAGGATGGGGTCAAGTGCACAAGTGGTGAAGTGGGATTTGGAAAGGAGATAAGAAAGCTTTCCTTCAATAATGGTAGGGAGGAAGGTTGTAGGGGAGGAGCAGTGGTCTTTTATAAGTAGGAGTTGTGGTGGTTGTTTAGTAAAGGCTTGTCTTATTTGGTCAATCTTATGTTTGGAATATGCTGCAAAGTCTTCTGCAGAGATGAGGGAGATTGGAGGGGGCAGTGGTGGATGTAGGAGGGAGTTAAAAGTTGTGATTAACTGTTTGGGGCTGTGGGATAAAGAAGGTTTGTGAAGTAGAACTGCTTGTTTGAATGCTGTGAAGTCTTTTTGCGAGTGTGTTTTCTTCCAGTGCCGCTCAACAACCCTGGACTCTTATACTGAAGGTTTTTTGTGAGGTTGTTGTGCCAGGGTTGTCTTTTGATTTATCGAATTCTGCAATGCACAAAAGGGACGACCGAATCAATAGCTGACGCGAGTGTGGCGTTGTAGAAAACTGTGGCGCTGTCTGTGTCATAGATTGAAGATATGGAGTACAGTGGTAGAATAGAGTCAGAGAGTGTGTGTGTATCTAGATGTGCAAAGTTTCTGTGGGAGTGCGCTAGTTGCTGGACATGGAATGGATGGCAGGTGAAGAGGACAGGGAGGAGAAAGTGAGTAGATGGGGGTTAGAAAGGGAGAGAGGTGAGGTTGAGAGGATAGATAGGAAGCAGAGGCAGGGGAAGATAAGGTCTAAAGTATGTACGTCGGTGTGGGTGGCTGTGGAGGAACACTGCGTCAGACCAATGGATGAAGCGAGTGACAGGAGTTTGGAGGCTGCAGTGGGTGTCAATAGGGATGCTGAAGTCGCCAAAGATGATGGTGGGAATGTCAGCAGAGAGAAAGTGTGGAAGCCAGGTGGAGAAGTGGTCAATAAAGGCCATGGCTGGGCCCAGTCAGTGTATGATGGCCACTTAGGTTAGAGGGAGAGTAGATACGTAGATACGGACAAAGTGCACTTCAAAAGGGAGGATAAGGGAGGGTAGAGGTGGGATGGGATTGAAGGTGCAGTTGTTAGAAAGGAGAAGACCCCCTCCACCACTGTGTCTATTAACAGTGGGAGGAGTGTGGGTGACTTGAAGGTCACCGTAACACAGCGCAGCAGGTGAGGCCGTGTCGGAGGGCGTCAGCCATGTTTTGGTGAGGCCCCGGAAGGATAGACTGCGACGGGCATTCCAAAGTGCTCCAGAAAAAGGGAGCATTGGAGTGGAGGTCAAAGGAATGGGTTTTATGTTGCAGATATAATGGAAATTATATGCATCTGTATACAGGTTTATCTGTTATTGGGCTCATTGATCTCATTAGTTTAATCTCTTTTCCTTTTCAGACTCAGCTTAGCGGAAACACTGACTGTCACCCTATTTAGCGAGTACACTGGATACAGAGGAACCTGGGTGACCCAAAGGAATGTGAACAATAGAGGAGTTAGGCTGCTAGGTTCCTCTTTGTCTCCTTAGAAAGGGGGAAACATTGTGATAAATCAGCTCTGTTCACCTTCTCCCTGTTTCTAAACTGTGTCCCAGTGTCCCAGAATAAAGTGATAAAATGAGAAAATGATATAAAACCTGTGAAAGTCGTAAGGACTGCCGCCTATGGATTATAAAACAGTTTAGGATGTGTAGGAGAGGTCTATCCTATGTAGGAGAAGCTAACAGTTTTGACTTTATGTACGCCTCCTAGTGGCAGCAGCCCATAACCACAGTCTTTGGTGTCCACTAATGACAAGGCAATAAACTGCATTTACAACAAATTGTGGACTGTCTCTTGTATATTTTTGTTGAGTCTTTCAAGTTTTCTATAGTTTGGATGCTGATAAAAAGAAAAGTTCAAGTCAGAGCACACTGGAAAAAATTGATAACATTACGGAGGATGGAGACACGACTGAGGATGATCCACAATCTCTTGGTAAAATCCAGATCTTTATCATTATAATATTAGGTTTTAAAATACCATTTATAGAAGCGTGTACACAAAATTCAGGTATCTGTTTCATGCTGTATTGTATGGAATCTGCAATTCCGTTTACTGCCATCTTCTATAAATGTCCCAGTGTATGGGACCCGTGTCTATTCAAAAGGTCCACTGAAAGTTTACGGATTCCAGGCGGTCCTGCAGCTGAGACCCGCCATACTGCCAAATATATTATGCGCGTAAATAGGGTAATATGTCAGTCAATAAATATTATACAGTACTATGCAGTGTATTGGGTTACTAAAGGATCGTCTCACTGATACCTACCCTTTTATATTGTCTGCATAATTAAACCCACTATGTAAAGTGTGTTAAGGCTATTAACTGGTCATGACTGTTAGTTTATATACATATACATATGTATATATATATATTTATATTATATTTATATTATTTCCTATATATTCCTTTGCAATGTAAAGCACACATGCGCATCATTACCTGGGTCTTTAGGTTGTGAAGTAATAAAACTTGTGTCTGTTCCAGATAATAACCCATGGGTGCCTGTGATCGATAAGCTAATGTCCCTGCTGCTAACCCTGCTAAATTTTATACATAATGTCCAAGTGCTCCTGTGGAGATTACTGGAACTGCATATCATCAAGATCGTCTCAACCATAGTCATCTGGATCACGCTCCAAGAGGTATCAAATAATATTAAATAATGTCCCATGAGATGACTCTTTCATGTCATTTTTACACTCATCAACATTGAAATTGCGAAACCAAGATTTAAAAGTCATGAAATAACAGGATGGATAGATATTAAACATATGCAAGTTATGAAAACATGGAAACAAAAGTTCCCAAACATCTTGATGTATTCAGTATCGAGTATGAGCACAATGTGTATTAAACCCAACACTTACAGCCTTGGCAGCTATCAATGAAGTTATTAATGGTTGTCTGAGTATTGTTTTGCCTTGCTGAATGCACATGGGCACCAAAATTATCAAGATCAGCTCCCTGTGCAATTGCCGACCAATAATGTCCTAGATGTGCTCGCCGGGAGACAAGTTTGGAGATGCTGCAGGCCATGGTGGCAAAGTAGTGCAAGCAACATGCGGCCTGGCATTGACCTGTGCAAAAATGGCTCCTGGGACACTTTGGAGAAATGGCCGTTCCACTCGTTACATGAAAAAAATCAATGTAACAGTGAGCTGCTAGTGTACCTGGAATAAATACCAGAGGGGTGCAGCTGCCATAAATTATGCCACTTCACACCATAATCCCAGGAGTAGGATCGATGTGATGTTTCCTTGAGAAGGTCTCTTCATGGTGTTGCCCACGTGGTATCCAGACCAATCCCTGGCTATCATTGCGTCCAAGACAAAAGCCAGACTCATTGCTGAGAATAGACTTCCATTTCAGCCTCCATTGTCTGTTTTCTCAGCACTCTAATAGCATTTGAGAGCAATAGCATAAGGTCAATGGAGCACTTTCACGTAGGAACGTCAAACCGGTCCCGCCATTTTGCTGCAGAGAAGTTGTCGTGACACAGGAACATGCAACAGTTGCAGCCAGTGACTATGTAGGGATGGCATCTCTGTAAATAGAGACCAATTGGGGAGATCAGGGAGTGAAGTCATTTGTTAGTTTATTATTTTCTTATACCATATATCTGCTCATGTAGAATAGTTTGAGTTTCAAGTCCTTCAACATGTGCCTGTTCATTCCCAGTTACTCTTGAATGTTTAGTTATTACCATTGAATAGCGATGCTTCAATACCCATCTACGTCTTGTTATTATTTTGTGTTCCCAGGTCTCCCTGATGAACTGTCTTTTCTACATGCCCTGGGTGTTTGCACTGCCCTACTCACACCTCCGTCCATACGCTTCGAACATCTCCACAGTGTGGTCCTGTGTGATGGTCATCTGCAAAATGATGTATCAGTTGAAGTTTGTCAAACCACTAGAGTATTCTTCCAACTGCACTCAGGTCTGCCTGTTTCTGCTGACTGATATTTCCTGATTTTATATCTGTATTGCATACATAAAGCTCAACAAAATTAAGGAAAGGCAACAACAAGACATCCCCAAAAAACTGAATGATTTTGCAGATGTCGGCCACAAACAATTAGTCTATTCTTATCCTTCTTCACTGATTCCTCTCTAGTTTTGCTGCCTGCAGCATCATCCAGCATGACTGGTTTGGTGATGGGTCTGTGTTGGTCTGGGGAAGCATATTCTTCGAGGGTCCATGTGAAATCTTCTGAGCCATGGTCAGACCTTACACTAGTGCAGTCAGTCATTGGTTCCTCATGGTGCAGGACAATGGACTGACTCGTGTCTCCAGAGTGTCTAGGCAGATCCTGAATGACAAAGGCATTAATGCCTTTGACTGGCTCTCATGTACCCCAGACCTGAATCCAATTGTGAACCTCTGGTACATTATGTATCAATGCATCTGACACTTTCATGTAGCGCCATGCTTTGCTATTTTGAGCCAAAATATCGTATGAGCTGATTAAAATCAGTTTTAACACCATCTGACCTTGGAGTGCTTTCCCAATTTTTTGGATTTGTATACAAGAAGTTTCGGTGAAAACCTTGAGGACTTTCCACCCATTTTGCATGAAAAGCGCTGCTTTTTTTTTCCATATATGTATCCATTCTCTTTATGCAGGGCTTGTATCACAATGGCAGTCTCTACAGTCCAATCTCGGATCAGTTGCTACAGAAATCTATACTATATATTGACCCTGTGGACCCGGCTTTGTGGTGTGGGGGGCTGAGAAAATGTGCAGATAGCGTTCTACCCTGCCTCCAGGTAACTTCTAGATACCATAAGTAAGTAAGAATGAGAGATCCTAAAACTAAGAGGATGGTGGGCTGAAGATTGAGTCGCATACACATACGTGGAAATGATTAGTATGTATGAAGGACTACTACTCAAATATTTGACTACTTGTCTTTATCTATAGAACAATCTGACTGTCCTGGCACTGATGGCGATCGAGTCAACTGTGTATCGACACCAGCTTTATTATCGTGTGCACAACAAGCTCACCACCCCCATCACTGGCAGCATTTTCGATAACATCACCCGCCAGAGTCTTGATGACGGTCTTGTCAACTGCTTTAAATACTTTGTTAATTATTTCTTCTACAAATTTGGACTTGAGGTTAGTTATGGGATTAAGGCCATTCAGACAGAAACAGATAAGATGCTGGCAATTCTCAAAGTACAAGAGAACATGTATTAAAGTTTGTACAAGTGAAAAGGAAGCGTGTCATAGCTGCTATCTGGCTACTTTGTTCATAATAATTTTGCTAGACTAATTATTACTTTTGATACCCAAGTCTATTTTTTAAGTGTTCTATTATGTTGAAGAATAAATACATTCCTCAACATTGAAATTGCAACACCAAGAAGGAAAAGTCGTAGCATGCAAAAGTGTGTAAGTGCGGGTACTTTTCATACTTGATACTGAATAAATCGAGATGTTTAGAAAATTTGGTTTTCATTTTTTTTTCATTATTTACATATTATTAACATATCTATCTATTCTGTGAGTTCCATAATTCCACAACTTTTCCTTCTCGGTGTTGCAATTTCAATGTTGAGGCGTATATATACATTAAACTATAATCAGCTTTTTTTCTTTTAGGTTTGTTTTGTGATTGCAGTGAATGTTATTGGACAGCGGATGGATTTCTACGCAGCCTTGCATGCTGGCTGGCTACTATATTTGCTATATTTGCGTCGTAGAAAAACGATTGCAGAAGTTTGGCCAAGATATTGTTGCTTCATAGCCAGTATAATGACTGTCCAGTATCTGCTCTGCATTGGCATTCCTCCAGCCTTCTGCACAGGTATTATTATAACAGTGCCCCTATCACATGTTGACCAGAGCGCATTTTCTATAGTCACCAAAATAATGTACCGGTATTTTGTGGGGGGGTTCTCATGCTTGTTAGGACCCCCAGAGGACACTGTAAAGGATATATTAATATTCATGCTATCCAAGCGTAAAGGACATATTGATACTCATGCTAGAGCAACTCCATTTTGTCTGCTTGCTTTAAAATCATGTTATTATCACTCCTTGGATAACATACATTCTTTCTTTCTCTTCCCATGGAACTTTCTCACACTAACTTTTTCTCAAGAGAACATTTTGTTCAGACACCTTGCTCCTGTTGTCTAACTAGTCTAGGCCAGGATTGACCTTGTAAATCGTGCTTCGAATTAATGATGATAATATGACCATATATGTGTTTCCGTAATAATTTCACTAACATTGGTTAGCCTGTAGTACTGTAGTACGGATGTAGATGATTGGACATTAATAAACTCAAAACAATATAAAATGCTAAGCAAAATAAACGGGATCAGAGATTCTTTGAATCCTCCCAGTACAGAGCACGCATTGCCTCCGTTTGGTTTTCTGTGGATTGCGCAATCAACATAATAATTTGACACTCACTTGGTCAACCCTGAAGGGTTATTGCCCTCCCTTAACAACACTAGAATATGGTTTCCATCTACCTTTCCTCTTCTCTGTGGTTAGGAATGGAAAAAAGGAGCATGGCTAGATATTCGTTCCGTTTCTCCATTAATTGATTACAGAACTATTGAAAATAGATTTTTATAAGCCATCCCTCGACCCAACAGCCTTGTCCAGCTATTGCCCCGTATCGCTGCTCCCATTTGCCTCCAAACACCTTGAGCAACACGTTCACGCTGAACTTTCCTCCCACTTTTCATCTAACTCTCTCTTCGACAACCGACAATCCGGCTTCCGCCCCCACCATTCCACCGAAACTGCCCTTACCAAAATCACCAATGACTTACTTACAGCCGAAGCTAACAGACAATTCTCTGTACTGCTTCTTCTTGACCTGTCCTCTGCTTTCGATACAGTTGACCATTGCCTCCTACTACAGATCCTCTCTTCCTTTGGCATCAAAGACCTTGCCCTATCCTGGATCTCCTCATACCTTTCTAACCGCACATTTAGCGTCTCCCACTCCCACACTACCTCTACACCCTGCCCCCTTTCTGCTGGAGTCCTTTAAGGCTCTGTCCTAGGACCCCTACTCTTCTCAATCTATACCTTTGGCCTGGGACAGCTCATAAAATCCCATGGCTTCCAGTACCATCTGTATGCTGATGACACCCAGATCTACCTCTCTGGCCCAGATGTCACCTCTCTGCTGTCCAGAATCCCAGCATGTCTAGCAGCCATATCCTCCTTCTTCTCCTCCCGCTACCTCAAGCTCAATATGGACAAAACTGAACTCATTATCTTTCCCCCATCTCGCATATCTTTCCCACCTGATCTTTCTATCACAATAAATGACATTACACTTTTCCCTGTGCCGACAATCCGCTGCCTCGGAGTAACCCTTGACTCTGCCCTGTCCTTCAAACCTCACGTCCAAGCTCTCGCCACCTCCTGTCGCCTCCAGCTCAAAAATATTTCCAGAATCCGTCAATCTACTAAACTGCTTGTGCATGCCCTCATCATCTCCCGCCTCGACTATTGCAACATCCTCCTCTGTGGCCTACCTGCTAACACTCTCGCACCCCTCCAGTCCATCCTCAACTCTGCTGCACGACTTGTTCATCTCTCGCCTCGCTACTCCTCTGCTACCCCCCTTTTGCAAATCCCTTCATTGGCTCCCATTCCCCCAGCGTATTCAGTTCAAACTACTAACACTGACCTACAAAGCCATCCATAACCTCTCTCCTCCGTACATCTCTGAACTAATCTCCCGATATATTCCCTCACGCAACCTCCAGTCCTCCCAAGAGTTCCTTCTCTTCTCCACACTTATTCGTTCCTCACGCAATCGCCTCCAAGATTTCTCCCGAATATCCCCCGTCCTATGGAATTCTGTGCCTCAACACGTCCACCACACCTGCATCCTTCAGACGGAACCTGAAAACCCATCTCTTCAAACAAGCTTACAGCCTGCCATGACCTTGCTTGCTGCCACCTCAACCAACAACACCAGAGCTACTGCAACCCCTCAACCTACTGTCTCCGCCCCATTCCTATAGAATGTAAGCCCGCAAGGGCAGGGTCCTCTTCCCTCCGTACCGTTCTATCATTGTTAGTTTGTTTACTGTAAGTGATATCTGTATTTAGTATGTAACCCCTCCTTATGTACAGCGCCATGGAATCAATGGCGCTATATAAATTATTAATAATAATAATAAAAAAAATAATAATAATAATAATACACTCTTCAAGAGAACCTGACACATCAAAAAACGCTATTAACCTGCAGATATGCCATGAGGCCGCCCCACTGGAAGACCACCTGCAAGGAGGAAATTAACTTTATTCCTCCGGCAGCTGCAATGTCAGTCACTGCTCAGTACATAATGAGCGGCCGCTGTAACCACCAGTGCATCAGTGCTGAGCCGGCTGTCTGTCAGTGTCAGGACATGGTTGCAGCCATCGTTTACTGATCGCTGACTGAAACCACACTGGTCGCGCTTCTATTGACTCGCCCCCTGGGCCGTGGGGCACTCGGATCCAGGCAATAGGGGAACGATGGGAGTAGTAGTGGCAACCCGGTTCCGTGGCTCAGGGTGGTCAGGCCAGTGGTAGTCCGTTATGTGCTGATGATTATGTCCGACTACGCCACCCGTGGATTGCGGTTATTAGGAACCGCCGCTGCATGCAGACCGCTGGGGCTGATGAAGTGTGCAGCTAGGGTAGTGTGACTCCCCACGGGAAGAGTGCGGCCCCAGGGCAGTATAGTGGATGGTGGGAGTGATGGTAGTGAGAGTCCCAGTGCTGATAGTGCTGGAGGAGCAAGGAGCACACAGACAACAGGTTGCAGTCCAGGGTCTTTACTAAACAGGTAAACTGACCCACAAACAGTCCCAGCTAGGAGGGGACCTGGATGTCTGAGAGCAACGGGGAAATTGGCCCTGGTCAGGGTGAGGGTGTAGGCCTACCGTGCTTTCTGCGCTCCTTCTGGCTATCTCCTCGTTATAGGGTAACAGCCCACGTTTCCAAGCTTTCCGTGTATTCTTGCCTGTATGGCCTGCGACGTGGGTTCCTTTCTGCTCCCAGCCTTGTACGGTTTTATTGGTCCCTTCGGTTGTGGCAGGGCCTCCAGGCTTCTTAGGCCAAGCAATATACAGTCCCTTGCAGACTGGTTCTCTGCTGGGGGATGTAGAATCCTCCCAGCCTCAGACACCAAAGTCTGGTAGATTAAGTCCTTTATCTGCCAAGACAAGCTCACTTCGCCTCTTGTCTCTGGCTTGTGGCTCTCCTCCTGCCACACTTCCTCTTAGGTGCAATACAAAAACTGTCTGTCCCTGCTCTGCTCTGGGGTAAGTCTCAGTCCTGAGACTGGCCTTCAAGTTCTCTCTAACCCTGCCCCCAGTACCAGCTTTTATAGGGGCAGCCAGCTCCCCCTACTGGCCTGAGACAGGAGGCATTGCATGCTAATGTTCCCCTGACTAGAGAACCTCCCCCTTGCTCTCAGACACAGCTTTAATTACACTCGTGGCATCCAGGCCAGGGTGACACATTCCCCCCTAGTGAAATTTAGTACTCCGGGACTAAACAATAAACAAAGGCAATATGCATGACTATAAAACATTAACAGACAAACGACGCACAGATTGAGTTCTTAAGGTCACAGTGTGGTCTGTGACCGGGTGTCCATATCACCAATACAACGGGGAGCCTTAACCAGGTGGGGGTCTGTCCTACCCCAAGTCCTTTACAGTCTTAGTTCATTCCTGGGTTAGGCTCCGAACGCAGTCCATACAAGGTCCCGGTTATAAAAAGTCCATAACCTTTGAGTCCTTACGGTAGCTGCAAGAAACTGAAACACAGAATTACCAAACATGCATGTAACTTGGCAAACATTTCAACACTTGGCAACAGGGTTATTTACAATCTTAGTACACTCTATATTTTCCAGCGAGCGGGTATCTGTCCCTTTGTGCTCCTGGTTAACCTACGTAGCCCTCTGTCTGGTGGTGGACCAACCTGGCTTTCCCCACTAGCGTTAGGGGTACAGCTACCAGCTGGGTGTACAGGTAGGGCAGGCAGCTGTCTGCGGGTCCTTTGGCTTACCGCAGGCATGGCAGGCTCACTGTCAGCAGAGGGTTGACTCTCCTGGGCTGCTGGTACAGGCTCTTCTGCCTCTGGAACCGCTTGCTCCTCTTCACCTTCCAGCTCTGGTGTTGGTTGTTGCTGTGCCGATTGCAGGAAATGCAGGACGGGTACGACTATGGCATCATTTATGCGAGTCCAGGACTGAGGGAACTCTCCGAGAACGGTGCTGATCATTTCTTCCTTGTCCTCTGCGGGTTCAAGGTCACTCTGATCCTCTTCTGCACTACGGAGTTGCTCGGGGCATCTTTTGAGGTGGTCTCTGGAGACGGTGCTAGTGGTTTCTCCTCCGTCCTTGGTGATCACGCACACCTTCGGGTTGTCGTGGTCAGACTGCAGTACGGTGTAGGGTTCCCTTTCCCACTGGTCGTCCAACTTATGTAGCCTTCTCTTCCGCTTCAGGACTTGCTCACCAGGTTCTAGGGGACCAGCAGGGGCGTGTTGATTGAAGAGTTTTTCTTGCCTCTCTCTCACCTGGGCCAGGCTCTTCTCCACACTCTCCTGTACCTTCTTGTACTGCAGTTGCCTTTCCGTATCCCAGTCCGCATCCGGGAAGGTGTCCTCAGGTATTAGGACTCCCATCTCCAGGTCTACGGGCAGCTTACCTGGTCTGGCTCGCATCAGGTAAGCCGGGGTGCAGTTTGTAGCATTCACCGGGATATTGTTGTATAGGTCTATCAGGTCCGGCAGTTTTTCTGGCCACAGGCTGCGTTCCTCCAGGGGCAACGTCTTCAGGAGATCAATGACTATATTGTTCATCTTCTCACACATCCCGTTGGTTTGTGGATGGTAAGGCGTTGTCCCAATCTTCTTACAGCCATAGAGGTTGCAGAACTCTTGGAAGATTTCAGCTTCGAATGCTGGACCCTGGTCTGTCAGAACCTGTTCCGGATACCCGTGTGGACGGCAGAAGTATTGCTGGAAGGCTCTGGCCGCTGTTTGGGCTGTCAAGTCCTTTACCGGGACCACCACTAGAAAACGGAAATAGTGGTCCACGATTGTCAGGGCATAGATGTATCCTGACCGGCTGGGAGCCAATTTGACGTGGTCCAGAGCTACCAGCTCAAGAGGCTGCGTGGTGACGATGGGCCTCAAGGGTGTCTGCTGGCTGGTGCGGTCCTTCCTCCTCAGGTGACAAGGGCCACAGTCTCTGCACCATTTTTCTACAGCTCCTCTCATGCCGACCCAAAAGAACCTTCCTCTTAGCAGGAACTCCAGTTTCTTCCAACCGAAGTGTCCCGCTCTGTCATGGTAAGCCCCCAGGACCATGGCTGCATCTCACCTTGGGACCACGACTTGCCAGGTCAGCTCGTGCGTCCGGTGGTTAACAATCCTTCTGCACAACTTGCCTTCGTAGAGGAACAGCTTGCTCTTCTCCTTCCATAGCTGCTTGGCTTCCTCTGGGGCATCCGGATCCATGCGGGCGTCTTCCTGGGTCAACAGATCTTTCACCAGGCGGATGGCAGGGTCACTATCTTGGGTCTCGGCCCAGCTGTGGTGAGGTAGGGGATTGATCATCACGGTTGTTAGATCCTCCTCCTTCACGCGGTGGGAGTGTTGAGCGGCTCCATACCGGTGAAACGCGGGGAGTTCTACCTCCTCCAGCTCTTCTGGGTCTTCGTCACCTTCAGGTAAGTGAGGCATTCTTGATAGGGCGTCCGCGTTGGCGTTGGTTTTGCCTGCCCGGTACTTGATCACGAAGTCATAGTTGGAGAGACGGGCCATCCACCGCTGTTCCAGGGCACCCAGTCTTGCATTGTCCAGGTGTGTCAAATGGGTTGTTGTCCGTGTACACGGTGAACTTTGCGGATGCCAGGTAATGCTTGAAGCGTTCCGTAACGGCCCACACCACCGCCAAGAATTCTAGCTTGAAGGAGCTGTAATTCTCCGGGTTCCTCTCGGTGGGCCTCAGCTTCCGGCTGGCGTATGCGATCACCCGTTCTCTGCCCTGTTGGTTTTGGGACAGTACGGCTCCCAGTCCCACATTACTGGCGTCTGTGTGGAGAATGAAAGGCTGGCCGTAATCAGGGTAGGCCAGGATCTCATCCCCCGTGAGGGCCATCTTTAGTTGGCGGAAGGACTCCTCTTCCGGTTTATCCCACTTGAAGGGTGGCTTTTGACTTCTGGACTTAGACTGTCCGATCAGGAGGTCCTGCATAGGAGCTGCCATCTTAGTGAACCCGGGGATGAACCTTCGGTAGTAGCCTACCAACCCGAGAAACTGTCTCACCTCTTTGATGTTCGAGGGGCTTGGCCAGCTCTTGATTGCCGTGACCTTGTCAGGGTCGGGGGCCACTCCTTCCGCGCTTACCACGTGCCCTAGGTACTGGACCTTTGGTTTCAACAGGTGACACTTCGATGGTTTCACCTTCAGGCCGTAGCCTGCCAGGGCTTCGAACACCTCGGCCAGGTGCTTTAGATGGTCCTCGTAGGTTTTCGAATAGACGATCACGTCGTCCAGGTAAAGGAGGACCGTCTCGAAGTTTCGGTGCCCTAGACAGCATTCCATCAGCCGCTGGAAGGTCCCTGGTGTGTTGCAGAGCCCGAAAGGCATGCAGTTGAATTCGCTCAGTCCCATCGGGGTGGTGAAGGCGGTCTTCTCCTTGTCAGCCTCTGCCACAGGAACTTGCCAGTACCCGCTAGTAAGGTCCAAAGTAGAAAAGAAGTTAGCTGATTTTAGTGCGGCTAAAGACTCCTCTATTCTAGGCAGCGGATATGCGTCTTTGTGGGTGATACGGTTGATTTGTCTATAGTCCACGCACATTCTCATGGTGCCGTCTTTCTTTTTCACCAGAACCAAGGGGGCTGCCCAGGGGCTACAGCTATCTCTAATGACCCCAGCTTCTTTCATTTCCCGCAGCATACCCTTGGCGTTCTGATAATGTGCAGGGGGTACAGGTCGGTGTCTTTCTTTTATCGGTGGGTGGCTCCCTGTGGGGATGTGGTGTTCTATCCCTTTTACTCTTCCGAAGTCTAGCGGGTGCTTACTAAAGACTCTCTCGTACTCCTGTACCACCCGGTAGACTCCTTGTTTTTGGTGCAGGGGAGTGGAGTCAGCACCCACATGGAGTTTCTGGCACCAGTCCTCCTTTTGTTTCTGGGAGCCATTACCCTCCGCCTGTGGAGATGGAGGCAAGGGTTCCACGGCCCTGATAGCTTTGTGTTCGACAACAAACAGTTTGGCGAGTGTAGCGTACCTGGGTAAGTGTACTTCCCTCTCCCCAATGTTGAGGATGCGGACGGGCACCCTCCCATGACGGACATCAACCACCCCCCGGGCTGTCAAAATGGTGGGCCTGCTGTCTGAGTACACGGGTTCTACCATGGCTTGGTAGTCTCTACCTCTCAACCCGATTGCAGTCCGACACCAGATCATCATTTCACTTTTGGGAGGCATGGAAATGGGGAATGGGTCACTCAGTCTTACGCTACCGATCTCACCACCAGACAGTTCTACCTGCTGCCTTATCATCAGGGCTTTTATCTCTTTGTTGAGGACTCTCTGTTGGCTGGAACTAGCATTCACGCCACCTGTTGTAGAGTTACAATTACCTCTGAAAGACTATTTTCAATTACGTTAGTACCCACAGTTATTTTAGGGTGACTTTCACGTCGGTCAATGTCCACAATAATCACTCCCTGTGCCGGCAGTTCAACTTTACCAATTTTAATGGTCATCTCCTTGAACCCCATCTGCGGCACGGGTAAGCCATTACTGGCGATGATGCTCAAGTTACTGTATGGATACCGTGTGATATCAGCATCAGTCCAATACTGCTTAAAAAGTACATAAGGGATAGTGGTTACTTGCGACCCAGTATCCAGCAAGGCGCTCATGGGGATACCGTCCAGCACCACGGGTAAAACCGGGCGCCCCCCAACGTACTTATCACGCCAATTATAAGGGCCTGGTGATCTTATGCCTGGGGGTTGGCCCTCTGCCCCAGGTTGGACCCGTTTAAATTACAGTACCTGGAAATGTGTCCGGGCTGGTTGCATCGACGGCAAATGGGCTGTCCATCCTCTGCGTAGCGGTCTGTGGGCCTCCCTCGGAACGACGGGATCCTCCTCTGTCGATGCCACGGGACATCCTCCGGACTTGAAGCCAGCTCGATGGGTCTTGACGGGTCCACTTGCAACTCCTGGACGGTCCTGGTCAACGCCTCGACGCTCCTGGTCAGCTCCTGGACTTGGTGGTGCAGGTCTTTCGACGGGGCTTGGTTCAGGGCCTGTGCATCAGCCCCCACGGGGTCCATAGAGGAGGGCGCCGCCTCCTGGTGGTAGGTGAGAGCAGGGCGCCGGGGGTTTATAGCACCACTTTTTGCAGGTTCACGGAGCACCCTTATGGCCCTGTCCTTCAATTGGGCAAAGGTCAGATCAGGGTTCTGAAAGAACATGAGGCGCAGTTGGGCCCTGTGGGCGCTAGACAGCAGACCTTCTATGAATTGTTCTGTCAGTAACTTATCCGTTTCCTGCACACTGCCAGGGTCAGTTTGTTGGATAGCCCTTAGGGCTTCCTGCAAATTTAGGGCATAGTCTCTGATGCTGTCCTGTGCCCGCTGCTTACATCCATAGAACCTCATTTTAATTTCAGCGGAGGTACGTGTGTCAAAGGTACCCCGCAGCCGGGCCAGAATACCCTTCACAGTCCTTTTCTCCTCAGTGGGCCATGATTTTACCTCCCTCTGGGCTGCGCCAGTTAACTGCCCTGTTAATATGCTGACCTTCTGTTCCTCTGTCAGGAGGTAAACCTGGAACAAACTGTACAGCCTTTCCTTAAAGTCAGTTAGGGCATGGGGCTCCCCTGAGTACTTGGGCAGCCAGGCCACTCCAGGGATGTAGGGCAGGGAAAAGGGCATCACCGCTGCTGCAGCTGCGTTGGTGGTAGTGGGGGCCTCTGTGTCCGACATCTTCCTCCCCCCTAGTCAAGCGTGGCCTACCTTCCAATGATCTTCTTCTGTAGGCCGCGGCTCCGCTGCTGCTGCTCTGGACGAGGACCTTGCGTCGCGTCCTGATGACGCCAGCGTCGCTCTCTCTCCCTTCCAGGACCTTGCGCAGCGTCGGTGCGTGGGGCGTAGCTTCGGGTCTCGCGCGCTTTCGGCGTCCACGCCCCTCTTCTTCCTGCTTGGCGTCCTGAAGATGGCGTCCGATGGCGGGAAGCAGCTGCGGATGGCGGGAAGACGGCAGAAGACGGCGGGAAACGGTCCAAGATAGCGTCTGATGGCGGGAATCGGCTCCGGACTGCGGGAAACTTCACCACAGGTAAGTTACAAAAGTCTTTTTCAGGCACGCAGTACCCGGTGGTTGCGGGCACGAAATCCTTCCGACTACGCCAAAGCTGACTCGCCCCCTGGGCCGTGGGGCACTCGGATCCGGGCAATAGGGGAACGATGGAAGTAGTAATGGCAACCCGGTTCCGTGGCTCAGGGTGGTCAGGCCAGTGGTAGTCCGTTATGTGCTGATGATTATGTCCGACTAATCCACCCGTGGATTGCGGTTATTAGGAACCGCCGCTCCATGCAGACCGCTGGGGCTGATGAGGTGTGCAGCTAGGGTAGTGTGACTCCCCACGGGAAGAGTGCGGCCCCAGGGCAGTATAGTGGATGGTGGGAGTGATGGTAGTGAGAGTCCCAGTGCTGATAGTGCTGGAGGAGCAAGGAGCACACAGACAACAGGTTGCAGTCCAGGGTCTTTACTAAACACGTAAACTGACCCACAAACAGTCCCAGTTAGGAGGGGACCTGGATGTCTGAGAGCAACGGGGAAATTGGCCCTGGTCAGGGTGAGGGTGTAGGCCTACCGTGCTTTCTGCGCTCCTTCTGGCTATCTCCTCGTTATAGGGTAACAGCCCACGTTTCCAAGCTTTCCGTGTATTCTCGCCTGTATGGCCTGCGACGTGGGTTCCTTTCTGCTCCCAGCCTTGTACGGCTTTACTGGTCCCTTCGGTTGTGGCAGGGCCTCCAGGCTTCTTAGGCCAAGGAATATACAGTCCCTTGCGGACTGGTTCTCTGCTGGGGGATGTAGAATCCTCCCAGCCTCAGACACCAAAGTCTGGTAGATTAAGTCCTTTATCTGCCAAGACAAGCTCACTTCGCCTCTTGTATCTGGCTTGTGGCTCTCCTCCTGCCACACTTCCTCTTAGGTGCAATACAAAAACTGTCTGTCCCTGCTCTGCTCTGGGGCAAGTCTCAGTCCTGAGACTGGCCTTCAAGTTCTCTCTAACCCTGCCCCCAGTACCAGCTTTTATAGGGGCAGCCAGCTCCCCCTACTGGCCTGAGACAGGAGGCATTGCATGCTAATGTTCCCCTGACTAGAGAACCTCCCCCTTGCTCTCAGACACAGCTTTAATTACACTTGTGGCATCCAGGCCAGGGTGACACACTATAACTGAAAGCCAGGGGCTGCAGGAGGAATAAATTTCATTTCCTCCTGGCAGTGGGGCTCTCAGTGCAGCAGCTGGACAGCTTTAGAACAATATTAACCTGCATATTAATCCCATATCTGCAGGTTGATGAAGCTTTTAGACATGACGGGTTCCTTTTAAAGAGGACCTGTCACTTGCCATAAATATGTATTTTTCTTTTACTTGGGGTAAATGCCACTGTTCTCCCGAATCTGGTATTGTTTTTCTTTTGTTCGTGTTCCTCTCATTTCTTGATATATAACTTCCTCTTCCCTCTATGTGAATCAGGAGAACAGTGTCAAAAGTACATTTTTATGGCAAGTGACACGTCCTCTTTTAAAGTGAGATGTTTACTGTACCCCAAAGTGGTGATGTACATTGTAGTGGATATTTTATAGAAATACAGTAAATCACTGATCCAGCTGCAGGTGCTGTATAGATATGAATATCCACTAGCTTAAAGAGCCCATCACTGATAAAAGTGGATTTTTTTTAATATATATTTTATTAGTCCAATTAAAATATTCAAGCTATGTTCCACTGTAATAGAAAGTTTTCCTCTCTATAGTCTAATATATCCTTCTGTGTTAAGGATAGATTGTATAAGAAGTACAATATAAGTGTATCTAATTCTATCAGATGCCTCCAACTATTGATTAGTGCCACTAGTGTATTATATGGCACATATATTGTTCAAGATATTTGCTTATAAGTATAAGTTTATACTACTCTTGTGATATATGACACGTATTATCGTTGTTCAAAGTTACATTATTAAACTATAGAGTGCAAAACTTTCTACTACTGTGAAATATAGGTTGAATATTTTAATGGACTCATAAAATATAATTAAAAAAAATCCCCCTGTATCAGTGATTGGGTATTTGAATAGAATTAGCCTGATAGGCAGTGGTCTCCAACCTGAAGCTCTTCAACATTTCCAAAACCATGAAGAAAAAAAGGGGAAGCGCCCCTAGTGGAAATCATACAAGGTGGATGGAACACTTTAAGGTGATAATTACTTACCCTGTGCGGCACAACTCTGCACAAGTAGGAAAGAAGAAGCTCCCTGAGGGGTGCAGCTACACCCACAGGGTTCCAACGGGAGTCCAGAAATTTGGATGACGGATGATGGGAATGGGTGATCGATAGCGCTGCCCAGGAACGGATGCCACAAAAGAGTGATCTTGAAACTGTATATTTATTTGCTACACGTTTTGAGGCTGTTCTAGCCTCTTCATCAGGCAAAAATATATATAAAAAGACATGTCTTGTGGCATCGGTTCCTGGGCAGCGCTATCGATCACCCATTCCCATCATCCGTCATCCGAATTTCTGGACTCCTGTTGGAACCCAGTGGGTCATCAGCAACAAAATTGTTGTTGGTTCTCTCCCCAATATCTTAGCAATTTCAGAAGTTCTGTATCCCTCTGTAAGACTTGTAACAATTTTTGACTTTTCTGAGTCAGGTAAATCTTGTTTTGGCCTATTTTTGCCTGGGGAAAACAAGCTGCCTAATAATTCTGCACACCTTACACCGCACACTCGCTCATTACACATATACTCGTACATATCACCTGCTCTGCTTCATCCAGTAAGCATTGAAGTTTATACAGCTTGAAGTTGGAAAATCTGCATAAAAATGATGATATAGTCAAAATATTAATTTGCCTAATAATTCTGCACGCAGTGTACAGACAATGTACTATAGAGCTTGTTAGCACCATTTCTTTTCCTTTTACACCCCACTAATTATACAGGTAGCACAGATACATTCTGATGATACCCCATGAAGTTTACTGGATTTGTGTAATTAATGACTTTCTTGTTTTCCGGTACAGATTACCCATGGAGGACACTACGACTAAAACCCAACTCAAATCTGATCAAGTGGTTGTACCTTCCCGACTTTGCCAAAAGGCCAGATCCAGTATTTCTAATTTGTATGTGAATTAGCCGTACATTACTACTTTATGCGCATAATAAGCATTATATAGCACTGGAAAAGATACTTACCCATTTAGGAGGGCATTGTGCTTATGTTTTTAATAAGAACTCTAAGAACCTGACCCTATTTTTGGGTACCAAAATTCGGCTGTGTTGATTTTTGGAAGGCGGCAAAGTTCCTGCCACTTTGACACCCTCAAGGTTGGTTCTGGCCGGGCCAACCAGCAAGGAATTTTGAGCAGGTCCCTACCCTTCCAGGGTTTTAGTAGGTTGCAACAATATATAGGACAAGCCTTCCTTTTACACTGGTTGGTGTACTTTATAGTTAACCTCTTTTACCTATCCCTTCACTTTGTTCCCACAACACAACCAATCATTATGCCTGGCCCCTTGTGGAAACCGACTATCAGCTCCTGTCTCCTGGGGAACCCCATTTAAATTTTCCAGAGTACCTTTTACTGTCAAGTCTCTGAGCTAGGCAATCTTAAAGCTGTCCTGGGACTCCTCCAAGTCAGGGATATTGGCTTCAGGGGATACATCCTCATCTTCCTTTCTAGCCAGAATTTCACCTTTTATATCATGTGACTTTGTTACCGTAGCCGACTCCTGGCGGCATACCGGACTACTGTGTGCAACAGGTTTAACCTGTAAGTCCCAGAACAAAGGAAAACCTTGAACAATAACAATAGCATACAACAAGTCCTTGACCACTCCCACTTGGTTGTGACTCAGAACCACAGTCTGAGCGTTTGTCGACCTGGGCCATGGGATAGTTCTTGGCGTCTCCATGAATATACAGTACAGACCAAAAGTTTGGACTCACCTTCTCATTTAAAGATTTTTCTGTATGTTCATGACCATGAAAATTGTACATTCACACTGAAGGCATCAAAACTATGAATTAACACATGTGGAATTATAGAATTAACAAAAAAGTGTGAAACAACTGAAAATATGTCTAATATTCTAGGTTCTTCAAAGTAGCCACCTTTTGCTTTGATGACTGCTTTGCACACTCTTGGCATTCTCTTGATGAGCTTCAAGAGGTAGTCACCGGAAATGGTTTTCACTTCACAGGTGTGCCCTGTCAGGTTTAATAAGTGGGATTTCTTGTCTTATAAATGGGGTTGGGACCATCAGTTGTGTTGAGCAGAAGTCTGGTGGGATACACAGCTGATAGTCCTACTGAATAGACTGTTAGAATTTGTATTATGGCAAGAAAAAAGCAGCTAAGTAAAGAAAAACGAGTGGCCATCATTACTTTAAGAAATGAAGGTCAGTCAGTCCGAAAAATTGGGAAAACTTTGAAAGTGTCCCCAAGTGCAGTTGCAAAAACCATCAAGCGCTACAAAGAAACTGGCTCACATGAGGACCGCCCCAGGAAAGGAAGACCAAGAGTCACCTATGCTTCTGAGGATAAGTTTATCCGAGTCACCAGTCTCAGAAATCGCAGGTTAACAGCAGCTCAGATTAGAGACCAGGTCAATGCCACACAGAGTTCTAGCAGCAGACACATCTCTTTGTAACGGGTCTGGGAGGCGGAACCTCTGAGCAACTTATACAAGAGGGCGGTCCTTGTAAGGAAGCGGGTGGCGACCAGGGAAGACAGGCAGGTAGTCACAGCAGGTGACCGGGACAGTCTCTGGGTAAACGGGCAGGAGGTCACAGCAAGTGACCGGGGCAGTCTCTGGGTGAACGGGCAGGAGGTCACGGCAAGTGACCGGGACAGTCTCTGGGTAAACGGGCAGGAGGTCACGGCAAGTGACCGGGACAGTCTCTGGGTAAAGGGTAGGTACGACCTGTGACGGCTGAGCCTCCAGGTAGGCTAGCAGGCAGATGGCAGATGTGTGCTCCCAGGTGAGCAGGCGAGAGTCTCTGGATAAGCAGGTGGTCACAGCATGTGACGGCGGAGCCTCCAGGTAGGCGAACAGGCAGGTAGCAGATGAGCGCTCCCAGGTGAGCGGGCAAGAGTCTCTGGACTGGCAGGTGGTCACAGCACGTGACGGCGGAGCCTCCAGGTAGGCTAACAGGCAGGTAGCAGATGAGCGCTCCCAGGTGAGCGGGCAAGAGTCTCTGGACTGGCAGGTGGTCACAGCACGTGACGGCGGAGCCTCCAGGTAGGCTAACAGGCAGGTAGCAGATGAGCGCTCCCAGGTGAGCGGGCAAGAGTCTCTGGACTGGCAGGTGGTCACAGCACGTGACGGCGGTGCCTCCAGGTAGGCTAACAGGCAGGTAGCAGATGAGCGCTCCCAGGTGAGCGGGCAAGAGTCTCTGGACTGGCAGGTGGTCACAGCACGTGACGGCGGAGCCTCCAGGTAGGCTAACAGGCAGGTAGCAGGTGAGCGCTCCCAGGTGAGCGGGCAAGAGTCTCTGGACTGGCAGGTGGTCACAGCACGTGACGGCGGAGCCTCCAGGTAGGCTAACAGGCAGGTAGCAGATGAGCGCTCCCAGGTGAGCGGGCAAGAGTCTCTGGACTGGCAGGTGGTCACAGCACGTGACGGCGGAGCCTCCAGGTAGGCTAACAGGCAGGTAGCAGATGAGCGCTCCCAGGTGAGCGGGCAAGAGTCTCTGGACTGGCAGGTGGTCACAGCACGTGACGGCGGAGCCTCCAGGTAGGCTAGCAGACAGGTAGCAGGTGAGCGCTCCCAGGTGAGCGGGCAAGCTGGTCCATAGACAGACTGACAGATGTCGGAAGGCAGACCGTCGGACCTCAGGCTAGCAAGCAGGTAAGCGGATAACAGGCAGGAATCAGACAGCAAACTGGCAGGAAACTGGCAGGTAACTGGCAGGTAACTGGAAACGGGACCTGAGGGCTGAAGCAGAGTAGTGAACAGTGCAACAACATTGCTCGGGCACCTCCATTTTGGAGGAGGTGCCTTATATATGGTGAAGTCCTCCGGCCATTGGCCGGGGACTCCTTAGGACGGCGCGCGCGGCCCCTTTAAGAGGGGGGGAGCGCGCGCGCGCGCGCCCTAAGCACCGTGGCCGGGAAGGAGCGCGTGCTGCCAGCAGAGCGGGAGGAAGACGCCGGGCTCGGAGCGGAGAGGTGAGGGGAACAGCGTCCCTGCCTAGCAGGAGGCAGGGACGCCGACGCTACAGTACCCCCCCCCCCCTTTAGGCCCCCCCTTTTTTAGGCCAGGCAGAAATTTAGCAAGGATGAGAGGGGCATGGATGTTCTCCCGGGGCTCCCACGTTCTCTCCTCAGGACCAAACCCCTTCCAATCTACAAGAAAAAAGGGCTTTCCTCTTACCCTTTTGGTGGCCAGAATGTTCTCTACCTCAAACTCGTTTTCAGCGGAAACCGGAGCAGGAGGCGTACCCGTAGACTTGGAAAAAGAATTAAGTACCACGGGTTTGAGGAGAGATACATGGAAGGAGTTAGGGATCCGCAAGTTGGCCGGGAGTTTCAATTTATAGGCCAACGGGTTGATCTGACTGATGACCTCCAGAGGACCGATGAACCGAGGCCCTAACTTATAGGAAGGAATCTTGAGCCGGACATACTTGGACGAGAGCCAGACTTTATCCCCAGGATGGAATTGAGGAGGATCCAGACGTTTTTTGTCAGCGTGTCTTTTCATACGCTCGGACGACTGAAGGAGTGCGGACCGGGTACTCTCCCACATGGAGGAAAATTTGTTAACAAGAGATTCCGCAGCCGGATTATCCACCGAGGTGGAGACAGGAAATGGGATCCGAGGATGCTGACCGAAGACTACAAAAAACGGGGATTTGGAGGAAGATTCGCTCTCGTGATTGTTGTAAGAGAATTCGGCCCATGGCAGGAGATCCACCCAGTCAGAATGGTGGGCATTAACAAAGTGCCGGAGGTAACTGGTCAGGATCTGATTGATCCGCTCCACTTGACCATTAGACTGAGGGTGGTAAGCGGAGGAGAAGTCCAGGGTGACGTCTAGCAGTTTACAAGTGGCTCTCCAGAAGCGTGAGGTGAACTGTACCCCACGATCCGACACGATGTGGAGGGGCAGGCCATGAAGGCGGAAGATGTGGTGGATAAAGTCTTTAGCCAACTCGGGTGCAGACGGGAGGCCTGGCAGGGGAACGAAATGAGCCATCTTGGAAAAGCGGTCAGCGACCACCCAAATGACCGTACAACCGGCAGAGACGGGGAGATCGGTTATGAAGTCCATAGCTATATGCTGCCAGGGGGCAGCAGGTACTGGCAGAGGAAGGAGGCGACCGGCTGGCAGGTGTCTCGGAACCTTGCTGCGGGCGCAGGACACACAGGCAGAAACAAAGTCTATTACGTCCTTGTGCAGGGTAGGCCACCAGTAGTGCCGGGTAATAAGCTGGAGGGTCTTTTTCTGACCGGCGTGGCCAGCTAGTTTAGACGAGTGACCCCAGTGTAGGATCTTCTCCCGATCAGGTACCGATACGAACGTCTTACCGGGAGGGAGACGATTTAGACTCACGGGAGCCACCTGCATTTGACGCGCCCCCTGGGCCAGTGTTGTTGGGGATACCCGGAGCCGGATCAGATGGGGGTTGTAGTCTCCGAGTGGCTGTGACCCGGTCCGTGCCCAGGGTGTCAAGCTCAGTGTGTGGCAGTCCTTACTGATGTTACTAAAGTTCTTTATGTCGACTACGCCACCCGTTGAATTGCGGTCATTACGGCCGCCGCTGCAGCAGGGTCCGCTGAGGCTGATGGTGTTTGTGCAGCCCAGGTAGTATAACCCCCAACGGGAGGGGTATAGCCTCAGGGGGTCAGGTGCAGAGGATGGTGGTTGTGGAAGTGCAGTGAAGATGGTAATGAGAGTCAGAGTCGGGTTGTGCAGTTCAGGGTTCTTTACTTACTGCTGTTCTTATACCGGTCACTCCGGCCTTGAGTGACCACCCGAGCCGTGCTGCGTCCACCAGGTCCTGGACTCGGCCAACCCCCAAGTAGTTCTGGAGCGTGGTTCTGAGCTCCCTTTCTGTCCTGTCCTCGTCTCTGGCCTTCCCCACCAGGGATCCACCTAAGTCCGGCTCCCTCGGGCCTCTTGTTGGTGAACCCTTGTCTCTGGGTTCCCTGACCCTATGCGTGGTCTGCCTTCCGGGTGGATATGGTGGGTGGCCGTGGCAGATTCTGCCCACGGCCTCCGGTTCCTGGCTAAGGTGTGCTGTAGCCTCTGCCAGCTTGGGATCCGGTACCCTGTTGGCAACTCTTCACCCTTAGATTTAGTTTGGGCTCTCAGAGTTCCTTCTTTCTCCCCCTCTGGGTCTTTCTTTCTCCTCTCTCACTCTTGGCCTTGGGGCTGCTCTGCTCCTCTGCTTTCCTCCACTGCTCTGCAGAAGACTGACAGACTGACTTCTCACAGACTGACCTCACTCTGCAAAAGACCCTGTCCTAAGATGGTGCCCACCTTATATACTCCCTCTATGTGTGAGCTCAGGTGACCAGCACCCAATGAGCTCCTAGCACTACCCAGACTGCTCCCCCTATCTGCCCCTACACTACTGGGATGTTCCACCCCCCTCCCACTCCAGCCAGGAACAGACACTGTCGTACCTGCACATTTCTCTAGTGGGAGTACCATCGGTCTGTTCCTCGGAAATGGGATGTGTGTAGTGCATGCAGCTAACTGAGCTCAGTTCCACACTCCATCCTTACCCGGGAGTGGAATATCACACCTCTGGGTTGAGGTGCAATACCCCTGTAGCAGCCGAATCCTCAGGGTGCTACATTCCCCCCTGGTAAATCACAGCACGTCCTCGGGCTGTAAGATATAAACATCCAAAAACATACATTTTTTTCATAAAACATAAACATATAAAACATATAAAACATCATCAGCAGCAATAAACTTTTCATATAAATAACATTTTTGTAAACATTCCTGTCTCTGGTTCCTCCGGTCACGGTGCAACTTGTGACCGGGTAAAGTGCGACAGTCTCTCTTGGAATAAAACAGTTTCCTATAAAACCGGTAGGGGGCGCTTTAGGAAGCGCAACTATATACAAGGGGATATGGCCGCTCTCAGTCCTCGGCCAGGTATTAGGGAGGAATGACCACTCTCAGTCCTCGGTCAGTGGAAATAGGGACACACGGGATTAACAGTTCACTTTGCTGGTCCCAACGGGGACTATATTTTAACTAGAACAGTTCTTATACCCTGACGGGTAACTTTATACAGTCTCTCTCTACCGTACTCAACGACGGCGTCCTCCTGCTCTTTCTTTGTGGACAGTTTCAGTTTCAGACCCGTCCGGGTCCTCTTGCTCCTCCTCACACCGCAGCTCCTCCTCCGTCAGGCGATGCACATGGAGGGCGTAGGGTCCTTTGGCACACTTGTGCCGGGTGAAGGTGACCTCGTCCCCTAAATACAGGTCACGACCTCTGTGTCCCTCCGGTAGGTGGGACTCAACGTCTCTCCTGGTCACAAAGACGTCGCCTGGGGTGCGGTGATCCCTGATGAAACCCCACCCATGCTGCAGATTGAACTTTATCACAGTCCCGATGGTACGGGGACCATGCGCTGCACGGGGGTCTCTCCTGGTCCGGCTCTTCTGCTCCGCGCTCCTTATTTGGGCTTGTTGTTCCCGGACCCGCCTCTCTCTCCGCTCCCTCTCAAAGACCTCGAGCTGCTGGCGGCAGCACTCTGCACGCTCCGCTGCGGCTGCCCGAGTCTCCTGAGTGAACCCCATGAGGTCTTCTCCGGTGGGATCCCACTCAAACTGGGTCTCTTCTAGCGGGGGCGAGATCCTCTTCATGGGCTTTGGAGCCGGGATCAGGGGTTCGCACATGGCCCTTGCTTTTTGCAGCTCCAGCTGGATGTATTCCTGGGGCCATATGAAGGGCTGCCCATCCGGGCACGTAGGCTGGGCGAACAGGTCCTCACCCAGGTGCGGCACTTTAGGTGTTATGGGCGCCGTGGTGGTAGCGGCGCCCGGGTTAACCAGGCCTTGCGACCAGGCCTGGGGTACCTTGAAAGTAAAGGGCACCGTAAGAACGGCGGCGCCCTGTGTTACTTGGCCCTGCGACCAGGCCGGGGGCTCCGCGGAGGTAGGGGGCGCTGTTGGTATTGCGTCGCCCGGGGGTACTAGGCCTTGCGACCAGGCCGATGGTACTTCCTGCTTGGCCACGCTCGGGGTCGAGGCGTGTGACGTCACAGGGGTCGCGGCTTCCGTTTAAGGCCTAGTCTGCGGCGGTGACGTTGCAGCGACGGGCACGGCAGGGGGTACTTCGGGCTCTGCGACGGGGAGCTGGGGCAGGCACGCGGTTTCCCGGCTCGGGGTAGTGACGTCCCCTTTACCTGCCTCCATTCGTTCGGCTCCCTTCTCGGCGCCGTCTCCGGCCTTCAGTCCTCCTGCGCCATCCTCAGAGGCGGTCTGTCTCCTCGTCTCGGGTGGCGTGCTCCGCTGACGAGTCTCGGTCTGCTGGGCCATCTCTCGGCTCCACTCCGCCAACGTCTCTCGCTGCACCCGGGCCATCCTCCGTGCGAGGCCCTCCAGCGCAGTCTGTGCACACTCCCGGTCTCGGGGGAGCTGTGCTAGGATCTCCAGCAGGCCTTCTGGAGTGGCGACCTGCAACAGGCTCCTGACCACTGGGTCGGTGCTGCCTGGGGTGGCGGCCCGCATCAGGCTCCTGACCACTGGGTCGGTGCTGCCTGGCTCTCCCTCCATCTCCGGGTAGGCTCTCTCTGGACTCTCTTCCAGACGTCTTGTCTCCGGGTGCGCTCTCTCCAGACTGCTCCAGGCGACACCCATCTTTGTTCTCTTCTTCTGTCTCCGCCCACATCGAGGGTGGTCCCGGGGCAACTTCAGTTCCAGGGGCAGTTCTCTCACGCTGATGGACACTTCCAGCATCACAGTCTCTGTTGGTGGGGGCGGTTTCCGCTTTTGGCGCCATTCTTCGACCTGGCCCACGATGGGAGGTGGCCTCTTGCCACCCTCTGGCACGCCCATAATGGCGTCCGCTCTTCCAAGGCGGGAAATCTTCGGAAATGGCGGGAATCGTCTCCCAGTGGCGGGAAACTCCATGGATGGCGGGAAAAAGCTGCAAATGGCGGACAACCGGCGGGAAACGACCTGTGATGGGGCCCGATGGCGGGGACCCTCCGGAACCGGCAGGAGACTTCTTTTTAAGGTAACGATGAACTTTTCTTCAGGCACGCAGTACCCGGTGGTTGCGGGCACGTAATCCTGCCGACTACGCCAAAGTTGACGCGCCCCCTGGGCCAGTGTTGTTGGGGATACCCGGAGCCGGATCAGATGGGGGTTGTAGTCTCCGAGTGGCTGTGACCCGGTCCGTGCCCAGGGTGTCAAGCTCAGTATGTGGCAGTCCTTACTGATGTTACTAAAGTTCTTTATGTCGACTACGCCACCCGTTGAATTGCGGTCACTACGGCCGCCGCTGCAGCAGGGTCCGCTGAGGCTGATGGTGTTTGTGCAGCCCAGGTAGTATAACCCCCAACGGGAGGGGTATAGCCTCAGGGGGTCAGGTGCAGAGGATGGTGGTTGTGGAAGTGCAGTGAAGATGGTAATGAGAGTCAGAGTCGGGTTGTGCAGTTCAGGGTTCTTTACTTACTGCTGTTCTTATACCGGTCACTCCGGCCTTGAGTGACCACCCGAGCCGTGCTGCGTCCACCAGGTCCTGGACTCGGCCAACCCCCAAGTAGTTCTGGAGCGTGGTTCTGAGCTCCCTTTCTGTCCTGTCCTCGTCTCTGGCCTTCCCCACCAGGGATCCACCTAAGTCCGGCTCCCTCGGGCCTCTTGTTGGTGAACCCTTGTCTCTGGGTTCCCTGACCCTATGCGTGGTCTGCCTTCCAGGTGGATATGGTGGGTGGCCGTGGCAGATTCTGCCCACGGCCTCCGGTTCCTGGCTAAGGTGTGCTGTAGCCTCTGCCAGCTTGGGATCCGGTACCCTGTTGCCAACTCTTCACCCTTAGATTTAGTTTGGGCTCTCAGAGTTCCTTCTTTCTCCCCCTCTGGGTCTTTCTTTCTCCTCTCTCACTCTTGGCCTTGGGGCTGCTCTGCTCCTCTGCTTTCCTCCACTGCTCTGCAGAAGACTGACAGACTGACTTCTCACAGACTGACCTCACTCTGCAAAAGACCCTGTCCTAAGATGGTGCCCACCTTATATACTCCCTCTATGTGTGAGCTCAGGTGACCAGCACCCAATGAGCTCCTAGCACTACCCAGACTGCTCCCCCTATCTGCCCCTACACTACTGGGATGTTCCACCCCCCTCCCACTCCAGCCAGGAACAGACACTGTCGTACCTGCACATTTCTCTAGTGGGAGTACCATCGGTCTGTTCCTCGGAAATGGGATGTGTGTAGTGCATGCAGCTAACTGAGCTCAGTTCCACACTCCATCCTTACCCGGGAGTGGAATATCACACCTCTGGGTTGAGGTGCAATACCCCTGTAGCAGCCGAATCCTCAGGGTGCTACACATTACTCTGGCGGGATCGATGATATGTTTAGGTTCTTCCTCGAGATCAGACACCAGAAAGGATCGGGACAAGGCGTCTGCTTTGATGTTTTTGTCAGCCGGGCGAAAATGAAGAACAAAATCAAAGCGAGCAAAAAACAAGGACCACCGGGCTTGGCGCGGGTTAAGTCTCTGGGCATGCTGGAGGTAAGCCAAGTTCTTGTGGTCAGTGTAAATTATTACCGGGTGAAGAGCCCCCTCGAGCAGGTAACGCCACTCCTCCAATGCCAGCTTGATGGCCAATAACTCTCGGTCTCCTATGGAATAGTTGCGCTCGGAAGAGGAGAAGAGTTTGGAGAAGAAGCCACAAGTTACCATTCTCCCGGAAGATGATTTTTGGGTAAGTACCGCTCCGGCTCCAGAGGAGGAGGCGTCAACTTCCAGGAAGAACTGCTTGTTGCCGTCCGGGCGATGCAGCACCGGGGCGGAAGAGAAGGCCTGTTTTAAGGAAAGAAAGGCCTCCTCTGCTTCGGGCGGCCACTCTCTGGGATTAGTGCCCTTACGGGTGAGCGCGGAAATTGGGGCAGTCCGGGAAGAGAAGTGCGGTATGAAGAGACGGTAGTAGTTGGCGAAGCCCAGGAACCGCTGAATAGCCTTCAACCCCTCCGGTCGAGGCCACTTCTCGATGGCAGACAGTTTCTCAGGATCCATTCGTAGGCCGGTCTGAGAAATTATGTAGCCCAAAAACGGAAGCGAGGTCTGCTCAAAGAGGCACTTCTCATATTTAGCGAAGAGGTGGTTCTGCCTGAGCCTGAGCAGGACCTGACGAACATCCCTCCGGTGAGTCTGGAGATCCGGAGAGAAGACCAAGATGTCGTCCAGGTACACCACTACGCAGGAGTAGAGAAGGTCCCGGAAGATGTCATTGACCAACTCTTGAAAGACAGCGGGAGCGTTACAAAGACCAAAGGGCATTACCAGATATTCATAGTGGCCGTCCCGGTGTCACGGGTGTGTTGCCACGAAGATCGTCACGTGTACACAGCCTGACTTCTCGCAGCTGACTTGTTGGTGCTTTGTGTTTTTTCGGCAGTGAAGGAGTTAATTCTCTCTCTCTCTGGGCTAGCTGAGGTCCAGCCTCGCCCAGCTGCAATCAATGCTTCTTTAGTGAGACTCCTTCATATTCCTGCAGGTCTGTTTGGGAGGTGTCGGTGAAAGCTTTTCATTCAGACTTACAGAGCGGATCGTGGTGTTTGGAGTTGCTGAGATAAGTGTATTTGGAAGTGTTTTTTCCCTTTCCTCGCTTTATCATTTATCTCCTTTCCCGTTGGTGTTCCCTCTGTTGTAGTTGTGTAGAAGTTGTATGCAAGGTGGTTTTGTTTTTTCCCTTGTACTGTCTCGTTCGTCTAAATACTGTGTGTGGGCATATTATTTCTGGTTCCCAATTGTTGTGATCGGGGTCCTTCTCAGGACTAGATTACTGAGGTGCAGGGATCCTTAGGAGGTAGGGGTTACGCTGGCGGCCTGGACCTCTGTACCTTTAACAGTACCTCCAGGTTGAGGGATTAGTCAGGGCCCCAGCTTAGGGTCAGCTTAGGCCCCCTACCTCCAGTATTCTGTGACAGTGTGACACTCGGGTGTTGAATGCAGTCTTCCATTCATCCCCCTGACGGATACGGACCAGGTTGTACGCCCAACGGAGGTCCAGTTTGGTGAAGATTCTAGCCCCCCTCAGACGATCAAATAATTCCAGAATGAGCGGAAGGGGGTACTTATTCTTCACCGTGATCTGGTTAAGGCCTCTATAGTCTATACGGGGACGGAGAGAGCCGTCCTTCTTTTTAACGAAAAAGAAGCCTGCTCCCGCCGGGGAGGTAGATTTCCGGATAAATCCCCGGGCCAGATTCTCCTCAATATATTCGGACATAGACCGGGTCTCAGCAGCGGACAACGGGTAAATACGCCCACGGGGAGGAGTAGTACCGGGTAACAGGTCGATAGGACAGTCGTATGGTCTATTAGGGGGTAATGTCTCTGCCTCCTTTTTATTAAAGACATCAGCATATGACCAATAGGGAATCGGAAGTCCAGGTAGATTAGTTGGGGTAGGAGAAGGACGGACGGGATGAACGGGAACCAAACAAGTCTTATGGCAGTCCTGTCCCCAGCGAAGGACTTCTCCGGTCTGCCAGTCAAGCACGGGTGCATGTTTCTGGAGCCAAGGTAGGCCTAGTAAGAGGGCGTGAGAGAGTCCAGGCAGAACATGAAAGGAGATGCTCTCAGAATGCAGCATTCCCACCTGCAGAGTAATGGATTCGGTGATGAGTTGGATGGGACGTGGTAAGAGGCCCCCATCCACGGCAGCGACAGATAAGGGTACAGCCAGAAGTTTGGTGGGAATGCGGTATTTTTCTACCAGGGACAGTGAAATAAGATTCCCGGCTGCTCCAGAGTCAAGTTGGGCTAATTCGAAATAACGGTTCTCCCCGCAGATGACTGAGATTGACAGCAGCAGAGATGGAGAGGGTTTATTCTTGTCTAGGACGACCTCTCTGAGCGATCCTAGACACAGGCGTTTCCCGACCTCTCCGGGCAGGTACGGATCCGGTGCTCCTTACTGCCACAGTAGAAGCAGCTCCCCTCGGCACGACGTAAGTCTTGACGGGTTTTGACCATCTTGGTCTGGTCGACCTGCATAGGCTCAGGAGAGTGTGCCTGGGGAGTAACGGAGGGAGTGACGGGTTTCTGGAAGGTAGGAGCTAGACGTGGAAACCTCCTCTCACGGGTGACCTCTTTGGCGCGCTCCTGGAACCGTAGGTCAATCCGGGTGGCAAGAGTTATTAAGTCGTCGAGAGTGGTAGGAACGTCTCGACCGGCGAGTTCATCTTTAATACGGCCGGACAGACCCTCCCAGAAGACAGATACCAGAGCGTCGTTATCCCAGGCCAGCTCCGAGTCAAGGGTACGAAACCGTATGGCATATTGGCCCACGGTGAGACTTCCCTGATGGAGGCGTAGCAGAGACGAAGCGGATGAGGTCTTCCGTCCGGGTTCATCGAAGACTTTCCGGAAAGCCGTGAGAAAGGCTGACAAGTCGGCCACAAGGGGGTCTCCTCTCTCCCATAGAGGATTTAGCCAAGCCAGAGCCTCCCCCGTAAGGTGGGACATGATAAAGGCCACTTTGGACCGGTCGGAGATAAACTGGTGGGACAAGAGTTCAAAGTGCAGGGTGCACTGGTTTATGAAGCCCCGAGCTTGGGCGGAGTCACCTCCGAAGCGAGGAGGTGTGGAAAGCCGGGGTCCAGGACAGGATACCATGGTGTTGGTGGGCAGCGGCGCTGCCGGGTTGCGAGTCATGACACTAGCGGTGGTTGCTGGTGGAGCAGTCAGTGTGTCCAGGCGGGAGTTGACATTCCGCAGGTGACTCAGGATGGACTCCTGTTGGGACAGTTCATGACATAGGTCCGAGAGCGAGGGAGCTTGGGTGCCACCGGGTTCCATGGCCCGAGCAAACTGTAACGGGTCTGGGAGGCGGAACCTCTGAGCAACTTATACAAGGGGGCGGTCCTTGTAAGGAAGCGGGTGGCGACCAGGGAAGACAGGCAGGTAGTCACAGCAGGTGACCGGGACAGTCTCTGGGTAAACGGGCAGGAGGTCACAGCAAGTGACCGGGGCAGTCTCTGGGTGAACGGGCAGGAGGTCACGGCAAGTGACCGGGACAGTCTCTGGGTAAACGGGCAGGAGGTCACGGCAAGTGACCGGGACAGTCTCTGGGTAAAGGGTAGGTACGACCTGTGACGGCTGAGCCTCCAGGTAGGCTAGCAGGCAGATGGCAGATGTGTGCTCCCAGGTGAGCAGGCGAGAGTCTCTGGATAAGCAGGTGGTCACAGCATGTGACGGCGGAGCCTCCAGGTAGGCTAACAGGCAGGTAGCAGATGAGCGCTCCCAGGTGAGCGGGCAAGAGTCTCTGGACTGGCAGGTGGTCACAGCACGTGACGGCGGAGCCTCCAGGTAGGCTAACAGGCAGGTAGCAGATGAGCGCTCCCAGGTGAGCGGGCAAGAGTCTCTGGACTGGCAGGTGGTCACAGCACGTGACGGCGGAGCCTCCAGGTAGGCTAACAGGCAGGTAGCAGATGAGCGCTCCCAGGTGAGCGGGCAAGAGTCTCTGGACTGGCAGGTGGTCACAGCACGTGACGGCGGAGCCTCCAGGTAGGCTAACAGGCAGGTAGCAGATGAGCGCTCCCAGGTGAGCGGGCAAGAGTCTCTGGACTGGCAGGTGGTCACAGCACGTGACGGCGGAGCCTCCAGGTAGGCTAGCAGACAGGTAGCAGGTGAGCGCTCCCAGGTGAGCGGGCAAGCTGGTCCATAGACAGACTGACAGATGTCGGAAGGCAGACCGTCGGACCTCAGGCTAGCAAGCAGGTAAGCGGATAACAGGCAGGAATCAGACAGCAAACTGGCAGGAAACTGGCAGGTAACTGGAAACTGGACCTGAGGGCTGAAGCAGAGTAGTGAACAGTGCAACAACATTGCTCGGGCACCTCCATTTTGGAGGAGGTGCCTTATATATGGTGAAGTCCTCCGGCCATTGGCCGGGGACTCCTTAGGACGGCGCGCGCGGCCCCTTTAAGAGGGGGGGAGTGCGCGCGCGCCCTAAGCACCGTGGCCGGGAAGGAGCGCGTGCTGCCAGCAGAGCGGGAGGAAGACGCCGGGCTCGGAGCGGAGAGGTGAGGGGAACAGCGTCCCTGCCTAGCAGGAGGCAGGGACGCCGACGCTACACTCTTCAACAACTGTTAAGAGGAGACTTTGTGCAGCAGGCCTTCATGGTAAAATAGCTGCTAGGAAACCACTGCTAAGGACAGGCAACAAGCAGAAGAGTCTTGTTTGGGCTAAAGAACACAAAGAATGGACATAAGACCAGTGGAAATCTGTGCTTTGGTCTGATGAGTCCAAATTTGAGATCTTTGGTTCCAACCACCGTGTCTTTGTGCGACGCAGAAAAGGTGAACGGATGGACTCTACATGCCTGGTTCCCACCGTGAAGCATGGAGGAGGAGGTGTGATGGTGCTTTGCTGGTGACACTGTTGGGGATTTATTCAAAATTGAAGGCATACTGAACCAGCATGGCTACCACAGCATCTTGCAGCGGCATGCTATTCCATCCGGTTTGCGTTTAGTTGGACCATCATTTATTTTTCAACAGGACAGTGACCCCAAACACACCTCCTGACTGTGTAAGGGCTATTTGACCAAGAAGGATAGTGATGGGGTGCTACGCCAGATGACCTGGCCTCCACAGTCACCAGACCTGAACCCAATCGAGATGGTTTGGGGTGAGCTGTACCGCAGAGTGAAGGCAAAAGGGCCAACAAGTGCTAAGCATCTCTGGGAACTCCTTCAAGATTGTTGGAAGACCATTTCCGGTGACTACCTCTTGAAGCTCATCAAGAGAATGCCAAGAGTGTGCAAAGCAGTCATCAAAGCAAAAGGTGGCTCCTTTGAAGAACCTAGAATATAAGACATATTTTCAGTTGTTTCACACTTTTTTGTTAAGTATATAATTCCACATGTGTTAATTCATAGTTTTGATGCCTTCTGTGTGAATGTACAATTTTTAAAGTCATGAAAATACAGAAAAATCTTTAAATGAGAAGGTGTGTCCAAACTTTTGGTCTGTACTGTACCTTACCTTCACCCCTTCCCAGGGACTAGCACATGCTGAAATGTGGCCCTTGCCAGGGTCACCAAACTCCCTGAATCAAGAAGTCCTGTCACTTGGACACTGCTCACAGTCACCTGGCATTCCTGAGGCCCCTTGCCAGGATGAGGAACAGCACTGCAGGCAGGGTACGCGAAGTGGGGGTAGCACCAGCCTGCGATGCAGTCCATTGGCTCTGAGGTCAAGGGACAAATGGCTGATATATGAAGCAGGCATGACACCTCCAGCAGACAATGTTACTAGATGTACTTCTTGTACCCGGTGTGTCAAAGTCACTGGCAGAATACTGGAGGGGAGATATGTTTTACTGAGTCTGTTAGCTTCAGTGATGTGAAACATGGAAGTCTTCTCCTGCAAAGTAGGTACAGAGAGGGTTAATCGGCCATTTAAAAGGGCATGTTTTATAGGTGAATGACTGTAGTGCGGGCAGAATGTCATTCACCATATCTCCACCCCAGGGTGTGGTCTGGGCTTTAAATAGCCAGCCTTTTCACTCAGATGTTGGGCAGTATCTTTGCTCCAGAGAGGAGCTTGCATGTATTGTGCTGAACCGTGTATGGTTAACCCTGAGTGGCCGGACCCCGGCCGATATATGGACTGTCCTGCATCTTTGTATTTTGGTTTTGCCGTTATGCCTAATTGGCTGTATTTACTTTATGAACTCTAGGTTGGTTTATGATGTTTGAATAAACCAACCCGAAAACTTAAAGAGACAGTGTTCCATGTGTACCTCCGTGTACAGCGGAGCAAGCCCCTTTACCACACCGGCTTAGACCCATCCTAGGTCTTTGTGCACCCCTCAACCACTGCATTGGCCCCTTCTTTTGGGTCTCCAAGAAATGTGACCTCAGGCTCCTTTGATTGCTCAGGGAGTTCGCCATGGCCAAGTATGTTTTCACAAGACTCACAAGGTCATCTGTATTTTAGTGATCTGCTTGGGCAATCCAGCTTTGCACGGTTTTCGGTAGTGAGTGGATAAATCGGTGCACTACCACTCTTTCCACCATCTGTGCTGGAGAGCTGGTCTCAGGCTGCAGCCATTTTTGCACCAGTTGTAACAGATTGAACATAAGGGACCAGGGAGGTTTTTCCCTTTGGTAGTGCCAAAGGTGCACCCGTTGTGATCGGACTGCCAGGGTGACGCCAAAACGTGCCATAATCTACGTCTTCAACTTGTAGCAGTCCTTGGCATCCTGCAGGGCAAGGTTGTAGTACGCTTTCTGCAGTTCCCCCATAAGGTATGGAGCTAGGACCTATGCCCATTACTCTAGGGCAAGTTTCTCTCTGTCTGCCGCCTTCTCAAATACAGTCAGGAAAGCGCAATTTTCTGTGAGGCCTCCCCTACCGTTCGCCTCATCCGGATACCTTCATTTTGGCTTGTGGGTGATGTCATCTTCCTGGCCTGGACAGTTTTTGCCAGGAGAGCCATCTGCTGCTGATGCTGCTGCTGCTTTAACTCCTGCTGCTGCTGTTAAAACTGCTGGATCAGAAGATTGTTTGTCCCCTGTTGGGTCTGCTGTTGCTACTGCAACTGTAGATTAGCCTGGACCAGTTGCTTAATAAGCTCCTTCATGCTTTTAGACTGTGTTTGCAATGCTTTATTAACATTAACCTGTCTTTTGATATGATTAGTCTCCTCTCTATTCCTGGCCAGATGACACCATGCTGTTGCTCCTCGCTTCTCTGCAGTGGCAGGTATTTGAGGATGAGAACTTGACTTGTGTGCGAATGCTAGCTGGTGATAACATTGAGATTAGTAAAGACTTGGACCCTGGAGATTTGAGCCAGTATAGCCCTGTACCTAATTTCCTCCACTGCAAGTAAGTATTTATCAATGTATATGGCTTCTAATGGTATGTTCACATGTGAGGGAAAAAATTCTGTGTAAATTTTGTCGCAGATTTTGATGTGGATTTGTTGAAAGATTTCCCACCTTGCTATATAAAGTGTGAAATCCTCAATGAATATCTGCACAAATTTGATATGCTGCTGATTTAAATGGAACCTGTGAGTCGATTCATGCTGCCCAAGCCACAGGCCACATGAATCAGAGCCTGGCTCTGTGATTGCAGACAGTTTTGTATTTGTTTGAAATGCCAGAGTATTTTACAGAAATATAATTAGAAGATCTAGCTAGCCTTTTCCAACACCACTTCAGGTGATGGACAGGACTTTCCCATGTGTGTACATTGGGAGAAACCTGTCAATCAACTAGAGTGATGCAGGGAGAACCTGGCCGAAGACGACTCCGAACTAGTCACCTCTATTACTATGGTCTACAGCTGGATCTTTAAATGGAACCTGTCACAAAGAAAATGCAGTCCAATCTGCAGACATCATGTTTTAGGGCAGGAGGAGCTGATCAGATTAATATATAGTTTTTTGAGTAAAGATTCAGTATAACCAGTGTTTTAATCATTTAATCATTTAATCTTCTGCTCTTTCTGATACTTTAAGTCCAGTGGCCGGTCCTATCAGTGACTGACAGCTATCTCTATATGGACTCTTATACAGAGATACAATGACATGTAAAAGTTTGGGCACCCCTGGTCAAAATTACTGTTATTGTGAACAGTTAAAGGGAATCTGTCACCCCTTTGACGTTATCAGACGTCTAATATGGGCATACAGGTTATATAAATGTAAATCTATACTTACCTGTATGGCCAATACTACAGATCTGTTTGCAAAGAAATCTCTTTTTATTCAATCCGTTTTTCTAGGCTTAATTTAAACTTAATTTAAATATTCCCCCCCCCTCCCCTAACCACCCCTACACGTCACAGGGCTCTGTGACTTGCAGTCTAGAGCTGAACATCCTGCGCATGCACAATGTGCCTATAGCTGAAAGCGCTTTTTTTTTCTCCCTGCACTATTTACTTGTCTGCTCTAGCGCACAAGCGCCGGGAGTCACTGTGACTTCCGCTCCAGTGACCTCCGGCGTGCGCAACAATGAGGTTTGGTCCCCACTTCCTCCTAGATAGTAGGATGCTAAACATGACTCTGTCGGCAAAAATATGGAAAAATTATAGCTATTAAAACATGACGATGCAAAAACTTGTAACTTTTACAATAAAAAGCTTCTTTTAGTTTGTGATAGCTGCCAATCATAAAAACCCAATATAAATCTGGTATCGCTGTAATCCCACCGACTTGAAGAATAAAGTCGCCTAATCACTTATATTGCACGAGGAATGGCGTAAAAAATAAATAAAACTAATTCTTCACCTTCTGTTGATTTGTTCATTCTACCTCCCAAAGATAGCAGTATCACATTTATCTTCCGCTCTGGGCTGAGCGCTGAGCACTTATACCAAGGTTTCCGTGTAAATCTCTGAAATACTTGATTCAGATGGAAACCCCGGCAGAAGATTCCCTATAATGAGGCAGATGGAGGCACTGTTGATGTCGTCTGGCCTATGATCCAGAGGTGTCCGTCTTTTTGTTCGGAGTGCATAAAAGTGCCACAGTTTTGTGAACTTCTGAAAAGAAGGATGACGCTGAACAGAGGCCAGTTGGAGTCCAGAGTAACTCTACTGCCTCATTATAGTGAATGGATCCATCGGGGGTTTCATCTGAATCACGTCACTTGAAGATTTAGATGGAAACCCCGATATAAGTGCTCAGTGTAGATCACAGGATAAATGTGATCCCAAATCTTATGTAAAATATAAAATAAAAGCTTCAACTCCATTCACAAAAAAAACAAGTTCTCACTCAGGTTCATAATCTGTTAACGGAAATATAAAGGGCTTCCACTTTACTGGTAGCACAAAGGCTCTGGAAAAAAGAAATGGCTCCTTGCCCTCCAGAAGAAATCCAGCGAATTCTGTGCTCCCAAATCCAAACGTCCCCCTCCCTTCTAGGCTCCACAGTGTTTCTAAACCACATTTAGCATCCACATGTTTGGCATTCCTGTAGCGATGAGAGCATGCTTAATTTACAGGTGCATGTCTCCAGAAGCACGAGCTGGGCATAACGTACTGGTCACTACAACGTACTGGTCACTACAACGTTTTGGTCACTACAATGGCAGTTTGCAATCTTCACTTAGCAACATCCACTGCTGCTTGTTTCTGGAAAACATGCATGGAGTCAAAATCATCACTATACCTGTAGATAAATTCACAAAGGGGTATATTTCCAAAATGGAGTCACTAGAGGGGGATTCTGCTCTTCTAGCACGTAGAGGCTCTGTATATGGAGTTGACAAACTATTCTAGGAAAATCTTCGCTCCAGGAGGCAAAAAGCGCTCTGTCCCTCCCGAGTCTCGCTATATGGCTAAGCAATACTGCACAGTCACATATCGGGTATTTCTAAATTCAGCAGAAATTGTCGGAATAATTTTGGTGCCATTGTTAGCTATTTCCCAGTGTAAAAATGTAAAATCTGGGGCTGAAACAAAATTTTGGTGGTAAAAATTTAATTATTTTTTCTTCACTGCCCAATGGTATAAAATGCTGTGATACACCTATGGTGTCAATATGATTCCCTAGATGAATTCATTGAGAGGTGTAGGGTTAATAAACTTCTTGAATGTGATATTGAGCACATTGAGGGGTGTGGTTTTGAGAATGGTATCACTTTTTGGTATTTTATGTCATATAGACCCCTCAAAGTCGCTTCAAATGTGATGTGGTCACTAAAAAAATGGTTTTGTAAATTTTGCTGTAAAAATGAGAAATCACTGGTCAACTTTTAACCCTTATAACTTCCTAGCAAAAAAAATTATGTCTCCAAAATTGTGCTGATGTAAAGTAGACATGTAGTAAATGTTATTTATTAACTATTTTGTATGGCATAAATCTCTGATTTAAGGGCATAAAAATTAAAAGTTTGAAAATTGCAAAATTTTCACAATTTTCGCCAAATTTTAGATTTTCTCACAAATAAACGTAAGTCATAACAAATAAATTTTACCACTGTCATGAAGTATAATATGTCACGAACAAACATCTCAGAATCACCTGGATCTGTTGAAAAGTTCCAGAGTTATTACCTCATAAAGTGACACTGGTCAGAATTAAAAAATTGGCCTGGTCAGGAAGGTGAAAACAGGCTTCGGGGCGAAAGGGTTAAGCTATACCTTCTTTGAAATGTTGGAGAGCTTCACAGAAAATATATACCTGACATGCATGCAGCCAGACCCTGGTTAATGCTGCCTGTGGTTTGGTCAGCATGAATCAAGTGACAGGTTCCTTTTAAAAACCTACAGCACAGGTTAATTTTCGCACAAAAATTATCTCTAGACTGTAATACACTGAAAGATGGAAAATCTGCAGCAAATTGCAATGAATGAACAAGTCCAAGAAGGTCGATTTCTAGATAGGTTGAAGAATTGTTTTGTGGCACTGTTTTTGGACCTTTCAGATAGTTAATATAATTGATACCTGTGCATGTGTTTCAATATAACTGTGTTACTTGCGCTTTAAATACATACAGGGGCGGACATATCATTGGTGCAACCTGTGCGACCGCACAGGGGCCCAAGAGATAAGAAGGCCAATCTCTACCTCCAAAGCAGGTGCAATTTTGCATTTTTAGGAGCTCTTGGGCTGAAAATGGCCCACATATTGTTCTTGCACAGGGGCCCTTTTCTGTCTGTGTCCGCCAGTGAATACATATGTGTACTAATTAAAAGGTTTTTACCAAGTAGGTCAAGCTGATAAACCAAACTTTGGAAGCCAATTCCAAAATTGGGGCTCTATAGAGCCACATCTGAATGGAGTGGAGTTTGAGCATGTGCCACCTCTGCTTCATTTATTGTCTTTGATGCTGCTGGTGAAAGAAGGTACAGTGTTAGGCTAGTTCCAGCAGTCTCGTATGGGATAAATGGAGCGAAGGTGTGCATGCCCGACCTCTACTCCATTTAGATGAGGCTCTGCAGAAACCCTTTTCTTTTGATAGCTCTGACTTAAGACCTATGTTTGTTCCGAAATGCGTCAGCAGCTGTTCGGTGCATTTTCAGTGTTTTTCAATAAAGTTTTGGCTTAGTAAAAATCCCAGTGCTGGATTTACATTCATAGCTCAGTAATATAGATATCTAGGATCTTCATTTGCCCCAGAACAGGACACATATGAGCTAAGGCATAGAGCTGCTGGTTTTAGCATTATGGCTTTCTTTCCTATTTATCATGTATGAAAAGCATTTTGGATGTCAGGTATTTCGTATACTACACGTAGGCAATAAGTGACATAGTGTATAGACAACAGGACAGATTTACTGTATTAATACATTTAAAGGGATTCTGTCAAATCCCTTAACTGCTATCATCTGCTACTATAGAGATGTGAGCGCAGATTTATTTAATCTGATCATTTCTTTTATGTAACTTACTAACGCTGCAGTATCTGAAGAGCGAATTTTTATTCCAGTGTTGCATGTGCTAATGAAGCAGGACTAGTCCTGGGGGGGTGTCTCTTCTTCCAGACTAGTCCTGTCTCAGATTTTCTATCCATGCCCCCCTGGGTGTGATTGACAGTGTGCGTAATGGTCCTACCATACCAAGTATTGTAGGCAGGCTTAGAAAATCCATTGCAGAACCAGTCCGGGGGTAGAGAAACCCAGCAGACTACGCCCCAGTCATTAGCACATGTGACGCTGTGGAATAAAAATTTATTCTTCAAACACTGCAGCATTAATAAATTATGTAAAAGATATGATCAATTAAAGAAATCTTTACCCATCTTGCTATGGTGGTTGGGAACATGCAGGGTACTTGAGTATGTGTTTTGAGTTTTTTTTTGTTTTGTTTTTTTAATCTGCCATACAGTTCTAATTTATGGAACTATTTACTTTGTGCTAATTTTTATGGTCCTTAGCAAAATGGCGGTGCTCACGGGATTCTTTGGGGGGTGTCATTAGGCTGCTCTGCGTTATTACCCTATGAGCAATACCCTATTGGTAAAGAACATGAAAATTAGCACCCAAAAAATGCCAATATCTCTTGAACTGTATGGCAGATTTATATAAAAATGGAAAGCTCGGGAGCAGCAGGAATAAACCCAGCCTGACTCACCATATTTGTCCTCCATACTGTACAGGTCCTATCTGGATATGGCTAAAGTGGTTGTATTTAGTTATCACTTCTGGTTCGTGCTGTGTCTGATTTTTATCACTGGTACCACCCGGATTAATATACTCTGTATGGTATACCTGATGGCCTGTTTCCATTTCATGCTGTTTGGTGGTAGCCTCCTGATGAAGCCAGTCCGTCATCTTCTCAAGCTCTGGGACTATCTTATTACCTATACGGCTTTTGTAATTACCATGAAAAACCTTCTTTCAGTAAGTGTGGAAAAATTAGTTCTTGACAATAGAGTCTATTTTAAAATGAATGTGTCATCAGGAAGTAACCTATTGTTTAAATCAAGTTTTTCTGTGATATATATATATTTTTTTTATTTACCGTATTTTTTTATTTTTTTAATTTTATATTCATATCCACGATCTGTATTTAAAAAAAAAAAGAAATATATTTCTAAAAAGCTTCAGTGGCCGGTGTGAAAATTGCATTTTTTTTAAAATTCAGATTGTGATATGAAAAAAAAACATTGCAAATTTTTTTAAAAAATACATTTAAAACAAAAACCTGATTTCAACAATTGATAGAGGATATATTGGATACATTCCCTCTAATAAAATTTTTAGCTCCTCTTTATGTGGTAGTTTTTGGTTTATTTAATAGTGAAACATTTATTAATACATTTCTGACTCTTGTATTTTAGTTAATTTAATTACATCAATGGAAAATGATAAGCTAATTTTATATATACCGTAGTCATGGCGGAAAGTGTTGGCACCCTTGAAATTGTATTTCTCCAGAAAATTATTGCAATTACACATGTTTTGTTATACACAAGTTTATTTCCTTTGTGTGTATTGGAACAACACAAAAAAACAGAGGGCAAAAAGACAAATTGGACATAATTTCACACAAAACCCCAAAAATGGGCCAGACAAAATTGTTGGCACCCTCAACTTAATATTTGGTTGGACACCATTTGGAATAAATAACTGCAATCAATCGCTTCCTATAACCATCAACAAGTTTCTTACACCTCTCAGCTGGAATTTGGGACTGTTCCAGGTCTCTCATATTTGAAGGGTGACTTCTCCCAGCAGCAATTTTAAGATGTCAATAGGATTTAGATGCAGGCTCATTGCTGGCCTCTTCAGAACTCTCCACGGGCTTTGTTTCCATCCATTTCAAGGTGCTTCTTGAAGTATGCTTGGGGTTATTGTCATGCTGGAAGACCTATTACCTAGGACACAAACCCAGCTTTCTGACACTGGGCACTACATTGTGACCCAAATTCCTATGGTAATCTTCAGATTTCATGATGCAAAACAAGCCCCCCAAAAAATGTTTGAATCTCCACCATATTTGGCTGTAGGTTCTGTGTTATTTTCTTTGTAGGCCTCCTTCCATTTTTGGTAAACAGTAGTATGATGTGCTTTATCAAAAAGCTCTGTCTTGGTCTCCTCTGTCCACAGGTTGCTTTCCCAGAAGAATTTTAGCTTACTCACGTACATTTTGGCAAATTGCAGTCTTCCTTTTTTATGTCTCTGTGTTGCAGTGGGGTCCCCCTGAGTCTCCTGCCATAGTGTTTAATTTCATTCAAATGTCAACGGATAGTTCACACTGACACTGATGCACCCTGAGCCTGCAGGACAGCTTGAATTTCTTTGGAACTTGATTGGTGCTTATCCAACATCCACACTATAATGCGTTACAACCTTTCATCAATTTTTCTCTGCTGTCCATATCCAGGGACAATAGCTACAGTGCCATGGGTTGTAAAGTTCTTGATTATGTTGTGCACCGTGGACAAAGGAACATCAAGAACTCGAGATGGACTTATAACCTTGAGATTGTTGATACTTTTCAACAATTTTGGTTCTCATCTCCTCAGGACAGTTCTCTTCTCCTCTTTCTGTTCTCCATGCTTAGGCTATTGTGCACATGGAGCATTTTTTGTGCATTTTGTGAGCATTTTTTCCGAGCATAAATGGTCCAGAAATGCAATGTAATGCTTATCCCAGCATTTCCAGTGAGAATTTGGAAGATCTGTGCATAAGATCAGGAATTTTCCTGACAGAATTTCATGTGCGTTTAAATAAGCAGCATGTCAATTGTTTGTGTGGATTTGCCAGCGTTTTTCCTATACAATGCATTAGAAAAAACGCATGGCAAATACGCAGGCAAAAACGCACAAAAAACGTATGTAAAAGAAAAAAAAGCATCAAAAACGCGCGGAATTTCCGCAGCGTTTTTGCTGCCAAGAGGTGCAGAACCTTACAGAAACGTTGCAGAAATTTCTGCAAGTAATTTCTGATCTTGCGCACATATCCTTAGTGTGGCACACACAGACACACAATGCAAAGATTTAGTTAACTTCTCCCCTTTTTATCTTGTTTCAGGTGTGATTTTCATATTGCAAACACCTGTTACTTGCTACAGGTGAGTTTGAACGAGCATCACATGATTGAAACAAAGTTGTTTACCCACAATTTTGGAAAGGTCCCAACAATTTTGTACGGCCCGTTTTTGGAGTTTTGTGTGAAATTATGTCCAATTTGCCTTTTTTTCTTGCTTTTTTGTGTTGTTCCAATACACACAAAGAGAATAAACATGTGTATAACAAATCAAAACGTGTAATTGCAATGATTTTCTGGGAGAAATACTTCATTTTCTGGAACAATTTCATGGGTGCCATCAATTTTGACCATATATTGATATTTTTTTTTTCAGATCGGGGCTTGTGCTTATCTAGATAAACTGATGAAGAATAATTGTTGGCTCATCCAGACATTTAGTATGTTTTGTACTATCAAAGGCTATGAACTGAGTAAGTTGGAGTTCTACTACATAACTGGTACGTGCAGATTCCTTCTTGACACTTCATCATTAATATCTTGTTGTACAGAAATCCCATCTGATGAGACATGTGAGCTGCCAGAAAATGAAGCAGGCATTGTGTGGGATGCCATCTGTTTTACATTCCTATTGATCCAACGTCGTGTGTTCTCCAGCTATTACTTCCTCTACGTGGTGGCAGATCTGAAAGCCTCAAAACTCTTGGCTTCAAGGTACGAATTCTGTCCCATGGATCCTGCTTCCGGAAAGGAAAAAAAATTGATTTCTTAAATCCATTTTCTTACAGAAGTTGCATAAATCTCTTAATTGTACTTCCAAAGAAAGCAATGAATCAGAGGCTGTTTTAATTGCTTTTTATCTATCTTCTTTTCTTTGTCAACACTCTTAGAGGAGCAGAACTGTTTGAAGAGAAAATTAAGAAAGTAGTAGCTGTTCGCCTAGAAGAGGAAAAGAAATGTTCCCAAGCAATGAAAAAACAGTAAGTCCTTACTAATGTAAGGGTATGTGCACACCGAGTATTATTATGAGGAGTTTCTGGAGCAGAAAAGGAGCAGAAACTCTCCAAATCTGAAAGCTTCTCAAAAACTTGGAGTTTGTGCTCCAAAAACTCATCAAAACGACTCAAGCCCCGATTCATCATTGTGCCTATTTTTTTTGTCTAGTTTTGTGTGTTTTGGGGCTTTTTTTGTCATCACCCAATTCATTATTCTATTTATGCATTTTTTAAGTCCATTTTACATATACTCGCCTGTTTTTGTTTTTTTCACTTTGTGGTGATTCCAGATATTGTCTCCTGATTCATCAAATGTGACTTTCTAGAAAGTCGCAAAATTTGGTGCAACTCAACTTCAGTCTACCCCTGGTGTAGTTTGCTCAAAATGGTTAATGACAGGAAAGAAGCCCTTGTTTTTATAGTTTGCACCAAATTCATGAACCATGCGCTCCATTTTGATGAATTTGGCGCAATAAACGTTAGCGAATACCTCAAGAAAAAAAAAGACTTAATGATGAATTGGGACCTCAGTGTTGAGATGCTGTTGATCTAGGTGTCCACTATGACATTTTTCCTAATCCTGTAAGCACCAGTTTACATGAGTGATGTGTGCATGAACCTCGTAGTGTAAGTGGACTGTTTTCTTCATGACTTCATATGGGTATGTCATATAAATCTGCAGGATGGAGCAAATCAAATTGAAACAGAAGTCAACAAATGATGAGAAACCAGGGAAGGACAGCGGAGGAGAGGATACGTCTGAGGCGTCAAAGGACAAAGGTAAAAACTAAGTTTGCAAGAAGAATATGAAATATCCTATTTGTTAAAGGGTTGCCTTTCCTTGGGATATCTATACTAGATCAGTAGGAGTTTAAGGCCACGGCCCCACTATCAGTATTTGGTCAGTATTCGATCAGTATTAGTGATGAGCGAGCGTGATCATTTAACCCTTTAAACAGGCTATCCCTGCATGTGTCACAGCTGTCTAACAGATGTGACACATGCAGCCGCAGCGGCTGTTATTGAAATGCCAAGCACGCCGAAACTACTCGGCGAGTACCCGAGCGTGCTCGTTTAAAGGGTTAAATGAGCACGCTCACTCATCACTAGTCAGTATTTTTTCTAAGGAGTGGTAGCCAAAACCAGGTGAGGAACAATCAGAGAAAACATATAAAAGAAACAAGTGCACCAATTCTGCATTTATCACCCACTCCTGGTTTTGGCTCCCACTCCTCAGAAAAAATACTGACCGAATACTGACCAAATACTGATAGTGGGGCCGTGGTCTAACTCTCAGAGTCAGCATCTCCAGTCATTTTTTCTGGCACAACACGATGTGTGAAAGGGGTGCAGCTCTTTTGGGAGTGTCACTGTCCCTTTAAGCAGCTTATCGGTGTGGGTTAGGAAAATTGGACCTACATCGATCTAATATTGATGGCCTATACCAAGGGTGCTAACTAGTGATGAGCGAGCATGCTTGCTATTGCTCGGTGCTCGCCCGAGCATCTCACTGTTCGAGATGCTCGGCGCTCGCCGAGTATTTCTGGGGTTGCTCGGCGGGAGCTCGGGTCTCCTCCCTGCATGTTTAGCCCTCTTTACAGAACCGATCAACATGCAGGGATTGCCTGCCACTCATTGTAATGCCGCAGCCATGGTGGTTGTGGCATTACTGTGATTGGCTGGCCGCACAGCATCATCGGGTGTATATCAGAGCTGGCGCCGCCATGCTCGTCACAGTCACTCCGGATCAGACAGTGTAGGGAGAGGTGCTGCTGAGCTAGGGAGAGATTTGCTTGTTTCTAGTTAGTGTATGTGTACAGACTATATTAGAGACACATATCCATCTCAACAAACAGTCCTTCTGAGGACTAATCGATCTGCAGAGATGTCAGGCAGGCAGTGTATATAGGCAGGCTGGCAGTGTACAGTCATGGCCAAAAGTTTTGAGAATGACACCAAAATTATATTTTCACATGATCTGCTGACCTCTGGTTTTTATTAGTGTTTGTCTGATGTTTATATCACATACAGAAATATAATTGCAATCATATTATGAGTACCAATAGGTTATATTGACAGTTAGAATGAGTTAATGCAGCAAGTCAATATTTGCAGTGTTGCCCCTTCTTCTTCAAGACCTCTGTAAATCTCCCTGGCATGCTCTCAATCAACTTTTGGACCAAATCCTGACTGATAGCAGTCCATTCTTGCATAATCAATGCTTGCATTTTGCCAGAATTTGTTGGTTTTTGTTTGTCCACCCGTCTCTTGATGATTGACCACAAGTTCTCAATGGGATTAAGATCTGGGGAGTTTCCAGGCCATGGACCCAAAATCTCTATGTTTTGTTCCATGAGCCATTTAGTTATCACCTTTGCTTTATGGCAAGGTGCTCCATCATGCTGGAAAAGGCATTGTTGGGCGCCAAACTGCTCTTGGACGGTTGGGAGAAGTTGCTCTTGGAGGACATTCTGGTACCATTCTTTATTCATGGCTGTGTTTTTAGGCAAGACTGTGAGTGAGTCGATTCCCTTGGCTGAGAAGCAACCCCACACATGAATGGTTTCAGGATGCTTTACAGTTGGCATGAGACAAGACTGGTGGTAGCGCTCACCTCTTCTTCTCCGAATAAGCTGTTTTCCAGATGTCCCAAACAATCGAAAAGGGGATTCATCAGAGAAAATGACTTTGCCCCAGTCCTCAGCAGTCCACTCCCTGTACCTTTTGCAGAATATCAGTCGGTCCCTGATGTTTTTTCTGGAGAGAAGTGGCTTCTTTGCTGCCCTCCTTGAAACCAGCCCTTGCTCAAAGAGTCTCCGCCTCACAGTGCATGCAGAAGCACTCACACCAGCCTGCTGCCATTCCTGAGCAAGCTCGGCACTGCTGGTAGTCCGATCCCGCAGCTGAAATAGTTTTAAGATACGGTCCTGGCGCTTGCTGGTCTTTCCTGGGCGCCCTGGAGCCTTTTTGACAACAATGGAAGCTCTCTCCTTGAAGTTCTTGATGATGCGATAGATTGTTGACTGAGGTTCAATCTTTGTAGCTGCGATACTCTTCCCTGTTAGGCCATTTTTGTGCAGTGCAATGATGGCTGCACGTGTTTCTTTACAGATAACCATGGTTAACTGGAGAGAAACAATGATAGCAAGAACCAGCCTCCTTTTAAAGTGTCCAGTGATGTCATTCTTACTTAATCATGACTGACTGATCGCCAGCCCTGTCCTCATCAACACCCACACCTGTGTTAATGGATCAATAACTAAAACGATGTTAGCTGCTCCTTTTAAGGCAGGACTGCAATGATGTTGAAATGTGTTTTGGGGGTTAAAGTTCATTTTCTGGGCAAATATTGACTTTGCAAATACAGTAATTGCTGTTAAGCTGATCACTCTTTGACATTCAGGAATATATGCAAATTGCCATTACAAAAAATGAAGCGTAAACTTTGGAAAAATTACTATTTGTCTCATTCTCAATACTTTTGGCCATGACTGTATATAGCAGACTGCAGTGCATATAGCACAAGAGGCTCCATTCTAGCTTTGTCTGCTGCTGCTGTTAGATATTTCTAAAAAAAAGGCCCAGGTCTCAGGGGCCAGGAATAATTTTTTTTGGATCTTAATCCTCATTATTTGCTTAAAAAGCAATCCAGAGAACACCGTTTTTCTGCGCCATTTGCTTGTTGGCACTGCAGAATACAGCCAGGTCCTTTCCATATTACAGCGCTAAAAATCCAGCTATTTAAAAATGTGGTTTGTCCGTCACACGGATCACATATAATTGCGCTGAAAATACTGCCATTTCTGGACTCCATTAAAAATTTGTTTCAGTGTGTCAGTGAAGCAATTCACACCAGTTTGTTGTTTAAAATAGTTACCTACAGGCCAGGTATTTAAAACTGTGTTTTCTCTGTCACACGGATCACATATACGTTTTCAGAAAATACTGCCATTTCTGACCTCCATTAAAAATTTGTTTCCATGTGTCAGTGAAGCAATTGACACCAGTTTGCTGTTCAAAGTAGTTACCTACAGGCCAGGTATTTAAAACTGTGGTTTGTCCGTCACACGGATCACATATAAGTTCGCTCCAAATTCAGTCATTTGTAGTGAGCGTGGAAGATATTGTCCTCCATTTAAAATGGGCAAGGCACGTGGAAAGGGACGGGGAACTGGACGTGATGGTGATGATGGTGCATGCAGAGGCCGAGGCCGTGGGCAAGCTGAAATTGTGCCACAACAAACACCCACATCTTCTCGCTCGACCTTCCTGTCCCAATTAATAGGGGACCGCAGAACATCACTTTTGAACACAGAGCAGTGTGAAAAGGTTATTGTTTGGATAGCAGATAATGCTTCCAGTCACTTAGCCACCACCACCACCTTGTCTTCCACATGGTCAAGTCTCAGTAGCTGTGAGTCTGGACCGCATATTCCTCACCCTTAACCTCCTTCCTCCCACCATGCCGAGTGTCCAGAGACAACTGATCCCACACTTGGACACTCCGAAGAGCTGTTCACTTTTCCATTTATATATTCGGACCTCTCACCTAGTCTACTTGAAGTGGGGCAAGAGGAGATCGCATGTAGCGATGCTAAAATATTTAAGCAGCCACGGTCACACGAGGAAGTGTCACGAGGTGGACGATGATGAGACACAATTGCCAGAAAGTCAGGAGGAGGACCAGAGTGCGGAAGTGGAAGACAAGGTGGTGGATGAGCGAGGAGAGCAGCACACAGGGGGAGGGAGGCAGAGCACCCCAACAGGCAGGAAGAAGCAGTGTGGTGGCCGCAGAAAGAAGGCAGGCAACCGTTCCCCTTAACACCAACATGAAGGAAGTTGCCGTTTTTTAAAGACTCTGTCGATAACCGCAAAAAGGCCATTTGCACGACCTGCCAGGCCAGAATCAGCAGGGGTGGCAAAACGACCAGCCTGACCACCACCAGCATGATCAGTCACATGGCAGCAAAGCAACCGACTTTGTTAGCCGAACCTCATGGTCCAGGAACAGTGTCTGCGGGTGGCACCACTGTGTCTTCCGCTGTTGTGCATGCAAGCCAATCCCCTGTCCATGGTGCATGCGAAGATGCCTCCTACCCTGCACCTGTCATTGCACACTCTCAAGTAGCATCATCAGGAAGCATGTCTTCGTCCTTGTCCCTACCGCAGTTCTTGGAACGCAAGTGCAAATACACAGCCAAAGCCCCACAGGCCACACTACTAAATTCCCACATTTCGCGACTGCTTGCGCTCGAAATGTTGCCTTTTAGGCTCGTGGAGACGGAAGCATTTCGCAACCTGATGGCTGCGGCCGTTCCTCGGTACTCGGTCCCCAGCCGCCACTAATTCTCCTTGTGTGCCATGTCCGCATTACACAAGTACGTGTCCCAAAACATTAGCCGTGCCCTCAACAACGCAGTTACCGGGAAAGTCCACCTAACCATGGACACGTGGAGTGCAGGGACTTGTGGGCAGGGACGGTACATCTCGCTGACGGCACACTGGGTTAACATAGTGGAAGCCGGCACCCAGTCGGACCTTGGGACGGAATACGTCCTTCCGATACCAAGGATCCCAGGCCCTAGGTCAATCAGGGTTGCCCACACAGTCTACAGCTCCTGCACCTCAGCCTCCTCCTCCTCTTCAGCCTCCATCTCCGAAATCAGTCACAAGCTGGAAGCACTGCAGCACTGCCTCGGCCAAGCGGCAACAAGCTGTGTTGTTGAAGCTAATATGCTTAGGTGACAAACCGCACAATGCTGAAGAGTTGTGGACAGCTCTGAAAGAGCAGGCAGATCTGTGGCTCACACCACTGAACCTACAGCCAGGCATGGTCATGTGTGACAATGGTTGTAACCTGGTGGCGTCTCTGAGGCGAGCTCACACACGTACCATGCCAGGCCCATGTGCTTAACCTTGTGGTTCAGCGATTTCTCAAATCCTACCCGAAGCTGCCGGATCTGCTTGTTATAGTATTCCGCCTGTGTGCCAATTTTATAAAGTCGTCTGCAGCTTCCGCCGCCCTTGCCGTGTTTCAGCAGCGTTTGCAGCTTCCGGCTCACACACTGGTGTGTGATGTCCCCACGCGTTGGAACTCTACATTGCAGATGTTGGGAAGGATTTGTGAGCAAAAGAGGGCAGTTGTTGAGTATCAGCATCAACAAGGCCTTCAGTATTCAGTTCAGACTCCACACATAAGACCTCAGGAGTGGACATGGATGTCAGACATATGTACCATCCTCCAAAACTTTGAGGACTCCACCAAGATGGTGAGCGGTGATGACGCCATAATTAGTGTCACCATCCCGCTTCTGTCTTCTGAAACGCTCTCTGCTCACAATCAAAGAGGATGCATTGCAGGCGGAGCACGATGAGATGGAGCAAGGAACCATACAGGGTGATTACACAAATCCCAACATGGATTGGGTGACAATGAGGAAGAGGAGGAGGAATAACAGGAGCTAGTTTCATGCGCTATAGACGGTACTACCTGCACAACTGTCATAGCGTCTGTTCAGCGTGGATGGTCTGAGGACAGAGAGGAGGAGGAGAGCATGGTCACTCGTCCTCTTGGTGAGGACACGGAAGTCTTGCCTGTTAGCAGTCTGGCAATGATGGCTGAGTTTATGTTACGCTGCCTTCCCCATGACCCTCGCGTTCTCAAAATTTTGGGTGACAGTCATTACTGGTTGGTGACACTTCTAGACCCATGCTACAAGGAGAACTTTATATCTCTTATTCCTGAGGCGGACAGGTCTACAAAAATGGGGCTGTACCAGAAGGCCCTTGTTGCGGAACTAATAAAAAAATTCCCATCTGAAAACGCTGACGGCAGAGGTCATATTTCATTGGACAACCAAGGACTACAGGCGAGAGAGACACAACTCCTATCCAGCAGAGGCAGGGGAACACTGTCAAAGTTCTGGGAGAATTTTCTCAGCCCCTCCCATCGCACAAGCCCTGAGGCGCGGGGTACTCTCACAAGGAGTGCAAAGTTTGGGATGCTGAGGGAGTACCTTGCAGACCGTACCAACGTCCTCCGTGATTCCTCTGTGCCTTATAATTATTGGGTATCCAAGGTGGATACGTGGAATGAACTGGCTCTCCACGCCTTGGAGATCCTGGCCTGCCCTGCCGCTAGCGTATTATCAGAGCCGGTTTTTAATGCCGCTGGTGGAATTATAACTGATAAGCGCATCCGCCTGTCAACTGAAAATGCTGACAGGCTGACTCTTATAAAAATGAACAAGGGCTGGATTGGACCAGACTTCTCAACACCACCAAATGATAGCAGCGAAACATAAACTCAAATCCAGTGTCTTTTTTTGGGAGGTGTATTCCCATGCAACTTTTCACACCCACACATGGGTATACGCTTCCTGATTTTGGCTATTTGCTCTTGTCCTCCTCCTTCTCCTCATCCTTATCCTCCACCACCATATCACCAGGGTGACCGTGGTCTGTGATGCAACACCCACATAATTTTTTTAAAGGGTGTTTATGATGCCTGTAAAAAATTTTTTTTATACAGTATGTTCATATATACCACCCAGGGGTAAATGTTTGTCAGTTCATACACTTAGTGCATGGACATTACAAGTATAGGAGACCCGCTCCTTTCTAATGGGAACATTTTTTTATGAGGCTCTCTAAGTCTCTTCCAAGGGGAATTGGAGTGCCTCCCAATTTTTGGCAGCCCTTGCATTCACTGCATAGGCCAACACTATGGGAGACACACTTCCTAATAATGGGAACATTTTTTCATGAGACCCTCTCCATCTCTTCCAAGGGGCATTGGAGTGCCTCCCAATTTTTGGCAGCCCTTGCATTCACTGCATAAGCCAACACCATGGGAGACCCTCTCCTTTCTAATGGGAATTTGTTGTTACTGTGGCCCTGCTCTATGTGTCTTTTAAATTCTTAGTGGGGTTTTTCCTAAATTTGGTCAGCCGTTGGACTCACTGCATACCTTATAACTGTATAGCAGACCCTCTCCTTTCTAATGGGAACATGTCGTACTCATTACTGTGGCCCTGCTCTATGTGTCTTTAAATTGTTAGTGGGGTTTTTCCTAAATTTGGTTAGCCGTTTGAGTCACTGCATACCCTATAACTGTATAGCAGACCCTCTTCTTTCTAATGGGAACATGTCATACTCGTTACTGTGGCCCTGCTCTATGTGTCTTTAAATTCTTAGTGGTGTTTTGCCTAAATTTGGTTAGCCGTTGGACTCACTGCATACCCTATAACTGTACAGCACACCCGCTCCTTTCTAATGGAAACATGTCGTACTCGTTACTGTGGCCCTGCTCTATGTGTCTTTAAATTGTTAGTGGGGTTTTTCCCAAATTTTGGCAGCCCTTGCAGTCACAGCATGCACATTACCACTATAGGAGACCCGCTCCTTTATAATGGAAACATTTTTTTTACTGAGACCCTCCTCTATGTCTCTTCAAAGGAGTATTGGGTTGTGTCCGAATTTTTGGCAGCCCTTGCAGTCACTGCATACGCAATAACAGTATAGGAGACCCACTCGTTAAGAATAGCCGGCTGATGGCTCTCTAACAATAACGAAGGCCGAATGCTGGCCTTTTAAGAATAGTAAGGGCTGCCTGATGGCTTTATAAAAATAGGCTTTGTGACGTTCAGAATCCCTCCATCATAAATGAAACAGGATGTGTCTGATGATTTGTCACACACCACATTGCCAGATAAGGTTGTAAAATGTTAAAATAACATTTTACGGTGAATGCATTTGTCTTAAAAAATAACGTAAAAAAGAAACAAAACAGTAGGATCTTTCTTTAGTATAAAAAACAGCTCCTGCACCTCCTCCTCCATCCCTGAAATGACCACATCAGTCACAAGCTGAAAGCACTGCAGCACTGCCTTGGCCAAGTGGCAACAGGCTGTGCTGAAGATAACATGCTTAATGCTTAGGTGACAAACCGCCCAGCGCTGCAGAGTTGTTGAAAGCAGTAACTCAGCAGCCTGATCTGTGGCTCTCACCGCTGAACATATAGCCAGGCATGATCATGTGTGACAATGGGCTCAACCTGGTGACGGAGAAATGACAGCCGGAGTAGATACGGTTTCCCTCTATGCCAGTCCTTTCACCGAGCTAAAGAATATGGCTGTGGTGAAATACAACTCCCACTGAGAAGCTGTTTCAGATTGAAAAATATTGGGCCCACCAGAGGATTTGATTCTGAGGGCTCACCTTTTTCCCCCGCTCAAGAGCCCCATAGCAGCTGCAAAGTTAGTGCTATCATGAACTCTCCTGATGTAGAAGCCTGGGCACACCAGAGGATTCTCTGGTGGGACCGACCAACCCTGCCGAGAAGCAGACCTGGCTAAGAAAAGTTTGTGGGAAGGTTCCCAGACACTCTCCTGAGGTGGAAACCCACGCAAACAGGGGGAGAGCATACAAAATCCTTGCAGATGTTGTCTTTGCTGGGATATGAACCCAGGATCCCAGCGCTGCAAGGCTTCAGTGCTAACCACTGATCCAATGTGCTGCCGTTCACCCTCATCTAACAGGCTGGAGAAACTTGCACCTACTGCCACTCTATCTTCAGCTCCCTTGTAAGAAACTAATGTATTTGGGCAGCTACTCAGTCTACTAAATAAAATTCCTGAGAAGGAAATTGGGGATGGCTTCGCTACTGGTACTGGGGGCAGTGCTAATACCATGGCGTCATACCATAGTTTACTGGAAATATTCCAGGCTGGTAGGAGGCAAGCAGATTCCCACAGAAAAGTACCAGCAGTAATGTTTAGGGACCTGCGCTTGTGAAAGACGGAGACGATACCTTGAGAAATAGTGGCGGCTGGCGACCGAGTATGGACACCCGCCAGCATGAGGTTGTGAAAAGCTTCCGCCTCCACGAGCCTAAAAGGCCACATTTCAAGTGCAAGCAGCTGCCCAGAAATCTGGCAGTTTAGTATTGCGGCCTCTCGGTGGGTGGCTGGCTGCATACTTGTGCTTGCATTCCAAGTAACAGAAAACTAAGCAGATGGTGGCCTCTATCATCATGGCCTCACCTTGGCACTATGAACTCTCCCGAAGAGGAAGTCAAGGCCCACCGGAGGAGTCTCCGGTTCTCTGGTGGGCCCGTCCAACCCTGTCGAGAAGCAGCTCTGGCTAAGAAAAGTGTGTGGGAAGGTTCCCGGACACTCTGTGTCTGCTTTTTTAATGTGGATTGGATGTGCTTATGCATGTTATTTCTCAAACCGCATTGCAGATCAGGACATTGCCCAACTCTAGTCATGAAATTAAAGACGCAAAGAAAGATGTTTGTGTGTCGAAGCACCACCGACAAGTGCGAGCTGATGTTGGACGGGCTGCCATTGCTTCTGCAACAAGCTGCATTATAGGACTTCCTGGGAGAAATGACACCCAGAGTAGATATGGTTTCTCTCTATGCCAGTCCTTTCACCGAGCTAGAGAATATGGCTGTTGTGAAATACTACTCTCAGCAAAAAAAAGCTGTGGACTGGCTCCGTACCGTCCCTGGCCGCATTCACCTGTCCACGTGTTTGTGGTTAGGCGGTCCTTCCCAGTAAGTGCACTGGGTAGGGCACGGGTAATGTTGTGGGACCCGTGCTTGTGGAAGGTGGAGACGATACTGGGAGAAACAGTGGCATCTGGGGATCGAGTATGGATACCCGGTCGCCGCCATAAGATTGTGGACATTTTCCGCCTCCACAAGCCTAAAAGGCCACATTTCAAGTGAAAGTAGCTTTAGAGGACTTCCTGGGAGAAATGACAGCTGGAGTAGATATGGTTTCCCAAGTCCTTTCACCAAGGTAAAGAATATGACTGTGGTGAAATTCAACTCTCAGCAAAAAAAGCTTTGGACTGGCTCCGTACCGTCCCTGGCCACATTCACTTGACCACGTATTTGTGGGAAGGCGGTCCTTCCCAGTAAGTTCACTGGGGAGGGCACGGGTAATGTTGTAGGGCCCATGTTTGTGGAAGGCAGAGAGGACACCGGGACAAATAGTGGCGGCTGGGGACCGAGTATACATACCCGGTCGCCGCCGCCATAAGATTGTGGACAGCTTCCGCCTCCACGAGCCTAAAAGGCCACATTTCAAGTGCAAGCAGCTGTCAAAAATTTGTCAGTATAGTATTGCAGCCTGTGGATGCGTGGGTGGATGGCTGCATACTTGCGCTTGCATTCCAAGGAATGGGGTAGGGACAACTGAACGCTCCTGCACTCGGACAAGGACGTGAATGGTGATTTTTGCAAGTCTGCAATGACATGTGCAAGGCAGGAGGCATCTTCTCATTCGCCAAGGATCACTTATGATGGGCACACTTTTAGGCAGTGACCTGGGAGTAAGAGATGCTTCCAGGGTTCTTCCTCATGTTGTTCCCATGTCTTTTCAGCACTGTATGCATGTGTCTCATGATGTGTCACACACCACATGGCCAGATAAGGTTGTAAAATTTTAAAATGACATTTCCCAGTGAATGCATTTGTCTTGGTTGAAATCAATGCAAAAGTGCAAAACTGCATCAAAAACGGTACGTGTGAACATAGCCCAAGGTGTGGAGGACTATTTTTGGTTTTGGTTATTTATTTTGCCTTATATACAAGTCATTACCCTGGAAAGGATGTTCCTTAACATATTTCCCAGGAAAATCCATTTTAGATTTGTTTTTGCATGTTTTATTGTGAGTCTGTAAAAGAGGCGTAATACCTCTGATAACGTTGTTGACAGCAGTGACCTGGGAGTCAGAAATGCTTCTAGGGGTCTTCCCTATGCTGTTCCCATGTCATTTGAGCACTGTTCCCATCGATTCGGGCAATTATTAGGCCCTCTGCAGACGACAGGGGGGAGCCGCATGAAAAATGCTGCCAAAACCTACCAATCAGTGGTGTGGGCGGGGTTATACAAAGCTCAGCATTCAGAGAACTTCTAGCTCAGTAGCAGATACATCAGTTTTTCATCAAAATTGCATCACCCAGTAAAGTAAGTGACACATTGCTGGAATCAGGGTCTCTGCCTCCATAGAATGCTGATAGCAAAGACCTGGTGATGATTCCCTTTATTTTAGTTTAGTTTAGTTTTATTTTAGTTTTTCCAAACAGTAGCATTATTTTTTCAGTCCTTATACCCCCTTCGTTCTTTTTCATATAGAAGGTTAAATTATGCTTCATCTTATAACTAGTGCGCAAAATGTGTGGGAAAAACATCTACCTTGTGGAAGTATTGATCATTAGCCATCGATAATATGGTGTATGCTCCAGGCAATAACTATTATTAGGGACCAAACTTTTCCATGTAAATAGGTCATGATACAACATCTGTATATTGTATATGTTTCTTCTTTTATGTAATTACAGATGACAGTGAAAAGAAAGACAAGGATGGGAAAAAGAAATGGTGGCAACCCTGGGTGTCTCACACAACGAGTAAGAAGCGACGATTTGTGTGTTTTGAAGGGTAACATTGGGATATTTTTGCACTCATCTATTTTTGGCAGTAAAATGTGAATTGACATCAGTTTTGACTTTTAGAAGTTCATCTTTCCGAGTTACATAATACTAAATAAAAGTCCTTTGATTTCTATATAATCCTACTTATAAACTTGACTCAAAGAAGAAGTAATCCCTGTTATCATTTTCTGTAAAATTGTCACCATCTCATTAGGTTTTTCTGATCTAGCCGTTTTGAATTTCTCACTGATATATAATAGTGGTGATCATTTTCGGCTTACCATTTGATAACTTCCCACATGAGTCTAACCATTGACCTACCTAGGGTGCTGTGGGGGTTTAGCTCTCTGGCTTATATGCTCCGACACAGTTTTTTTTTTTTATATCAAAACAGAATAAAGTTTATTGACCTTCATAAAATTTACAGCTACAAAAATGAAAGCAGCAAAGAAAAATAGTAATCAGCTCACCTATACACAAATGCAGATGTGCACGGATCCAAGTTCCAAAGGGAATAGTCCATATAACAAAGGCGGTTGATCCAGCACTTCTAATAAAACGTGTATTTTTATTCAGAAAATTTCATCCATAAAAAATATATAATTCCATAAGAAATCCACAAAGACATATGGACAAGTGTGTCATCTGAGGAAATAGTCCCAAGGGAGATACATTCAAGGTGTTGGTTGACGCGTTTTGAAGTGATACTTCTTATTCATAACCTACTATGGGAATAAAGCTCAAACAGAATAAAAACTCTCCTAGGTAGCCACACCTAAAAATGAAAGCAGCCTTTCTTCAACACATATGAATAGCAAAACAGTCCTTTCTCTGGGTAAGGCAAAGTAACTCAAACATTCTCACCAATTTGGTATTACATGCACTTCCCATAGCATAGACTGTCCACTACAAACACACTGTGCTGAGCTATTCCCAGCTGCTACTTATTAGACCTGTAAGATCCGACTGGAGTATGGGAGCGACCTTTCCCACCCATGCTCTTTTGGTCACTCCTAAATCAAGACCCAAAATCCAGTCAAGATAAAAACCATTTTAGTAACACATACCTGCCATAAGACCTTAACTCCTGCGTTCTTACAGTGCTCATCTGCAGTTATACCAGTTGGACCCACAACAATCACATATAGATGGTCTATCCTAAGATCTGTCATTGGTTATATACTAGAATTCCCCTTTACAACAACATAATCTAAGTGTTTTAATGGCAGTACTTGGTCAGTATTTTACATCATTATTTGTAAGCCAAAATCTGGAATGGAACAATCTGAGGAAAAGTATAATAGAAACACGTCACCACTTCTGTATTTATCACCCACTCCTGGTTTTGGCTTCCAAATACTAATGTAAGATACTGACCAAATACTGAACGAGTGAATGGGGCCTTAGGGTCAGGGAACCTGTAATCGGATCTCTGCAAAAAAGGTATCATTTTTATAGAGTCACTATCCACTATACAGCCAAACAGTTTGCAGAAAAAAATGAAATAACGAAGCTCACCACGCCAATATTGTTCGGGAATACAACAGAAAGTTGATGAATGGGTACCAATTCCTGCCGGTGAAGCTCAGCTATTGTATTGCTATTGATTTTCTGAGACTTCCATCAATAAAATTCATCTTTTTATTAGAAATTCATTTAAAAACAGGAGGATCAATTATGAGGTTTTATCCTCATGATGGATCCTCCTGATTTAAATGAATTCCTGATAATAAGATGAATTTTATGGATGGAAGTCTCAGAAAATCCTTTTTTCTTCTTCGGTTCTATACAGCCAAACATTACTTCTATGTGTAAAACTTGCTGACAGGTTCACTTGAAATCTATCAATGCATTTTTCAGTGGTTCGTAGTGGAACCTACAGCCTATTTGATACAGACAGCGAGGGCGAAGAGGAAGAAACTCGGGAAGAAAAAAGGGAAGAGGAGCCCCCGAAAAAGAAAACAGCATTTCAGGTAAATGATTTGGGTCTTACTCCTAACATTTGGTCTCAGGCTACAGAACATAGAAGCTTGAACTGGTTCACATTACTGATTGTAGCCTCATTATTCAGGCACTTGTAGGGTAGACTGACATTATAACCTTTCCTGATGTCCTACATACCGGTTCGTCTCTATTCTTTTCTTAAAAAAATGTATGCGGCATGGCGACCCCTATAAAGAAGCCTAATAATAATGTTCTAGGTCGACCATGTATGACAAATCTGTATCTGAGTTTCCTTGTAAGTAAAATTAGAATACATTGATGTTATACTTTTGACATTGTCTCCAGCTAGCCTATGAAGCATGGACCACAAGCTCCAAATCTGCACTGAACTTACGGAAGAACGATGAGCTGACCATCCGAGAGCAGATCCGCAAAGAGATGGAAAAGCAACAACCAGATGGTATGTTGTGATCAACATCATTTGTCATACTGTGTTTGGAGAAATTTTAATTTTTGTGCATGGACCATCCTTTTAGTTGCTTACTCAGTTTTTAGTAAGTTTATACAACTTGCAAAGATTCACCTTTACATACTATTTTACAACTGACATACACGATTAATTGACATACAAAATTGTACTTACAAAATGGGTATTTTTTAAAATTCTACATTGCATTATTTATCCTTCACTAATCATTTGTTATATCATGTATTATACTCCAGAGCTGCACACACTATTCTGCTGGTGGAGTCACTGTGTGCACACGTCACATTACTTATACTGTACTGATTCTGAGTTACATCTTGTATTATACTGCAGAGCTGCACTCATTATTCTGTTGGTTAAGTCACTGAATAATTAATGTACTGTATTCACTGTGACTCCACCAGCAGAATAGTGAGTGCAGCTCTGGAGTATAATACAGGATGTAACTCAGGATCAGTACAGGATAAGTAATGTAATATATGTACACAGTGACTGCACCAGCAGAATAGTGAGTGCTGATCTGGAGTATAATACAGGATTTAACTCAGGATCAGTACAGGATACGTAATGTAATGTATGTGCACAGTGACTGTGTAGCACCCTGAGGATTCGGCTGCTACAGGGGTATTGCACCTCAACCCAGAGGTGTGATATTCCACTCCCGGGTAAGGAAGGAGTGTGGAACTGAGCTCAGATAGACTGCATGCACTACATACATCCCATTCCAGAGGAGCAGGCCGACGGTACTCCCACTTAGAAATGTGCAGGTACAACCGAGCCTGTTCCTGGCTGGAGTGGGAGGGGGGTGGTACATCCCATGTAGTGTAGGGGCAGATAGGGGGAGCAGTCTGGGTAGTGATAGGAGCTCATTGGGTGCTGGTCACCTGAGCTCACACATAGAGGGATATATAAGGAGGGCACCAGCTTAGATCAGGGTCAGACGCTGAGAACAAGTCAGTTGGAGAGGAGAGAGAAGGAAACAGCAGCCCTGGAGAGAGAGAGAGGAGAAAGAAAGAGAAAGACCCAGAGGGGGAAGACTGAAGGGACCCAAGAACCCAAATTAGAGCACCGGGTGAGGAGTCAGCAAGAGGGTACCGGAACCCAAGCTGGTGGGGGCAAAAACAATCCCCAGCCAGAGACCGGAGACCGTGGGCAGTGTCTGTCACGGTCACCTACCACATTCACCCCGAAGGCACACCACATGAAGGGTCAGGGAACCCAGGGCCAAGGGTGTCCCAAAAGAAGGCCCGAGGGAGCTGGACCTAGGTGAATCACTGGTGGGGACGGCTGAAGAAAGGACAGAGGGAGAGCTCAGGGCCACGCTCTGGACTTGTTTGGGGGTTGACCGGATCCAGGACCTGGTGGACGCAGCACGGCTCGGGTGGTCACTAGCAGCTGGAGTGACCAGTACAACATCAGCAGTAAGTAAACACCCTTAACTGCACAACCCGAGTCTGTCTTCATTGCCGGCTGCACTGCACCACCACAACCCCCATCCTCTGCGCCTGTCCCCTCTGAGGCTATACCCCTCCCGTTGGGGGTTATCCCACCAAGCTGCGCATCCACCATCAGCCTCAGCGGACCCTGCTGCAGCGGCGGCCACAGTGACCGCATTACAACGGGTGGCGTAGTCGACACAAAAGAACTTTAGTAACATCTGTAAAGCTGCCACATAACACTGAGCTTGACGCACTGGGCACGGGGCCGGGTCACAGCCGCTCGGAGACTACAAACCCCCATCTGATCCGGTGCCGGGTATTCCCCTCAAAAAGGAATATGTCCCAGGGGGCGCGTCAACTTTGGCGTAGTCGGCAGGATTACGTGCCCGCAACACCCGGGTACTGCGTGCCTGAAGAAAAGTGCAAGTTTACCTCAGAAAGAAGTCTCCCGCCGGTTCCGGAGGGTCCACGCCATCGGACTCCATCACCAGTCGTTTCCCGCCGATTGTCCGCCATTTCCAGCTTGTTCCCGCCATCTGCAGAGTTTCCCGCCACTGGGAAGCGATTCCCGCCAAAACCGCAGATTTCCCGCCTTGGAAGAGCAGCGGACGCCATTATGGGCGTGCCAAAGGAGGGCAGGAGGCCACCTCCCATCGTGGGCCAGGACAGAAAATGGCGCCAAAAGTGGAAACCGCCCCCACCAACAGAGACTGTGATGCTGGAGGTGTCTGTCAGCGTGAAAGAACTCCCCCTGGAGCTGACAGTCACCGAGTTGCCCCGGGACCGCCCTCGAAGTGGGAGGAGACGAGAAAGAAGAACAAAGATGGGTGTCGCTTGGAGCAGTCTGGAGCGAGCGCACCCGGAGGCAAGAGGTCTAACAAGGAGTAGCGGAGGAGCTTACCCGGAGATGGAGAGGAAGCAGAACAGCACCGGCCCGCTGGCCAGGAGTCTGCTAGAGACCGAGGAAGGAGGGCAGAGCAGCACCGGCCCGCTGGCCAGGAGCCTGCCGGAAGCCGAGCAGAGCAGCACCGACCCGATGGTCAGGAGCCTGCTAGAGTCCACAACCCCGCTAGGTCTAGCGGAGATCCTAGCGCAGCTCCCCCGAGACCGGGAGTGTGCACAAACTGCCCTGGAGGGCCTCGCAAGGAGGATGGCCCGGGTACAGCGCGAGATACTGGCGGAGTGGGGCCGGGAGATGACTCAGCAAGCAGAGACCAGTCAACGGAGCACGCTACCCTGGAAGAGGAAGCAGACCGCCTCTGAGGATGGCGCGGGAGGACCCAAGGCCGGAGACGGCGCCGAGGAGGGAGCCGAACGCATGGAGGCAGGTAAAGGGGACGCCTATACCCCAAGCCGTGACACCGCTTACCTGCCCCAGCTCCCCGTCGCAGAGCCCGAAAGTCCCCCTGCTGTGCCCGAAAACGCCATGTCACCGACGCAGACTAGGCCCCAACCGGAAGCCGCCGCCGCGACCCCTGTGACGTCACACGCCTCGACCCCGAGCGTGACCAAGCAGGAAGTACCACCAGCCTGGTCGCAGGGCCTAGAATTCCCGGGCGTCGCATCACCAACAGCGCCCCCTACCTCCGCGGAGCCTCCGGCCTGGCCGCAAGGCCAGGTAGCCCAGGGCGCCGCCGTCCTAACGGTGCCCTTCACCTTCCAGGTGCCCCAGGCCTGGCCGCAAGGCCTGGGCAACCCGGGCGCCACCACCACCGCGCCCGCGCCCGCAATACCTAGGGTGCCACACCTGGGGGAGGACCTCTTCGGCCAGCTCACATGGCCGGACGGGCGGCCCTTCATCTGGCCCGAAGGGTACCCTGAGCTGGAGCGGCAGCAAAGACTAGGGCCCTTGTGTGAGCCCCTAATCCCGGCTCCGAAGCCCGTGGCTCGGGTCTCGCCTCCTCTAGCAGAAGCCCAATTCGTGTGGGACCCCACGGGAGAAGATTTGATGGGGTTCACCGGAGAAACTCGGGCAGCCGCAGCTGAACGTACAGAGTGTTGCCGTCAACAGCTGGCAGAGTTTAAGAGAGAACGGGAGGAGAGGCGGGTCAGAGAACAACAGGCCCAAATCCGGAGCGCGGAGCAGAAGAGCCGGACTAGGAGGAACCCCCATGCAGCGCATTGTCCCCGCACCATCGGGACAGTGATAAAGTTCAACCCGCAGCATGGGTGGGGCTTTATTCGGGACCGTAACAACCGCGGTGACGTTTTTGTGACCCGCAGAGACGTCGAGTCCCACCTGCCGGAAGGTCACAAAGGCCGTGACCTCTACGTCGGAGACGAGGTCACTTTCACCCGGCACAAGTGTGCCAAAGGACCTTACGCCCTCCACGTACACCGCCTGACGGAGGAGGAGTTGCGGTACGGAGAGGAGGAGCCAGAGGACCCGGACGGGTCTGAAGAAACATCATATCAAGAAAGAGCAGGAGGAAGACGCCGTTGAGTGCGGCAGAGCAGGAGCTGTAAATAGTTACCCAATCGGGGTATATAGAAACTGAAACTGTTGCTGCTAAAATAGTCCCCGTTGGGACCAGGGAACTGTTTACCCGTTAACCCCTTCATCCTACAGGCTGAGGACTGTGAGCAGCCATTCCCTACCCTCTACCTGGCCGAGGACTGAGAGCGGCCAACTTTCAACTTCCCCTGTATATAGTTGCGCGTCCTAAAGCGCCCCCTACCGGTTTTATAGGAAAACCAGTTTTTCTGAGAGACTGTCGCACTTTTCCCGGACACACGTTGCACAGTGTCCGGAGGAGGAACCTGAAACCAGAGACGACGAGAATGTTTTATATGAAAGTTTTATATGATGTTTTATATGTTTATGTTTATAAAAATTTTGTATGTTTTGGTGTTTTTGTCTTTACAGCCCGAGGACGTGCTGTGATTTACCAGGGGGGAATGTAGCACCCTGAGGATTCGGCTGCTACAGGGGTATTGCACCTCAACCCAGAGGTGTGATATTCCACTCCCGGGTAAGGAAGGAGTGTGGAACTGAGCTCAGATAGACTGCATGCACTACATACATCCCATTCCAGAGGAGCAGGCCGACGGTACTCCCACTTAGAAATGTGCAGGTACAACCGAGCCTGTTCCTGGCTGGAGTGGGAGGGGGGTGGTACATCCCATGTAGTGTAGGGGCAGATAGGGGGAGCAGTCTGGGTAGTGATAGGAGCTCATTGGGTGCTGGTCACCTGAGCTCACACATAGAGGGATATATAAGGAGGGCACCAGCTTAGATCAGGGTCAGACGCTGAGAACAAGTCAGTTGGAGAGGAGAGAGAAGGAAACAGCAGCCCTGGAGAGAGAGAGAGGAGAAAGAAAGAGAAAGACCCAGAGGGGGAAGACTGAAGGGACCCAAGAACCCAAATTAGAGCACCGGGTGAGGAGTCAGCAAGAAGGTACCGGAACCCAAGCTGGTGGGGGCAAAAACAATCCCCAGCCAGAGACCGGAGACCGTGGGCAGTGTCTGTCACGGTCACCTACCACATTCACCCCGAAGGCACACCACATGAAGGGTCAGGGAACCCAGGGCCAAGGGTGTCCCAAAAGAAGGCCCGAGGGAGCTGGACCTAGGTGAATCACTGGTGGGGACGGCTGAAGAAAGGACAGAGGGAGAGCTCAGGGCCACGCTCTGGACTTGTTTGGGGGTTGACCGGATCCAGGACCTGGTGGACGCAGCACGGCTCGGGTGGTCACTAGCAGCTGGAGTGACCAGTACAACATCAGCAGTAAGTAAACACCCTTAACTGCACAACCCGAGTCTGTCTTCATTGCCGGCTGCACTGCACCACCACAACCCCCATCCTCTGCGCCTGTCCCCTCTGAGGCTATACCCCTCCCGTTGGGGGTTATCCCACCAAGCTGCGCATCCACCATCAGCCTCAGCGGACCCTGCTGCAGCGGCGGCCACAGTGACCGCATTACAACGGGTGGCGTAGTCGACACAAAAGAACTTTAGTAACATCTGTAAAGCTGCCACATAACACTGAGCTTGACGCCCTGGGCACGGGGCCGGGTCACAGCCGCTCGGAGACTACAAACCCCCATCTGATCCGGTGCCGGGTATTCCCCTCAAAAAGGAATATGTCCCAGGGGGCGCGTCAACTGCACCAGCAGAATAGGGAGTTCATCTATGGAGAATAATGCAGGATGTAACTCAGGATCAGTACAGGATAAGTAATGTAATGTATGTGCACAGTGACTCCACCAGCAGAATAGTGAGTGCAGCTCTGGAGTGTAATACAGGATGTAACTCAGGATCAGTACAGGATAAGTAATGTAATGTATGTACACAGTGACTGCACCAGCAGAATAGTGAGTGCAGCTCTGGAGTATAATGCAGGATGTAACTCAGGATCAGTATAGGATAAGTAATGTATGTACATAGTGACTGCACCAGCAGAATAGTGAGTGCAGCTCTGGAGTATAATATAGGATGTAACTCAGGATCAGTACAGGATAAATAATGTAATATATGCACACTGTGCAGCTCTGGAGTATAATACAGGATATACAGTGGGTACGGAAAGTATTCAGACCCCTTTAAATTTTTCACTCTTTGTTTCATTGCAGCCGTTTTGTAAATTCTAAAAAGTTAATTTTTTTTCTCATTAATGTACACTCTGCACCCCATCTTGACTGAAAAAAAACAGAAATGTATAAATTTTTGCCAATTTATTAAAAGAAAAAACTGAAATATCACATGGTCATAAGTATTCAGACCCTTTGCTCAGACACTCATATTTAAGTCACATGCTGTCCATTTCCTTGTGATCCTCCTTGAGATGGTTCTACTCCTTCATTGGAGTCCAGCTGTGTTTAATTAAACTGATAGGACTTGATTTGGAAAGGCACACACCTGTCTATATAAGACCTAACAGCTCACAGTGCATGTCAGACCAAATGAGAATCATGAGCGCAAAGGAACGGCTCAAGGAGCTCAGAGACAGAATTGTGGCAAGGCACAGATCTGGCCAAGGTTCTAAAAGATTTTCTGCATTACTCAAGGTTCCTAAGAGCACAGTGGCCTCCATAATCCTTAAATGGAAGAAGTTTGGGACCACCAGAAGTCTTCCTAGACCTGGCCGTCTAGCCAAACTTAGCAATCGTGGGAGAAGAGCCTGGGTGAGAAAGGTAAAGAAGAACCCCAAGATCACTGTGGCTGAGCTCCAGAGATGCATTAGGGAGATGGAAGAAAGTTCCCAAAGTCAACTATCACTGCAGCCCTCCACCCGTTGGGCCTTTATGGCAGTGGCCCGACGGAAGCCTCTCCTCAGTGCAAGACATATGAAAGCCCGCATAGAGTTTGCTCAAAAACACATGAAGGACTCCCAGACTATGAGAAATAAGATTCTCTGGTCTGATGAGATGAAGATGGAACTTTTTGGTGATAATTCTAAGCGGTATGTGTGGAGAAAACCAGGCACTGATAATCACCTGCCCAATACAATCCCAACAGTGAAACATGGTGGTGGCAGCATCATGCTATGGGGCGTGTTTTTCAGCTGCAGGGACAGGACGACTGCAATTGAAGGAAACATGAATTCGGCCAAGTACAGAGATATCCTGGATGAAAACCTCTTCCAGAGTGCTCTGGACCTCAGACTTGGCCGAAGGTTCACCTTCCAACAAGACAATGATCCTAAGCACACAGCTAAAGTAACAAAGAAGTGGCTTCAGAACAACTCTGTGACCATTCTTGACTGGCCCAGCCAGAGCCCTGACCTAAACCCAATTGAGCATCTCTGGAGAGACCTGAAAATGGCTGTCCACCAACGTTCACCATCCAACCTGACGGAACTGGAGAGGATCTGCAAGGAAGAATGGCAGAGGATCCCCAAATGCCGGTGTGAAAAACTTGTTGCATCATTCCCAAGAAGACTCATGGCTGTACTAGCTCAAAAGGGTGCTTCTACTCAATACTGAGCAAAGGGTCTGAATACTTATGACCATGTGATATTTCAGTTTTTCTTTTTTAATAAATTTGCAAAAATTTCTACATTTCTGTTTTTTTTCAGTCAAGATGGGGTGCAGAGTGTACTTTAATGAGAAAAAAAATGAACTTTTTAGAATTTACCAAATGGTTGCAATGAAACAAAGAGTGAAAAATTTAAAGGAGTCTGAATACTTTCCGTACACACTGTAACTCATGATCAGTGCAGGATAAGTAATGTAATGTATGTACACAGTGATTGCACCAGCAGAATAGTGAGTGCAGCTCTGGAGTATAATACATGATGTAACTGAAGATCAGTAATGTAATATATGTACACAGTGATTCCACCAGCAGAATAGTGAGTGCAGCTCTGGAGTACAATACAAGATGTAACTCAAGATCAGTACAGGATAAGTAATATAATGCATTTATAAATTATTGCAAATTATTACAAATTATCGCTCAGCTTACAATATATGTTATTGAGAACAAGAACAGACTTATATTCTACAAATTTTTATTTACATACACCCATCTATTTTAAAGAATAAAATACATACCTGTTTAGGTAACTTTTGAAAATTAGCTTTCATGTGTATGTGTAAATGAGAAATAACACTATTCCTGGCCAATATACAGTTTTACCCACTGAATGCTCCATCTCTAATTTTCAATTGTTTCTGAGCTGGGGGAGGAAACTGGCTGCTTTGATTTCTCCCATACATACCACACCCAGACATGAAAGAGTCCTGCTCTCCTGCCTCCATGTAGCACATGTTCAGCAGCAGTATGGATAAATTATACAATAGTAGTAAGCAGTGTTGCTGTAAATCCAGCACTGGGTTCGATAAGCATTTAGAAGAAAGTGTGTGCACAAGTCTCTGAGTGTCACTCTTTTTTCTATCACTGTGCTCTTCCCTCCCTTTTACTATATCCATAGACTTCTACAGGCAGCTGTAATTTCATCATTTAGTGAGTTGGCAGTGCCTCTTGTTTTGACAAAGATGAATTGTAGCTGATTTCCAGAGTGAATGAGGAATTCAGGAGTGGCTCATAAATAGAGAAGGAATTATATTTCTATGATAAGATATATTACAAAGTTTCTTTTATTAACTTGTACTATTGATTTATGCAACGTTTGTGACCATTTACACCATTTTTATTGTTGTATGGCAAGAAGGAAATCAAGAAAAACCAGAGGAACCCCAACAAGAGGAATCACAGACTGAAAGTCAGGAGGACACTATAGATGGACCAGGTATGATGTGATAATGCAATAATCCAATATATACTTCTTATAACCATCTTTGGCTTAACCTACATTCCCTCATTACAGAAAATATTGTTCAAAGGGTCATAAATATTGTGAAGTTCTCCTGGGTCTTCATTCAAGCGCTCGCTGATGACACCATTGAGACTCTAAACAATTTCTGTAAAAATAGTGTGGACATTGCCACTGTCCTGAGGATTGAACGCTGCATGCTACAGAGGAACCTGGACAGGGTATAACATTTAGTACGTTTTGGAACAGTTGTGTGTTTCCCACGCAAGTAAGTAATAATATGGATTATTTATTTCAGGGCAAAGAAGCCTCTCAAGAAAGTATATCTGAGTATTACAAAGCCAAACAATTGTCAAGAACTCAAACCTTGTCCAGTGAGGAGAACGATGACCATGTTAGTCTTACCAGAGAGGAGACTGTTCAGTCCAAGAGGCTGGAAATCTGTAAGATCCTCAGTATTGAATCGCAGCAGTCTCAGGACAGTTTTGTCTCCAGGTAAAAATGAGATCCAGCAGGTGACCTTGTAGGTGTACTGAGTCCGCTATGGTATACAGTGTATAATGTGGATGGATGATGGTATTGTTGTTTTGGCAGCTGTGTCACAGAGGATTTGGTTTTGTCCTATGAGGACCCTGCTGGTCCTGATGAAATCCCGAAAGGACGAAAACCCCAGCGAATGCTCGCCTTTGATTCCACATCTGTTGATAGTTTAGATTCAAGGTAAATCTGAGTGAATGACAACCACAATATGGTCACAAACCTATAGAAATCACATACAAGAGAATCCACCAGTGCCAAAGTGATATAAACACTAGACCATAACTAATAATGCAACGGACTAGTGAGAATGATCAACATTTATTGTATTTTCTCAACATACGCTGCCATTTTATTGATTTATTTTCATTTTCAGCAATTCAGTTTCTTCAATATTGATATCCAGACAAAAAAGATATTTAACTTTTTTAGTGTCTAGGAATTGTTTATAGCTAAAGCAGTTATAGGGAAGGAGGTGGCAGGGGAACACAATGTAATTTTTGGAACTGAATTTACCCATTAACTTTTTAGGTTCAACCTATTGAGCTACTAAGGGTAATACTGCATACTGCATACTATTTTATTATTGTGCTCAATCTATGAGTTGTATGCAGTATGCTCTTAAGCTCCCCCTAGTGGTGACTACAGGCAGTTAAAGTTAGCAACTAACTGCATCCATTGTTAAAAGGAATCTGTCATCAGGATTTCACCCCCAAGCTGTGTATATGTGCATATAGCTCTTTGAAAGACAAGGCCAGCAATACCTCTACATGTCCAATCCAGAGATTAATCAATATGCAAATGAGGCTAAAGTGTTTTAGGTGAGTGGAAGCTCTTCCTGCAACTATCACTCCAGTTCTAATCCCTGCCCAGTTCCACCTCCTCTTGCTTGACTGACAGCTCACTTGCTGGACTTTTCTTTGAAAAACTATATATTCAAGTATGCCACACAGGACACCCGGAGACACGGATATCTCCGGTACTGTTTTTTCCAGTATCGGAAATATCTGGACGTGTGAAAGAGGTCTTACACAGTACACAGCAGGGGCACATTTATAAGATTTCTCAGCACAGGTACATTTTATTTGTTAACACTTCCAATTGTGGAACTTATTTTTATTCCAAAATCTGTTAATTAAAATGTACTTTGTTCGTGGGAAAACTCCTTTAAAGCTCTGTATCAGAACAGCAGTTCTGTGCCACCATAACTTTATATTTAGAGATTGAACTGTACATAATAGGGGACCTGAGGAGATTAACAAAAGTAAATGGCATCCCATGATGGGGGTTCACTGAAAAAGCTATAATATTTAGCGGAATGGTAGTGGTGGAAAATATAGATATTTGACTTTTTCCTTTAATGTTTACCTCCTTTGTCACAGCCTACATGAGGATGGTAAATTGGGGCTGGGTCAGGAAGATGAGGAATACGAAGGGGATGCCGAAATGACAGAAACAAGAACAGATATCCCACCGTCATATAGTACAGTTATTTTAAAGGGAGAGCAGCCGTCCACTGCGGCGGAGGAAACAACTCAAGGACTGGATGATGACAGCAGGCCGCTGACGGATGTCCCACAGCTATTGACTGCAAGCGAACTGCTACTGAACAGGTAAAAGGACATAAAAAGGCAAATGACTCAATCAGTATAATTGTCAGAACTTAGGATGTGTATTTGTAAGGCAGCATTAGGACAGCAAGTGGCTCACTGGTTAGCACTGCAACCTTGCAGTGCTGGGGTCCTGAGTTCAAATCCCACCACAGACAACATCTGCAAGGAGTTTGTATGTTCTCCCTGTGTTTGTGTGGGTTTCCTCCAGGTTCTCTGCTTCCTCCCACACTCCAAAGATATAGTGATAGGGGATGTAGATTGTGAGCCCCAATGGGGACAGCAACAATAATGTATGTAAAGTGCTGTAGAATCTGATGGTGCTATACAAGCAAAGCATAATAATAAGTATTTGAGTATATTGGCAAAGTATTTGCTTATGTAATGAAGTATGAAGTCCTCATCATCATCATCTGGGGGGCCCTTACCTCCACTGATCACAGTGTACAGAGCCAGAACAGCACAGCTCCATACACTGCATAGTGGCTGTTCTCAGGTATTGCTGCTCACCTCCCATTTACTTCAGTGGGACCAGATAGCAGCCATCACACTGTATAGATCAGGCCACCTTAGGACCTACTATCAGTTGGGTGCCAGATATTGGACCTCTACCCATCTGATATCAATGACCTAATATATGGAGAAGGCATAAATAACCAAGTCCTGGACAACCCCTTTGGGCAAAATATAGAAAATCCTACACAATTGCTCTGTTGTGATTGATGTGTTAGTACTTTTATATTTTTGTATAATGTGTCCTTTGTCTTTGTATTTAGCATGATGAACTACTTTGGTAAATTATATATAATACTTTTTGTACCAGAGAAAGCTTCACTTTGCTCCGATAGCATGTATTCTTCTCTGTTCCCCAGGATGTATTGTGATGAAGAGCTGGAGGAGTCGGACAAGTTTTATCAGACTCTCCCGCGCCCCCTGCGCCTCATCTTTGCTCTATATAATACCATTGTATCAAAGTCTGAAATGCTTTGCTATTTTGTCATCATTCTTAATCACATGGTATCAGCATCTATCCTGTCCTTGATTCTGCCGATTCTCATTTTCCTATGGGCCATGTTGTCTGTGCCTAGACCAACTAAACGCTTTTGGATGACGGCCATTATCTATACTGAGGTATGAGCTCCAGCAAATTACTATTCTGTATTCTAGATGTGACAAGCCTTTGATTCAGGAAATATAAGTTACTGTTTAGCCTTAGACTAAAGCTTAGACACACATACATGGTAGCATGGTGACCCAGTGGTTAGCACTGTTGCTTCGCAGTGCTGGGATCCTGGGTTCAAATCCCACCAAGGACAACATCTGCAAGGAGCTTGTATGTTCTGCCTGGGTTTCCTCCTGGTTCTCTGGTTTTCTCCCACACTCCAAAGACATACTGATGGGGAATTTAGATTGTGAGCCCCAATGGGGACAGTGCTGATAATATCTAGAATTAATGGCGCTATATAAGTGAGTAAAATAAATAAATAAATACTAATGTTAGATAGCAGTTGGTTGCAAACAGCCACCATATATGAAAAGTTATGTCGCTGGGATGAAGAAAAGCTGGAGTCCTCTGTGAGAGAGAAGGGAAGCTACAGCTGTCTGGATAGTCTTTTTAGGAGCTCAGGTGCGATTAACAGGGCACATGGTGAACTTTAGTGAAATCTACCTACCTGGTGGGTCACGGGAATTGGATGTTTCGCCCCCAGCAATTCGCCCCCGGGTACATTTCGCCCCCGGGTACATTTCGCCCCCGCACATTTCGTCCCCAGCATTTGGCCCCCAGGATGTTTTGCCCCCGCACATCTCACCCCCGCACATATTGCCCCCAGTTTTAAACGTGCGGGGGCAAATCTTCCTGGGGGCAAAATGATAGGGGCGAAATGTGCGGGGGCGAAATGTACCTGGGGGCAAATTGCTGGGGGTGAACTGCTGGGGGCGAAACTTCCTATAACCGGTGGGTCACATAGAGCACTTTATACATAATCCCAGAGGTTGCTGCAGTTCAATATTCAGACACACATGAGTGTCAAAGTCAGCCCTAAAAGGCCATGGGTGATGTCACTGAAGGTCTTAGGGCAACTTGTGAAACCCGACGTGGAGCACAGCAAAGGGAGGTGGCCATTGGGGAAGGGAGCAGAGTCGGCCATTCATCAATTTTAGGAGTAATACAGTATAAGTTCTGAAAATAAACGTAACCATTTATTATATTGTTCTAAATGCATACAGATTTTTGCGTTTATTGCAGTTACTCTTGTTTTTGATGATTTGCTTTATTTCTTTATTTTATGACTATGCCTTCTTTTGTTTTACTAAATATCTTCCTAGATTACAGTTGTCATAAAGTATTCTTTCCAGTTTGGCTTTTTTCCATGGACATCGACAGTGTATCGGAGTATGAATGCAGATAAACCGTTCCGTCTCCCCAACATAATTGGCATTGAAAAGAAAGATGGCTATGTACACTTTGACCTGATACAGCTTCTTGCCCTGTTTTTGCATCGGTCTATCCTTAAAGTAAGCTTTGATTAGTAACATATACTATCAGTTCTATTGTAATGTAGGTGGGTGCGAAACGTAGGTATTTTATTATTTGGTGCTGCTGAGCTGTAAATGACAAATTGACCTGTCTACTATTGATCATACAATCAGATGTGTGAATGTGGCAGATTTGTATGTATATTCACACAGAAGAAATGACGTATAAGAACATTATTTACCAAAATACACAATTTTTATTAGTACAAATGCATAAAAAACATACAAAGTGGTATAGATAAATGGATGGTAAGCTATAATTAAGATACCAAAGACTGACCAATCACATGGGAAAGAAATTAGAGACCACTAAGTGGAGCAAACAGAACTAAGGGTATGTCAAACAAATCCCCTATCCCATCTATATGTATATAATGTACCTGAGCTCCACTCAGATGTTAAAGTGCACAGTGCATAGCTAATTTGTAAGGACACAAGTCCATTTAACACTTAAAGATAGGTAAGAATGTAACGCTACTCACATGTGTATTTGGTCAGTCCAGGTACCGTCACCCCAGTTCTATTGTAATGTAGGTGGGTGCAAAACTTAGGTATTTTATTATTTGGTGCTGCTGAGCTGTAAATGACAAATTGACCTTTCTACTATTGATCATACAATCAGATGTGTGAATATGGCAGATTTGTATGTATTATTGTAGTAATGATAACTCTTGCACGTAGTGTCATGGTCTGTGGGACAATAAGGAGGTTTGTCTACCAGAGTCCAAAAAGAAGAAGAAGACTAAGAGGCAAAGGAAACGAGGGAGTAAAGGAGAAGATGATACTGACACCGGACTGGTTCCCTGGAATCTATTTAAACATCAGAATGCTTCAAAGAACGTCTTTAGAAAGAGGAGAGCATCTCAAAAACCAGTGGTTGAAGGTACCTTGATGTTTTCTTCAGAGAAGACCCTCGTGCATATATGTATGTAGTACTGTATGTGTTAATCTATTCCACCCACTGTTTGGCTACATCTCTGTTCACCTCTCAGGTACTCCTCAGAAGAAAGATGCTAAGAGGAAGTGGAACTGTTTCAAACGTAACCCAAAAAAGAAACGTCAGACAATGAAGGAAAGGCTAAAGCAGCAGTGGATCAAACTGAAGAAACTGGCGGTGAAAATGTAACATTTTATAATTGCATATAGGGAGAAAAACCAGCAAACTATTCAGTCCTTCCAAGATCTGATGTAGAGTTTGACTTCAGTCTTGTCATTAGATGATATGAACCATTGATCTTTTCGCAGAGCCCTGCAGATCTACTTGCCCATCAGACAGTTCTTCTACGACATTATACACCCAGAATATAGTCCAGTGTGTGACGTCTATGCAATTATGTTCCTGGTCGACGTAATTAATTTTATCATTGTCATCTTCGGGTATTGGGCATTTGGGGTAGGTATTGTTTAGAAAGATACATTTTCTTCTCTCAGGGTCAAGTGCTTGTCCAAAAATACAGTGTTTCACCATATCCATAGTACAAGCTGAGATAAGAAACTTTGTAATATCTTATCAGAGAAATATACTTCTTTCTCTCTTATGACACACTTCTTCTCCTCCTCCTGCATTCTGAACTTTTCATTGACTCAAAAAACGTAACTAAAATCCATCTTCCTCAAGATGAGATGGATTGTCAGCTCATGTAGGGATTCGATTATAGCTGCCTAATAAGGTCTATGGAGAGAGGAAGGAGAGGAGGAGGTAACAGCAGACTGTGAGGGATGAACATGGACATAGTACAACTGTTTTGCAATATTCATCTCATCCGACTGCTGGACTTACATCTACACTGCTCAGTACTGCTGCTGCTTCTGAACATACATAGAAACTCGGAAAGCAGATATCCCACATGTATCTGTCTGTAACATCCCTGGCGGCGTGCTGGCATGGCTTACCATCTCCCACCATGCAAGACCGCCAACTTACCTATCAGTCCAGGCTGCACACTTTGCTCAATTACTTGCTGTGTGCATGTCTCTTGTCTGATTGCTTAGGGCGGCGACCCTGTTACTTCCTGATTCTTAAGTGTGCGCAGTCCTAGTCCCCAGCCTATTGCTGTGAGTCACTCGATACTTAAACCCCCTCCACCCAGTAGGAGGTGCCTCAGCAACACTTTCTTTTCAGTGTGTTCTGTGCACCTTAGTTGCCAGGTCCTGTCCAGTATCTTGTCTGTTTTCGCCACCCTGGGGGCTGAGTACCCAGGCCCGTTACCTGTATCTGTGACTTCTAGTCTGTTTCCGCCACCCTGGGGGCTGAGTACCCAGGCTCGTTCCTGTATCTTGTTCCAGGTTCAGTTCCTGTCTGAACTGTGTCCTAGCCCGTTAACAGTTTGTCTCTATGTCCGATCCTTCCCTTTTCCTGCAGTGTCTGAACCTGCACCTAACTCCAACTCGTTGTCTCTGTACTTCTGTTTGTGAGTTTTGTGTCCACTCGCTACTTCATTGCAAGTACCTTGTGTGTATCTGGTTCTGCTTGTCCCGTTTCCCTGCCCCCGTATCTACCTCCTGTGTTCTAGCTATCTTCCTGTGTTTCCCAGTCTGTTCCATGTGAACAGAGCCCTGTCCTGTCTGCTTGCACCTGCGGTCCTGCTCCGCTCTGCTCCTCTTGCCCTCTGCATCTGCAGCTTTACTCTGCTCTGTTTGTTCTCCGCGCCTGTGGTTCCGCTCTGCTCTGCTCCACTTGTCCTCTGCACCTGCGGCTCTGCTCCGCTCTGCTCCTCTTGCCCTCTGCACCTGCAGCTTAACTCTGCTCTGCTCCGCTTGCGCTCCGCGCCTGCGGTTCCGCTCTGCTCCGCTTGCTCTCTGCTCCTGCGGCTTTGCTCCGCTCTGCTCTTCTTGCCCTCTGCAGCTTAACTCTGCTCTGCTCCGCTTGCTCTCTGTGCCTGCGGTTCCGCTCTGCTCCGCTTTTTCTCCGCCCCTGCGGTTCCGCTCTGCTTGTCCTCCGCGTCTGTGGTTCTGCTCTGCTCTGCTCCGCTTGTCCTCCGCACCTGCGGTTCTGCTCTGCTCTGCTTGTCCTCCGCGCCTGCGGTTCTGCTCTGCTCTGCTTGTCCTCCGCGCCTGCAGCTCAGCTCTGCTCTACTTGTCCACCGCACCTGCGGCTCTGTTCCTGTATCCCAGTCTATACTGGTCCCTATCCAGCCTGTTTCCCTACCTGCCAGTACCCGCCTGCCAGCATACCAGCCGTGCCTACCGGTACCCACCTGCCTGCATACCAGCCGTGCCTGCCAGTACCCACTTGTCTGCATACCAGCCGTGCCTGCCGGTACCCTCTTGCCTGCATGCCAGCCGTGCCAGCCAGTACCCACCTGTCTGCATACCAGTCGTGCCTGCCAGCACCTGCCTGTCTGCATACCAGCCAAACCTGCCCATTCCAGCATTCCCCGGTGTGGGTCAACAGTTGTGTCCGGAGTCTGACCTGGAGTAGCACCTCCCATGTCCCTCCTCAGACCACGGAGCCGATTAAGCCACTGTGTGTTCGTGGTCGGATCTGGCGAGGCCCCTAGTCACGCCCCTCCAGGCATTCCTCGGTTCGTGGCCCAGTGGGACCACTAACCACGCTCATGGCAGTCAGTCCGGGTGCGAGCGTAACACTGTGTTTTGTGTATGGTAGGCATCATAGCAGTTAGTCTCTACCTACTAGCACAGAGACAACTGAAAATGAAAGAAAGCATGGTGAAAAAGTTACATATATGTATGTACATTACTATAGATATGCCTATATAACAGCTTATTCTCAAAAGTCACCTGAAAAATCAGGTATGCTTTAAGTGCAGAAATTGAAAACCTGAATTTTTCATCCACAGAAACATTCTGCTGCAGCAGATATCACAGAATCTCTATCTGAGGATCAAGTCCCAGAGGCTTTTCTGGTCATGCTTCTACTACAGTTTGGCACCATGATAGTTGACAGAGCCATCTACTTGCGAAAGACAATGTTTGGAAAATGTGTCTTCCAGGTTGTCCTGGTTTTTGGAATCCATTTCTGGATGTTTTTTATCCTTCCTGGAGTCACTGAAAGGTAGGGTTTTGACAAAAAAATAAAATATTTGACAAAACTCCTTATCCTATTTAGGAGTGAGATTTTTCTGCTCTTTCTGTCATTCATCCCATTGAAGAAACCTATAGTCATTCTTTCCATAGCCTAAAATGGCCAATCTTGGGAAAAGTTAATCCAGATTAAATACACTGAATGTTGAGGCTGTGTTTACATGAGCGTAGTTTCCATAAGTGTTTTATCTATTTTTTATGTCTTTAATATGTTTAAGGGGTTTTCCTATACAAAGGGGATAACGTACTGATCACTGCATGTCTGACCACTGGGACCCCCAACAACTCAAAGAATGGGGACCCTCTTCTTAGTGGAGCATAAGCCAAGTCTGTGTACCTACTGTCTCATTCAAAAATAAGCAAACTGGTATGTCAAGTATAAGATCAGGTAGACAGGGTGGACAGCATTGTGAGCAGCCTCTTCTTTCCTCAGCACCTCTGGTATCTCCAGTATTAGATCAGATATAGAGGGTGGACAGCAGTGTGAGCAGCCTCTTCTTACCTCAGCACCTCTGGTATCTCCAGTATTTGATCAGATATAGAGGGTGGACAGCAGTGTGAGCACCCACTTCTTACCTCAGCACCTCTGGTATCTCCAGTATTAGATCAGATAGACATGGTGGACAGCAGTGTGAGTGGCCTCTTCTTACCTCAGCACCTCTGGTATCTCCAGTATTAGATCAGATATAGATGGTAGACAGCAGTGTGAGTGGCCTCTTCTTACCTCAGCACCTGTGGTATCTCCAGTATTAGATCAGATATAGAGGGTGGACAGCAGTGTGAGCAGCCTCTTCTTACCTCAGCACCTCTGGTATCTCCAGTATTTGATCAGATATAGAGGGTGGACAGCAGTGTGAGCACCCTCTTCTTACCTCAGCACCTCTGGTATCTCCAGTATTAGATCAGATAGAGGGTAGACAGCAGTATGAGCAGCCTCTTCTTACCTCAGCATCCATGGTATCTCCAGTATTACATCAGATAGACAGGGTGGACAGGAGTGTGAGCGGCCTCGTCTTACCTCAGCATCCATGGTATCTCTAGTATTAGATCAGATATAGAGGGTAGACAGCAGTGTGAGCAGCCCCTTCTTACCTCAGCACCTCTGGTATCTCCAGTATTAGATCAGATATAGAGGGTGGACAGCAGTGTGAGCAGCCTCTTCTTACCTCAGCACCTCTGGTATCTCCAGTATTAGATCAGATAGACATGGTGGACAGCAGTGTGAGCAGCCCCTTCTTACCTCAGCACCTCTGGTATCTCCAGTATTAGATCAGATATAGAGGGTGGACAGCAGTGTGAGCAGCCTCTTCTTACCTCAGCACCTCTGGTATCTCTAGTATTTGATCAGATATACAAGGTGGACAGCAGTATGAGCGGCCTCTTCTTACCTCAGCACCTCTGGTATCTCCAGTATTAGATCAGATATAGAGGGTGGACAGCAGTGTGAGCAGCCTCTTCTTTCCTCAGCTCCCCTGGTGTCTCCAGTATTAGATCGTATAGACAGAGTGGACAGCAGTGTGAGCAGCCTCGTCTTACCTCTACACCCCTAGTATCTCCAGTATTAGATCAGAAAGACAGGGTGGACAACAGTGTGAGCGGCCTCTTCTTAACTTAGCAACCCTAGTATCTCCAGTATTAGATCATATAGATAGGGTGGACAACAGTGCGAGCAGCCTCTTCTTACCTCAGCACCCCTGGTATCTCCAGTGTTAGATCAGAGAGACAGGGTGGACAGCAGTGTGAGCCGCCTCGTCTTACCTCAGCACCCCTGGTATCTCCAGTGTTAGATCAGAAAGACAGGGTGGACAACAGTGTGAGCGGCCTCTTCTTAACTTAGCAACCCTAGTATCTCCAGTATTAGATCATATAGATAGGGTGGACAACAGTGTGAGCAGCCTCTTCTTACCTCAGTACCTCTGGTATCTCCAGTATTAGATCAGGTAGACAGGGTGGACAGCAGTGTGAGCGGCCTCTTCTTACCTCAGCACCCCTGGTATCTCCAGTGTTAGCTCAGCATATCCACTGGGGAACATCTTGATGGACATGATGGGAGGGGCAGAGATTCCTACTTCACATGCTCACAGACACCTGTTCTAGTAACATTATAGGATATGATTCCGTGGTGAGTGTAACAAGACGGCGTCCATTCTAATGTGATATAGTCATTACCTCCACAGAGATAATGAAAGTTATTTCCTGATTAAAGGTATTTAGGACTTTATTCAAAATGACATTTTCTTCCTTTATTTTTTTCCATCCTTGGATAACCCCTTTAAACTGATCTAATCATATGACTCATTAAAATACATATACAGTATATTTAAAAAAGTGCAGCATGTATGTGCTTGTTTTAACTGTTTTGCAGATGGAAAACACCCATTTAAGATCTTCAGGGAGGGTGTAAAATATATATGCATCCAACTATAATCCATATTGAACTATTATGTTCAGGGTCGGACTGGGGTGTCTGGGGCCCACAGGGGGAACTGACTCTAGGGGTCCACCTACAGCAATATGCAATTATCTGTTATCCGTTATCCCTGTTATAGTGGAGCATTGACTGGCGGCTCCTGCACATCTATTGTGCGACACTAAAACTGGGATGTACAATTACTGTAGTTTGCAGTAAAGGGTTTTTTTGGTTAAAACAAGTTATCACCGATCCATGGACTTTACAGGATAGGTGATCACTTATTGATCGTTTGAATCCGAACATTGGAAAACGCACCTATCGGAAGAATGGGGAAGTTTTATCCCTGACACTTATCCCCATTTTAAAATGCAGCGACAGGTGGAACATCTGACCGCAGCTCTATTTATTCTCTTGAGGGCTTCCAAAAAAGAGCAGCGCTCACAGCCACTGAGGGAATGAATGGATCAGTGGTCGCATCTCACATGCCGCTCCAGTCTAATTGGGAGAAAAGCTCCACATTCTGCCAATTGTGTGCCAGCAGTCACACCCCCACAAATCAATATTATCACTGATCCTGTGGTGAGGTGATTACTTGTTTTCACCAGAGAACCCCTGTAAGTGCATCTCTGCTGCTCTGGTCCAAGTATTTAATCTCTAAGGCCACGACCCTTCTATCAATATTCGGTCAGTATCCGGTCAGTATTTTTTCTCAGGAGTGGGGGTCAAAACCAGGGGAGGAACAATCAGAGAAAAGGTATAATAGAAACAAGTCACCAATTCTGCATTTATCACCCACTCCTGGTTTTGGCAGCCACTCCTGAGAAAAAATACTGACCAAATACTGATGGTGGGGCTATGGCCTAATAGAAAAAAATATTTTCCTAGTTAATATCAGCGAGAACAAAATGACCGCCATACACAACACAGTCCACTATATCAACACCAATAATACCACATACAAAAGGGACAAATATTGCCACACCATGACTAGATCACACATTACAACCACATAGTGACCGAATAATACCACATACAAGGAACAAATACGGCTACACCATGACCAGACCACATATTACCACTCCAAAGTGGCCAAATACTACAATGCTGATCATGAATACAAACCACAATACTAACAACACTGTTATTACCACCAGCGACATTATACACAGGAGCTCTGTATATAGTGTCAGTGTACAGGTAACACAGTGATCACCAGTGACATTATAAACAGGAGCTCTGCATATAGTGTACAGGTAATACAGTGGTCACCAGTGACATTATACACAGGAGCTCTGTATATAGTGTATAGGTAATACAGTGATCACCAGTGACATACACAGGAGCTCTGTATATACTATATAAACACGGTCAAAATTGTTGGTACCCCTCGTTTAATGAAAGAAAAACCCACAATGGTCACAGAAATAATATGAATCTGACAAAAGTAATAATAAATTAAAAATGTATGAAAATGAACAAATGAAAATAAGACATTGCTTTTCAACCCTGCTTCCACAGAATTTAAAAAAAAAATTAACTCATGAAATAGGCCTGGAAAGAAATGATGGTACCTCTGAAAATAATGTGACAAAAGGGACATGTTAAATCAAGTTGTGTCCACTAATTAGCATCACAGATGTCTACAATCTTGTAATCAGTCAGTGGGGCTGTATATAGGGCTACAGATACTCACTGTGCTGTTTGTTGACATGGTGTGTACCACACTCAACATGGACCAGAGGAAGCAAAGGAAAAAGTTGTCTCAGGAGATTAGAAAGAAAATTATAGACAAGCATGTTAAAGGTAAAGGTTATAAGACCATCTCCAAGCAGCTTAATGTTCCTGTGATACAGGTGCACATATTATTCAGAAATGTAAGATCCATGGGACTGTAGCCAACCTCCCTGGATGTGGCCGCAGGAGGAAAATTTATGACGAATCAAAGAGACGGATAATACAAATGGTAACAAAAGAGCCCAGGATAACTTCTAAAGAGATTAAAGGTGAACTTCAAGCTCAAGGAACTTCAGTGTCAGATCACTCCATCCGTCGTTGTTTGATCCAAAGTGGACTTCATGGGAGACGACCAAGGAGAACACCATTGTTGAAAAAAAAATCATAAAAAAGCCAGGCTGGAGTTTGCCAAACTAATTGTTGACAAGCCACAAAGCTTCTGGCAGAATGTCCTATGGACAGATGAGACAAAAATGGAAGTTTTTGGCAAGGCACATCAGCTCTATGTTCACAGATGGAAAAATGAAGCATATCAAGAAAAGAACACTGTCCCTACTGTGAAACATGGGGGAGGCTCTGTTATGTTCTGGGGCTGCTCTGCTGCATCTGGCACAGGGTGTCTTGCATCTGTGCAGGGTACAATGAAATCTCAAGACTATCAAGGGATTTTAGAGTGAAATGTGCTGCCCAGTGTCAGAAAGCTTGGTCTCAGTCGCCTGTCATGGGTCTTGCAGCAGGATAATGACCCAAAACACACAGTTAAAAACACCCAAGAATGGCTAAGAGGAAAACATTGGACTATTCTGAAGTGGCCTTCTATGAGCCCTGACCTAAATCCTATTGAGCATCTTTGGAAAGAGCTGAAACATGCCGCCTGGAAAAGGCAACCTTCACGAGACAAATGGAGCAGTTTTCTCAGTTTTTGACCACGTGTGTAGTGTAAGTGTACATGTAATACACTGACTCACCAGTGACGTCTCTAAGTGAAGTCCTTCATCTTTGCTTTTCTTCTTCATCTGGCACAGACAGCCATCACTTCTTCCAGCCAAGAATCATCTCTGCAGAAAATAACACGCAGTTATCAATAACTGATCTCTTCTAGAGCACATTCTCACTTTATCCATCCTGGCCTCCATGTGTCCAGCCTGCCCCCCCCATATATCCATCCAGGCCTCCATGTGTCCAGCTTGCCCCCCTACATATCTATCCTGGCCTCCATGTGTCCAGCCTGCCCCTTCATATATCCATCCTGCCCTTCCCCCCTGCATATATCCATCCCGACACCCCTCCATATATCCCTTCTGGCCCCCATATATTTATCCTAGCCCACGTGTATCGAGCCTGCCCCCCCCCCACATATCCATCCTAGCCCCCCATGTGTCCAGCCTGTCCCACTACATATCCATCCTGGCCTCCATGTGTCCAGCTGCCCCCCTCCCATATATCTGTCCTAGCCCCCCCATGTGTCCAGCCTGCCCCCCCATATATCCATCCTGGCCTCCATGTGTCCAGCCTGCCCCCCCATATATAGATCCTGGCCTCCATGTGTCCAGCCTGCCCCCCCATATATCCATCCTGGCCTCCATGTGTCCAGCCTGCCCCCCATATATCCATCCTGGCCTCCATATGTCCAGCCTGCCCCCAATATATCCATCCTGGCCACAATGTGTCCAGCCTGCCCCCCATATCCATCCTGGCCTCCATGTGTCCAGCCTGTCCCCCATATACCCATCCTGCCCCCTCCTTCCCATGTTTCCAGCCAGGGTTCCCCCTCTTGTGTCCAGCTAGGCTCCCCCCTCGTGTGTCCAGCCAGGTTCCCACCTTGTGTGTCTAGCTGGGCCCCCCCTCGTGTGTCCAGCCAGGTTCCCCCTTGTGTGTCCAGCCAGAGCCCCCCTTGTGTGTCCAGCCAGGGTTCCCCCTTGTGTGTCCATCCAGGCTCCCCCCCTTGTGTGCCCAGCCAGGGTTCCCCCTTGTGTGTCCAGGCAGGGTTCCTTCTTGTGTGTCCAGCCAGGGTTCCCCCTTGTGTGTCCAACCAGGGTTCCTCCTTGTGTGTCCAGCCAGGCCTCCCCTTGTGTGTCCAGCCAGGGCCCCCCCTTGTGTGTCCAGCCAGGAGCCCATCCCATTCTACACACACACACCTCTTACCTTCCTGCGCTCCCGTGAGGTGTCCTCCTTCTCCGGCAGCTGAGTTGCGCGCATCCTTCACAGCAGGCACCCCTTAAAACCACAGTTTTTTTTTTTTTTTCTCCCACTCTCCTCTGCAGCAGGGGGTGGGGCCCACCGGGAAAATTCCCGGTTCCCCCGACAGCCCAGTCTGACCCTGATTATGTTGTCAGTATTAACCAGTTATGTAGTTCAATTTCTCTTCAAACAGTACAGACATACTGAGCAATAGTATTCATAATGAGTGCATATTAAAGGTTTGCATTAGGCATGTGTTCGAATCCCACAAATAGGAACTTTCTCGTTCGTCTCATTGGGGTACGCAGAATCATTGGATAGTCTTTTGCCACCTAGAGGCTGACACTATTATTGCAATTTAAATCAAATTGGCTCATTTCCACCAGCTTATACCTTGCCTGCTGGAATCAGGCTTTCCAAGTTTTTTCCATGGTCAGTTGGAGGCAAGGCATAATACTACTCAGATAACACAGGGTGAGGTTAAAAAAGTGTGGCAATACTTTATTGATCCACAAAACAGGCAATAAACACACAGAACAGTCCCAGCTAATACCCAAAATGGTGCAACATTACACAGTCCTCATCCTTCCTCTGGCCAGCCTGGGATAGAACAGCTGTGACTTTGAGACTTCCAGGGCCAACTACCTCAACCAGTGGTTCCCCGCTTCTGGCGGACCCCCACAGAGTGAAGGTAGCGGCAAGCTTACGAAGCCAACAGTCCATCGAGGTACAAGGCCAGGAGAACCAAGGGTCCCACCCTAGCCTCACCGAGAGTTTCGATGGGGTCAGATGACAAGGTGGTCTCGATCTGGCTTTTTCGAATGTCTCCATGGGTTCCAGGCGACCGGAGGGTCCCACCTGGCAACCACAAACAACATATCCATGGGGCCAGATGACTTCATCGTCCCAACCAGGTCTCCCTAAATGTATCTATGGGCTCTCTAATGGTCAATGGAGCAGATCCGTATCTTTCCAGTCAGGGCCATATACCTTTAGGCTGGAATCATGTAGAATCCAAATCTGTGTCTCTTTGGGTAAATCCATGCTACCAAGCTGATGGTCTGAGAGAGTCTGATCTTTGATTCTCCTTCTAAAGTCTGCCTGCTACAGAGGCGCATGTCCTTTTAAGTACACATCCACAGGTCAAAGGTTATGGATGATATTATTCCACAGGGCTCAGGTCTCATTGTTTGTGTATTTAATCAATTTACATAGTTGGTATAGCAGAAGGCTCTTGTAAATAAACAAGCTAGCTTAGTATAATATGCAATTAGCATAGTAACAAACATCATTGTTCACAGACCAATAGAAGACAACATTCAGGGTTATACAAATACTGGTCTGCCCTTCTTGACCAGCCATAGAAATACACATACATTCATAAGTCAACAGAAACACATTAGTTTATTTCTCTTGGCTTAACAAATCTGTCTGGCTGATTAAGATTATAAACTGTATCGTCACACAAGGTCTCTCTCAGACCTGTTTTAGGTTAATCATTACTTCTATCTGGATGGTTTCTGAGCTGGTGGCTCTTTCCTGATGTGCTCCTTACTTTATTCTACATTAGGATAAGGAAGTGTTGAAGCCAGATTCATCCTTCCTCCCGAAGGTGATTTCGAATTTTCACTTTAACGAGGGCATTGTTTTGCCATATTTTTGTCCTACACCATCTCATCCTATTGAGAAGACTCTGCAGAAGTTGGACGTTGTCAGGGTCCGTAAAGTACTATTTATCGGCCACTGCCTCATTCAGGTGATCCAATTCCTTGTTTATCATACCAGATGGCCCTCATAAGGGTCAGGTCACTTCCAAGGCAACCATTGCCCACTAGATCAAGACTGTAATTTCTAGGCCTATAAAGCCGAAGTCACAGTGGCCCCGTTCAGGATTAGGGCGCACTCTACGAGGGGCAGTGGGAGCTTCCTGGGCAGTTCATCATCAGGCATTGGCTTTACAGCTCTGTAAAGCAACTATTTTGGCTTACCTTTTCTAAGTTTTACAGGGTCCATCCTTTTGCCTTGGCAGATGCAAGTCTTGGTAGGAAGATACTGCAGGTGGCAGTAGCCAAGACTTCCGCTTGAGTTAAGGTGGAAATATTGGGTGATAACAGTATATTTAACTCTTTTCCCACCCTAGGGACTGCTTTAAGATGTTCCATGGTTCTGTACCCCTCAATGAGAAGAGAAAAGTAGATTTTTGGGTACTAACCGTAAAATCTGTTTCTCGTAGTCTTCATTGGGGAACACAGTATCCTCTCTTGGTTGCCCGGTTGGGCGTGCAGTTATGTTTTCTTGCCATAATTTTTTTTTTTCTTTGGTTTTTCTCCACCTACTGCTTTCTCTCAAAACTGAGGAAGCCTGACTCCAGCAGGCGAGGTATAGTCTGCTGGGGAGGAGCCTTTTTTATTTAAATTGCAATAATAGTGTCAGCTTCCAGGTGGCAGCAGACTATCCCATGGCTCTGTGTCCCCCCATGAAGACTACGAAAAACAGATTTTACGGTGAGTACCCAAAAATCTACTTTTCCTGAGCGCATCTGTCAGTCATATTGATGCATCTTCCTTTATGTAAAAAAACAAGTAAAGTGACTGTGAATTTAGATTTTACTGTACAAGAATCCTACACAATCAGAAAGCCAATGATTGACCTAATTTACTCACACAACATGGACTTGCAGCGTTTTCTTTTCACCATAATCCAGATGTCATGTGAATTCTTTCTATATGATGTCCACATTCTCATTCTTCTTTTTTATCTGTTTTACAGGAGATTTAACACAAATCATGTGGCGCAGTTGTGGTACTTTGTGAAATGCGTGTATTTTGGTCTGTCAGCTTACCAGATCAAGTGTGGCTACCCTAATAGAGTCCTGGGAAACTTTTTAACGAAGAGTTACAACTGCATCAACCTCTTCCTATTCCAGGGGTGAGAAACTGAAGCTTATGAGAAGTTATACTACTGCAATCAGTTATACAGGTTAAAGGGGTTTTCTGTTTCAGAAGACCCATTACCAGATGCAGTTTGTTTCAAACAAATAAACTGTGCTTTATTCACCCTCCCCGGGTCCAGCACAAAGCCTCTGCTGCTCATGATGTCTTATACAGTGTTCACATAACGTTGACAGCACTGCAGTCACAATCACTGAGTTCAGCACCTCTAAGCGGTATGTGTTGCAAACTCAGGCAGAGCCGCTGAGCTCAGTCCTTGGCTGCTGATTGGCTTGACGTCAGTACTACAAGCAAGAACAGACACTGAGATCAGCAGTGAAGACCCAGAGTGGAGCGGTGGGGCAGAGATGTAGAGCCCGGGGAGGGTGAGAAAAGCACTGCTTTATTTTTAAAACAAACACTGTCTTGGGCAAGATGTTTTCTGAAACTGGAAAACCCCTTTAACAAATTAAGGCTCTGAACATATTAAGACTTACAGTATATCAGCAGTTTAATTCTTACTCCAGTCTGGTCCTTAGTGGTAGCCAATCATCACTTCTATGTCCACCATCCTGAGTACCTCTAGTGCTTACTAGGCCCCATGATGTCAGATCCCAAAATGAATACAGACCCCTTCCCTGTATAGTTGCCAGTGGGGCCTCCAAGAAGCAGCTTATTCTCTACATCCTGTCCCCTTGAAGCCTCGGCAGACTGGCCGCAGTATGTAGACTCCTGCACTGTTCTCTCGTAGTAAGCAATTGCTGGCATTACTGCCCTTCTTGTGACGGTCCCACCCTCTTTCGCTCCGGTCTGACATCTTTAGAGCAGCTTTCTGGCACCCTGCACTCCAAATAGAACCTTGCAAATATCCCGATTCCTCCATCTATACCCCTCGCTCCACTTACTGTGCAATGTAGATTGGTGCAACCCATTACTGGTTCCTCCTCCAGATGAGATTTGCTGTGCCGCTCCTCTCCAGCATGGTGAGTTAGAATACTGGGCATACGCCTTCGGATGCACGCACCGCACATTAAAAAACTCTAGTATAGCCAATACGATGTAGAACAGCGCTGCGTTACTTGGCCCTTTTATGTATAAGTTATTATGGTGCATCTTTTTACTCTTCTTCCATAGCTTCCGCATGGTACCCTTTCTGACTGAGATGAGGGCTGTCATGGATTGGATATGGACAGATACCACACTTAGTTTATCGAGTTGGATATGTGTGGAAGACATCTATGCTAATATTTTCATTATGAAGTGCTGGCGGGAATCCGAGAAGGTAAAAATTCTGTCTGCCTAGACTCCGCTCCTCCCATGTCTGGTGGGTATTTTGAACTAAATGTATGCAGAAACTTGGCATTTTTTTCCTGGCATTTCTCTTGTATAACTGTATTGGAAAGCTTAGTATAGTGTACTTATAATACGAAGATATTTTACAAGAACACATATCAAGGGGTATACTTTTTTTTATATATTAAGAGTCAATATCAGATGTACAGCTGTATGGAATACAGTATATCTGATTTATATGTCAGGTGAATACTGGGGCCACTTTCAGAAAACCATAATATGCCTGCAATTTAGCATCTACTGTATATTATAGATTCATAGCTCTCTATAGTATAACATGAGTGGTCCATTGTCCTGTCCGGGTACAACTCTTCACAAATCTTAGGGCATGTTATTGTGCGCAGAACAATTCAGATGTCAAATTCAGATTGTGGGGTCCGCCAACTGGAATCCACATCAAAAGAGGACTGTGCCTTGAGGCAGCCATAAATCTTCAGTTGCTGTCAGCCGAAACATTCCTGACCATCTCGGACATATGTACAGTTAGTTAAGCCAAGCGTGCATGTGTGTTCAAGGGGAAGAGGGGAATAAGCTGCTGGTGTCTTCTGTATTTGCTGACTTAAACTTGACAGATTTTCTATTATTTTGTAGAAATACCCAGAGCCTCCAGGACAGAAGAAGAAAAAGATTGTGAAATATGGAATGGGTGGTGTGATTATTTTTGCCTTGATCTGCATTGTCTGGTTTCCATTACTCTTTATGTCATTGGTGAAGTCTGTGGCGGGAGTCACCAACCAACCCCTGGATGTTTCTATTCAGATTAGCATCAGTGGTTATGAGGTAGATGATCATGGCCGCTATTACGTCTGTGTTATGATAGATCCCAAATCTTACAAATTTTATATTTTGACTTTCCTATTCTAGGGATATTCCATTACAATAGTAACATAATAGGCAGTTTACATCCAAATCCTCCATTCTGTATGTTCTGATGCCTCCTCCTTGTCAGCCGCCAAGGATTTTTCTGTTGTATCCATGAGGTCTATACATGAAGGGTTTATAAGGGTCATATGTTGCAGTAGTGATGACGTTGCTTTTGTTCAAATTTTTCCTAAAATGGGGTAAAGCACTGCGATTTTGCCATGGCTATGGAAAAAAAAGCAGCAAAAAAGGCGACATGACTGCAATTTGAGACTAAACCTGAATACACACTAAATTATAGTCACCATTAAGAAACTCTGCAGGAAGGAGTAAAGTGATCCGTACAAGGTGGGAGGACCGGAAGGGAGTAGACGAAGGGTGAAAAATAAACCAAATGCACGTATCTGGTGCACTCTGCACCAAGAAAAAAAAATGTAATTCATGTTTTAGACCATTTCTGCGCCTTGTCTAACAACAGTGTGTGTCTTCATTTAAAGGGGCATGGCTTGACATGTGGCGCCAAGTGGCAAAATTTTTCTGCAAATTTCTAATGATAGCCAATCTAAAGCTGAACCAAGTTTATCCTCCAGCATTAAACATTGTGATAAATGTGTCTTACTTTTAAGACTGTCTAGTCTGTTTGTCTAACAATAAGTTTAATCTTTGGGGCATATTGATAAATACTATTATGTCAGGGGAAAACACCAGAGAGATCACGCAGATCCCACCACTGCCACCAATTTGTCAGAGGACGCAACTCCGCTGCCTCCACTCGTCAGGACAATTAGGCAATTGACTGACGCGTAATGGATGAGGCCGCAGCTATTTCCCCTACAAGGCCAGTTATGGGGGAACTCACAGTGAGCGTATGGTATATACACCTCCGGACTCCAATGCATGGAATATACATATATATCCCAGTACGGTCACTGCCAACTCCACAATAACAAAAGTAACTACTAGCTGCCACCACCAATCGTTTACACAGGCCGATTAGGCACTCATTACAGGTAGCATAAGGCTTCAGGGGTGTGGTTTACAGAGCAAGAGAAAAAGTAGGCAGTGTTTATAAAAAATATACAAAGATTTTACGAAATGGGAACAAAACAATATACAGTATATATACAATCACATAGATTAAAAGGAATAACAAAATAACAAAAGAAAAAGTACTAAAGGAGGTTGTCCTATATATTATAAAGCAAATCGTGGGCTGGCATGGATTTGACTTTCTGGCGCACAAACAGTTGATGGTGAGGCTAATTTATTGAGATGGACTTCTTGTTCTGGCTAGCTAGATATTAAATGGAACCTGTCTGCAACAAAAACGCTATATACCTGCAGATACAGGGCTAATTTGATGGTGAATAGCATTTTAATCATAATTGGCATTGTAATTGGAGCAGCGACTATAGAGAGAAAATGAAGTTATATCCTCCCTGCAGCTGCTCACTTCCAATCATTGAGGCAGTGCAGGGAGCTGTAAAAGTCACTGCTCACTACACAGTTAGTGCAGCTGTAATCACTCCTCCTGTATCTTGACTGACATACTGCTCTGCACACACTGTGTCAATCAATGTGCTGGGGCCTTATTAGCGAGCGGTGACTATAATAGTTCCCTTTACCTCCCTGATTACAGGAAGCGAGTGGCTACAGGGAAGATATAACTTTATTTTTTCCCTGTAGCCCCTGTGCCAATAAGCTGGCCAGACATGATTTAAATGTTATTTACTTGCAGACCATCTAGAGGTAAAGTCTATTTCTAGATGAAAGGTTCCTTTTAAGACATTAGTTTTAATACTGTAAATATCCCCAAGCTGAGTTAGGTCTTAAAAGTGTTCTAAAAGGGATGCTGCTTAGAAATGAGCTTCGGGCAGTCTGTTACTGTTGGGAGGAACGAGCAACCAAAGCGAATAGACAGCCATTTAATACATGGTCGGTCTGAACCAAGTATGATGGGAGATACTTTATGTGTAAGGCCGGATTCCCCTTTGTTTAGAGTAGAGTTGATACGTTTCTGTGGAGGGAATTAGCATTAAATTGGGACAATTTTTTCCTTTTTGTAAAGAGCAAAAGAAAACATGACAGCTGGAATTGTAAAGGTTAATACGGGGGCCTGAACGATCCTAGTCCAATGCTGCGACACAATAACTGGTCCATTCATGCCTACGATATATCTCAATCAAAATCCATAGTCAGTTGAATTAATATTGGTAATGTTCTCGTGATTTAATTGCATGGTCCTCTATCCACAGTATTATATGATAACAGGATGCATAGACATTAGCTACAGTCCAGTTGGGCTTTAATATTGAGTTTTTACATTTTCTTTCAGCCTCTGTTCACCATGAGCGCTCAGCAGCAGAATCTGGTCCCCTATTCTCACTCCGCTTATGATGAACTGACATATAGATACGCATTACATCCTGTGAGTATATGGCTTTTTTTGCCCTTTTATAAGATAAACCCATTGGCATCGACATCAGACTAAATGTCATGTCCATACTAGCCATAGCTATATGTGTCCCAATACGATCAGTCAGAATATTCACCAGGAGCATTGGTCTATGACAATATAGTTATGATCAGATACGCTTAAAGTTTTCCATATACATTAGATATCTGTGTGGCCGACAGCGGTCGCCTCCGCCTCCCCCATACACAGGACCGCTCGGTTCGGCCAAGTTCTCCCATGTTCTCTGTAAGAATAGGCCATTGAAATTCAACAGGGAGGGATCCTACTCTCCCTTGACATCTTCTATTGCGGAAAGTTAGGAGGACCCCGAACGCATTAGATGTCTAGCCGATCCCTCCAAAATCAGCAGGCTCAGCCTACTTTTATCTAATGTGTATATACCTTTATATTCCAGTTGTGGGCCCTAAATATAGCCTATACCATCAGTAAGATCCTGATGCCTGGATAACTTTATTTTCTGCTCCTTTTTCTTACCCAGTCTGCAATGCAATTCATTGTTAATTACATGCCCGAGGACATTGTGACTGCCAAGATAAAGAGTAATGCCAGCCTGCTCTGGAGCATAAGCCCGGCCAGCCGCGGAGCCATGATAGAGGAACTGTCAGAATCTAGTCAGATATACTTTGATATTCACTGGAGTATTCTCAGGTACGTCAGCAGATGGAGCCGGCCCCTGGAGAAATAGGCTGATGCCAGACCTGGGTGTACTCTGATGCCCCTGACGTTGTCTGTTCCAGGAATGCGTCCATCGTAAAGAGTGCAGAGAGTTTTGGGAAGCACACGGTATGCTATGAGGATACAGAAACCCGCGACCAAATAGTCCAGATGCTGAAAGGAGAAAGAAGGGAGCCAATGTGGGTATCTTACCTAAGGCCTCTGCCGAACTACAATGCAAAGTGTGATCTTAGTCTTACACAGTATATTCAGTCGAAAGGAAAAAGGTTTAAGATTATATTCACTATTTTTTTAGATTAAGAAAATGGCCTGCAGAGTATTATTATTACATGTACTAAAGCAAACAAAACCTGATAGACACAAAATGAACATACACCCTGCTGTAAGTAAGTAAAAAGCAATAGTCCATATAAATAACATAGGGTATTAGTAAACACTGTTTTTGATCAAAAAAAGTGTAAAAGTCAAAAATGAACTCAATGTGAATAAAGGACGATCAGAACGGGGGCCCAACTATGGGAAGCTATATAAATGTAATGCCCAGCTCAGAGGCCAGAACCTTGCTTGTACTAAGTGCAAGAACCTAAAGCAAAACCATTTTCTTATCAAGGTAGAAACAAAGGTCTAATTGCCCCCATTATAGCATTGATACTAAAGCCGGACATTTGGGCTTGATTGTGAGTCTACTATCCCCAACAAGCAGCATTAAAGATCTTAATCATACCGCAAAGTTGGGTTATAAACCAGCAGTTGGGCTGGGACTTGTGCCCATAACATAGAAAATGTCACACTGGAACTCCAAACATCTATCAATCTTGAAGTAAAGCCAGCAGAGAAGGCAGGTGCAAGGTGACTATAAATAGCCCCTCCCAAGATGTGATAGGACAGAACCAAATGAGGTAGTGAGACACACCTGAGTAGAAGCAAACCAAGGAAAGGAAAGCAAAGACAAGAGAACTATCAGCAGTTGGACAGACACCATACAGGCTGTGGCTCAGCAGAGAGCAAAACCAGCCACACAGCAAGAAGTCACCAGATTGAGTCACGAAACCAAGCCATGACACAGTTTAAAATTAGTCTATCAGCAGAAAATGTCTGTTCAAACCAAGCACAGACGCTCAGTGCACTATTAGCATCTCTCCACCCTCCTATGGTTTCTGTAAAGCCAGAGCTATCAACCAAGTATGAGGAAGGAGGAGATGGAAAATAAGTAAGTTGGAAGGTGCACTGAACTGTTTGGATATGACCAGGGTGCACAGAGCACCTGTGCTTGGTTTGAACAATCGTCTTGTGTTGACAGAATTCCTTTAATTCAGTAAAGTTGTTCCCACCAGTCCACTCATACCATAAGGTAGGATAGCAAGAATAGTTTGTAACTATGGAAACACATAGGTCTGTATAGGAGCTGTAGACACAAAACTGTATTTTTTTTTCTTTTTAAATTATTGATGCTTAACCCCTTAAGGACCTTGGGATTTTCCATTTTTGCATTTCCATTTTTTGCTCCCCTTGTTCCCAGAGCTGTAGCGTTTTTAATTTTTGGTCAATATGGTCGTGTGAGGGCTTATTTTTTGTGGGACAAGTTGTACTTTTGAACGACATTACTGGTTTTACCATATCGTGTACTGGAAAATGGGGAAAAAAATTCCAAGTGTGGTGAAATTGCAAAAAAAAGAGCAATACCACAGTTGTTTTTTTTTTTTTTTTACCACATTCAGTTTACCACATTAACTGAATGCTAAAACTGACCTGCCACTCTTAGTCTCCAGGTCATTACGAGTTCATAGACACCAAACATGTATAAGTTCTTTTTTATTTAAGTGGTGAAAGAAAAATCCAAAGTTTGCTAAAAAAAATAGCGCCATTTTCCAAGACCCGTAGCGTCTCCGTTTTTTGGGATCTGGGGCCGGTTGAGAGCTTATTTTTTGCGCGTCGAGGTGACGTTTTTATTCATACCACTTTGGGGTAGATTTTATATTTTGATGGCCCGTTATTGCATTTTATTGCTCTGTTGCGGTGACCAAAAAAAACGTAATTCTGGCATTTAGAATATTTTTCTCATTACGCCGTTTACCGATTGGATTAATTATTTTTTTATATTGATGTATCAGGCGATTCTGAACGCGGCGATACCAAATATGTATGTGGGTTGTTTTTTTTTATCATTTTATTTTGAATGGGGCGAAAGGGGGGTGATTTAAACTTTTATATTTTTTTAAATTTTTTAAATATTTTTAAAAACATTTCTTTTGCACTTTTTACATGTTTAAATAGTTTCCATAGGAGACTAGAAGCAGCAGCAGTCTGATTGCCTCTGCTTGCTACATAGAGGCGATGAGCAGATCGCCTCTGTGTAGCAGAAATGCTCAAATGCTTTGAGCGCCAACCACTAGGTGGCGCTCATACCAATCTTTACTGCTGCAGACCCCGGGTTGTCATGCCCACGCGTCGGTGACCCACGATCATGTGACGGGGTCATCGATGGGCGGAGCTAATGCAGCGCTTCAGCATGGCGATGTTAAATGCCGCTGTCAGAGATTGTTAGCGGCATTTAACTGGTTAGCAGCCACGGGTGGATCGCGATTCCACCCTCGGCAGTTGCGGGCACGTCAGCTGTATAGATCAGGTGACATGTGCCCGGTTCAGTGCGGGTTCAGCGCTGGAGCCCTCACTGAACTGGGGGTGATGGCCTGGGGCGTACTAATACGCCCCAGGCTTTAAAGGGGTGTTTTCCCACCAATGAAAGTTGATTTTAATCAATAGATCTAGGAATAATAATAACTTCCACAATTGGATGTGTTTAACTAAAATGTTCCTGTGCTGAGATAATCTTATAAAGGTGCCCCTGCTGTGTACTGTGTAATGGCTGTGTCTGACCGTACAGGAACATGGTCTGATCATACCACATCTCCTGGGCAGAGGAGGAAGCAAAAGATTATACAGACATTACAGCAGGGGATCACAGAGGATTCTTTTTGTGAGGTAAAATATTTCCCTGCCTGTTTTTAAACAATGTTTTACTTCAAAGAAAGAATCAGCTGTGATCCCCTGCTGTAATGTCTGTATACTCTTTCTTCCTCCCCTGCCCAGGAGATGTGGTATGATCAGACCATGTTCCTGCACGGTCAGACACAACCATTACACAGTACACAGCAGGGGCACATTTATAAGATTATCTCAGCACAGGAACATTTTATTTAAACACATCCAATTGTGGAAATGATTATTACTACAAGAGCTATTGATTAAAATGAACTTTTATTCATGGGAACAACCCCTTTAAATTGTTGCAATGATGTTCCCTTTAGATACAATATTTAAATTTACAGACAGGGATCAGGGTTAATTAAAAATCTTTGTATTTATATTTTTGTTAGCATGCTGAAGAATATTTTGCCAAAACACCTCAGAGCAAATTCAGGTCCTGAAGCAAAAATTGCTCATCGGCTTCAGACAGGTAAGATCTACCCAATAGTAGTACAAATGTCAACCCTCCTCAGCCACCCATGCACACTAGATAGCTGTCAGCCAATAGCTATCTCCCCTGATTGCCCCATACACAGAAACACTCCGGTCTTCCCCGTGAGAGAGCCGCGGTCAGGCTCCTCTGGCGGCAGCTTATCTCCCAGAGAATAGGATCGGCTATTGGAAACCCATCGAGCTGGATCCATTTCTCCCCCAACATAATCTATCTGGTGAGAGTTGGGAGACCCCTCATACATGTAAGCTTACCAGCCAATCTCGACAAACTTTATTCTAATGTGTATGGAGGTCTCTAAGGTGGATTCGTGAGAGCTATCATTTTATAGCCCTGACAAATGCACCACAAAACCTGCACATCCTACATGATTATTTTGATGCAGATTTGTCAGGGGTGTAAAGTTACCCCAAAAAACAATCAAGATCACTTATACCTTACTTTTATAATTTTCCAGAATTTTTAGACAAGGCAGAAGATATCCAAAAATACGCTTTCTTCCGTAACTTAACCCTAAAACTACAGCAGCTGTCTGTGAACAGCACATCAAGTCAAGTGACAGAGTGGTGGCTGATTCAGGAGTGGAACCCGGCATGCGGCCCGGCCGGCTGCAGCAAGAACATCGAGCTTGTTATATACAACGATAAAGCCAGTCCCCAGAGTCTGGGATTTCTAGCTGGATATGGGTAAGATGTCTTTATACTATCCTGTCACTATCCTGTCTGAATACATTGCAGAATATGTCTTGAAGCTAGTTTTTGCAAATAACTGGACTAACCTATTCTATGAAATAGACGTTACATACAATCAAAAGCCATGTATACACACAGTGCATATTTTCCACTGCAGAAATGGCCTGAATCAGCTGTAAAATGTGCACTTGTTATATATGGAGACTGTCATTAACATACGAGTCTCCAGTTCTTACTCCTCTTCTGGAAGGCGAGAGTTGGAAGAGGCTATAGGAATATATGGACAAGGCTCTTGGCCATTTCCATCTCACCTACAGGCTTGTAGGGAATTCACCATGACCCTGTTTGGACAACTCATCATTTTCTCCCATCCTAGCCTTCCATAGGACAATCAAAAGGTTGTTGCTCCAAAAAGTTGGAGGAAGATTGATACAGCTGGTGAAATAATTACTGAACACGTCACCAATTTTCTAAGTAAATATATTTCTAAAGGTGCTATTGAGATGAAATTCTCACCAGATGTCGGTAACAACTCATCCAATCCACCCAGGCAAAGAAATCAAACCATAGATGCCCATAAATTATGTGTAATAATGAGAAATGACACAGGGAACACATGAAGCATGAGAGGTGCGAAAAGCCATTGAAAGTCATGACACCAGCTGAAATCTATCAGTAATTAGTAAGCAAGCCTGCCACTTGGTGAAAAATAATATCAGCTGGTTCAACTGATTGCCAATAAAAAGGTGTCTAATTACAAGGTGCCGCACAAGAAACATCTCATGATGGGTAAAACCAGTGAGCTGTCTCAAGACCTTCACAACCTTATTGTTGCAAAACATACTGATGGCATTGGTTACAGAAGAATTTCTAAACTACTGAAGGTTCCAGTGAGCACTGTTGGAGCCATAATCCGGAAGTCGAAAGAACATAATTTCACCATAAACTGGCCACAACCAGGTACTCCCCACAAGGTTTCAGGCAGATGACTGAAAGAATTGTCAGAAGAGTTGTCAAAGAGCCAAGGACTCCTTTTGGAAAGCTACAGAAGGACCTGGTATCAGGAGGTACAATTGTTTCAAAGGAAACTACAAGCAATGCACTAAACCTCCTCGGCCTGTATGCACGCTCACCACGCAATACTCCTTTGCTGAACAAAAATCATGTTCAAGCACGTTTAAAGTTTGCACAACATTTAGGCAAGCCTGTGAAATACTAGGAGAATATAGTCTGGTCAGATGAGACTAAAATTGAACTCTCAGGATGCTACAATACACACCATGTTTGGAGGCAAAAAAGCAATTCATTCCACCTCAAAAACACCATACCAACAGTGAAGTTTGGAGGTAGGAACATCATGGTGTGGGGCTGTTTTTCAGCATACGGCACTGGCAAACTTCATGTGATAGAAGGAAGGATGTATGGACAAATGTACCAAGACATTCTTGATAAAAATGAAGATGAAACGAGGGTGGACATTTCAGCAAGACAATGATCCCAAACACACAGCCAAGGAAGCTCTCAATTGGTGTCAGATAAAGAAAAAACTGCTATAATGGCCGAGCCAATCACCTGAGCTGTATCCAATAGAAAATGTATGGAAGGAACTAAAGCTCAGAGTTCATATAAGGAGCCCATGAGACTTTCAGGATGTGAAGAGTGTTTGTGTGGAAGAATGGGCCAAAATCACGCCTGAGCAATGCATGCGACTAGTTTTTCCATACAGGAGGTGTTTTGAAGCGGTCATCACCAACAAAGGCTTTTGTACAAAGTATTAAATACATTTCAGGAAGCGTGTTCAATACTTTTTCCCTGTGTCATTTCTCATTATTACACATAATTTAATGTATGGATATGTATGGTTTTATTTTTTTGCCTGTGTGGATTGGATGGGTTGTTACCAACATTTGGTGAGAATTTCATGTCAATAGCACCTTTAGAAATATATTTACTTAGAAATTTGGTGACGTGTTCAGTAATTATTTCACCTGCTGTGTATCAAAAATTGATGTTAGATTATAATTGAAAGTCTACCTTTAGCTCTTAGCCAGCATTTATTTCAGTTTGGTGCATCTTTGGTTAAGTTCACATGCAATGTTTTTCTGCTGCATTTGTTTTATGTAAATTAAAAGTTGTTTTTTTACAGTACCATCAAAAGCAATGAGATTTCAGATATTTCATGCACACGCTTGTTTTTTTTTCCCCTTACTGAATTTGATAATTGCAGTATTTTTGAAATCTGCAACATGTCAATTCTTTCAGCATTTTATCTCCTATAGAAATCAATGAGAAAATGAAAAAAAAAGCAATGGTGTTTTTGGTGAATAAAACTAATTTTATTAAACATGTACGGCAGACAGCGCACACATGTAATCCCTACCAAAAACACTGCAAAAAATGCATGAAAAACTGGGATTTGGAACACAGCGTTTTTACTGTCAAGAGAGCAGGTTTTGGCTGCAGAAAAAAAAAATGCAGCAAAAATGCTGTGTGTGAACATATCCCTTCTCCAGCAGGCTTGTCCTTAAAAGTAAGGGCCAAAATATATACAAAATAAACAGGAGGGAAGGCGCAGTGAGCGGCCATCAAGGTTTCTGTTGCTTTTAGAGAACAACAAGAAAAGTTATATAATATGGATCCCTTAGCAAACGAACAAGAAAAAAACCCTGAAAACCGTATCTTTAATGATATAATTCTAAAAAGGTGCTATAGAACCTGGATGTAAACAAACTAGCAAACACTATATACATATAGGTCGTATAGCGGGATAGGAAATTTGGGACAAGTTAGCCCTAGGCTGTTCCCTACCTACCCATGGAGGTTGGCATCCTAAATTCACAATATGGCATCCCAGCTCAACAATGACTATCCCTCTTTGACCCTACCCAGTAACCCTAGAAGTAATATATAAAGTGACATTACAATACAAATTTCAATCCTACATAAAGGGCATAAGTCCCTGATGGTGAACAGTAAATACAATGATGAATGACATTAAAATCCAATTTTCATCCCTACAATAGGGGCATATGTCCCCAATGGTGGACAGCAGTCACAGTAATAGACAATATGAAAAAACTCAAATGGAGCCGGTATGGCCTGAATAAAGAAGTACTTGGCTTGAGGAGCTGCTACGTGATGGACATCATTCCAGCAGGGTCCTCAAATTTCAAAGGCGTCCCCCCCCTCTTCTAGTAATGCAGGGGGTCATCAGGGTAATCCCACATTTAGGACTAGTTAGCCATGTAGGGAGCAGCCGATTGCTAACTAGTCCCCAAATTTCCTATCCCGCTATACGACCCTATGTGTATATAGTGTTTGTTAGTTTGGTTACATCCAGGTGCTATAGTACCTTTTTAGAATTATGATTAAAGATAAGGTTTTTAGGGTTTTTTCTTTTGTAGTTTGCTTTGCTTTTACCACTATATAATCCTTGCATGCTGCACTCTTCTCACCGTCAAGAACGACATAACCTCTATTGGAGACTCCTGAAAAAGCCCCCACTATGACACAGACATGAGAAAATAGTTGAATGCCCTAGCAGTTAATTATTATTGCTTTCTCATTATTTTTTTTCTGAATTTGCAGCATTGTGGGTCTTTATATGTCCGTCGTCCTGGTTATTGGCAAATTCATCCGAGAATTCTTCAACGGCATCTCGCGATCCATCATGTTTGAGGAGTTACCCAATGTGGACCGGATTCTGAAGCTCTGCACAGACATTTTTCTAGTCCGAGAAACCGGAGACTTAGACTTGGAGGAGCAATTGTTTGCCAAGTTAATCTTCCTGTATCGCTCTCCTGAAACTATGATCAAATGGACAAGAGAACGGCATGACGAGTGAGCTAACCGAACCACAGGGCAGAAAAACATTTCAGGCGGAGACATGTATCTGAATGTGTCTATGGAGGAGGCTGATGTTATACTGACGATGCTGCTGTTATCTTTACTTTGTATGAGACTATGAATAAACCATACTAGTTTATAAAAGATAAGAAAGGTGTTCAGTGACGACCCAAAGGTGCCATCAGGTCGCCAACACACAGGACTCAACCGATGCTGCCAAGTAAAATCGTCAATCCAGTGAAAGGCAATATAAAAGGCTACTAAGCCAGGATTAAGCGCAAACCAAGCACTGACAACAAAAGCCAAGACACGTATGGAGTGAGTTTTAATAAAAACAGCAAAGTTGTGTAGAAAGACAGACACTAAAACATCCCCTGGTGGAGAAGGTGGCCAAAAATACATGGAGAGCGGAAAGTAAGCAGAGCTATCTAGAAAGGTGATAACCGCCTGAGACTTCCAAGCCTCGTGTACTCAACAGTGCTGAAAAACATCAGGACACCAACTCCTGCAGGCACCATCCACATACCGTGCCGTGAAAAAGTATTCATATCCCGTGAATTTTTTCACTTTACACCCACAAACTTTAATGTATTTTATTGGAATTTTATGTGATATACTAACACAAAATAGCAAGTATTTGTGAAGTGCAAAGGAAATATGTGGTTTTCTAAATGGTTTAAAAATATAAATCTGATATTTGTGACATGCAGTCCCCGCAAGTCAATACTTTGTAGGACCACCTTTCACTGAAACTCTGTTGGGGTATGTCTCTACCAGCTCTGCACATCTAGAGGATGACAGTTTTGCCCTTTCTTCTTTGCAAACTAGCTCTAGCTCCATGAGATTAGATGGAGGCGTCTGTGAACAGCAATTTTCAAGTCTCGTCTTGTCACTCTTCACAAGGAGAAATGTTACCCCTTAGACCTCAGTCCAGACCTTCTCACCTAGCCACCGTGTTTGCAAATTGAGATTCTGATTTGGCTATTATCCTAAGTCATATTGCAAGACTCGTTAAAGGGTAGATTGTGACTTGTAGGATTGCTGCTACCAATAGGTGACACTATAGAGTTCAAGTTCTATCAAGTCTTGCCACAAATTCTCAATGGGATTTAGGTCTGGATTTTGACTAGGACATTCACACACATGAATATGCCTTGATGTAAACCATTCTATTGTAGCTCTGGTAGTATGTTTAGGGTCGTTGTTCTGATGGAAGGTGAACCTATGCCCAATCTCAAGTCTTTTGCAACCTCTAACAGGTTTTCTTCCAGGATTGCCCTGTATTTAGCCCAATCCATCTTCCCTGTCCTTGCTGAAGAAAAGCATCCCAACAGCATGATGCTGCCACCATGCCTGACAGTGGGGATGGTGTTTTCAGTATGATGTGCCGTGTTAGTTTTCCATCACACACAGAATTTTGCCTATAAAGTTTTTACTTTGGTCTCATTTTACCAGAACACCTTCTTCCACATGCTAGCTGTGTCCCCTATATGGCTTTTTGCAAACGGATCTTCTGATGGCTTATTTCATAAATGGCTTTCCTCTTGCCACTCTTCCATTAAGGCAAGATTTGTAGAATATACAACTAAGGCCAAGTTCAGTATTTTATGTCAGTATTTGAAAGTCCAAATCAAGAGTGGAACAGTTAGAGGAACAGTATAGTAGAAACAAGTCACCACTTCTGCATTTTTCACCCACTTTTATCTTACAAATACTGATGTACTGAACGTGCTTGTCTAATTTGTGCTCTCCTTGCTTGGGATATCAGTTTAGGTGGGATCCCTGCTTTACTCTTCTCCACAACTTTAGGCCTGACCTGTCTGTTGTGTTCCTTGGTTTTCATGATGCTGTTTGATCCATAATGTTCTCAAACAAACCACTGAGGCCTTCACAGAACAGCTGTAGTTATACTGAGAATAAATTATACACAGGTGGACTTTAGGTGGTATCAACACATTGACAAAGAGCCTGTTGTAACATCTCTTAAATGTTGTGCTCTTGTCACAGTAATTGTTTTGTAAAGTTGCTTGACAAAGGAGACTCTTCGAATATTTTGGCTCGTTGGGCATAAAAGTATTTACATTGATTCTTCTGGCTAACACGGTAACACAATAGCATTAATCTTTATAGTACATCACACAACTGAACTAAATTTACTACTTATGTGACTTCTGGAGGCCATTGGTCAGATTTATATTAAAATATTTAGAAAACCATGTATCATTTCCTTTACACTTCACAAATTTTTGTTACTTTGTGCTGGTATATCGCATAAAATCCCAATAAAATACATATAAGTTAGTGGGTGTAACGTGAAAAATGTAGAAAAGTTCACAGGGTATGAATACTTTTCAACACTGTATACCATTAATAGGTGCCAGGTATAGAAATAGTCAGATCAGAGACAGGAAACCCTTGTGCCTGGATCAGACCGGCGCAATCATGTAGTGGTCACACAAGACGTCTCCTTTTGGTGTCCCTCTCGGGAGTCTCGATGACTTCATCCTCTCCCAGAGGAGAAACCATGTTTAGTAAAGGGTCCTCTGAAGCACGGCCAAACAGAGACAGGAGTAATGCGACGCCAAAGCCGGTGGCTCTCTCGCCCTGCGGACAGATCAGAATATGTGTGTGAATATGGAGAATGATGAAGATCTTGGTTAGATACAGCTTTACCTGCTTCACCTTATTGTACTGAGGCAATGAAATAATTAGTGTATATAATAAAACATATATGTGCTAATATGTCTCAGAAATACAGAATGCCAGCGCAATGGTTTATTCCAGGAGTGCACAATCTGCTGCCCAGGGGCCAGCTGCGGCCTGTGATACCTCCAACCATCTGGGCTCAGACACTCTTCTCCGGCGTGAGGAGTAGGAGTTGCGCTTAGCACCAGAGCAGGGCCGGGTATAAGGGTGCACTGTGTTTCAATCTCTGGGGTGCACATATAGTGGTGAAATATGGATGCCCCCCTCAATATTGAAATCTGGGATTTATTCAATCAGACAATATTGTTCTTGGAGAAAAGGAGGTTGTGCGCCCCCGATTCTGGCTAAGAAAAGGACATTTAACGTGCACAAAAAGAACAGGCTAATGAAAAATCTGCATTGACATACAGCAATTAAATGTATATATTTATTGTGAGAATTGTTGCATATTTCACCCACTAGAAGAGGTTTTCAACTCAAAATTGATTTTTGCCCATGACAGACCAGTGTACTCTTATGGATAGCCATCAGATGTCCCATTCCGCTGAATTCCTGACATTTCTCCGCACTCCACTCCAAGTATAATGGAAGGGGCTGGTTTCATTATTACCTTTTTGTCACTCCTACAACCAAACCTCTGTAGGTGATCAAATTGTCCGGTACGAGGCAATAATCCACTAAAAATCATTGTTTGAAAACCCTTTTAAAGTGGAGCAAGTACCCAGAGCAGTGCTCATTAGTGAGGGGGAAACTGAGGCTCCACATTCCCTTTTTACCAGTTTTAATGAAATGCAAGATCTGCAACTTATAAAGAAGGCTGCAGAAATTAGAATCCATCATGTAGATTTTACATCAATTCTTCAACATGCAACTGTCCATCGAAGGCTGGTAAATACTCACCGCATGAACAGGGGATGCTATATCAACATGCACCCAAACTCCCGGCCAGTCAAAACCAAGGTGAGATGCAATAAAGAGGCCAGCACATGAGCTCTGCGCGTTCTCCCGGTCCTAAAAGATGACAGAAAAATACCAGCGTCAGCCCCTTATACTGCAGATTTAAGATGCCCTAATGATAAGAAACCAGTGATAAAGGAGTGCAAGTAACACCCCATCATTCCCCTCCACTCACCGCCACAGAGTTCTTCATATCAGCCACAGCAGAAGAAAACTCATTAAAGTGCAGCTCTGGACAGTAAACCAGTGGGTGAACCAGGTCTCCACACTTGCGGCCAGCCTTCACACAGGCCATCTCCCATTCCTCACTATTGGTTAGTATTGCAGCGTGATATTTGCCAGTGGCAATGCCCTGAAAAAAAAACAAAACAAAGTCCATCCCTAGTATTAAAAAGGCAGCTTTACTGCAAACACAACCAGAAGAAAAATATGCACACCCACCCGTCTCACCTGAGCACCAGTCAAGGTTGCCATATCCAGAATGATATCTGCATTTAGGTCCTTGCAGGCATAGGACACCCCATCAGCCAGCACTAGCCTCCCCTCTGCATCAGTATTGTTAATTTCAACCGTTCTAGGAAGAGTTCAAAAAGGAAAATAAATCAAAATGTCAAAATAGGGTCCTTCTTATGGGAGATTTTAACTATCCAGACATTCAATGAGACATGGAATCTTCTGGTTGTGCTAAAAGCTGCAAGTTCTTATCTACAGTTCAGGACAATTACCTCTCTCAGCTGGTAGATGAACCAACCAGGTAATCTGCTGGATCTGGTTCTGTCAAATAGACCAGATACAATTTCAGATCTACAGGTCCGGGAGCATTTGGGAAACCGCGACCATAATATGGTAAGTTTCAATGTAATATTCAATATAACATTTCAAAGGGGAAATGCAAAAACCTGGAACTTTAGGAAAGCTGATTTCAAAAATTAGGGGAAGAGCTTAATCGTGTAGACTGGGACCATGTCATGGTAACTGGGAATACCGAACGTAAATGCGGCATGTTTAAGGAAATACTATTAGAATCCTGTAGAAAACTTATACCCTCTGGTAATAAAATGTCCCGGAATAAAAAGAAACCATTGTGGATAAATAAGACAGTACAAAAGTATAAGATGACAAAAACAAAGGGCATTCAAAATCTTGAAGGCTGAGAATAACAGAAATAGCATTTCAGGAGTATAAAAGCCTAAATAAGAATTGTAAAAAAGAAATCAAGCTAGATTTTTCAACAAGGCAAAAATCTAATTTCACCACAAAAAGAAGTACGCCTGCGTCTGAGAAAATTAAACATTGACAAATCCCCCGGCCCAGATGGTATTCATCCACGGATACTAAAGGATCTCATATTCTTAAACTCTCTGGTAACAGGGGTAGTGCCACAGGATTGGAGGATGGCCGATGTGGTCCCGATATTTAAGAAAGGTAAGAAGGTGGATGCAGGTAACTACCGTCCAGTAAGTCTGACATCAGTAGTGTGCAAAGTTTCTAAGGGCATTATAAGAGATGACCTGCAGAGTTATATCACAGAGAATAATATAATAAATGATAATCAGCATGGATTCATGAAGAATAGGTTGTGTGTAACTAACATGCTGGGGTTCTATGAGGAGGTAAGTGCAAATCTGGATGTTGGTAATGCGGCTGATATGATTTATCTGGACTTTGCAAAGGTATTTGATACTGTGCCTCATGGCAGCCTTATACTGAGGCTACAGAAGGGGAAACTATGTGGGTAAGGAATTGGCTAAGACAGGAAACAAAGTCGTCATAAACGGTACGTTCTCTAAATGGGATATAGTCAGCAGTAGGGACCACAGGGGAATTGGATGTTTCGCCCCCAGAAGTTCGCCCCCGCACATTTCGTCCCCAGCATTTGGCCCCCAGGATGTTTTGCCCCCGCACATATCGCCCCCAGTTCGCCCCCGGATGTTTCGCCCCACGAAACGTGCGGGGGCGAATCTTCATGGGGGCGAAATGTACCTGGGGGAAAACTGCTGGGGGCGAAACTTCCTATAACCCCACAGGGATCTGTGCTAGGACCGATTCTGTTTAACCTCTTTATTAATGACCTTGGGGATGGGATTGAGAGTAAAGTGTCAGTGTCTTTGCAGACAACTCCAAACTATGAAGGATACAAAAATCTGACCTTGACATTACAATGCAAAATGATCTGGATAAAATGACTGAATGGGCAAACACTTGGTAAATGTGATTTAATGCAGATAAATGTAGAGTAATGCACCTAGGACGGAGTAATCCTATTGCTGCATACACATTAAATGGGAGTATACTCGGTACAACAGAACAGAAGGACTTGAGTATTCTGGTTACTAGTAAGCTGAGCAGCAGTACTCAATGTCATGCTGCAGCCGCAAAAGGAAACAAGATGTTAGGATGTATAAAAAGAGAAATAAAATCCCACGATCCCAACGTACTGTTGCCCCTTTATAAATCACTGGTGAGGCCATATCTGGAATATGGGATCCAGTTTTGGGCTCCACATTTTAAAAAGGATATTCAGATGTTAGAGTCAATTCAAAGGCAGAAACTAGATTATTACAAGGGATGGAAGGCCTCTAATATGATGAGAGGTTGAAAAAGTTGAGCTTGTTTAGCTTAGAAAAACAACGCCTCAGAAGGGATCTCATTTACATGTATAAATATATGTGTGGTCAGTACAAAGGACTAGCACATGACTTATTCCTTCCAAAGACCATACTAAGGACCAGGGACCACGCATGACGGGTGGAAGAAAGGCGATTCTGACAGCTAAACAGGAAAGTGTTCTTTATAGTCAGAGCAGTCGGACCGTGGAAGGCCCTACCATAAGAGGTAGTGATGGCAGACACTATAACAACTTTTGATAAAAAAGCTGGACGATTCCCTCGATACACATAACATTGTGGGTTATAGATAATTTAGTGACAAAACTGTACAATTGGTGGAGGAAACTTGATGGACCTAGATCTTGTTTCAATCTATGTAACTATGACATAATTTATCTGAGAATATTCTGCCACTCATAATGCCCATAGTTCATACTTGTCTAGAGAAATAGAGGCTGATTGCTGGGGGTTCCTGAAGCCAGGGGGTCAGGTCATGAGACAAATTGTACCAACTGGATATGATCAGGACAGGTTTTCAGCCTCTGAATATAAAAGATGTCCATCTCCATTCACTGACAGCTTACATAGATCTTACAGAGAGCTTTAAAAGAGATTAGCTGAACGACAGGCAATGAATACGGCAACTTTGTGCGAGTACTGTGATGGACACAAGATTTCAGGTTATAGAAATACAACAGTGTATTATTTCCACAAAGTCAAAAGTAAAGTAGAAACAAGTAGGTATCCTCACTTCCCAGAGTACAGCAAGTGGATGTCATCCGGTCGAGTTGCATTTGGTCCAACAGAGTTCTCAGCCAGGCAGAACAGGGCATGGAGGTTGTCCTTAAAACCCTGAAATAAAAGAAGAAGGATCTAGAGGAAAGTTTAATCCTGACTGCCACCCTCCTTTCACACCCATGACCTGAAGTGCTGGTACCATGTATAGGTATATGCCAACACTGTGGATTACACAGATGGAATCTGTCTCTTCTGCTAGTCACACCTATAGTGGTTCTCGTTCCCTTTAACTCCTTAATGTACCATTACGTCATGGACCGTGTCAGGGATTCAAGCAGAGCCCGCACCACAAAGAGCAGATGCCAGCTAGAAAATATCCAACATCTGCCTCTTTAACATCAGCAATCCTTGTGCCTGACAATCCCTGCAGGTAACCTCTTAAGTGCTGCCGTCAATCATTGACAGTGACATTAAGGCTATGTGCCCACGTTGCATTTATGAAGCAGAAAATTTCTGCTTCATTTCTGCAAGTCCTCTCCCGGAAAAACGCATGCGGAATTCCGCACGCGTTTATCGCGCATTTATCACGCGTTTTCCACATGCGGAATTGCCTTGCGTTTTTTATGCATTGGTCAAAGGCAATTCTGCTTGCGGAAACGCAAAATTAAATGACATGCTGCGGATTTTTGAACGCAGCATAAACGCTGTGCATAGAACTTGCGGAATCACATTGGGGACCATGGGGTGCGGGTTACCAAGCGTTTCCGCTGCGGAAATTCCGCATCAAAAACGCTTGAAAAACGCTACGAGGGCACACAGCCTTAAGCATTTAATCCAGCCTGGATGGTAGTTCACTCGCCCATTGGTCACCCTGCATTGTGATAGCAGGGAGCCAACAGGTTGCTATGACAGACTGGGGCCGGCTGAACACCACCATGCCTGTGTCATGTGATCTCTTCTGTGACATCCAGCCTGTACCTAGGAGTCACAGATGAATGATTTTCACTATATACAGCAATACTGCAGTATTGCTGTATATAGTACACGTTCAAGGGGACTAACAAAGTAAAATAAATAAATATATATTTATATTCGAATTATCCCTTTTCCCCAATTAACAATTAAGAAAATGTAGCAAAAATAAATACATACAGTGGCGACCAAAAATTTTGCATTTTTTTTTTTTAAAGTGTGATTACTTTTGTCTGGTTGCTGCCATTTCCCTGGTGATGAGTTGAAAGTGCATGAAGTTGTCATCATGCAAGACCTTAATTTTAACCAAAATGCTTTTGAATATAGGTATAGTCATTTAATTAAAAAAATCTGACTGCCATAAGTTTTTCATGTACTATTTATTGATCACAACATAGAGAGTAATTCATTGTTTAAAATGCCATAACTTAGTATTTTGTAGCATAATCTCTTGCTTTAATTACTGCACCGCACTGACGGGGCATTCAAGCCACTAGGGTATTCAAGACATCTAGAGGGATCTTGCTACATTTGCAAATCTGCAAACAATTCATCTTTATTGCTATGGGTACGGGCCCCAACTCGTCCCCCTAACTCAGTGTTTCCCAAACCCCATCCTCACGGCCCCCCACAGGTCATGTTTTCAGGATCTCCTTAGTATTGCACAGGTGATTGAAGCATCATCAAGGCATCAGGAATTCTCTCACCTGTGCAATACTAAGGAGATCCTGAAAATATGACTTGTGGGGGGCCGTGAGGATGGGGTTTGGGAAACACTGATCTAACTCATCCCAAAAGGTGCTCTATAAGGTTTACATCAAAATGATTGGCTTGGCCATTGCAACAGGCGAACATTTTGCTTTGCTAACAAATTTTTGACTAAATTGGATATGTGCTTAGGATCATTGTCTTGTTGGAATTTCCATCCCCTGCCTACTTTGGTTTTACCACGTGCTTAGTGTCATTGTCTTGTTGGAAAGTGAACCTTTGGCCAAGTCTGAGGTCCAGAGCACTCTGGAAGAGGTTTTCATCCAGGATATCTCTGTACTTAGCCGCATTCATGTTTCCTTCAATTGCAACCAGTCGTCCTGTCCCTGCAGCTGAAAAACACCCCCATAGCATGATGCTGCCACCACGTTTCACTGTTGGGATTGTATTGGGTGATGAGCAGTGCCTGGTTTTGTCCATAACGCTTAGAATAATCACCAAAAAGTTCCATCTTCATCTCATCAGACCACAGAATCTTATTTCTCATAGTCTGGGAGTCTTTCATGTGTTTTTGAGCAAACTCTATGTGGGCTTTCATATGTCTTGCACTGAGGAGAGGCTTCCATTGCGCCACTCTACCATAAAGGCCAAACTGGTGGAGGGCTGCAGTGATAGTTGACTTTGTGGAACTTTCTCCCATCTCCCTACTGCATCTCTGGAGCTCAGCCACAGTGATCTTGGGGTTCTCCTTTATCTCTCTCACCAAGGCTCTTCTCCCACGATTGCTCAGTTTGGATGGACGGCCAGGTCTAGGAAGACTTCTGGTGGTCCCAAACTTCTTCCATTTAAGGATTATGGAGGCCACTGTGCTCTTAGGAACCTTGAGTACTACAGAAATTATTTTGTAACCTTGGCCAGATCTGTGCCTTGCCACAATTCTGTCTCTGAGCTCCTTGGGCAGTTCCTTTTGAGCTCATGATTCTCATTTGGTCTGACATGCACTGTGAGGTCTTATATAGACAGGTGTGTGCCTTTCCAAATCAAGTCCTATCAGCTTAATTAAACACAGCTGGACTGCAATGAAGGAGTAGAACCATCTCAAGAAGGATCACATGGAAATGGACAGCATGTGACTTAAATATGAGTGTCTGAACAAAGGGTCTGAATACTTATGACCATGTGATATTTCAGTTTTTCTTTTTTAATAAATTTGCAAAAATTTCTACATTTCTGTTTTTTTTTCAGTCAAGATGGGGTGCAGAGTGTACTTTAATGAGAAAAAAAATGAACTTTTTAGAATTTACCAAATGGCTGCAATGAAACAAAGATGGAAAAATTTAAAGGGGTCTGAATACTTTCCGTACCCACTGTGTATAATAAAATGTAGAAGTTTGAATATTTTTTTTTACTATTTTAAATCGGCTTAAAAAAAATGAGAAGTTTGAAATAACAAACATGTATAGGGTTTTGTTTGCTATCGTCATAATCACACTTACCTGGAGAATAAAGTTTCCAAATCATTTTTACTGTAAATGAATTCGGAAAAAGTGAAAAAAAAATTGACAGATTTGCAGGTTTTTTTCCCTTACTGTTTCATCACACCTGGAACTTTTTTTGCCATTTTCCCTATATTTGTAATATGAGTGATGTCATTCACAACTACATCTTGTCCTGCAAAAAACAAGCTCTCATATGTCTGTCAATGTAAAAAAATAAATAAATAAAAAGCTATGGCCATTTAAAAAAGGGAAAAAAAGCAAAACACAAAAATGAAAATCGCCTGAGGAGGGATGGGGTTAAGCTGAAATTATTGCTTTATTGAAGGGCATAGAGTTGTATACCCTCTTATCTTGCATCTAAAAGCAAAAATTGCACCAAGCCAACGTGTTGTGCGCTATGATCGGTTCTACCAACCTGTTTTACTGCCGCTTTAAACGCTCCAAGGACCGCGGCTGCGCCTCCACAATCTCTCTTCATTCCCGGCATTGTGGTCTGGTAATAAGAGAGAAATCCATCAGAGAAGGTGCTGCCTCCCTCGCTGTGATATGCGAGCGGGCAGCTGTCCCCTACAGTCCTTACCAGAGTACATTCAGCAGGGGATGGTCACTAGTGATTGATTTACATTGTACCAGCCAGAAACAAAGTAACAGTAAGACTGGGTAATAAATATCAGAATCAAGGGACTGGGCACAAAGACCTCATATTGGGTGGACACAAGGACTTTGACCACGCAGTCCCTCGAATATACAAAGATGTGAAATCTGCAGCACTCCGGATCACCAACATTAAGTAACATTCAGCTTATGGGATCGAGGTCTTTGAATTACACTTTTTTTTACCCTCATGAGATTTTTCAATCATTGCTAAATCACTAGGACATGATGTCTCTCTCTGAGTGTTTGCTCTCAAGGCTTCCAATGATCATGAAAATGGAGGGAAACATGTTCTCAGTTTGCCAACAGCATGAAGCACTGACAAAGGGGGGAAATGTCTCAAAGCTAGTACAATAGACAAGCAATGACGCTTCCCATAATACATTCAGTGCCCTAATTTTTTTTTATTTTTTACTATGAGTAGCCTATTTTCCACCCCCTCCCATATGAGACTTCTGGAGCACTTCGGAAGACATATATGGAGTCCTACCTTTCCTTTAATACTGAGTCCTCCGGTATCATACACAATGCCTTTACCAACCCAGGCAATGGTTTGAGTGGCACCTTCTGGGGTATGGCTCAGGATGACCATGGCAGGAGGGTGTTCGGCCGCTTTGCCAACACCATATATTCCTACAAGACACAAGATACTTATTAAAGCATATTCCACCAAATGGAAGAAAAGCCAGAGAGGTGGCAGCACAAAAAGTGAGATTAGTACAAGCTGTATAAAGATGTGTATATGATGGCGCTCGCACTCCTTCCCTGAGTCTTATACCAGGCTTCAGTCCAATCTCACCTCCAAATCCTCTCTCCTTTAGCTCCGTATCTCGAATAATCACTGGCGTGATGCCAAGCTCCTTCCCAACGGCTGAAATTTCCTGCAAGATTAGCAGTGAGATTTAGATCACACGTGGGGTGAACAAACGTAAAGTACACCGCCCAGCCCCCGCGGCGATGTAATAACAGTCCTTACTGGAGGGTGCAAAGTTGGATGCCCTTTATGTGGCCCGATATAAATTATGCCAACTCAACGCTAGTATCTTCCAGAATCAGAATGGTAGATGGCAATTACCAGTACTTACCTCAATGAAGTGGTCTGTGTTCATCTCATTACAGGGGGTGTCCACAATACGTGCCGCCAGTCTTACCCCCTCGGTTGCACTTTCCAGGCACTAGTAAGAGAGGATGACTAGTATGAGTGACCATAAACCATAGGAAGGAAGAAGAATCCAGATAAGGGGGTCACGTTACCTTTAGGGTGGTAACTTCCATTGGTCCATTGTTCTGCCCAACGATTAGAAACTCAATGGCAACGCTCTTTTTATCGGCTCGGCGGGACGCACTGGAGCGACGGGTGAACAGTGGGAAAGCTCGAGCAATGGCACAAGCGCTGGCGAAAACCTCTGATCGCTCACACACCATCTGCGGGAGGTCATTATGCCATTATACACTGCCTATACATACATCCGCAGATAATATGACAAAGTCAGGATTGGGTACAGCACAAATTAGCATTTTAATGATATGGACCTGGTTGATGTCCCCATGGCTTCTCCTTGGGTTATGGAAAGGAAAGTACCCGAGCAGTGGTCTGTAACCATCAAAACTAACTCCCACCAACCCAAGACATCTCTATACTACCATCATTTATTACAAGCCAGCACACTGGTCTACATGGCTGATGAGCCGGCCCGTGGCACCACTTACCAGGATACATCTTGCTGTTCCCGATGGAAGGCAGTTTCGGATTAGACGTGTGATGAAGTGTGCAGCAGAAGGGCTGTTATGGCGGCTGACTCGGGAAGGCAGGGCGGCAACTGTGGCTAGGTTCAGGTACAGAGGACAGTTGTCGGTGGGGTTGGGACTTAAGGTGCCCAGAGCGTTCTTCCATATCTTGAATGAGGAAGCAAAAACACAAATGACTTCATGTAGGGGGTAAAGCAAGAAACCAGATCTAGAAAGAGGGGAAAATCAGGTCGTACACCAGGGACTCTTCCCGTTCTCACTCCTACCTGGCACTTGGGACTGGAGCAGACCTTGCGGTTGGCATGATGTCTGTGGAAAACCCAGTCACGTCGAGAAACTGTCAAAGTACGGTTGGGATGGAATTCAAGGGAACAGTGCCATGATTTATTCCGCCTGCAGTAGTGCTGCCGCATTCCCCTACAGATTACACTTCATTCTGGGTGGTATCAGCTACAAGACGCCCTGTGATTATTGTGTTTTTAGATCCAACATGAACAGATCTTTCCCTATGTAAAGCTACCATCCTCCTACATGGCAATAGTTACAACAATCTGGCTACAAGCAGCCACCACTAGAGGGTGCTCACTGCATACTGTGTTATTACCGAGATCCATGTATGCAGCAAGCATGGAGCTCCCTCTAGTGGTGACTGCATCTAGTGAAAATGTAATTTCTTTTTATGTCTATGCAGGGGTTTTGAACCTCTGTTTCTAAAAAAATGTAGCGCTAAAATGCTCTAATAATATATGAAGGGAGCAAAACCATGACACCTACTTATCTCATTACTGCTCCATGATCTACTATTACAGAATGGATCAGTCCGAGGAGCTCAGTCCACTCCACAAAAGGAGTACAGCTGTTTAACCGTTTAAATGCCACTGGCAATCTCTGATAGTGCATATGAGAAGCCATATCCACCCTCCCAGCCTCCTTGAAACACAATCAAGGGGTGCCAATGGGTTGCATAAAACTGTGGCCCCTCTCGCCACTAAAGCATAGAAAAAAAAAATCCATAAGATATATGCTGTGAAAAATTAAAAAAAAAAAAAAAAGATATATTGAAATGCCACAATTGTTTTTTTTGTTGTTTGGATACTTCAGCTACAACTTCATACCAAGAAGAATCATTTCAGATCTTTTTCCACCTTTAATGTCACCCATAATCTCTACAAATCCAGTGAGAAACACTGAAATCAAATGGATTTTTTTCACCATTTCAGAGCACTCTTCCCCGTTTTTCAGCACATCATATGATAAATTGAATGATGCCGTTCACAATTACAACTCATCTCATAAAAATCACAAGCCTCATATATTGTTGACAGAAAAATAGAAAAAAAGCTCTGGCTCTTGGAAGAAGAAACTTGGCTGCAATGGGAACGGATCAAGGTCCATCCTTTCTAGAAAAGTAATCTTGGCTCCTGCAAATAGACAGGGCGAGAGCCAAGCTTTGTAAATAAGACAGTCCTGTCCAAATCCAAGGACAGTTCAAGCCCTGTAAATAAGACAGTCCTATACAGGTGACTGCAGCACCTCTTAGTATCATATCCTGACAATAAGTCATACAATGCCCAGTACACGGGGGGCTCATACTATGCCCTGTGCACGGGGTGCAGAGGCCTTTGCAAACATTCTGTGCCCAGTACAGGGGGGCAGAGGCTTTTACAGATGTCCTGGGTCTAGAAAACAGAAGGAAAGGTCTCTGCAGCTGTCCTGTGCCCAGTATATACAGCGCCGGGATCTTTACAGGGGTGGAAGAGGTCTTTACAAACATATATGGGGGGGTGGGGGGTAGCCTTTAGGGTTGTCCTGTGCCCAGTATACGGGGTGGGGGCAATCTTTAGAGACACCCTGTGCCCAGTATATACGGGGGGGGGTTCTTTAGGGACACCCTGTGCCCAGTATATACGGGGGGGGGGGTTCTTTAGGGACATCCTGTGCCCAGTATATGCGGGGGGGGGGGGGGTTCTTTAGGGACATCCTGTGCCCAGTATATAAGGGGGGGGGGTTCTTTAGGGACACCCTGTGCCCAGTATATACGGGGGGGGGGGTTCTTTAGGGACATCCTGTGCCCAGTACATACGGGGGGGTTCTTTAGGGACACCCTGTGCCCAGTATATACGGGGGGGGGGGGGTTCTTTAGGGACATCCTGTGCCCAGTATATACGGGGGGGCTCTTTAGGGACATCCTGTGCCCAGTATATACGGGGGGGGGGGTTTCTTTAGGGACATCCTGTGCTCAGTATATACGGGGGGGTTCTTTAGGGACATCCTGTGCCCAGTTTACGGGGTGGGTCTTTAGGGACATCTTGTACCAAGTATAGAGGGAGAGGGGGGGTTACAGCCCTGCCCCTCCCCTCCCCTCCTATACTGGGCACAGAGGTCTTTACAGCAGTCTGTACTTTGCACTATCTCAGCGCAGTAATAAAACACATCTGTAATCCAGACCCTGAGCTGAGGGGTAAAGTCTCACGTTTACGCATTATCTCGGTCTCTGGCGGCTTGCAGCACAGGCCAACGTGCTGGGCTTTGTAGTTCTACACCAACAGTACCAGAGCCATATGGAGCCAGGAGGGTGCGGAGACGGGCAGGTGACGGGTGCTGCCGTCCATACAGTAGGGATGGAGAAACTGCTGCCACGTTGGTAACCTGCGGTTCTCCAGCTGCTGCTGAACTACAACTCCCAGCATGCCCTGCAGTGACACAGGTTGCACACCACGGCTGTGAATATGACGGTCAGTGTACAACACCTCCACAAGGCCTTGCTGAGACTTGTAGTGCAGCAGCGCCCCTTAGTGTAAACAAGAGCCCGGGGCGGTATGTATGCACAAAGGACAAGGACTGCAGACAACTTCCGGCCTGCGGGGTCTCTCACCTCCTCGGTGACGCGGGGCTGCAGCTTTCCCCTCACATCGCTCCACAGAACCCGAAGCAGGTTAGGCAGTTGTCCCAGGATCAGCACAGGCCTGGTCTGGGGGTCTGCATCCCCGGCACTTGATTTGAACTCCAGCCGAACATTGGCCATGTCTGAGCCGTGTGCTGGTCTCACAACGGATAGACACAAACCTCTCTGTCAACATTGGGCCTGGCCTTCCTCACAGCAGCCAATCATATCACTGACATACAATGGATCCGCCTTCGTCTTGTTGCTAAAAGTTACTCATTTGCTATTACTAAGGCCCGCCCCCTAATCGAGGACCAATGATAAGGCGGAGAGGTTGTGCGGTCCACGTTCCATTCTAATAACATGCCGGTTGAAACAAAGAACAATCATTTTAAGTTCCCACCATTGAATTTGTCTTTAACCCCTTAAGCCCCGCGGGTGGTTTGCACGTTAATGACCGGGCCAATTTTTACAATTCTGACCACTGTCACTTTATGAGGTAATTACTCTGGAACGCTTCAACGGATCCCCCTGATTCTGAGATTGTTTCTTCGTGACATATTGTACTTCATGATTGTGGAAAAATTTCTTCGATATGACTTGCGTTTATTTGTGAAAAAAACGGAAATTTGGCGAAAATTTTGAAAATTTTGCAATTTTCAAAATTTGAATTTTTAAGCCCTGAAATCAGAGAGATATGTCACACAAAAGAGTTAATAAATAACATTTCCCACATGTCTACTTTACATCAGCACAATTTTGGAACCAATATTTTTTTTTGTTAGGGAGCTATAAGGGTTAAAAGTTGACCAGCGATTTCTCATTTTTCCAACAAAATTTACAAAACCATTTTTTTTAGGGACCACATCACATTTGAAGTCACTTTGAGAGGTCTTTATGACAGAAAATACCAAAAGTGACACCATTCTAAAAACTGCACCCCTCAAGGTGCTCAAAACCACATTCAAGAACTTTATTAACCCTTCAGGTGCTTCACAGGAATTTTTGGAATGTGGAAGAAAAAAATGAACATTTAACTTTTTTCACAAAAATGTTACTTTAGACCCAATTTTTTTTATTTTCACAGGGGTAACAAGAAAAAATGGACCCCAAAATTTGTTGTGCAATTTCCCCTGGGCACGCAGATACCCAATATTTGGGGAAAAAACACTGTTTGGGCGCACGGCAGGGCTCAGAAGGGAAGGAGCGTCATTTGACTTTTTGATTGTAAAATTTGCTTGAATAATTAGCGGACGCCATGTTGTGTTTGGAGAGCCCCTGTGTGCCCAAACTTTGGAGCTCCCCCACAAGTGACCCCATTTTGGAAACTAGACCCCCCAAGGCACCTTTATAGATGCATAGTGAGCACTTGGAACCCCCAGGTGCTTCACAAATTGATTCGTAAAAATGAAAAAGTGAAAAAAAAACCACTTTTTCATTTTTACGAATCAATTTGTGAAGCACCTAGGGGTTCCAAGTGCTCACTATGCATCTAGATAGGTGCATTGGGGGGTCTAGTTTCCAAAATGGGGTCACTTGTGGGGGAGCTCCAATGTTTGGGCACACAGGGACTCTCTAAATGCAACATGGTATCCGCTAACAAATTGAATGGAAAATCGGCTCAAATTGTTAGCGGACACCACGTTGCGTTTGGAGAGCCCCTCTGTGCCCAAACTTTGGAGCTCCCCCACAAGTGACCCCATTTTGGAAACTAGACCCCCCAAGGCACCTTTCTAGATGCATAGTGAGCACTTGGAATCCCCAGGTGCTTCACAAATTGATTCCTAAAAATGAAAAAGTGAAAAAAAAAACACTTTTTCATTTTTATGAATCAATTTGTGAAGCACCTGGGGTTCCAAGTGCTCACTATGCATCTAGATAGGTGCCTTGGGGGGTCTAGTTTCCAAAATGGGGTCACTTGTGGGGGAGCTCCAATGTTTGGGCACAGAGGGGCTCTCCAAACGCAACGTGGTGTCCGCTAACAATTTGAGCCGATTTTCCATTCAATTTGTTAGCGGATATCATGTTGCATTTGGAGAGTCCCTGTGTGCCCAAACATTGGAGCTCCCCCACAAGTGACCCCATTTTGGAAACTAGACCCCCCAAGGCACCTATCTAGATGCATAGTGAGCACTTGGAACCCCAAGTGCTTCACAAATTGATTCATAAAAATTAAAAAATGTTTTTTTTTTCACTTTTTCATTTTTACGAATCAATTTGTGAAGCACCTGGGGGTTCCAAGTGCTCACTATGCATCTAGATAGGTGCCTTGGGGGGGTCTAGTTTCCAAAATGGGGTCAATTGTGGGGGAGCTCCAAAGTTTGGGCACACAGGGGCTTTCCAAACGCAACATGGCGTCCGCTAACAATTTGAGCCGATTTTCCATTCAATTTGTTAGCGGACACCATGTCGCGTTTGGAGAGCCCGTGATGTGCCTAAACAGTGGAGCTCCCCCACAAGTGTCCCCATTTTGGAAACTATACCCCTCAAGGATTTTATTAAGGTGTATAGTGAACATTTTGAACCCAGAGGTACGGCACAGAATTTGTTTACATTAGGTCATCATATTGAATAAGTTGTCATTATTCTTGAGCGCAAGTGCTCGCTACTTGAGTTTGCATCGGGTACTCAGGTATGCATCATGTACAGCGTGTGCTCGAGTGACATGCTCGAGTCCCTGCTCCGCATGTTTCACGGTTATTAGACACCCAAAAAAAAACATGCGGGGATCGCTAGTGCATGGCAGGCAATCCCCGTAAAGTTTTTTGGCCGCGAAGCATATGGGGCAGAGACTCGAGCATGTCACTCAAATACCCACGATACTCAATGCATACCAGAACACCCAATGCAAACTCAAGTAGCGAGCACTTGCTCTCAACACTAGTCGCCATATCGTCATCTTTTTTTCTTACTTTTGAAAAAAATCCCAACCCCAGCCCTAACCCTAGCACAACCCTAGCCCTAGCACAACCCTAGCCCTAGCACAACCGTAGCCCTAGCACAACCCTAGCCCTAGCACAACCCTAGCACAACCCTAGCCCCAGCACAACCCTAGCCCCAGCACAACCCTAGCCCCAGCACAGCCCTAGCCCCAGCACAGCCCTAGTCCAAAACCCAGCCCTAACCCTAGCCCAATCCTAACCCAAGAGTTTATTTTTGACGCTGTTCCTTGTGCGGTATAAGTGATTAGACGACTTTATTCTTCGGGTCGGTGTGATTACAGCAATGCCAGAATCATATGGGGTTTTTATGACTGACAGCTGTCACACACTAAAAGACGCATTTTTTGTAAAATCTAGTTTTTGCATCGCCATATTTTGAGAGCTATAATTTTTCCAGATTTTGGCAGACAGTCATGTGACGGCTCGTTTTTTGCGGGATGACTTGACGTTGTTATTGGTGCCATTTTCAGGCACGTGACATTTTTTGATCGCTTTCTATTCCGATTTTTGGGAGGCAGAATAAACAAAAACCAACAATTCAGGAATTTTTTTTTTTTTTTTTTTTAATTCTGTTCCGCGTGTGGTAAAATTGATGAGGTATCTTTATTCTTCGGGTCAGTACGTTTACAGCGGTACCACATTTGTATCATTTTTCTATGTTTTGGCGCTTATACACAATAAAAGCTATTTTATAGAAAAAAATATTTTTTAGCATCGCTTTATTCTGAGAGCTATAACTTTTTTATTTTTCGGCTGATGGAGCTGTATGGCAGCTTGTTTTTTGCGGGACGAGATGACGTTTTCAGCGGTATCATTTTTATTTATATGCGTCTTTTTGATCGCGTGTTATTCCACTTTTTGTTTGGCGGTATGGTGATAAAGCATTGTTTTTTGCTTCGTTTTTTTTTTTTTTTTTTACCGTGTTCACTGAAGGGGTTAACTAGTGGGACAGTTTTATAGGTCAGGTTGTTCCGGACGCGGTGATACCAAATATGTGTACTTTTATTGTTTTTTTTGTTTTTTTTATAATAATATTTATTGATGGGTACATTATATTTTTATTTTTGGTGGATTATTTTTTTTTATTTTTTTGCAAATTTTTTTTTTATTTTTTTTTCCACTTTCACACAGTTTATACACTTTATTACTTTGTCCCACTCTGGGACTTTCACTTTTTTTTCTCTGATCGCCTGCATGTCACAGGAATGCAGCACCATCCCTATGCCATGCAAGCTGTCAGAAATGCACAGTGTGAAGATTGCTTGGAGATGCACTGTGCATGTCCAAGCAATCTTCCTGATGTCTGGTGACCCGGATGTTGTCATGACGACATCGGGTCGTCATGGCAACACCCGGGAAGCCTTTGCAGACTGCGCTGGAAGCCGGAAGAGGAGGTGAGTATCGGCGATCACCTCCCCTTGCCCCCGCAATGCCGCGATCGACTTCGATCGCAGCATCGTGGGGGTTAATGTGCTGGGAGCGGTGCAGGACCGCACCCTGCACATAGTACCGGGTGTCAGCTGTGACAATCAGCTGACACCCGGCGGCGATCGCGCCCGCACAGCCTGTGTGCGCGCGCGATCGCCATGACGTACTAATACGGGTCTGGCTCTTAAGTCCCAGGGCACAGACGCGTATTAGTATGGCAAATGTTGTTAAGGGGTTAATAAATAAGAGAATTAAAAGCTGAAAAGATGGAAGTAGAGCAAATCTAGCCAGTGCAATCCCCAGGAGATAGGAGCTGGACTAGAAAGATGATGACTTCTGCAGTGCATTAGTGGTTAGTGTCCCAAGCCACACACAGAGCATAGCCCTAAGGATAAATCATATGCAGTATTGGACCAGTTACATGATATGATGGGGTTTTATCAACTCCATCTTCTTACACTTCACTGTATCCAATCAGTGAGGAACATGACAGTGTGGACAGGGTCTTATCTTAGCATCTGTATTATAGCTGCAAGACTTCTCCCTATTTATGGGGTTCAATGATTGGTGTGAAGCTGCTGAAATGAGACCACATCATGGCTGCCTTAAGGCTCGATCACTGCACAAAATTTGATGGAAGACAAACAGTTGAGGCCAAAAGTATTTGGAAAATAAAATCTCTGTAATTTTTCCAGTAGAAATGATTCCAAACAAAATCATCAAAACGTGATAGAAGCGTAGACTTTTAGCTATGAAGTGTTATTTCCATCTCGCTCATAGACATGGCCGTGCGAGGCTTGTTTTTTGTGGGACGAGCTGTAGTTTGGAATGACACCATTTATACAGTCATATGAAAAAGTTTGGGCACCCCTATTAATCTTAAGCTTAATGTTCTATAAAAATTGGTGTTTTTGCACCAGCTATTTCAGTTTGATATATGTAATAACTGTTGGATACAGTAATGTTTCTGCCTTGAAATGAGGTTTATTGTACTAACAGAAAATGTGCAATCTGCATTCAAACAAAATTTGACAGGTGCCTAAGTATGGGCACCTCACCAGAAAAGTGACATTAATAGTTAGTAGATCCTCCTTTTGCAAAAATAACAGCCTCTAGTCGCTTCCTGTAGCTTTTAATGAGTTCCTGGATCCTGGATGAAGGTATTTTTGACCATTCCTCTTTACAAAACAATTCCAGTTCAGGTAAGTTTGATGGTCGTCGAGCATGGACAGCCCTCTTCAAATGATCCCACAGATGTTCAATGATATTCAGGTCTGGGGACTGGGATGGCCATTCTAGAACATTGTAGTTGTTCCTCTGCATGAATGCCTGAGTAGATTTGGAGCGGTGTTTTGGATCATTGTCTTGCTGAAAGATCCATCCACTTTGTAACTTCATATTTATCACTGATTCTTGAACACTATTGTCAAGAATCTGCTGATACTGAGTGGAATCCATGCGTCCCTCAACTTTAACAAGATTCCCAGTGCCAGCATTGACCACACAGCCCCAAAGCATGATGGAACCTCCACCAAATTTTACTGTGGGTAGCAAGTGTTTTTCTTGGAATGCTGTGTTTTTTTGCCACCATGCATAACGCCTTTTTGTATGACCAAATAACTCAATCTTGATTTCATCAGTCCACAGGACCTTCTTCCAAAAAGAAATTGGCTTCTCCAAATGTGCTTTTGCATACCTCAGCCAACTCTGTTTGTGGCGTGCTTGCAGAAACGGCTTCTTTCGCATCACTCTCCCATACACCTTCTCCTTGTGCAAAGTGCCTTGTATAGTTGACCGATGCACAGTGACACCATCTGCAGCAAGTTGATGCTGCAGCTCTCTGGAGGTGGTCTGAGGATTGTCCTTGACTGATCTCACCATTCTTCTTCTCTGCCTTTCTGATGTTTTTCTTGGCCTGCCACTTCTGGCCTTAACAAGAACTGTCCCTGTGTTCTTCCATTTCCTTACTATGTTCCTCACAGTGGAAACTGACAGGTTAAATCTCTGAGACAGCTTTTTGTATGCTTCCCCTGAACAACTATGTTGAATAATCTTTGTTTTCAGATCATTTGACAGTTGTTTTGAGGAGCACATGATGCCACTCTTCAGAGGAGATTCAAACAGGAGAACAACTTGCAAGTGGCCACTTTAAGTAGCTTTTCTCATGATTGCATACACCTGGCTATGAAGTTCAAAGCTCAATGAGGTTACAAAACCAAAAAAAGTGCTTTAGTAAGTCAGTAAAAAGTAGGTAGGAGTATTTAAAACAAGAAAATGATAAGGGTGCCCATACTTATGCACCTTTCAAATTTTGTTTGAATGCAGATTGCACATTTTCTGTTAGTACAATAAACCTCATTTCAAGGCAGAAACATTACTGTGTCCAACAGTTATTACATATATCAAACTGAAATAGCTGTTGCAAAAACACCAATTTTTATAAAACATTAAGCTTAAGATTAATAGGGGTGCCCAAACTTTTTCATATGACTGTATTACTATTAGTGTTGAGCGAGTATGTTCTATTAACCCTTTCGCCGAGTATGCTCGGGCCGAGCTCCGAGTATTTACAGCTGCTCGGTGATATGGTTGAATCGCACCCGTGTGCATGATTTGCAACTGTTTGACAGTTTTATTACATGTGAGGAATGTGTAAGAAATTGACAGCTTTATTACATGTGAGGAATGTCTAACAGTCGCAAATCATGCACACGGGAGTGATTCAACCATATCACCGAGCAGCTGTAAATACTCGGAGCTCGGCCCGAGCATACTCGGACAGAACATACTCGCTCAACACTAATTACTATATAATGTAGTGAAAAACAGGAAAATTCCAAATTTGTAAAAAAAGTAAAAAAACACCCTGCAATTCCACCCTTTGGTTCTGTTTTCCTTCTACAGTGTTTAGTAGAAATGAGTGGGTGGCAGGAGTCTGTAGGTCATTACGACTACGTGATCACAAACATCTTTTTCTTATATGGTTTAGTGGTTTCCATTGCTTGTGTACTCGGAGCTGTGCGAGGATCGCTTTTTTGAGTGGCGAGCTGTACTTTTCATGGGTATCATATTGAGGTACATAAGATGTTTTTATCACTCTTTATTGCATTAAAGGGGGAAGATGCGAAAGGTAAAAAACAGCAATTCTGGTCTTTCAATTTACAAGTTAAAGAATTCCATAAACCCGACAGCCTCCAGTATTCATTCTGCTACTTCTATCCATAGACCCAGAATCGGTAACAAGCAATGACCCAGCGCCACTGGTGCCAGGCATGCCCCTGCCATAACACTGCCTCCATGTGTCACAGATGTCATTGTATCAATAAACTCAGAGGAACAAAGAGTGTTTGTAGTAACCAAAAATAAGGGAGAAGACCATGTGTTTATATGCAAATTACAAAATGTTTAATAACTAATAATACAAAGAAAAACACAGGATCCAAACCATGGTACATACAAAGTTACATAGGACGGACAAGGCACTTAGGGGAGATAAGACACAGATGGTGCGATTGTAGACCATCACAATCCATGGGTTAAACTACAATTGTGACACATTTCACAATACTTAGTTGTTATGGAAAAACCAGGGCTCTTCCCTGACACTATTGGTGTTGCCACACAATCTACTGGGTATGAATGCAATACTTTAATATTGATTGTCTGTTCACAATTGTTATTTGGAATACTTTGTAAATGGTCTCCTTTGGTTCATTGGTACAGCCCATTTCTCACAAATGTCACTGCTATACCTTGTGTTGAATTAGAAATTTGTTATAGTGTGGGCTGTACTCTTATCAAAAATGCTATACTATTCTACCATGTGAGACGTGTGATACTCTGTTTTTTCCATAACAACTAAGTATTGTGAAATGTGTCACAATTGTAGTTTAACCCATGGATTGTGATGGTCTACAATCGCACCATCTGTGTCTTATCTCCCCTAAGTGCCTTGTCTGTCCTATGTAACTTTGTATGTACCATGCTTTGGATCTTGTGTTTTTCTTTGTATTATTAATTATTAAACATTTTGTAATTTGCATATAAACACATGGTCTTCTCCCTTATTTTTGGGTACTACAAACACTCTTTGTTCCTCTGAGTTTATTGATTTAATTGAGTGGTGTACCCTTCATTACATATGAGATCCACAAATTCCCTTACTAATTTTGTAAATGTCATTGTATGCTTCAGATCAGGAGTGGCAGCAGTGATCACATCTTGAGATGAATCCTCTGGATTTCCATTCATGAAGGCGTCTTGATTGTAGAATTTGACAATACACCAACCTCCTCGTTCCCGAATATGTTACATGTTGTGATGAGTTTTTCTTTTGTAATTAATGTAAAAAAAAACTGGTGCCATCCACTTTGTCTTCCAGAACTTTTATCATTGCTGAGCTCACCAGTGCTCTCCTTCTTTTTAAAGTGAACCTTCCCCATGCAAAATAAAGCAGGTGCAGAGACCCTGATTCAGCAATCTGACACTTACAGGGATTCTTGCTGTAGTTTTGATAATTCACTGTTTAATCTGCTGCAGCTCTGCTAGTCCTCTCCGTGATCAGCTATGTAATCCTGGATATTTATGAGCTATTGTCTCTCCCACCAGATTGGAAGCTTTCTGCTTATGCCCAGTGTACACATAAAACTGTCAATCTATGGCAGGAGTATGGTTAGATCATTGTAAAGACAAGCAAAACTGCAGCAGATGAAACATTGAAATGATCTAAACTACAGCAAGGAACCCAGTGCTGGAATCAGAGTCTCTGTCCCTGTGGTGAGGCCAGGGACTGGAAATTCATATTCCCCGTTATTTCATATTCCCAGTTATTTCATATTCAAGGTCTCAGCAGGAATGCTAGTCTGTCTGACTTCAAAGGACCCCAGGGGAAATGGTATGTTCCCCACAGTCAGAATATGACTTAGTTACCATTACATTACTATGCCGGTTCCAAAAGGCAATTACTAAAAGGATGCTATTGACCAGGGTGACAAGCCAGGAGAGAATTGAATACAGGTCAGCTAGGATATACCTTTGTAGTGCAGACGCCTATTCCTGACAAGAGTATGGGGGAGCTAATTGAATCATGGCAATGAAGAATAGCTAATTGAGTACCTCTGAAGTCAGGGGAAGCCCCTTTGTTAGATCAATTAACATGCGCACCTTACAATGAGTATATTGCTGGGAAATGGATTATGAAAGGTCTGATAGAAGGGAAGAGGAGATTACATGTAAATCACCTATTTTCTCACCTGCCCAAGTTACGAATAAATGTGTCCCTCGGAGAGAGAGGAGGAGTCTTCTGTTGAGGGTCACCTGTCGCTACAGATGTGCAGAAAGACCAAGGAACAGCTCTGGATCCATGACAGCGCCCTCCCTGCCGTCCAGAGATCTTTAATGAAAGAGTGGTATATTCACCTTTATTCCTTTTTATTTTAATGTATCGTATTACTGCTTCCTTAATGTATTTGTCTGACTACTGCATACATATATATCTTGTAACCGCTTGTATATACTGTACCTAGCATCGCTCTTTTGAGTAAATAAATATATAAAATTTATAAGATCGCTTCACATTATCCTAAACCCGGAACTCACGGAAATTGTGAGGAAGGATCAGGGGGCACGTGGCTCCGATCTGGTGGTGTCGTGACAATTGGTGGCAGCGCGGTGGGATTTGGATATCTGTGAACTGAGCTCGGTGCTAGTTAGTAGATCAGACATAGTATACAGTGAAAGCGTGTGTACGATACTGTACCCTTCCCCCTCTTAGTTTTCTGTCCTATCTTTTATTTGGCTACGGTCTCTGGTGGATGGCATACTGCCTCAGAAGCAAAGGTTCCCAGATGAGTGCTACCAGAGGGGACGCTGAGCAGATGGAAGGTGGCAGTGTGGTGCCAGTCGCTGACCAGACTGGGGTGTCAGAGGAGGGTGGAAGTGCCCCCGACACCCATGAAAATCCTGGACATTCTGTTATGCAATCCACAGCTCCAGCTGGAGGGGCCAGTAACCCGGCCCTGGACGCTCTTATGCAGGCCTACCTCCAGGTGCTGAGAGATGGACAGCAGGAGCAGAGCCAGGCCATGCTCGACATGTGGCAAGCTGAGCGAGATGCCCAGGAAAGAAAGGAGGAGCGGCAGTACCAGCTACAGTTAGCCCAGCTGCGGAGCCGGCAGGACCCACTGGCTCAAACAGCACAGACTCCAGCAGCTCCAAGAGCTAAGCTGCGCTCAGAGGATCTGCCTGTCCTGGAATCGGACGGAGACCTGGACCTTTTCCTGAAAGGGTTTGAACAGGTGTGTCTCCAGTACCAGGTACCCAAGGCAAACTGGGCTCGCACCCTGTCCACCAGGCTAAGAGGGAGAGCCCTGGACGCTTTCTCGTCCCTCCCTGCAGCCCAGCACCAGGACTATGACCTCATTAAAGCTGCGCTGATCCTGAGGTACCGTCTCACGCCTGAGGTGTACAGAGTGAAATTCCGCAGCCTGAGGAAACGACCGACCGAGAGCCACCTAGAGACTCTGCTCCAGCTGCGTGTCCAGCTTCACAGATGGGCAGAGGGAGAGATGGACAATCTCAACGAAGCAACCTTGGATCTGTTCAAGGAGCAATTCTTAAACATTTGCTCGGAGGAAGTGCGACAATATGTCTTGGACCGGAAACCCCAAGATGCCAGAACTGCTGCGGAGCTAGCGGATGAGTTCGTCGCCAACCGGACGTCGCGGAGACCCGTCAGCACCGGCTGGAGGGGGGGTAAGACCAATCCTGTTGTGGGTGACCCTGCAGATCCCCCTGAGACTACCCCCGCCCGAAAACCTATGGGCCCCATTGTTCCCCCTTCCAAGCCCCAGGGAGGACCCCCTCGATGTCACGCCTGCAATCAGCCGGGACATTACAGGGTGAACTGCCCTAGCCGGAAGAGGAACCCCCCCTACTTCCCAAACCCCAGCAGCGGGTCCAACAGTTTATGTGGTGGGGAGGGGTGGGGCCAGGCCCAATGACAATCTCCAGCAAGTGACTGTGGGGAATCAAGTTGTTATGGGACTAAGGGACACGGGGGCCGATGTGACCCTAGTACAGCCTGAACTGGTACCCCCGGAGAGTATCATCCCTGGAAAGACGCTGACTGTCAGCGGGGTTGGTACGGAGGAGATAACTCTACCCATGGCTTGTGTGCATCTGGATTGGGGTGTGGACAAGGGGCTGGTAGAGGTCGGGGTTACATCTCGTCTCCCTGCTAATGTCTTGTTGGGGACCGACTTGGGGCCTCTCACCTCTCAGTATGGGAAGAGAGCAACCCCACTGCCCCGTGGTAATGTATCTGTAAGTGATAATATGCTTTGTGGTACCATGGATGCTGGTCCTTGTAGTGCCGTGCCAGCTGACCGGAGTGCAGCTGGGGGGGATTTAGCCCCCCTTCCTGCTCTCTCAGCTGACATGTCCAGCTCTGAACTTTTCAGTGAGAATGCTAATGTGATTCATTGTTGTGCTAATGAACTCTCTGGCTTGGCTGAGGAGCTGGTGGGAGCCTTGCCTGCCCCTCCCAACTGTCAGCTTGCACATGATCCCTCCAGCTGCTCAAAACCTAGTGAACCTGTCAAATGTATATTACATGTTGGGGCAACCCACAGTGACCCCACAACCCATCCAGGTGAGGGAAGGGGACGGGGACTCCCTGAGGAGACCCCGGGCATTGCTGTGGTCACCCGCAGCAGGAGGGCACAGGAGGCAGAGGCCGCTTTGCACCCTGACTCCTCCACCCCATCACCTGGGTATGGGACTGGGCCCATTGGTGTTAACCCCCCAGCGCCGTTCCCTGAGGGTTCCGGCGAGAGTGCGGCCTTCAGGTCCCTGTTAGCGGGCTCCAGCCAGGAGTTCCAGGCGGCTGTCCAAGCCGACAGCAGCCTGGAAGCCTTGAAGGAACGCGCAGGTAAGCCCCCCTTGGAGACAGACAAGGACCGCTTGTTCTGGGACCAAGGGAGGCTGTATAGGGAAACTCTGCCCACCGATGGACAGGAAGGTTGGCGCGGCGAGAAGCACCTAGTAGTACCTCATCCGTACCGGGCTGAGCTGTTACGGCTCGCGCATGAGATTCCATTGGCTGGTCACCTAGGGGTCGCTAAGACCAAGGCTCGGCTAGCCCACTTGTTTTATTGGCCTAAGATGGGGACAGCAGTAGCTGCCTACTGCCGTTCGTGTGTCACCTGTCAGAGGATGGGGAAGGCGGGGCCAGGCCCTAAAGCCCCATTGATACCTCTGCCCATAATAGGTGAGCCTTTCCAGCGGATTGCTGTGGACCTCATTGGGCCGCGGCCCATTCCCACCAGCTCCGGGAAACGCTACATACTAACGGTAGTAGACTACGCTACTAGGTATCCAGAAGCTGTCGCGCTGTCCTCCATCCGGGCAGATGTAGTGGCCAAAGCCCTGCTGGAAATCTTCACCCGTGTTGGTTTCCCCCAGGAGATGCTCACAGACCGAGGGACCCAGTTCATGTCTGACTTGATGCAGAGCCTGTGTAAGCAAACAGGGGTGCAACATCTGGTGTCCAGCCCGTATCACCCACAGACTAATGGCCTTTGTGAACGGTTCAATAGCACGTTGAAACAGATGATCCGTATGTTGGTCGAGTCCCAGGGACGCGACTGGGAGCGACACCTCCCACATCTGTTGTTTGCTTACCGGGAAGTGCCTCAAGCCCCGACGGGGTTCTCCCCCTTCGAGCTCCTGTATGGAAGACGGGTACGGGGACCCCTCGCTCTCGTGAGGGAATCCTGGGAGGAAGAAGCAGCCACCCCGGGCGTTTCAGTCGTGTAATTTGTCTTGCGATTCCGTGACAGAATGCAGGCTCTGACGCAGCTGGTGCATGACAACATGGTCCAGGCCCAGGCAGAGCAGAAGCACTGGTATGACCAGAATGCTCGAGAGAGGACATACCAGGAAGGGCAGAAAGTATGGGTCCTAGTCCCTGTGCCCCACGACAAGCTTCAAGCGAGATGGGAGGGCCCTTATGACGTGCATCAGCAGCTCAGCAAGGTCAATTACCTGGTCACAATTGACCCGGTCCGGAACAGGCAGAAGGTCTTCCATGTCAACATGATGAAAGCGCATCATGACAGGGAAGCCTGTGCCTTTCCGGTGTGCAGTCTGCCGGAGGAAGGGGAGGAGGAGGACCTCATGGATCTGCTCGCACAAGCCCGTGCGGGAGGATCCATGGAGGATGCCCCCATGAACATCCTTCTGTCTGAGGACCAACGGTCCCAGCTGAAGGAGGTCATGCGCCCTTTCCCTGACCTCCTCTCGGGAAAGCCCGGGCGGACAAAGCTGGCAGTCCACCGAGTGGACACGGGGAATCACGCCCCTATCCGGCGAACGGCATATCGCGTCTCCTTGGAGGTACAGGAGCAAATGCGGAAGGAGATTGCCGAGATGCTGGAGCTGGGGGTGATCCGCCCGTCCCCCAGCGCATGGGCCACGTCCCCAGAGGCACAGGAGAAATCAGCCTTTATCACTCCTTTTGGACTATATGAGTCCACCGTCATGCCATTTGGCATGAAGAATGCCCCCGCCACTTTCCAGCGGATGGTCAACACCTTGCTGTCAGGGTGCGAAGGGTTCGCAGCTGCGTACCTGGATGACATTGCCGTCTTCTGCCCCACTTGGGAGGAACACCTTCGGCATCTGTCAGAGGTGCTAGGGCGGATCCACCGGGCGGGCTTGACCATCAAGCCGGGAAAGTGTCAGATGGGCATGACCGAGGTCCAATACCTGGGACACCGGGTAGGTGGGGGGAAACTGAGACCAGAACCCGGGAAGGTGGATGCAATCACGGCTTGGCCCACCCCAAGGACCAAGAAACAGGTAATGTCTTTCTTGGGTACGGCCGGGTACTATAGGAAGTTCGTACAGGACTATAGTGCCCTGGCCAAGCCCCTGACAGACCTCACCAGGAAGAAGCTGCCGCAAGCTGTCAACTGGACAGCGGACTGCGAGCGCTCCTTCCAGGCCTTGAAACAGGCGTACGACGACTCCCGGCCGCTTGTAGTACAGACTGACGCCAGCACCTACGGATTCGGTGCGGTGCTGAGCCAACCTGACTCAGCAGGTCAAGAGCACCCTGTTCAATACCTCAGTCGGAAACTTTTGCCGAGGGAAGTGGCCTACTCTACGGTGGAGAAGGAATGCCTGGCGATCGTGTGGGCTCTGCAGCATCCGCAGCCATACATGTACGGGCACCATTTCACCGTGGTGACGGACCACAACCCCCTCACTTGGCTATCTCGAGTAGCCGGTGAGAACGGAAGGCTGTTGCGTTGGAGCCTAGCTCTCCAACACTACAACTTTGATGTTCGGTATAAGTCCGGCCGGGCCCACGGTAACGCAGATGGGTTATCCAGGCAAGGGGAGGCTGCTGAAGTGCTTGCGGATGATGACCGACGAGGACTTCCTCCAAACGCACTCTAAAAGGGGGAGGTGTGGTGAGGCCAGGGACTGGAAATTCATATTCCCCGTTATTTCATATTCCCAGTTATTTCATATTCAAGGTCTCAGCAGGAATGCTAGTCTGTCTGACTTCAAAGGACCCCAGGGGAAATGGTATATTCCCCACAGTCAGAATATGACTTAGTTACCATTACATTACTATGCCGGTTCCAAAAGGCAATTACTAAAAGGATGCTATTGACCAGGGTGACAAGCCAGGAGAGAATTGAATACAGGTCAGCTAGGATATACCTTTGTAGTGCAGACGCCTATTCCTGACAAGAGTATGGGGGAGCTAATTGAATCATGGCAATGAAGAATAGCTAATTGAGTACCTCTGAAGTCAGGGGAAGCCCCTTTGTTAGATCAATTAACATGCGCACCTTACAATGAGTATATTGCTGGGAAATGGATTATGAAAGGTCTGATAGAAGGGAAGAGGAGATTACATGTAAATCACCTATTTTCTCACCTGCCCAAGTTACGAATAAATGTGTCCCTCGGAGAGAGAGGAGGAGTCTTCTGTTGAGGGTCACCTGTCGCTACAGATGTGCAGAAAGACCAAGGAACAGCTCTGGATCCATGACAGCGCCCTCCCTGCCGTCCAGAGATCTTTAATGAAAGAGTGGTATATTCACCTTTATTCCTTTTTATTTTAATGTATCGTATTACTGCTTCCTTAATGTATTTGTCTGACTACTGCATACATATATATCTTGTAACCGCTTGTATATACTGTACATAGCATCGCTCTTTTGAGTAAATAAATATATAAAATTTATAAGATCGCTTCACATTATCCTAAACCCGGAACTCATGGAAATTGTGAGGAAGGATCAGGGGGCACGTGGCTCCGATCTGGTGGTGTCATGACAGTCCCCATTATATGGTCCCTGCCCCCTCAGCTTGGGAAACAGTAACCCAGTGAAAGAATTCCTTTAACAAAGTTTGTGCCATCTCCATGATAGGTAATTCTTTCAGCCCGACAATGGCTGCTTTCGCTTGTACTGACACCTTTACATAGGTGGGGCGTTCATTAAAGATTTCCCCTGGCTCACTTCCTGTGGACTGAGAGCAATGAAACTTGGCACAGTTATTAGTCCTTCTCTACATAGCTGCCACCTAGGGACACCCACTTCTCCCATCTCTTTAAGCAACTGTAAAGACCTCGCTTGTAGAAGTCGACAGGTTGCTCCAAAAGCCGCGTTGTGACTTCGGAAATCAGAGTCTCATTATCTGGAAAATGTTTGCCCTTCAAAAATAACTTCATTTTTGGAAAGAGGTGGAAGTCCGATGGTGCAAGGTCGAGTGAATAGGGGGGATGCGGTAGAATTTCAAAGCCACAGGTGCATGCTTCCATATGGGCAACATGTGACTTGTGAACTGGTGCATTGGCTTGCAGAAGGCGGACACCTTTGTTGAGCATGCCACATCTTTTGGTTTTGAGCATACTATGCTTCAGCAATGGTAATCCTAATTGACCTAAAATGGGAAAGGTTTATTCTGATTTCATGTCAGACATTGAGAAACACTAAATTATTTACCGGTAATGTGATTTCCTGAGCCCATGACAGCACCTACAATGAGAGAGGGGATCCGCCCTTCCAGGACAGGAAACCTGTAGAATAAAAGGGCGGCGCCTCTCCACCACCTCAGTAGTTTACAGAGAATGAGAGGACACTACTTAATAGTTATATATCCCATGATTTTTCCTTCTACACACCACGTGAATCAAACACCATGAAGGAAATGAAGTGATCTACTTCTACAAGTGATGGGAGGGAATATAAGGGTGCTGTCATGAGCTCAGGAAAATCACATTACCGGTAAGTAATTTAGTGTTTTCCTATCACCCATGACAGCACCTACAACGAGAGGTTTACAGAGAAAAAACTTCAAAGTTAGGGTGGGACCACAGCCTGTAGAACAGTTTTCCTAAAGGAAAGGACAGCAGAAGATCCCAGATCAAACCTATAGTGTCTATAGAAGGTGCAAAGTGAAGACTGAATCGCAACCTTACATAATGCTTGATGGGGACATCCGTTTTCTTATTGTTCTGCCATGGATTCCCCGGATTAGCACAGAAAGTAGGGTGCACAATTTCCTGACTTCTATGGAAATTGGAAGCCATCTTCGGAAGATAGGGTAGCTCCGGAACCGGCCCATCTTCTAGGATCTGTATAAACAAAGGATTAACCGACAAAGCTTGAATGTCACTAACTTACCATGCTGAAGTCAGGGCCACCGGGATAATAGTTTTTAATGTGAAGACCCAGAATCCATAGGTTCAAGCGAAGGCTTGTTAGAGCTGTAAGCACTGGATTCAGATCCCAGGGTGCCATCTTTGGACTGAAAATGGGCCTAGATCCAAAACGCACATTCACATTCCTTGCTTATTCAATGCAGGTTGGACACTGTTCCAGTAGTCTAGGGCTAAAAAGGTCCACTTGCAATTTTCTTCCTATTGATATGAGGTGCTGTTAAAGATAAAAGGTAAGACTTCGCCATCTGAATTGATTAGACATAAGTGTCATTAGGGATCTTGGCCGAGTTCCTCCATAATGGTTTATGTAAGATAAAGCTACTCTGTTGTATGATAAGACTTTTACATTGTGACCATACATATATGAATGGAGCTTTCTTATATACTGCCTAAAGCTTCTTTAGGTTAGAGGAACCGGGTCTTTAGAGGCAGCCCATGGGTGTGTACCTGTGACCATGCTACTACTGGAATGTAGGAGATTAGAGTTATTAACAGCAATATTGCCTTGTTCAGAGTTGTGGCCAGACTGCTTATTCATTTTTATAGAAAAAGATTTGGCACTCAAATATTCAAAGCGGTGAAATTTTTATTTGCAGTCCAGAAGCATAAAAAACGTTTCGGTCATAGTGACCTTCATCAGTTAACGATTTCAGTATATTGTGGGGTTTGGATGAACTATTCCTTATGGGAAAAATGTTGAGGACCACCTTAGTGTGAGGGACTTGGCAGGCTCCACAACGCGGTATCCACCTCTTGTTGGAGCCTGCCAAGTCCCTCACACTAAGGTGGTCCTCAACATTTTTCCCATAAGGAATAGTTCATCCAAACCCCACAATATACTGAAATCGTTAACTGATGAAGGTCACTATGACCGAAACGTTTTTTATGCTTATGGACTGCAAATAAAAATTTCACCGCTTTGAATATTTGAGTGCCAAGGCTTTTTCTATATATCAGTGGGTTCGGCCCCTACTTGTGCACCTATACACAGTAGTGCAGCGATTTTTTTCATATTGCTTATTAATTTTGACATATAGCAGGACTCCTTATTCTACCTTGGGAGACCACAACTCTTACTCACTGCCCAGTGAGTTCTGCAGCGCTCGATGGATCTGCCCATAAACCCGAAATTGTTGAGGTAACTATTGTCAATGCCTCTTTCTTCGATATGAGAGTTGTCCTAACTACTATAATTCTCCATAAAGCCTTAAGGCTCATTAACATCTGAATGGAAGGACACAAACTGAAAGCCTAAATCCTCATTTTATGCCAAGAACTATTCTCAGGAAATTTGATGTTTCATGTAAATTGGAACCTGATTGAATACCTCCTTAAACGCCTATACTACTAGATCGCAATCTGGAACTGCAGATTTACCAGCAGGTCTTATAAAGTCCATTTCCAATGATCTAACTTTCAGGAATCTGTACAGCCCATTCGGGTTGTAGCAAACCCAGGTAGGCCTGGGTTAAATAATATCTTTACAGGTTTTGATTAGGGCACCTGGAGAGCTAAGCACCAGAGCAGGCTAGGCATTCACCTCAGTCAGACTGCTGGTATGTCTTGGAGCTAATCAGAGACACAGGCCAGACTCCACAAGTATCAGTGGTTGCCCTGGATAAATATTGTTTTGTTTGATCAAGCTGGGTTAGCTGAGCTGTATATGAGTAGTCAGGGTCTGTCCTATTTAGTCAGAGCTTGGACAAGACCAGAAATATTAATGTTTATGACTTCTGTGCAACCTGTAAAAAGCAATAAAACTGCACTCGATTGGACCCAAACCCACAATGGCTGTATGAGCACTACGTGATCCCTCCTACCTTTAAGAGTGAAACCCTACAAGGTTTATTATTAACCTGCAAAACTAAGGAAGTGCTCTTATGGTCGCCTGCCCCCAACTGGCATTACACCGAGCCAGCTGAGCACCCGCCAGGAATACTGCCACTCTCTGTCTCAAAATAGAGGCTAGGATATTTTTCCCCCTGAATTCGGTAAGCTAGCCATGAACAGTTTACAGTCGTTGAACTTGGTTTTGTCAGACATAACTTAGTTGTGGAACCAGTACCTTTACAAAGAGGGACTATGAGGCTCCGGGGCGCCACAAGGCACAGACACCCTATAAAGCAGTACAAGGCACAGGGGCACCCTGAAGCACCGAGACACTATGAGGCCCCATGAGGTACTAAAAGGCAGTGTGAAGCGCTATGAGGTACTAACAGGCGCTATATGGCACTATGAATGCACCAAAAGGCACTATTATATGCTATGAGTCACTATGATATGTTATGCTATGAAGCACAATGAAGAGCCATAAGGCGCTATGAAGTGCTATGAGGCACTATGCCATGAGGCACTATAAAGCACTATGAGACGCTATACAGCACTATGATGTGCTTTGAGACACTGTGAAGCGCTATGAGGCACTATTATGTGCTATGAAGCGCTGTGATGCGCTATGAGGCACTATTAAGTCACATGAAGCGCTGTGCTATGAGGCACTGTGATGCGCTATGAGGCACTATTAAGTGACATGAAGCGCTATGCTATGATGTGCCGTGAGGCGCCATGCTATGATGAGCCGTGAGGCACCATGCTATGATGTGCCGTGAGGCACCATGCTATGATGTGCCGTGAGGCACCATGCTATGATGTGCCTTGAGGCACTATGCTATGATGTGCCGTGAGGCACTATGCTATGAGGTACTAAGATGTGCTATGAAGCACTATGATGTCCCATGAGGCATCATGATGTGCTATAAAGCGCTATGCTATAACGCACTATGCTATGATGTGCCATGAGGCACTATGATGTGCTATGAAGCGCTATGCCATGAGGCACTATGATGTGCCATGAGGCACTATAATGTGCTATAAAGCGCTATGCTATGAGGCACTATGCTATGATGTGTCATGAGGCACTATGATGTGCTATGAAGCACTATGCTATGAGGCACTAAGATGTGCCATGAGTCGCTAAGAGGCACTATGATGTGCTATGAAGCGCTATGATGTGCCCAGAGGCGCTGTGAGGCACTATGATGTGATATAAAGCGCTAAGATGTGCTCTTTGTGAAGCGCAAAGAGGCTTTATGAGGCACTGCGCTCAGATTTTTATTTAATAGAGTAATCTATCTGAATGAAGGATAAATCTTTCCTTTGGATGGTAAATCTCAACTGTCAGACTAGCCCCACCTGAAGGAGCCAACTGATGAGACGCAGCTGGACAGCAGACCTCCACAGAGGCCATGTGCTGTATTAACACCATGTGCCCTCCTATGGATGGAGTAAACAGATGGGGGACAACAGTAAAAACCTCTGAGTGTTACTTTAACATTTACTGAGCAGATTGAGGCTCATTTTTGTGGTAAGTTCTGAAGCCCAATCATGAGGCTCTGTGCGGCCCAGACATGTGGCTCACTTTAGCCTAGAGGTCTAAGGTCCAGCTTCCGTCCTGAAGCCAAATTTAAAGCACGAGGCCCTTGGCCAAGATGGGGTCTTACAGAGCGCACACACACCCATTTTTGAGTTTTGTGCTAACATCCTTCAGCCTTTCCTAGTAACCATAACAAGGAAATGGCCCCATAAACAAGGTAAACATTCACGAAGATCACTCACCACCAGCTGTACGGATTCGGAGGCTGGAACGAGTCACAGGCCTGTTACTCTCCATCCGGCCATGCCTGAGCAATACTGGGGTGGTCAATCCCAGGCAGGGGCGCCTCCAATAGTGCACCAATCAAAGCTGGAGCTGCTGACCCCAGACAGGGGCGCAGTTCCACAGCTGCTCTCTCACTGACGTGCAGAGCTGGATCTGACGACCCCAGACAGGGGCGCAGTTCCACAGCAGCTTCTCCACTGATGTACGGAGCTGGAGCTACCAACCCCAGACAGGGGCGCAGTTCCACATCAGCTTCCCCACTAATGCACGGAGCTGGAGCTACCAACCCGACAGGGGCGCAGTTCCACAGCAGCTTCTCCACTGATGCACGGAGCTGGAGCTGCCAACCCCAGACAGGAGCGCAGTTCCACAGCTGCTCTCTCACTGACGTGCAGAGCTGGAGCTGCCGACCCCAGACAGGGGTGCAGTTCCACAGCAGCTTTTCCACTGATGCACAGAGCTGGAGCTGCCGACCCCAGGCAGGGGCGCTGCTCAGTCATATCCGGATCTTCAACAGGTAAGCCTGTCTAAGGTTCTCCCATCAAGGACCCTCTGGTACGCTCATCATCAGGGCCGCAGGCTTGTATACTTTTTTTGATCAAAAATAGTTCACTAAGTACCCTATATTTATTATGCAATTTTGCTTTACATTTATATATAATTATGGTAGGGTATGAGATATATTTTTGTCTTGCTTCTTTTTTGCTAGTGTGAACATGCCTCTGTTTCTTGTATGTCTGCCATCTTAGACCTCAGTTCACATTGTCTGGTTTTTTGACTTGTTTGCATTCTGTGCAATTTAAGGGTGTGGCATGCCCTTTGTTGAGCTGATTGGTATATATGTAGCTTACCACGGGCCTAGGTGGTCTGGAGTTGGGACCCGGTCCTATTTGTCTACCCTTTTATATGCATTACTTCAACTTTGATATACAGTAAGGTTTTTAATATAGGCAGTATAGGTACCGTCCCAATTTAGGGTCACCTTGCCGCTGGTGGGACGGCTTGTATACTTTTTTTGATCAAAAATAGTTCACTAAGTACCCTATATTTATTATGCAATTTTGCTTTACATTTATATATAATTATGGTAGGGTATGAGATATATTTTTGTCTTGCTTCTTTTTTGCTGGTACAAAACAGTAGCCAGAAACATGGTGGAAGTTACTTCTTTTTTCACCGGCGTGCGTCTTAGGGCGCGATTTCCTGGATAGCGTCCTGCGCAACCGGGATGCGCGGCTGCCAAGCCACCATAAGGTAATGGTGCGGCTGCTGCTCGCGCCCGTCTGACGGAACAGGCCCCCTTGGACACACCATGGCTCTTGGAAACTGACCGGCCCAGGTCTGGGAATAATCTTCTTTTCTTTCTTCTGCCGCCGTTTTAACAAGGTTCCCCCTCAAGGACAGGAAACCAACTGAGGTGGTGGAGAGGCGCCACCCTTTTATTCTGTAGGTTTCCTGTCCTGGAAGGGCGGATCCCCTCTCTCGTTGTACGTGCTGTCATGGGTGATTAGAAAAAGACACATATGCATGTTTTTTCCTTAGTGTATGGAAACTTCTGGTTTCAACTGTGTATTACTTATCCTGTACTGATCCTGAGTTAAATCCTGTATTATACTCCAGAGCTGCATTCACTATTCTGCTAGTGGAGTCACTGTGGACATAAATTACTTATCCTGTACTGATCCTCAGTGACTCCACCAGCAGAATAGTGAGTGCAGCTCTGGAGTATAATACAGGATGTAACTCAGGATGAGTACAGGATAAGTAATATAATGTATGCATACAGTGACTCCACCAGCAGAATAGTGAGGGCAGCTCTGGAGTATAATACAGAATGTAACTCAGGATCAGTACAGGATAGGTAATGTAATGATGGATGTCAAGGTATACAGCATGACAGAATACATCAGTGAACTAAAAATTGAGACGACCAGTCTATACTCAGCAGGCTCCCCTTGTGTTGCCAAAACACCTGTCGCCAGTTGAAGCATAAATGTCAGAAGACCTTTGAAAGAGCCTGGGGTATGTGACGCCATCCCGTTAACAGTAGATTCTTTATGTACTGCAAGTTATGAGGTGCAGCCTCCATGGATCATTTATCTTCGCAGCACATCTCACATGACAGATCAGACTAAGATCTGAAGAATATGGAGACAAATCATCACATTGAACTTTCACGTTCCTATAACCAGAACTGACTGATTTCTTCATTGCATATATGAAGAACTTGGCACCGAGATGATGTAGAACAAAGATGATTTATTTGCAATCCATAGTGAACATATATGACGTTTTGGTCTCAGTTTAGATCTTTAGATATATAGACTGTCACAGAAGTATATAGGACTCAATGATGAAATTATACACAGGATACAGTGCAACTAGAGAGTGGGAATACCACTAGAGGTATGGCGTCCATAGGAGACCTGGAGGTCTCAACTGAGACCAAAACGTCATATGTTCACTGGATTGTAGATAAATCACCTTTGTTCTACATCAGAGTGCCAAGTTCTTCATAGATATTATACTACGGATTTGGCTCCTACTTGTGTACCTGCTTTCAGGAGTGCCGTGTTCTACTACCACATGTGATTTCTTCATTGTGGCAGGGGTATAACCAACTGAAAGAGGTCATGAATTTACAAAATACCAATGCCATGGAGGGGTGACTTGGTCAGGAGTTAGGTGGTACATGTCAAAGAAAATTCTACATAAATGCTAGGGACTGAGGCTTCCCAGCAGATCATCATGCTGCCACCTCCAGCTTGTCCTCTTCTCATAGTGCCCCTGCTGTCAACTCTTCTGCACCCAGTCATCCACCTAAAAAGTGTAATTCATCAGTCCAGACATCTGGTTTCATTGCTCCGGGGTCCAGTTCTGAAGACATCATGCCCAATATTGGCGCTTTTGGCAGTGGAGATGGGTCAGCATGGGAACTCGGTCGGCATCTTCCCATCATAGTCAGAATTACTTTCTCAGCAGTTTATGCTACCGTAGCTTTTCCATGGGACTAGAGAGGTCGGCAGCCATCATTCCCACAAGGATGGATGAGCCTTGAGCACCCATTACCCTTATTGTTGGTCACTTCTGGTGGGTCCCAACCACTGAATACTGGAACACGCCACATGAGCTTCTGCTTGGTAAATGTTCTGACCATCACAATTTGGTCAAAGTGGCCTCATCCTTACCCCTTTGTTCATTTTTCCCCGATGATAACATATCTACTTCAAGAAAAGACTGTTCGCTTGCTGCCAAATAGATCCCATTACTTGACAGGTGATGATGTCATTCACTTTACCAATTTTAATCTATATTTAATCATTGGATATTGGTGTTAAAGTGCTTGTACATACTACAGATTTCCACAAACTGCGGCGCAGCACCTGCACCATGGACCGACGGTAAGAGAAAATACACGCTGACATGATAGACAATCACTCCAACAGTTTAATGAGAGAAATAAACGGGATGATAAAAGAAGGGGCTCCGAGAATGATCCCACCAATATGATCGCGAACATTAGGGACATGCACTCCGCAGGGCACTTCATCATGTACATTATCTTACATGGAACATACAGCAGCAGCTTTTCCCAATAAAATAGGCTTGTTACCCCCCTCAATACTTACAGTCTTATAAATTACAAATATACAGACATCTCATCACCACCTTTACGGGTAAAGCTACAAACTGATCCAGAAATGGGTGTCACAATTTTTGGGTTTTATGATTTGCAGCTACAAAGAGCAGATGTGGAAAATGACAGTGAAACGCAAAAAAAAAAGCGACGACTGTCCGAGTCCGGCTCACGATAAATAATAATACAACTCTTATATATCATCGTATTTACAATGTATCACAACTGTCACAAGTTTGACTAATTCTAGAAGCTAATGCTAGTGGCAGGCAGAGGGTCAGGGACCACGCCAGGGCTGGCAGTCCTCAATGCCAGGCTGACAGCTACCAGGGTACGTCCTCATCTTCACGTTAGTGCCAAATAGTGAATGAGCCATCAGGCTGGTCAATCTAGACCGGAAACGCTATATCAGTAGATAATGAAAGGTTTTGTAAATTTATTGTATAATTTGGCTCCACCGATTACAGCAGAATATTAGAGTAAAACTGTTTGAAGCTGAACATGAAGTTTTAACATTTTTATGCCACCTCCAACAATTCTTTGAAAACTTGCCAGAGCTTGGCGGAAAGAGGGCGATAAAGGCATCAGAATTATAGTACTGTACTCCAGTCCCTGCAGTGGTGCACGGCAGCTGAGAGACGTGCCAAATCAATTAAGGGGCACCTTACTCCAGCGCACATTTCATCAAAACTGGTGTGCAAAACTCCAGACATGATAAATCGGGGCATTGTGGGTTTTAATTTGACTTCAGTGTGATCCAATGGTTATCGTATTCTGTTATTTCATTCATATTATTTATTTATTTTTTCAAGGGAATTTGTCGTCAGCAGGCTTTTGCTATGTAATCCGAGAGCAGCAAAATACAGGGCAAGATACCCCAATTCCAGCAATGTATCACTCACTGGGATGCTTGGTGTAGTTTTGATAGAATCCCTGTTTTCTCTGCTGTAGATTTAGCAGTGCTCTGAATGCTGAGCTATGGATAACCCCGCCCACACCACTGATTGGCAGTTTCCTGTGTACACTGTCAGCAAGCTGCCAATCAGTGGTGGGGGTGGGGTCACACAGATCAGCCTGACTGCCCTGCATGTGACACCTAGTCCTGCAGTGATCATCTCCTGCTGATAAAACACTGATTGTATTGCAACTACAGCACACAGCCCAATAAGCGACACATCCCTGGAATCAGGCCCTCTTGCCCTATATTATGCAGTTCTTAGATTAAATAGCAAAAAACTGCTGACTGATTCCCTTTGAAGGGAATCAATCCGATGACAGACTATTTCAAATGTATGACAACAATGGTGCCTTGAAAAAAAAATCCTGCACCTGTGTGAGCAGTACTACGTAAAAACAGGTTTTCATCCTATGGATGCAAACAGGAAGCAAATAAAAAATATCAATAAATGATAGACAATAGAGTCGGTGCGAATTGATTCACCAGACCAAGTCTTTAGCCATTGGATGAGAGCCTTGGGACCACCTCCTACTTGACATCCATGACTCCTTTTCGATGGCCGGCCTGGTGTGACATCACGTGTTCATGCCACAAGGATGACGCCACATCAACCTGGCTAATCAAAAGAAGAGTCACGGATGGTGTCAAATAGAGGCAGTTCTCAGGGTTCCAGTCCAGCGACCATGAATTACTGACATGGAACAGGACCAGGTCCTGCAAATTGATTTGCATAATTTACATAAAAGTCTGGTAAATTATCGCTACAATATGCAATCATTGCATGACCCTTGGAGAGTCTAATCTCTGGGACCCCCACCGATCCGGAGACCTCACAGTTTTTCCCATTGATAGCAGGGGTTCCTTCAGGTGAATAGAGGCAGCTACAGCTTCTTGCACAGTTGGGTGACCGCCGTGCAAGGAAAAAAACTAAGGGCATGCAGCACTGAAGAAGCATTGACTTTCCTTCTCAGGATCCGGAGGTCCCAGGGTTGATCCCTTTGAAAAGGGAAAATACTCCTTTAATAGGAGTCTGTCAGGTTGGTCTTCCTAGAGATGGGTGTTTGCTATTGACTATAAAAGTCCCAGATTCTGCAACTGGTACAGGTAGAAAAGTGGCCAAGTAGGGAGGGGTGCAGGAGTATTAATCCCACCTAGGCCAAGGGGCCTACAAGATTCAGAGTAGCGCTGCCACCAGCATCTCTGACAAACACTTCAATTAAGTCCAAACGGGACAAGTCGGTGCGATGTAGAACTTAACAGTTTGCTGTGTCTTTGTAGTGATGGCAGCTATATTGCGAGCCTGCCCACCTTGACACCACAGCTTTGGGATCCTTCATTCCAGTCCAACGTGCAGATAACCAACAGGATGCAAAGGAGGGTCCCAAGATCACTGTTACATCAGAGAAAGAACCCCCCCCCAGCAAACTAGGTCAGATTAGATACCACCGCTGACCCAGCGTTCCCTATAGGTCAGGCCTCAGGCTGCACCCACAAAAACCTTCCATCTGCTCCAGACGTCAGGCCAAACAATAGTGTTTTTTTTTCAAGCAGATTGTGCAAAGTTTTAGCCCACCGTCATTGCTTTGGTCCATAGTCCATTTTATGAAAACCCCGCTAATGGTCAGAAATCACAACAACCAAGTCAAAGAGACATTGAGTTTTTCGATGATCTCCTTCAGTGTTAAAAATGACTTCAGCTCCTCGGCAGAAAAAATAATTAAAAAAAATAATGATTTTTATGAACACATGGGAAGGCACGAGGGGGAAAAAAAATAACCCTCTGAAATCACAGGAGTGTCCGAACTAACAGAAAGGAACTGAAGATGACCTACTTAGACTTCACACCAATGAGCACAACGATTAGGACAATCACAAGGACAAACAGAATTAATATGACGAGCATCTTGCGGTTCTTCTTCTGGTACTGCTCCGCCTGCAAAACAAGAAGACAACACGGGGTGAAGAGAAGTACAAAACAATGACATGTGGGGGGCTTCTCACCTCATAGAAAGGGGGTTTATTCCCTTCCTGCTCTGCGTAGTCAATGGCGCAGATTGTATGTAGTTACTGTCATCCGCCATAGGACAGCACACTGATGGCTATTCTGCCGCCATAGCAGAACATTAATAGTATTATAAAGCCAAAATCCAGCTGTGAACCCAGGATCGAAGATAGCTCCAACCCAGGCTGTTTAACCCCTCAGATGCTACGATCAATAGCGACCACCGGACCTAAGTGGGTGCCCCCAGTCTCGCCATGTCTAGGTGCCTACTACGCCCTGCTTGACTAGCACAATACAGTAGTGTTGCAATATACAGTACAGACCAAAAGTTTGGACACACCTCATTTAAAGATTTTTCTGTATTTTCATGACTATGAAAATTGTACGTTCACACTGAAGGCATCAAAACTATGAATTAACACATGTGAAATTATATACTTAACAAAAAAGTGTGAAACAACTGAAAATATGTCTTATATTCTAGGTTCTTCAAAGTAGCCACCTTTTGCTTTGATGACTGCTTTGCACACTCTTGGCATTCTCTTGATGAGCTTCAAGAGGTAGTCACCGGAAATGGTTTTCACTTCACAGGTGTGCCCTGTCAGGTTTAATAAGTGGGATTTCTTGCCTTATAAATGGGGTTGGGACCATCAGTTGTGTTGTGCAGAAGTCTGGTGGATACACAGCTGATAGTCCTACTGAATAGACTGTTAGAATTTGTATTATGGCAAGAAAAAAGCAGCTAAGTAAAGAAAAACAAGTGGCCATCATTAAGAAATGAAGGTCAGTCAGTCCGAAAAATTGGGAAAACTTTGAAAGTGTCCCCAAGTGCGGTTGCAAAAACCATCAAGCGCTACAAAGAAACTGACTCACATGAGGACCGCCCCAGGAAAGGAAGACCAAGAGTCACCTCTGCTTCTGAGGATAAATTTATCCGAGTCACCAGCCTCAGAAATCGCAGGTTAACATCAGCTCAGATTAGAGACCAGGTCAATGCCACAGAGTTCTAGCAGCATACACATCTCTTCAACAACTGTTAAGAGGAGACTTTGTGCAGCAGGCCTTCATGGTAAAATAGCAGCTAGGAAACCACTGCTAAGGACAGGCAACAAGCAGAAGAGACTTGTTTGGGCTAAAGAACACAAGGAATGGACATTAGACCAGTGGAAATCTCTGCTTTGGTCTGATGAGTCCAAATTTGAGATCTTTGGTTCCAACCACTGTGTCTTTGTGCGACGCAGAAAAGGTGAACGGATGGACTCTACATGCCTGGTTCCCACCGTGAAGCATGGAGGAGGAGGTGTGATGGTGTGGGGGTGCTTTGCTGGTGACATTGTTGGGGATTTATTCAAAATTTAAGGCATACTGAACCAGCATGGCTACCACAGCATATTGCAGCGGCATGCTATTCCATCCGGTTTGCGTTTAGTTGGACCATCATTTATTTTTCAACAGGACAATGACCCCAAACACATCTCCAGGCTGTGTAAGGGCTATTTGACCAAGAATGAGAGTGATGGGGTGCTACGCCAGATGACCTGGCCTCCACAATCACCAGACCTGAACCCAATCGAGATGGTTTGGGGTGAGCTGGACCGCAGAGTGAAGGCAAAAGGGCCAACAAGTGCTAAGCATCTCTGGGAACTCCTTCAAGATTGTTGGACCATTTCCGGTGACTATCTCTTGAAGCTCATCAAGAGAATGCCAAGAGTGTGCAAAGCAGTCATCAAAGCAAAAGGTGGCTACTTTGAAGAACCTAGAATCTAAGACATATTTTCAGTTGTTTCATACTTTTTTGTTAAGCCTGTGTGCCCACGATGCGTTTTTTAAGCGTTTCCGCAGCGGCAAAAACGCTGCAGAAACGCATTAAAAACGCACGTTAGAAGGCCTGCCATGTCCCCCAATGATAATCCGCATGTGCTTTGCACATGCTGCGGAAATTTCCGCTGCGGATTATCATTGCGGAAAAAAACGCAGCACTACCAATTATTTTGCGGAAATGCTGCGTTTTCGCCGCCATTGACTTGCATTAGAACGCGCCAATTCCGCAAGACTGCATCTGTACTTGCGTAATTGGCACGTTCTAATGTGCGGATGGTACCCGAGTGTAGAGGAGAGGAGAGTCTCATCCACACCCAGGTACCATTAAAAAAGCTGTAAAAAAAGAATAAAATAAAAAATAAATATATACTTACCTTCTGGCGGTCCGTGCTGCGCTCCTCCTTGTTCCCCCGCACTTCGCGATGGAATGAAGGACCTGCGCTGACGTCAGAGTCATGTGACGGGTCACGCGACGCTGACGTCGGCAGGTCCTTCAGTGTACCGCTGCCGGCAGCCGGGACCGAGCGAAGCAAGGCAGCGCGGGCCATCGGAGGGTAAGTATATATTTATTTTTTGACATTCTCTCGGGTCACACTATATAAATCCATGCCGGTTGCATGGATTTATATAGTGTGACCAAGTTGTCAAGTACTTTCCAAGTGATGCTAATCGCTTAGAAAGCGCTTGTCAAGCTGCATGCGGAAATGCATGTGAAGAACGCTTCACTTCCGCATGTCCCTGGCAGGAAAAAGCATGTACAATCCGCATGTGTTTTTTTCTGCCAGGGAGATGCAGAAAAGCTCAGGAAAAAAACCTGAGCATTTCTGCATCGTGGGCACATAGCCTTATAATTCCACATGTGTTAATTCATAGTTTTGATGGCTTCAGTGTGAATGTACAATTTTCAAAGTCATGAAAATACAGAATAATCTTTAAATGAGAAGGTGTGTCCAAACTTTTGGTCTGTACTGTATTATAGGAGCCATCATAGGTATTAAAAGTAAAAAAATGGATTAATGCTTGCATATGTATCCAAAAACCGTGTCAATAATGTATACAATCCTCCTATAGCTACATTAATAGAAACATATAAAGGTTATGGTTCCCACAATTGTTAGGTATGCTGGGAGCTGTACTTTTACTGAAGACCCCTGATGTACAGTAAATAAAAATCCCACTAGAAGCAGCAACCACTGAGCATTGGCCACTGTAAGCACAGAGGAGGACAGGGTAAGTTTTGTGCTATACAATCCACTGCCTTCCCGTGCTGCATAGACTTTTCCGAGTGAAATAAGTAAGAAAGTAAAAGAGCAAAAGGAAGAAACTACAAGTTGTGTCGTCTCAGAATACTACAAGGGAATACACTCACTGGAGAGGCACTCACCTTCTGCAAATGTTTTAACCCCTCCTCGGTTTTAACACAGGACTGCTCAACATTGTAGTCAATCCTGTCAAGAACTGTGCCCTATAACAAAACAAGAATAAGTTTAGGAGAAATAAGGAAATGGCAAGTGTCACGAATAGTCACAAACAATCCTTTTGGAAAAAAATCATCCATTTCATTAAAGGGGTTATCCAGGACTATTTATTTTGATTTACTATGGGCCTAAAAACTAACAGGTAGGTAGTGGCTAACAGAGGCAACTACCTGCCTGTGGCTCAGAGCGGTCTCCGACCGTTCCTGCCAGTAATTTAGCTGCTCCATGTCTTCAGAGCAGTTCTTCCTCTTCTGGGCTGCTCTGCCGATGAGGCACGACTGCCGGTGTCATGCTTATTACAGTCTGCTCCCCGCAGTTAGGCAGAAGGGAGCCGGCTGTCAATCAGCATGACCATCAACAGTGCAGAGCGAATGAGAAGCTGCAGCTCTGTCAACAGAGCAGAAGCTGCCGAATTGCCGGCAAGAGCAGTCTGTGACCCCTCTGTGTCGGCAGAGATCGGCACAGGGCACAACAGGCAGGTAGTTAGCAAAGTTAAAAAAAATAAATAAAATAGTTCTGCATAACCCCTTTAAATTTTGAGCCAATGTGTATGAACCTCATAAGACAGCAGGAAAAATTGTGAGATACCTGTTCCACCACCATGGTCGCCAGCTCCCTGAAGACCTCATTCAGGTCAGAGATGGACTGTACAATCTGACGGATCTCCCGTTCCCGCTCCTCCACCATTAGTGTATTCTGCTGTACTAGAACCAGCTGGTCATCTGTAAAACCCTGGGCATCAAACAGAAGACACGTCTCAAGTCTCATCAGCGGGGGATCAGCCCTGCATAGGATCACAGGGGCTATATATTCACCTATAATTAGTTCTTCATATGAATACCTCAGTGACACTGAGAAAGTTAAGTAATGATGTCATGTACATCCCCTTGGAGCAATTATGTATTTAACCGCTTCCCGACCGCCCACTGTACATAAACGTCGGCGCTGCCTGGGCTCTGTGCAGCGGCGACGTTTATAAACGGTCGGTGGTCCCGCAGCCCTCAGGTACCCCAAGGTCCTGCAAGCGCTGCGGGTGCAGTGCAGAGCGACAGCTCTGACAGGGGACATCATCGGGACCTGATTGGATCAGGTCCCAATGATGTTAACCCTTTGCTATCTTCTAGATGACGCAATCTATAGTGATCACGGCATTTAGAAGATAGTGAGAGGAGAGGGGGTCGTCCACTTACCTCTCCGACGGCCCCCTGATGTCTGAGAGGACTTGCCGTTGTCATGGCAGCCGGAGGTCACATGACCGCCTCCGGGTCTGCCATGTACGGTGTCCTGCTAGGCTCAGCCTGCAGCTGAAGTCTAGCAGGAGATAATGACAGTTTTACACTGTCAGCAGAGCTCTCATGCAATGCAATACATGTCTATTGCATTGCATGAGAACAGTGATTAGAAAAATAAAAATTAATGTCCCATTCAGGACTAAGTAAAAATGTAAAAAAAAAAAAAAGTCTAAAAAATGTTTTCAAACTGTTAAAAAAAAAAAAATCACAAAATAAAAATAAATAAAATATTAAACCAATAAATCCGTATATTTATGCAAAAACATAAAAAAAGTACACATATTTGGTATCGCCGCGTCCGAAACAACCCGATCTATAAAACTGTCACACTAATTAACTGCTTCTGTGCACACCATAATAAAAATAAATAAAAAACGTAGCAAAAAACGATGCTTTTCATCATATCGCCAAACAAAAAGTGGAATAAAATGCGATCAAAAAGCAAAATGGAAATAAAAATGGTACCGCTGAAAAGGTCATCTTGTTCCGCAAAAAAAAAAAAAAAGCCACCATACAGCTCCATCAGCCGATAAATAAAAAAGTTATTGCTCTCAGAATAAAGCGATGTAAAAAAAATATTTTTTCTATAAAATTGTTGTGTAAAAGCGCCAAAACATAAAAAAAAAAAATATACAGTAAGTGTAGTATCGCTGTAAACGTACTGACCCGAAGAATAACGCTGCCTTATCACTTTTACCACACGCAGAACGGCATAAAAAAAAACCTCAAAAAACAATTCCTGAATTGTTGTTTTTTGTTCATTTTACCTCCCAAAAAACGGAATAGAAAGCCATCAAAAAATGTTACGTACCCAAAAATGGTACCAATAAAAATGTCAACTCGTCCCGCAAAAAACAAGCCATCACATGACTCTGTCGGCCGAAATATGGAAAAATTACAGCTCTCAAAATATGGCGATGCAAAAACTAGATTTTGCAAAAAAAAGAGTCTTTTAGTGTGTGACAGCTGTCAGTCATAAAAACCCGATATAAATCTGGTATCTCTGTAATCGCACTGACCCGAAGAATAAAGTAATCTCATCACTTACACCGCACGAGGAACAGCATAAAAAATAAATAAAACCAATTCTTCACCTGCTACTGATTTGTTTATTATGTCTTTCAAAGATCGCAGTATGGCTCTGCTCACATTTATCCTGTGCTCTGCGCTAAGCGCTTACACCAGAGTTTCCGTGTAAATCTCTGAAATACGTGATTCAGACGGAACCCATGACGGAAGATTCCCTGTAATGAGAAATTGCACAACAAATTTCATGGTGCAATTTCTCCTGTTATCCTTATGATAATGCTAAATTAGGGGATGAAAAACATTTTTTGTGGGAAAAATGTGAAAACTTTATTTTTACGCCTCAATATTATAAACTTCTGTGAAGCACCTGGGGGTGCAAGGTGCTCACCACACATCTAGCTAAGTTCCCTAAAGGGTCTAGTTTCCAAAATGGTGTCACTTGTGGGGGGTTTCCACTGTTTAGGCACATCAGGGGCTCCCCAAATGCAACATGGCGTCCGCTAATTATTCAAACAAATTTTACATTCAAAAAGTCTAATGGCGCTCCTTCCCTTCCGAACCATGCCGTGCGCCCAAACAGTGGTTTTCCCTGACATATGGGAGTATCAGCGTGCTCAGGAGAAATTGCACTGCAAATTGTGTATTCCATTTTTCCTGTTACTCTTGTGAAAATACAAAAATTGTGTCTAAAAGTAACATTTTTGTGAAAAAAAGTTAAATGTTCATTGCTTTCTTCCACATTCCAAAAATTCCCGTGAAGCACCTGAAGGGTTAATAAACTTCTTGAATGTGGTTTTGAGCACCTTGAGGGGTGCAGTTTTTAGAATGGTGTCACTTTTGCGTATTTTCTGTCATAAAGGCCCCTCAAAGTCACTTCAAATAAGATGTGGTCCCTAAAAAAATGTTTTTGCAAATTTTGTTGGAAAAATGAGAAATCGCTGGTCAACTTTTAACCCTTATAGCTACCCAATAAAAAAAATATGTTGGTTCCAAAATTGTGCTGATGTAAAGTAGACATGTGGGAAATGTTATTTATTAACTATTTTGTGTGACATATCGCTCTGATTTAAGGGCATGAAAATTCAAAGTTTGAAAATTGAAAAATTGAAAAATTTTAGCCAAATTTCCAATTTTTTCACAAATAAACGCAAGTGATATCGAAGAAATTTTACCACAATCATGAATTACAATATGTCACGAAAAAACAATCTCAGAATTAGGGGAATCCGTTGAAGCGTTCCAGAGTAATTACGTCATAAAGTGACAGTGGTCAGAATTGAAAAAATTGGCCCGGTCACAAAGGCAAAAACAGGCTCTGGTGCGAAGTGGTTAAAAAATTGACAAAAAAGATTACATATGCATAGATATTTTTTTTTATTCACACTCGACTTAAAGGGAACCCATTGGGCAATTCATGCTGTCCCTCAAGCTTCTCCCCCATCTGATCATCTATAGGGAAATATAGAAGTGGGATTTAGGTCGGGAACATCCGGTGGGGCCCAGCCAAGATGGCCGCTCGGCCTGTTCCAAACCATGTTTTCTCTGAATAACCGCAGTGATAAGAGTAAAGGCTAGATGCCTGTGATAAGCAGCCAGCTCAGTGTACAAAATGTAAACATTTCGTAGGACAGCAAATAAACTAAAAAAATAATAAAATGTTAAATGACCATGAGTGGACAATTATCAAGTGGTGTCTGGTCACTTAAAACGAACACCCTGGTCCTTGTGGGGTTAAAAAAAAAAAAAAAAAGAACATTTTAAAATTGTGTATTCAGGGTTAAAATGGATTTGTCTCTATCTGTATATATTATTACATAGATCCTTTGGACCAGATAGGTCTGGGGTTCTTGCTTCGAATCCATGTCAGAATGACGGTGTAATCCGGATCTTAAAATTAACACTTTATGATTCCAGACCTAGCCGGCCTTATGTTCATGCTAATATCCGGCTGGAAAACTTTCAGTAAGGATTTTCTAGATGTACCATCAGGGATTTTCAAAGTAAGTACACCAGCCTCGTCAGGTCCAAGAGCTATTTAATAATATCTATAATTAGTACTGTGAAATCTGGTGACAGATTCCCTTTAAATACCCCAAAAAGAAAACATAATTCTCAATGTGGCACAAGATGGCCCTTACCCTATCATATAACGTATTGTCCTCTCCATCGTCCATGAGGGGGACAGAGGTGTCAAAGAAATGCTTTGATCTTTCTTCCCGATTCTTTATTCCTGCAAGGGAAAAAAAAAGAGGTTAAACTGGAATCCCGCCGATAATTAGGGCGACCATATAAATCAGACCGAAATGCATGGACTGGCTGGCGGTTCTCTCAACCCAAGCGTGACAGCTTCATATATGAAGTTGTCACGCTCAGGCTGGAAGACCTGCCGGCCAGTCCTTGCATTTATAGGGTCGTCTGACTGCGCCCTAATGATCCGACTCTACGTGAGGCTCAGATCCTCCTAGCAGCTCTTACTTTTGAGATAATCAGACTGGGCATGTCTGAAGTTTGTGGAGAGGTCCTGAAGAGACTGTGCCAGCGAGGAGACCACATTACGTAACACACGCTCCTCCTGTTCGGTGCAGTTCCTCGCTCGGCTCTGTAAGGCCTGCACTGCCCTCTGACACCGGTGGAACATCTACAAGACAATGCGCCCGGTGAGAACAGGAGAACAGGGGGGTATACGCCTGTGTGTGACAATCCTGTCCTGTACCTGCGTGACCTCCTGGGTGGTGATTTCAATGGCGTGCTCCTCTTCTGTGCTGTCATCTAGCGTAGGTCGGTTTAGGTGCTTGTCATGTAGGCTGGCCAGTTCCTTCATCTTCTGTTTGATACGTGTGACGTCATACTGGATCTGGGGCACAAAGTGTTAGGGGCTTACTGCATACTGGTTATACATGGAACACAACAATAACAGCACACAGACTGCTCCCTCTAGTGGTGGCAGCCTGAACGTTATCATTTAATGGGGGTGTACAACCCCTTTAAGAAAAAAAAAAAAAAAAAAATGGTTACATGACCTTGACATTTAACAAGAAAAAAACAATATTGACTTTTTTCTTCATATCATCTTTATTAAAAAAAAAAAATAATAAAATTAGTAATCTTGCAATTCTTACACTGGTCATGGGAGCTTTTTTTTTTTTTTTTTAACTCATAGGTCCCTGATTCATCAAGACAGACATTGTCCACGCCAGATTTGATGAAGTGTGCTGGGTCAAATGCGCCTGATTCATGAAGAAGTGCATGGCTCTTTATGAATCAGGAGCGTCTGACAAGTGTCATGCACCTCAGTGTGTGCCTTGACACAAATCCTACTCCAGTCCCTGCTGGAGTAAGATGTATGGTGTAGTGAATGCCGCCGCTCGTCCTGCCACAGGTCCACCCACTTTTTTGGAGCTGGGCTGGGTTGTGAGAATCCCAAAAGTCGCAAAATTTTAGCGCAGCCTCGAGTTGCACCAAAATGATACGACTTTTCAATCAAAGCTTTTTACGCCAGAATACTAGTATACAAGTTTTGATGAATCCGGCCCATACTTTGTCTTTGCAGGCAGAGTTTTCAGTAGTTTTGTCAGGCAGGATTACGAAAACAGGTGACACCTCTATACACAGCTGATAACACAGGATCCAACAATTGCAGTAGGCGATGTCACAGCTCGCCCTCTCTTCACAATGACCTTTGCACACGCTCATTAGAGGCTTCCATATAATATGTGACTGTTCATTGTGCCTAATGTACATGTGAATTTCCTGAAACAGGAAGTTAAGAGTCTAAAACAGCCCCAGTGGCCAGTATGGAAACTGCATGATTTCTCATTTTTTATCTTTAATAGTTTGTGATATGAAAAAAAAAAAAAAAAAAAAAAAAAAAAAAAATACATTTAAACCGTAGGTCATTTTCTGATCATATCTTCCCTTTAACATTAGATTCCAGTAACCTGACAGGCTGTCATCACCGCCCTCTGTCACCCACCTTTCCTTGGGTTCGGATTCCTGGCCGTATGGCTGCAGACCCAACCACTCAGTTGCCAAGGAAAGCTGGGTGACAACCTTGCAATATCATATTGGCTGTCAGTCTGCTTAACATATACTGGAGCAGATCAGTAGTCGGATTTATATTTGCTGGAAATATATTGCGGATAAGTGATGATGATTTTTGAGCTTTGTTAACCGTCTCCTTGAACCATAGGTGATCGTTTGTATCTTACTTCTTGCACTCCATCCACCCATTTTGGAGACAGTCGTCTGGTGACTCCGATGGCGGCTTCTGGGTCCAGACTGATGTCTGACACCAAGGCCATACGATCATCTGCCAACTAATAAAACAAGAGGACATGGTCAAGCATGGGGAGTAATGTATGGCCACACAAAAAGCCTGACAGCAACCTCCTGACGTACGTCACGTCCACACTGGCTGCCCTAACATATGTAGATCTGATGGACCCTGACTAATCAGCTCAGCCATAACCCTGTAAAAATGGAAGACACAATAGCAATGGAAGTCTATTTATAGATCATTACAAACCCACTGGATTTGCTATAATGAATTTAATGGAAAGAATGATGCAAATCTATGAATAAAAATAGACTATTTTTGTGTATGCAGGTCCTAGGCAGACCTATGATCTTCCATGGTTACAGATGATAAACAAACCCTGGGAGATCAGATAGAATATCAATTACAATGGAAAATGAAACAGCCAAAATAGAATTAGGTGGGGGAGACTGTACCTCATCGAGCTCCTGGATGGGCATTCAGTGGGTGCAGGCGGTGGCACAAGAGAGAGACAGAACACAGATCATCAATGCTGATTAATAGCAATCACCGACACTACTGATTCTTAGGCAGAGAGAGAAAGCTTTGATTTTCCATGCAGAATGATCAGAGTTTCCCCCAAATCTTGGTAAGCAGAGTAACAATTCACGGTCCACAGAAGGGGTCACCCATCTTACCTCGAGTCCTGAATGGCACACTGACCAGGCTTTGCCCATCGATTATAAAGCATCAGCATATCTACAGATTGTGGGCCGCTTTAAACACACTAAGGTCCATTTCCCAGGACGTCTGGTGACCGATCAGTATATTTCCCATGATCCCAGTGCTGCAAGGAAACAGTGCAATCCATTGAGCCGCCCTGGCAGAGCGCCATTCAGGAGCCTGGCAAACTGTCTTCCCCTCTGGCCATACTGGTCATCTCACAGCTTGCCTATAAACTGATAACGCAAAGAGAACAAGAATTTTAAGCAAGACATCTGTATGAAGGATCATCATGTCCACATGACAGGTGATAAATGTACGATCATTGGGGGTGAGACATCTGGGACCCCCATTGATCACAAGAAAGTCCCTGCGTGAACAGAGAGGTAGTGCACATGATTGACCATGGCCCATTCATAGGTAATGTGCACTCAAATACTGACCCGTCCTGCATCTCTAATTTCCAGTACTTGTCCAGTCCTCTTATGCACCAGGTAAAAACAGCTTTGACTGACCAGCTGCTTTCTCAATGTAAGACTATAAGTGTAAACTCAGAACAAGCCAGTCAGTACTGTGGACACAGGATGAAGAGGGGGACCAGAGAATCTCTGGGAACGCGAAGAGACAGGATGGGTGACTACTTTAATACACTCACTGTGCACATATTACCTATGGCCAAAGAAGGGGATAAAAAAAGGCCAGAGTGCTGCTTTAACCTCTTAAGGACCGGCCAATTTTTCACTTTTTCCTTCCTTTTTTCCTAGAGCTATAACTTATTTTTCCATCGAAATAGCCGTATAAGGGTTTGTTCTTTTGCAGACACCATTCATTGTACCATGCAACGTATTGGAAAACTGGAATAAAAAATTCCAACTGCAGTGAAATTGCAGGAAAAAACAAACGCATTTCCGCAATTGTTTTTTGGTCTGTTTTCATAGCGGTCATTGTTCAGTACAAATAATCTGGCAGACTGATTTTCCAGATCAGTACGATTACAGTGATACCAAAACTAACAATTTTTAAAGCTCGGAATATACATTTTTTTTCACTTTTTTTCCCGAAACCAGTAACGTTTTCATTTTTTGGTTGATGGAATAGTGTGATGCCTTATTTTTTTTTTGTGTGGCGAGCTGAAGTTTTTATTGATGCCATTTTGGGGTAGATACAATTTGATTGCTTTCTATTGAATTTTTTTTTTTTTTTTTTTTTTTTTTTTTTTTGGGGGGGTGGTAGTGACCAAAAATGCTCAATTCTGCCATTGCTACTTTTTTTCTCTTTACGTTTGATTTAACTTTTATTTATTTTTGGCAATCCCAAATATGTATATTTTTTAACATCTGTATGTTTAATTGGTGGGAGGGGAGGAAAGGTGATTGGAGTATTTTTGTATTGTATTTTTATTTATTTTGCTTCGGTTTCAGTCCCCTTAGGGGACTTGAACTTGTGAACATTCGATCGACTATTCAATATACTGCAATACAAGGTAAAATCACGTTTCATAGAAGAACATAAAGGGAATGGATGGGGCTGTCATGTCAATCCATCAGCAGCCCGCGAATGCATCATAAGGTAGCAGATAGGCACATGGAAGAGCACGCTCCAGGCCACATGCTGTAAATGCCACTGTCAGAGATTGACAGCTGAATTTAACAGGTCAAAAGCAGTGGACGTAGCTCAGCCCCACTCGCTGTTAGACCTCTTTCACAAGTCCGGATATTTTCGGTACTGGAAAAAAACAGTACTGGAGAGATCCGTGTCCGTGTGTCTGTTACGTGTGGCAACCGTGTGCCCCATCAGTATCACATGTACCTGGCCATCCGTGTGTCATCAGTGTGCGGGGCGTTTTGCGGCCCGTGCTACGAGAAAAAAAAACGGACATGACAGCTCCCCCAATGAAAAAGCCAACTTAGAACATGCAGACACAAAAATAAATTATTTCTTTAAGTGTTTTTTTTTTTTGTGTAAAAAAAAAAAAAAAAAAAAATAGATAAATCTCTCGTGTATATATATATATATATATATATATATATATATATATATATATATATATATATATATATATATATATATATATATATATATATATATATATATATATATATATATATATTCTGATAAATTGACAGTTTGGACCATTGTGTATATGTATGTATCTATATATATTGCCACTACAGTAAGGGAGGAGTGCAATGGAACAAAAGGTAGCCGAAATCGAACAGTCAACTCCAGCCATCCGGCCAGCTTCAGATCAGTGCTTACAAGTTCTATTAGAAAAAGCTTGTAAGCACTGCATATAGACTGCAGCGGTGGCCGGTAACGAGCAATGATCAATACAATTAAAAATGGCTCCATTCTTGAGACTAGAGAGAATTTTTAATAACATGTACGGTAAATTGCAAAGTTACTTTTTTATACAAGCAGTTTGTAATTTTACCCATTTGAGATAATGAGAAAAATGCTTCAATAAAAGTTATCTGATACGTTTTATGTATCCTGAAATGGTGCCACTGAATAATTCAACAGATTCAGCAAAAAAAAATAGCCCTAGCTTGGCTATGCCGATGGAAAAAAAAGGCGATGAGTTAACAAAAGCTTGGTCGTTTAAGAGTTAAGGTGCACGGCTGATTCACAAAAGGTCACCATTGTGCGCTCATAGTGAGACGCATAATGACAGATCTATTAACAGCGACTTGCAGGTTTCGGATATTTCCCCACCCTTCTCAGGACAGGCCGTGGGCACAGGACCTGATACCCTTGGGACAAATAAGTGGAAAGGCAAAAAAAAAAGCGTATAAGAAAAAGAAAACACAAAGCTGGTAAAGACTACAGATTTCACAACTATAGATCCAATGGGAAAGGAAGGTGAAGACGATTGTAAGTCATCATACATAGGACCACGTCACTTGGCATCTCACAACTGGTTGGATGGCAAATGTCCTTCTGTTGATAGTTCTCAGGCTATATTCACACTGCATAAGAGCCCCCGTCATAGACTGCTTCTCCTCTGCATGAAGCCCCTCTAAATAAACTGATTGACCCCAATATATATGAATGGCATCTGTCCTTGTGAATCAGGATGTGAACAGAGCTGTAGTCACTGTCCCAGATAGGAGCTCTTATACAGGGCAGCAGCGTGGTGGATCCATGCTTTTCTATCGAGCTTGTTGGCAGACACCTCTCTAAAAGCTGAGTGGTTGCTTTAATATAAGGGGTATGGGGCAGATGCTTGCCGCTACCATATAATTGTACAGTATGTTATATAAAGATGGCCACAAAGTGAAGAGCAGACACCGAACCAGCAGGGAAAATTAAAGAAGATAGTCTCGGATTTGCTGATGGCAGACTAGCCTTCCGATAAGTCATCAATATCAGATCTGATCAGGTATGACACCCGACATCCTCACTGATCAGCTGTTTTCTGGCAATCTGTAAGCACTGTACAGAGCCAGGAAAGGGCAGCTCCGCACACTGGCAGATCACAGTCACTTCAATGGAGAACGGCCACTACACAGTGTGCAAATCTTACTCTACTTACCGCTGATGGGTGTCAGACCCACACGGGTTATTTATTGATGACCTTATTCTAATGAAAGGCTATCAATATTAAAGCTCTGGACAACCTTTTTAACATCTTAGGCTGCAGAATAGTGAGTGCAGCTCAGGAGTATAACATATGCTGCAATACAGGATCAGTAATGTAATATATGTGCACAGTGACTCCACCAGCAGAATAGTGAGTGCAGCTCTAGAGTATAATACAGGATGTAACTCAGGATCAGTACAGGATTAGTAATGTAATGTATGTACACAGTGACTCCACCAGCAGAATAGTGAGTGCAGCTCTGGAGTATAATACTGGATGTAACTCAGGATCAGTACAGGATTAGTAATGTAATGTATGTACACAGTGACTCCACCAGCAGAATAGTGAGTGCAGCTCTGGAGTAGAATACAGGATGTAACTCAGGATCAGTGCAGGATAAGTAATGTAATGTATGTGCACAGTGACTCCACCAGCAGAATAGTGAGTGCAGCTCTGGAGTATAATACAGGATGTAACTCAGGATCAGTACAGGATTAGTAATGTAATGTATGTACACAGTGACTCCACCAGCAGAATAGTGAGTGCAGCTCTGGAGTATAATACTGGATATAACCCGAAAATCAGTACACGATAGGTCACTGTGTACATACATTAAACTACTTAACTTTATATGAAGTCATTATATGCAAGCTGGTCAATAGTGTCTATAAGACATTACCCTTTAAAGTGGATCAGTCAACAAAATTCAACTATTGTATTCTTTACAAGATGATTAGTACAAAAGCTTTAACAGAATGTTAATAAAAATGCTATTAAAGGATCTGTCAGTGAGCGCGTTCTGATGGGAGTTTATAACTCCGCTTCCTTCTTCTAAGTTCATCTCAGCTGGTTTATGACCACAACGTTCAACTCAACTCTTCATAAATCAGCTGAGAGGAGCTCAGAAGAAAGACTACAACTCCTCTAGTCAGAAGGAGCTCACTGATGGCTTCTCATTCTGCAGCCGACAATAGACACAGAGGCTATAGAAGGCAAACATATTCAATATTCAATGAAACCCAATTGCAAAAGTGATTTTTATTCAAAAAAGCATGCACTAAAAAAAGAGCCCACAGAAGGAATATGATTTATGGTTAAAAGGCACCAGAGTAACCAAAGAAAGCACCATGGAGTCTGTGAGGAGACCCAGTGTCATCTATTGGTCTACAGCAGGACAACACCTAGCGCTGGTCTATACATCACTGATAAATATTGGGGTGGGATCCTGCACTATAACACTACTGTCTACAGTTCTGGAACAGCACAGCAGTGTAATACCTCAGAGCAGACAGCAAAACAGAGCAAGGAACAGAAATGTACAAGTCAGTATAGGTCATGTATGCACAGCGTCTGTCACCTACACCAGGCCCCAGACCAGAAGGGAACACGTCAGCAGCAGATGGAAGAAGAAAGGGAAAATAGACAAGAGACTGGAGACACATGCAACAAACATGACACCCGGGGGGGGGAAGCCTGTAACCAGACCACCCCGCCATCAACAGCCCAGGAGGAGGCAAGACAACCCTGAGACACAGGGAGGCATTATATATGTCAGCACAAAGATACAGCATATCAGCGACAGCTCCCTGTATACAGACCAGATACACCACTCACAAAAAGGGATATTTGGCTTTCGGGGGAAATTTCAGGATGATCCTAAAATGCCCTCTAACCTTTTCAGATGAACTTAATGTGACCTTCTCTAAACTTGTGACTGCACATGTCCAGCTGTTCACTGTCTCAGTACCTTTTGCACAACTTGCTGTTCTCTAACAAGCAGCTTAATGGCAAATTCACAACAGGTGTTTGATCCATGAATCGCCCAATAAGTTTCGGGGTTCAATGAGAATTGGTATTAAACAGTCCTCCTCATCATGCTGTTCACATATGGACATCATGAGACCCAAACAACACCTAACAATTGATGACCAGTACCTCGCCATTATTAGGCTTCAAGCAGGATGTTCTCACACAGAAATGGCCGCAGAGCTTAGAGTGTCATCAGCAGAGACACAGAGAGAGTGGAAGAGTCACAGAAAGGCAGAGAAGTGGACGTCCTTTGGCCATATTCCAAACTGATGACCGCTTCATTGTGAACAATGCCCTTCTGAACCGGATGATAAATGCCACACAACTCCAGGCACATGTATGGGAGGGTGAGTGGCATCCAAGTGTCATGTCAGACCATTCAAAACCCTTTACATCAGCGCAGTCTGACCAAGGGTATCTGACCACACCACCAGGCACAGGGGGTCATCATCTTGCATGGTCCAGGGAGTGAGGACCAGTGGGCCTCAAGTGCTGTCCACTGATGAAAGCTTATTCACACTGAGCAGAAATGATGGCGGTCAACAATGTTGGAGACGTCAAGGAGAGCTTTATGCATCAGCCACTGTGGTCACCGGACGAGCCTTTGGTTGGTGTTACAGTGTGGGCAGGTGTGTCTAGTCAGTACAGAACTGCCCTACACTTTGTGAATGGTACAGTGACAAGCCCCTACTACTTGAATAACTTCATTAATGTAGTCATTGTGCCTCTGTACAAACAAAACAGGCCTAATTTCATCTTCATGGGCGATAATGCTCCAGCTCATTGAGGTCGCATCATTAGGGAATGGCTGCTGGAAAAGGGGTACATCACATGGAGCAGCCTGCACTTTCTCCAGACCTGAATCCTATAGAAACCCTGTGGGATCAGCTGAGTCACCACGTAGAGGCTCATAACTCTGTACCCCAGAACCTCAATGACCTGAGGGCCACGCTTCAATAAGAGTAGGATGCCATGCCACAGCATACAATAACTCCACTTGTGAAAAGCACGAGACATGCTCAAGGAGACATGACAAGTTATTGAGACACTGACATTTTTTTTTTGGGGGGGGGGGGGGGGGTAGGGGGGACTTAGCCACCACTGTTGTTGGCGTTTGCTTCAATAAATTGTTTGAGACGAGGAAATCATGATCGCACGCAGGGCTGTGGAGTCAGTAAGCCAAACCTCCGACTCCTCAATTTCCATGACTCCGACTCCCTCATCCATGGCTCATGTTTAAGTGATAAATTTACTGTAGCACAGATTCATCTCAGCTAAAAGTCTAGACCCTTAGATCAGGAATAGGACAGACATTTATAGGACATTTCACAACTTTCCCAAATTCTTATGAAAAAATATTCCCCACAAACTGCATTGAACTACTGTACCCAATTTATTATATATTTTAGGAGTTGGAGTCGGTCCATTTTATACCGACTCCACAGCCCTGATTGCACACTTCTACTTAAATGCCCTACTTTCATGATAAAATGTTGACGCAACAGTGATATTTTAAGTTTTCCATAAATTTCGCCCGATCGCCAAATACCCCTAACTTTTTGTGAGTAGTGTAGATTATGTACCGTACATCGTCTCCCTTTATACAGGTGATATATACAGTACTACGCAAAAGTCTTAAGACAAGTGTGGAAATAATGCTGAAGAGAATGCTTTAAAATGAGTTAATAGTTTTTATCAATTAACAAAATGAAAAGTGAATGAACAAAAGAGAAATCTAAATCATATCAATATTTGGTGTGACTGCCCTTTGCCTTCAAAACAGCATCTATTCTTCTAGTTACACTTGTACACAGTCTTTGAAGGAACTCAGCATGGAGGTTGTTCCAATATCTTGGAGAACTAAACCCAGATCTTCTGTGGATGTCACCTGTGCAAATCCTTCTGTCTCTTCATGGAATCCCAGACAGACTGGATGATGCCGAGATCAGGGCTCTGGAGGGCCATATTATCACCGCCAGGACTCCTTGTTCTTTTCACTGACGATTTTTCTTAATGATATTGGCTGTGTGTTTGGGGGTCATTGCCCTGCTGCAGAATAAGTGGAGGGTCCTGGCAAGTTTGAGGCTAATTTTCAGCAAATGGAGTAGGGGATTTGGTCAGTAATAATAATGGTATCCTCAAAGCTGAGAAATACAGGCAGATACAAATGCTTCATGCAACAACATCAGGGAGGAAACTAGTTGGCTCCGAATTTATTTTTCGGCGATAAGTATGTGTTTTTATTTTATCGGCGCAAAACATTCAGATAGAGAAGCGGTTGTCCTAGTAGTGGACAACCCCTTTAAGGCCACGTTCAGTATTTGATCAGTGTTTTACATCAGTATTTATAAGCCAAAACCAGGTGAGGAACAGTCAGAGGAAAAGTATAATAGAAACATGGGCATAAATTCTGTATTTTCAGCACACTCTTGGTTTTAGCTTACAAATACTGAGGTAAAATACTGATCAAATACTGACCATGTGAACGTGGCCTAAGAAGTATCCTTCGCATAAAGGAGAACAAGGAGTCCTGGAAGTGATGATACAGTCCCAGAGCCCTGATCTCAGAATTATTGAGTCTGTCTGGCATTGCAGGAAGAAACAGAAGATCTGTGGTTGGTTCTCCAAGATGTTTGGAAAAACCTCCCTGCAGAGTTCATTCAAAGACTGTATGCAAGTGTAACTAGAAGAACTGATGTTGTATTGAAGGCAAAGGGCGGTCACACCAAATATTCATCTGATATTAGATTTCTCTTTGTTCATTCACTTTGTATTGGAAATTTAAAACAAATTATTAACACTTCTATTTCTGATAACATTCTTACTCTGCAGCCTTGTACACACCTGTCTAAAACTTCTGCACAGTACAGTATTATACACAGGTTATTACTCATATATAGGGGATATCCATTATACACAGTACATGACATTACATGGGTGGGCAGGTCACACACCTCCCCTGGTCACACTACACGGGTGGGCAGGTCACACATTACATAAATGGGCATATCACACCCTCCCCCGGTCACACATTACATAAATGGGCAGATCACACCCTCCCCCGGTCACACATTACATAAATGGGCAGATCACACCCTCCCCCGGTCACACATTACATAAATGGGCAGATCACACCCTCCCCCGGTCACACATTACATAAATGGGCAGATCACACCCTCCCCCGGTCACACATTACATAAATGGGCAGATCACACCCTCCCCCGGTCACACATTACATAAATGGGCAGATCACACCCTCCCCCGGTCACACATTACATAAATGGGCAGATCACACCCTCCCCCGGTCACACATTACATAAATGGGCAGATTACACCCTCCCCCGGTCACACACTACACGGGGCTCTATGTTGCCGTCACACCCCGGGGCCGGGACTCACCGCTCCGCGGCTCTGCGCACTCCCCGGGCGGCCGGGGTTACTCACTTGCTCGGCCAGAATGTGCCGGTTATGGGCGGCATTGTTCCGCAATAATAAGAAGGCGTCGGTCAGGCGGCGAGTGGCCATGTTCCCAGCCGGCCCCACGGGCCACTAACCCTCCCGCCCGGTACCCGCCGCTCACACACTCCGGCCACTCGGCCTACTACACCCGCCGCCGGACACCACGGCACCGACAGCCCGCATCCCAGCACTTCCGCCAGGAACCTCAACCGGGGAAACACGTCCGCCAATTCCGCCAGAACCGGGGAGTGAGTGGGAATAATGCCCCAGACTTCCGGCAGACAAAACTACAGCCGCCATTTTCTTGTAGACCGTGTGCTTTGGACGTCTTATCTATAGGCAATAGCAAAATGACTGAGGAAGGAGACGTATTAGAATAAATACGATCTAACCTCTTGTGATTAAACCATTAAACCACGCCCTTTGTCCCTGATTGGCTGCTGGAAGTGACAGGTGTCTGTCAGTGGCTGGTGAGTGCTGGCGCTGCTGTGGCTCTACATTCACGTTTCCCCTTTAACCCTTGGTGACAGGTGGCTCACGCCATTATTAGAATGTTTGTTTTTTTCAAGGTCTTGTTATTAATATTACACTGGAAATATATAAAACGGACATTAAGGACTTGGAAGGGATACATATATTTAATTCAGACAAATTGGGGATGCCAAAAAGGACCCTCACTAGCAAGCCCTAAATCCTAATGTTTATTATTATTTAAAAAGCGGGTAAATGGTTAATAGCATTCTAGCTATTGTCCCAACCACTGATGACGCTGCTTGTGCTGTAAAAATAATTGTCCTATCTCGCCAATAGAGTTGAAACCCGGAGATGTCACCATTAGATAATCTTGGCTAACGCCTTTATACATAATTAGCATCATCTAGGCAGTGTAGGGACAAATTGTATAAATATCCATTTACCCCGCTTTTTAAATAATAATCAAAGTTACGTTTTAGGGGTGCTAGTGAGGGTTCTTTTGGGGCAAACCCCAATTTGTCTGAGTTATATTATTACACTGCCACCATAATGCTTGGTTATTAAGCCCTTACTGGCGGTTATACCCTTAAAGTGATCTAATTTTGGCAGCTCATATTGCAGGAATGACTTTCTAAAGCCACAGGGCTTTTTTGAAGCTTGCTGATATGAAGGACAGGTAGAGAGTGACAGACCCCAAACTACACATGGAGGACAGGTAGACAGTGACAGACCCCACACTACACATGAAGGACAGGTAGAGAGTGACAGACCTCACACTTCACATAGAGGACAGGTAGAGAGTGACAGACCCCACACTACACATGGAGGACAGGTAGAGAGTGACAGACCCCACACTACACATGGAGGACAGGTAGAGAGTGACAGACCCCACACTACACATGGAGGACAGGTAGAGAGTGACAGACCCCACACTACACATGGAGGACAGGTAGAGAGTGACAGACCCCACACTACACATGGAGGACAGGTAGAGAGTGACAGACCCCACACTACACATGGAGGACAGGTAGAGAGTGACAGACCTCACACTTCACATAGAGGACAGGTAAAGAGTGACAGACCTCACACTACACATGGAGGACAGGTAGAGAGTGACAGACCCCACGCTACACATGGAGGACAGGGAGAGAGTGACAGACCCCACACTACACATGGAGGACAGGTAGAGAGTGACAGACCCCACACTACACATGGAGGACAGGTAGAGAGTGACAGACCCCACACTACACATGGAGGACAGGTAGAGAGTGACAGACCCCACACTACACATGGAGGACAGGTAGAGAGCGACAGATCCCACACTACACATGGAGGACAGGTAGAGAGTGACAGACTCCGCACTACACATGGAGGGCAGATAGAGAGTGACAGACTCCGCACTACACATGGAGGGCAGATAGAGAGTGACAGACCCCACACTACACATGGAGAACAGGTAGAGAGTGACAGACTCCACACTACACATGGAGGACAGGGAGAGAGTGAGAGCCCCTGCATTACATATGGATGACAGGTAGAGAGTGACAGACCCCACACTACACATGGAGGACAAGTAGAGAGTGTCAGACCCCACTCTACACATGGAGGACAGGTATAGAGTGACAGACCCCACTCTACACATGGAGGGCAGATAGAGAGTGACAGACCCCACTCTACACATGGAGGACAGGTAGAGAGTGACAGACCCCACTCTACACATGGAGGACAGGTAGAGAGTGACAGACCCCACTCTACACATGGAGGACAGGTAGAGAGTGACAGACCCCACACTACACATGGAGGACAGGTAGAGAGTGACAGCCCCCACACTAAACATGGAGGACAGTTGGAGAGTGAGAGACCTCACACTACACATGGAGGACAGGTAAAGAGTGTCAGACCCCACACTACACATGGAGGACAGGTAGAGAATGACAGATCCCACACTACACATGGAGGACAGGTAGAGAGTGACAGACCCCACACTACACATGGAGGATAGGTAGAGAGTGACAGACCTCACACTACACATGGAGGACAGGTAGAGAATGACAGATCCCACACTACACATGGAGGACAGGTAGAGAGTGACAGACCCCACACTACACATGGAGGACAGGTAGTGAGTGACATACCTCACACTACACATGGAGGACAAGTAGAGAGTGACAGACCCCACACTACACATGGAGGACAGGTAGAGAGTGACAGACCCCACACTACACATGGAGGGCAGGTAGAGAGTGACAGACCCCACACTACACATGGAGGACAGGTAGAGAGTGACAGACCCCACACTACACATGGAGGTCAGGTAGAGAGTGACAGGCCCCACACTACACATGGAGGACAAGTAGAGAGTGACAGACCCCACACTACACATGGAGGACAGGTAGAGAGTGACAGACCCCACACTACACATGGAGGACAGGTAGAGAGTGACAGACCCCACACTACACATGGAGGACAAGTAGTGAGTGACAGACCCCACACTACACATGAAGGACAGGTAGAGAGTGATAGACCCCACACTACACATGGAGGTCAGGTAGAGAGTGTCAGACCCCACACTAAACATGAAGGACAGGTAGAGAGTGACAGACCCCACACTACACATGGAGGACAGGTAAAGAGTGTCAGACCCCACACTACACATGGAGGACAGGTAGAGAGTGACAGATCCCACACTACACATGACGGACAGGTAGAGAGTGACAGATCCCACACTACACATGGAGGGCAGGTAGAGAGTGACAGACCCCTCACTACACATGGAGGACAGGTAGAGAGTGATAGACCCCACACTACACATGGAGGACATGTAGATAGTGACAGACCCCACACTACACATTGAGGGCAGGTAGAGAGTGACAGACCCCACACTACACATGGAGGGCAGGTAGAGAGTGACAGACCCCACACTACACATGGAGGGCAGGTAGAGAGTTACAGACCCCACACTACACATGGAGGGCAGGTAGAGAGTGACAGACCCCACACTACACATGGAGGGCAGGTAGAGAGTGACAGACCCCACGCTACACATGGAGGACAGGGAGAGAGTGACAGACCCCACACTACACATGGAGGACAGGTAGAGAGTGACAGACCCCACACTACACATGGAGGACAGGTAGAGAGTGACAGACCCCACACTACACATGGAGGACAGGTAGAGAGTGACAGACCCCACACTACACATGGAGGACAGGTAGAGAGCGACAGATCCCACACTACACATGGAGGACAGGTAGAGAGTGACAGACTCCGCACTACACATGGAGGGCAGATAGAGAGTGACAGACTCCGCACTACACATGGAGGGCAGGTAGAGAGTGACAGATCCCACACTACACATGGAGAACAGGTAGAGAGTGACAGACTCCACACTACACATGGAGGACAGGGAGAGAGTGACAGACCCCACGCTACACATGGAGGGCAGGTAGAGAGTGACAGATCCCACACTACACATGGAGGACATGTAGAGAGTGACAGACCCCACACTACACATGAAGGAAAGGTAGAGAGTGACAGATCCCACACTACACATGGAGGACAGGTAGAGAGTGACAGACCCCACACTACACATGAAGGACAGGTAGAGAGTGACAGATCCCACACTACACATGGAGGACAGGTAGAGAGTGACAGATCCCACACTACACATGGAGGACATGTAGAGAGTGACAGACCCCACACTACACATGAAGGACAGGTAGAGAGTGACAGATCCCACACTACACATGGAGGACAGGGAGAGAGTGACAGACCCCACACTACACATGGAGGACAGGTAGAGAGTGACAGACCCCACACTACACATGGAGGACAGGTAGAGAGTGACAGATCCCACACTACACATGGAGGACAGGTAGAGAGTGACAGATCCCACACTACACATGGAGGACAGGTAGAGAGTGACAGACCCCACACTACACATGGAGGACAGGTAGAGAGTGACAGACCCCACACTACACATGGAGGACAGGTAGAGAGTGACAGACCCCACACTACACATGGAGGACAGGTAGAGAGTGACAGACCCCACACTATACATGGAGGTCAGTTAGAGAGTGACAGGCCCCACACTACACATAGAGGACAGGTAGAGAGTGACAGACCCCACACTACACATGGAGGTCAGGTAGAGAGTGACAGACCCCACACTATACATGGAGGACAGGTAGAGAGTGACAGACCCCACACTATACATGGAGGACAGGTAGAGAGTGACAGACCCCACACTACACATGGAGGGCAGGTAGAGAGTGACAGACCCCACACTATACATGGAGGGCAGGTAGAGAGTGACAGACCTCACACTACACATGGAGGACGGTAGAGCGAAGGATCCCGCACTACACATGGAGGGCAGATAGAGAGTGACAGACTCCGCACTATACATGGAGGACAGGTAGAGAGTGACAGACCCCACACTATACATGGAGGACAGGTAGAGAGTGACAGACCCCACACTACACATGGAGGGCAGGTAGAGAGTGACAGACCCCACACTACACATGGAGGTCAGGTAGAGAGTGACAGACGCCACATTATACATGGAGGACAGGTAGAGAGTGACAGACCCCACACTATACATGGAGGACAGGTAGAGAGTGACAGACCCCACACTACACATGGAGGGCAGGTAGAGAGTGACAGACCCCACACTATACATGGAGGGCAGGTAGAGAGTGACAGACCTCACACTATACATGGAGGACAGGTAGAGTGACAGACCCAGCGCTACACATGGAGGACAGGTAGAGAGTGACAGACTCCACACTACACATGGAGGACAGGTAGAGAGTGACAGACCCCACACTATACATGGAGGACAGGTAGAGAGTGACAGACCCCACACTATACATGGAGGACAGGTAGAGAGTGACAGACCCCACACTACACATGGAGGGCAGGTAGAGAGTGACAGACCCCACACTATACATGGAGGGCAGGTAGAGAGTGTCAGACCTCACACTATACATGGAGGACAGGTAGAGTGACAGACCCAGCGCTACACATGGAGGACAGGTAGAGAGTGACAGACTCCACACTATACATGGAGGACAGGTAGAGAGTGACAGACCCCACACTATACATGGAGGACAGGTAGAGAGTGACAGACCCCACACTACACATGGAGGGCAGGTAGAGAGTGACAGACCCCACACTATACATGGAGGACAGGGAGAGAGTGACAGACCCCACACTATACATGGAGGACAGGTAGAGAGTGACAGACCCCACACTACACAGGAGGGCAGGTAGAGAGTGACAGACCCCACACTATACATGGAGGACAGGTAGAGAGTGACAGACCCCACACTATACATGGAGGACAGGGAGAGAGTGACAGACCCAACACTATACATGGAGGGCAGGTAGAGAGTGACAGACCCCACACTACACATGGAGGGCAGGTAGAGAGTGACAGACCCCACACTATACATGGAGGACAGGTAGAAAGTGACAGACCCCACACTACACATGGAGGACAGGTAAAGAGTGACAGACCCCACACTATACATGGAGGGCAGGTAGAGAGTGACAGACCTCACACTACACATGGAGGACAGGTAGAGTGACAGACCCCACACTACACATGGAGGACAGGTAGAGAGTGACAGACCCCACACTACACATGGAGGACAGGTAAAGAGTGACAGACCCCACACTATACATGGAGGGCAGGTAGAGAGTGACAGACCTCACACTACACATGGAGGACAGGTAGAGTGACAGACCTCACACTACACATGGAGGACAGGTAGAGTGACAGACCTCACACTACACATGGAGGACGGTAGAGCGAAGGATCCCGCACTACACAAGCATTTGCTGATTGTTTTTAAACAATATTTTTCCTCACAGAAATAATCCTCTGTGATCCCCTGCTGTAATGTCTGTATACTCTTTTGCCTCCTGCCCTGCCCAGGAGATGTGGTATGATCAGACCATGTTCCTGTACGGTCAGACTCAGCCATTACACAGTACAGCAGGGGCACCTTTATAAGATTATCTCAGCACAGGGACATTTTTTTAACACATCTAAAAATATTTCCCTGCCTGTTTTTAAACAATGTTTTACTTCAAAGAAAGGGAAGTGCTCAATTGCGGAGCTGCACAGTTCTGTCAACGGTATAGTGACCGCAGCCGGGTACTGCACATCTGCCTTGACTGATTCGCAGTACATGCGTTGTGCTCTGCAGCTCCGCAACTGCACGTGTCCAGCTGGCACCAGAATCAGCTGATCGGCGGGGGTGCCAGGTATCGCACCCCCACCAATTTAGTACTGATTATGTGTTCTTAGGATAGTCCATAAGTGTAAGATTCCTGGATAACCCCTTTAACAACCGGTGTGGGAACTCAGCTCCGGCCACGGCTGTTAGAGACAGATGTTATTTAAGATGGCCGGCATCAGCTGGATGTGGAGGGAGCTCAGATCCTGAGCCCCCTCCACACATGACACCTAGCGCAGGATGTACAGTTGCATATGTGAAGGGGTTAAAGGATCTGCTGCTTCTTGGTGGCAGATACCACAGGACACCTTATTTTGTCTTGTAGAGTCTATGCCTCGACGCGCCAGAACTATTTTGGTAGCATTTTGGGGTCTTAAAAAATATTAGGTAGATTGTTTTAATGTTATTAATAGTGTTGGTATGAATGGAATTGCAAGACCCAGTCTGGCGGCCAGGTCAGTAATCTGTGGCCTGAGAACCGCCTTCTACCTGATGGCATACCCCGGCTCCTCTTTGGATTAGCCGGTTTGGTGCAAAGTCATCGTTTCGGTGTGATGCACATATGACGTCGCACCAGGCCGGCTAATCAAAAGAATAGTCATTGGCACCGTCAGGCAGGAGGCGGCTCTCAGGACTCCTGCTCAGTTGCCACAGATTACTGACCTGGGCGCTGGACTGGGCCTGGCAAATCAATTAGCACCGCCTGTAGTTATGATTGATCAGTGTATAATGTGTCTTTATAGTTGAGCTTCTGACTTGATAAATTATTAAATTCTGGCGGCATGCAACTTCCAATAGGGGGCGCATACAACTGTATACAGCTGGTATTACTCTATGCAGCGGATAGTTCTGTTATGCAATGATCCCCCCATCCCAATGGCATCCATGTCAGGTACACCATGCTCAGTAACATATCAATTAGCTGATACAACAAGACTGTTTCCCCTTAAAAAAAAAACCTCTGTGCCATATTCTGTCATGTCCAAAGACATAAATCCATCCATGTGTAAAATTAGAGTAAAATTACCCCCATGCCTTACATGACTAGGGATCAATTCTGCATTGCTTCTCCACATTGGAATTGTTGCTGCATGCATTCTCATATATATCCTGTAGGTGGCAGCACCATGTAATGTATTCTTATATCACATTATAATTATTGATAGGAAAATTCGGAATGGTTTGGAAAGGTTGTGCAGTGTCCTCCTTCTCTCAGACCTATTGTCACGAACTAGGCTGGGGTACAATGCTCAGCATTGGACCTGAGGAGGGTAAGTAAAGCTCAGTTTCTGTTTTTTACACCCAAGGCTATGTGCACACAACGTCATTTAAACTCGACTTTTTCAAGCACAAGACACTTCAGAAAACCGCTGGCGATGTTTTTCATGGAATGGTCGTCATTTGCTACTTTTTTTAACCTTGTATGTATAAAATAGTGACTGGCTTCCAACAAGATGTCGTCTGAAGAACAGACCGCTCATTTCTTTTAAGCTCTTTGCGGCTTTAGAAACGCAAAGCAGTTAAAAGAAGCTCGAAAGACTTATCATGTGCACAGCAAGCCGTTTTTACATTGCCTTGCACATGTTCATTCTTTTTAGCAATTTTGAGCCTGGATTCAGAAGTTTTTTGAAAGGGGACGACCCTTTTAAGGGAGATATGCCGCTGCTAGAGGTGTCAGTCAGGGACTTCCTCACTGTCCCCAATGCAAACACATTAATGCTTGGCCGAACATGCATGTGTGTGGGGAGAAATAGTTAAAGTGTGATGGTCCACGTCACAGGCCCCTATATAGTATGATTGTCCACTTCACAGCCCCCTATATAGTATGGTGGTCCCCCAAACAGCCCCCATTGTAGTATGATGGTCTCCCCAAAAAGCCCTCATATAGTATGATGGTCCCTCCCAAGCAGCCCCCTATATAGTATAATGGTCTCCCCAAACAGCCCCCTACATACTATGATGATGGTCCCCCCAAACAACCCCATGTATAGTATGATGGTCCCCCCAAACAGCCCCCTATAAAGTATGATGGTCCCCAAAAACAGCCCGCTATATAGTATGATGGTCCCCCCAAACAGCCCCCTATAAAGTATGATGGTCTCCCAAACAGCCCCCTGTAAAGTATGATGGTCTCCCAAACAGCCCCCTATAAAGTATGATGGTCCCTCCAAACAGTATGGTTAACATTTTTTGCATTGGCGATCAGCAATGACAATGACGTTACAACCCTACACACCTGCTGAAACACATGCAGAATCAGCAGGTATAGTGCACGTGTACTGTTCATTAAAATAGAACATAAGCACAATACCTGCCAATCGAGAATGCGTTTGACCAAGTGTGTGGTTTCGTAACATCATCGGCCCTGTTCACCTCCGATGCCGAAGTAAATGGTGCCAAATAATCCCTTTGTTGACCAATCAAGGTGCATGAGCACCATAGTAGACACTCTTTTCTTACCTGTGCTCCACTGTCCAACTGTTGTCCATGCTTCTAGTATATTGTTCCATTCCAGGTTGCTGTCCAGGTATTGTGTTCCATTCCAAGCTGGTCTCCACCCCATTTTAACTGGTGGTAGTAACCTGTAGAAAGATGTGGTCTTCACAATACTGCGATGTGACAGGGTGGAAAATACACTCTAATTATAGACCAAATGTGGATGGGGCAGTAGGACTTCCTGAGTTGAGTATTTAGGAATGTGATAGTGTCATGTAGTTTCTGAAAGGAGCCACATTTTTATCATTACTATGATCACCAGTCATCTATGAATCTACAACTAATATCACCGCAGAAGTGGATGTTAAGGTAAATGTCTTTTAATCTCGGGAAAACCTGCCAAGTATTTCAAGCAGAAGACGCTTCAGGATAACTCTGGCAGTGTTTTTTCATGAAGCGTCTTCTTTGGTGATCATTTGCGGAAGCCCCAGAGGAATGGCCAGGCCTCTTCTTTTTATCGCCTTGTGCCTTTTGAAGCCTGAAGTGGATAAAAGAAACTCAAAAAGACTAAAAACATGCACAGAAATCCGTTTTGACATTACAGTGCATATGGTCATTCTTTTTAGCATTTTTTATGATTTTTTTCAGGCGAGTTTTCGGAGCAAGCCTACAGTAGTGTTCAAAATAATAGCAGTGTGTTCAAAAACATGAGTTAAGCACAAAATCTTTATACTAGTTTTTATTTCCATGCATTGGGAACATTGTACACTGTTTTCTAATTGAAAACATGAAGAGAAATGTATAGAATTTTTAACTACTTTACAGAAAATAACAAAAACATTGGGCTGTTCTATAAAATAGCAGTGTCTAAATTTGTCTTTACAAACTCACAATATGTACTCTTTTTTTGATGATTTACCATTCCCATGAATAACTAACCTAATATTTAGTTGTATACCCACAGTTGTTTAGAACTGCTTCACATCTATGTTACATAGAGTCAACTAACTTCTGTCAACTGTTATGCCAGCCCAGGATGCGTTGACTACATCCCACAACTTTTTGGCATTTGTTGGCTTTGCCTCAGAAACAGCATTTTTGATGTTATCCCACAAGTGTTCTATCGATTAAGGTCCAGGGATTGTGCTGGCCACTCCATAACCTCAATTTTGTTGGACTGGAACCAAGATTTTGCTCGTTTAGTGGTGTGTTTAGGGTTGTTGTCTTGTTGAAACACCCTTTCAAGGGCATATCCACTTCAGCGTAAGGCAACATGACCTCTTCAAGTATTTTGATATATGCAAACTGGTCCATGATCCCTGGTATGCAGTAAATAGGTCCGGCACTATAGTAAGAGAAACATGCCCATATCATGATGCTTGCACCACCATGCCTCACTGTCTTCAGAGTGTGCTGGGCTTGAATGCAGAGTTTGAGGGTCGTCTGATGAACTGTCTGCAGCCCTTGGACCCAAAAAGAACGATTTTACTTTAAGCAGTCCACAAAATATTTCTCTATTTCTCTTTAGGCCAGTTGATGTGTTCTTTGGCAAAATGATTCCTCTTCAGTACACGTCTTTTTTTAACAGTGGGACTTTGCTGGGATTTCTTGCTAAGAGGTTAGCTACACACAGGCGTCTTCTAACTGTCACAGTACTCACAGGTAACTTGAGACTGTCTTTGATCATCCTGGAGCTGATCATTGGCTGAGCCTTTGCCATTCTGGCTATTCTTCGATCCATTCGAATGGTAGGCTTCTATTTTATTCGACGTCTCTCTGATTTTCCTTTCCATTTTAAAGCATTGGAGATCATTTCAGCTGAACAGCCCATCATCTGCACTTATTTATAAGTTTTACCTTCTCCAATCAACTTTTTAATCTAAGTACGCTGTTCTTCTGAACAATGTCTTGAACGACCCATATTTCTCAGGCTTTCAAGGAGAAATACATGTACAACATGTGCTGCCTTTACTCTTAAATAAGGGCCACCTGATTCACACCTGTTTCTTCACAGAATGATTGACCTCACTAATTGAACTCCACACTGCTATTATTTTGAACACACCCCCTTTCAATTAATTATTCAAATGCACAAACTCAAAAACATGCAGATCATGAATGCTGAGTCTGTTGGTTTTCTTAGAATCTGCTGCACCAATTGGTAAATTGTTTGACACGTGGTAATATAATTTATGTCAAAAACAGTGATTAATCTGGTTAGTAATATTGGAATGCTATTATTTTGAACACAACTTTACCTGAAAAAGACGCAGTGTCCACAAATCCTTAGAGTTCCTGTCCACGAAAGAAAAGCAATCTTGTCTTCAATGAAGTTTCGAGATAGCAACATTTCTTTGTAGGATCAGCCAGGGAATTTTCATCTGAACTAGTGACACTGTCACCACCGAGTATGGGAAGAATAATTCTCAGTTGTGAAAAGCACCTACACAAATCACAAGGTTGGAGAAAGGTTAGAACCTGCAGCCAAGAGGCCCGACCTTCTCCAACTCGTAGAAATTCTCTTTCTGTGCCAGAGTGGAATAAACACCTTTCGAAGAGTAACCTGTGACTTTACGGTCCTATAAAACTCCCCTGAAAGGCCAAGTTCTCTAACAATAATGACTTTTAGAATAACAGGCCGCGATTCGTGTAAAGGATTTGCAGGAAGCTGAAAAATAAATATTTGACCAAGTTGAAAGAAAACTAAACCTATGAGCAAAATTTTTGGCACCTCGGAGAGCCTTAAGCCCTAGATTGTCACTCTTGGTACCAGAGCACTTTGTAAGTTTTTGCTAATCTGGGGCATCTGTTGATAGGCGAGCAGGATCCAGGAAATGAAAGGAAGGGAAAGCCAGTGTTTTCTTTGTAATTACTGGATATGTTTTATGATCGGCCGGCTATTGTAGTGCCTACGTCATGTGAGTTATGTGCTGGTGTAAAGTAAGTTGACATCATGGCTGGAAGATGAAAGGTCGCTTGATGAAACGTTCCAGGTTCTCGTCACGCGGAGTGCGATATTTTCCTATCTGAAGCTGCTAATAACACGGATGGACGGACCTTTCTAAGGTGCTAAATATAAAAACTGCGCAGGAACTAGCACCTCCTGGGAGACGCCAAGAAGGAAAAATCTAGACTATGAGCCGTACGACAAATCTTTCCTGCTCATTTTTTCAGAATATTGCGCAGATAACAATGCAGTGACCAATTTACCTCTGATCTCAATTTTATTTTAGATATTAGACCTCTTGTTGCTAATTGATTTATTCCTTGGGTTTCATACACAAGTTGAAGATTTGTTGCAAAAACCTGCTCAGTACATGTGAATGAGGCTGTTTCTGCAGCAGGTGCATGGATTTCTGCAGGCCCTGTTCTCATAAGTGGGACAGTCCTAGAAATTTCTGCATCAAAAATTATGTTTATTTAATATTTATTTTAGTTTAATTAATTTATGCTGGGTAAATATGCTCTTAAAGGGCTTGTCCTGTTTGCTGTCACTTCATGTCCAGTGCTGAGAAACACTGCTGACGGGATGTGTATTGTTGGACAACTCAATGATTGACAGTCTGCTCAATATGCTCCAGATTGGGCTGCCATGGTGCAGGGGTGTGATTAAAGCGTGGTCACAGTATAGTGAGCGATGAATTAATAGCTCCCTGCACCACCCCAATGACTGGAAGTCAGTGGTTTTAGGGAGAATATAAGCTCATTTTCTTCCTGTAGCCTCTGCTCCAATAATCCAGATAGAGCATTTGATCACTATTTACTTGCAGATTGTTTCTATATATGCAGGTAAATAGCGTTGTGACTAGTTCCCTTTAAAATACCAAACTGCAAATCTGTTCATATCCATTTTCTTGTCCAATAATATAGTAATCATATTCTTGTACATAGGGTGCAGTATTATAGTAATTATATTTTAGTACATAGGGCAGTATTGTACTAATTTTATTGTACGCAGCATTATAACAGTTATATTCTTGTGCATAGTGGGGCAGTGTTCTAGGCGATATCCAGTGGCATGCAAAAGTATTCAGCCCCCCTCCTTGGCTTTTTAACTACTTTGTTACATTGCAACCTCTATTATTGTAATCTAATTGGTGTCACGATGTGCAGCATTCGAATGTCGAGCACTAGTCGCTGCACTCTACATATGAAGGAGTGTTAGCCTGTAAACCACGTAGACAGGGCACTAGCGATGTGCATGTGAGACAGGTGGTGCAAATTCCATATATAGTAAAACCTGAGCCATCTACCAAGTAGTGGACCCGTTGAAGCGCAGGACCAGCGCGAAACGGCCGTTGTCCTTTCACCCCCGCACCCCAGAACCTGCACCACCACTCTGCATGTGTAATCCCGAATAAACAGGACTATTATCAAGCAACACTGTTGGTGAGTGCATTATCTGTTCCATTTCTACAGCTTTGACGGCTCACTAAATAGTCTAAGATGGTGAAGTAAAATGAGAAAAATATATGCATAAATTAAATTTGTGGGATAGAATAACTAAAAATTGGCATGTGCATATGTATTTACCCTTTTGCGATGAAGCCCCTAAAAATTTCTGGTGCAAGCAATTACCTTCATAAGTCACATGCTTAGTGAAAATCACACCTGTGTGCAATCTGTGTGACATGGTCTGTCAGTATATACACACCTTTTCTGAATGGTCACAGAGGCTGCAACACCATTAAGCAAGACGCACCACTAACCAAACACCATGAAGACCCTGGAGATCTACAAACAAGTCAGACACAAAGTTGGTGAAAAGTACAAATTAGGGTTGAGTGTTAACATAATATCCCAATCTCTGATGATCAGTGGAGCACCATCAAATCCATTATCATGAAATAGAAAGATAATGGTACTACAACAAACCTGCCAAGAGAGGGCCACTCACCAAAACTCTCAGCTCGGGCAAGGAGGGCATTAATCAGAGAGGCAGCTCAGAGACCAAAGGTAACCCTGAAGGAGCTGCAGAGTTCCCAAGCAGAGACTGGCGTATCTGTCCGTATGACCACAATAAGCTGTACACTCCATAGAGGTGGCCTTTATGGAAGAGTGGGCAGAAAAAAGCCTTTACTTACTCACAAAAATTGTAAGGCTCGTTTTGAGTTTGCCAAAAGACGTGGGAGACTCCCCAAATGTATGGAAGAAGGTGCTGTGGTCAGATGAGACTGAAATTGAACTTTTTTGGCGCCAAACTAACACAGCTCATCACCCCAGGAACACCATCCCCACAGTGAAACATGGTAGTGGCAGCACATGCTGTGGGGATGTTTTTCGGCAGCAGGGACAGGGAAAATAGTCTGAGTCAATGGGTAGGTGGATGGTACGTAATACAGGAATATTCTTGAGCTAAACCTGTTTCAGTCAGTCAGTGATTTGAGACTGGGACAGCAGTTCACGTTCCAACAAGACAATGACCCAAAGCATAATGCTAAAGCAACACTCAAGCGGTTTAAGAAGAAATGTGTAAATGTGTTGGAGAGGCCTAGTCAAAGCCCAGAACTTAATCCAATTGAGAATCTGTGGTCAGACTTGAAGATTGCTGTTCACCAGAGGAAACCATCTAACTTGAAGAAGCTGGAGCAGTTTTTCCTTGAGGAATGGTCAAAAATGCCAGTGGCAAGATGTGGAAAGCTCATAGAGACTTATCCAAATTGACTTGCAGCTGTAATTGGTGCAGAAGAAGGTTCTACAGAGTCCTGACTTTAGGGGGGTGAATACTTACGCACAGTGAAGCTTTCAGTTATTTTGTTCTATTTGTTGTTTGCTTCACAATAAAAAGAAAACCAAATGTTCACAGTTGTAGTCATGTTCTTTACATGAACTGATGCAAACCTTCAAAAACAACTGTGAAATTCCAGATTGTGAGGTAACATACACAAAAAATCCAACGGGAGGGGGTGAGCAAACCTCTGTAGGGGGCAGTATTACAGTAGTTATATTCTTGTACATGGGAACACTATAATAGTAGTTTTACTTTCGTAGACAGAAGCAATATTATAGTGTATACACACGTGGTCAAAATTGTTGGTACCCCTCGTTTAATAAAAAAAAAATCCACAATTGTCACAGAAATAACATGAATCTGACAAAAGTAATAATAAATTAAAAATCTATGAAAATGAACAAATGAAAGTCAGCCATTGCTTTTCAACCCGGCTTCCACAGAATTAAAAAAAAAATTAAACTCATGAAATAGGCCTGGACAGAAATGATGGTACCCCTGTAAATAATGTGACAAAAGGGACATGTTAAATCAAGTTGTGTCCACTAATTATCATCACAGGTGTCTACAATCTTGTAATCAGTCAGTGGGCCTGTATATAGGGCTACAGATACTCCATTTTTGGAGATGGAAATTTCATTCTCCAGCAGGACTTGGCACCTGTCCACACTGCCAAAAGTGCCAATACCTGGTTTATAAACAACAGTATCACTGTGCTTGATTGGCCAGCAAACTCACCTGACCTTAACCCCATAGAGAATCTATGGGGTATTGTCAAGAGGAAGATGAGAGACACCAGACCCAACAATGCAGACGAGGTGAAGGCTGCTATCAAAGCAACCTGGGCTTCCATAACACCTCAGCAGTGCCACAGGCTGATCGCATCCATGCCACGCCGCATTGATGCAGTAATTGATGCAAAAGGAGCCTCGACCAAGTACTGAGTGCATTTACTGAACATACATTTCAGTAGGCCAACATTTCAGATTTTAAAAATCTTTTTCAAGCTGTTGTTATAAAGTATTCTAATTTACTGAGATAATGACTTTTGTGTTTTCATTGGCTGTAAGCCATAATCATCAACATTAACAGAAATAAACACTTGAAATAGATCACTCTGTTTGTAATGACTCTATATAATATATGAGTTTCACTTTTTGTATTGAAGAACTGAAATAAATTAACTTTTTGATGATATTCAAAATTTAGTGAGATGCACCTGTATATTCTTGTAAGTAGGGGGCAGTATTATAGTAGTTATATTTTTGTACATATAAGCACTATTATAGTAGTTATATTTTGGTAGATAGGGGCAGTATTATAGTAGTTATATTCTTGTACATAGGAGGCAGTATTATAGTAGGTATATTCTTGTACATAGGGGCAGTATTATAGTAGTTATATTCTTGTACATAGGGGGCAGTATTATAGTAGGTATATTCTTGTACATAGGGGCAGTATTATAGTAGTTATATTCTTGTACATAGGGGGCAGTATTATAGCAGTTATATTACTGTACATAGAGGGCAGTATTATAGTAATTATATTCTTGTACATAGAGGAGGCTGAGATGATTTAGTGAATCCTGCTTTGAGCAGGGGGTTGAACCAGATGACCCAGGAGGTCCCTTCCAACTCTACCATTCTATGATTCTATGAGGCAATATTACAGTAGTTATAGTCTTGTACATGGGGCAGTATAATAGTAGTTTTACTCTTGTACTGTACATAGAAACAATATAGTAGTTATATTTTTGTACATAGGAAGCATCATTATATTAGTTATATTACATTGTATATAGTTGATAGTAGTTTAGTAATTATATTCTTGTACTCAGGGGGCAGTATTTTAGTAGTTATATTCTTCCACATAAGGGACAATATTACAGTAGTTACGTTAGCAGCAGTATTATATTAGTTACATAGGGGGCAGTATTAAAATAGTTATATTCTTATCCATTACAGGAGTGCTATAATTGTTATATTCTTGTCCAAGAAAAGCAGTATTAAAACAAAAAGCTGTAAATATAAACTCTATACCCTCTCAAATTAGCAATAGTGTACAACTCGCCACAAGTTTCCACAAGAGCCTCATAAATTACCGTGTTCTATTACAGCGACTTATATACAGATGATATACGCATGTTTTAACTTGAATTTTGCCTTGCAAAGTTTTCTTATCCATGATTTGTGGCAACCTTATGAGTACAGAAATGAAAATCACATTACTTTATATCACGTCAGATTGGCTTCTATCATTGCTACATACACAGTATTCTGCTCTATGGCAGCTAGCTGTATACATTTTTCAACCTCCCCAAGACTGAAAGACTAAACCTGCTTTGTTGCAAAAAGTACAAAGTAATGGAAAGTATGAGAATTTCAGGTTTGCCTTAGTGGAAGACGAGATAGACAATGCCGATTCCAGTATCAAGTTATTTACATGACAAATTCATAGTCGAGAAAACAAACTTTTCTGTTCTTAGAATCATATTGTGAGTTATTATCAGGTTCCCCTGTAGGATTAAAAATAAAGAAACAGACATTTACCAGCCTCCGTATCCATGAAGAGCAGTAAATCACAGCGCTGGCCTCTCCCGCTAGGTCTGCATGTATGTGAGGCGGCCATATTGTCTTGTGCTGATTTCCAGTTACTGTTTCTTATTATCAAAAGCTTTAGTTAGAGAGAAGTACCGATTATTTTTGGACGATTGCTCACTTTATCGTCTATGTTGTTAGAAGTTATTGAGGTATAACGACTTACTGCTCGGCCTGGGACCCTCGGATTGGAATCGGTGAACCGTTCCTGAACCAACTTCTAAAGTATTTGTATGAAGAAGTCCGATACAAGGTGTTGTCACTCCATGAAGTGATCACCAAGATTCCAGTGGATTTACCAGTTTTTCCAACATGCAACCAACAACTGAGAGTCCCACGATGTCCAAGTGGTCAAGAGAGCATGGACAATGCAGAGTTTTAGGCTCCATAGTAAGGAGCCAAAGGCATGTCCTGTGTTGCCATATGGTGTATATATAGTCTATTATGGGTATATTTTATCCTAGATGCAGGAGGAAAAAGGCCTCTGTAATACATATATAGTTACATAGTTAATACGGTTGAAAAAATGTCCATCAAGTTCAATCGAGGGATAGGAAACGAGAAAGAAGGTGCACCTGCACAACCACAATGCATGATCCAATCCCCCCCAAAAGAGCCAATATTTTACTCCTGATCCCAGTTGTCTATCAACTGGACCAAATATTTAGAAGACAACATTATACGTTTAGATAAGCATTAATTTTATTTTCTCCTAAAAGAAGCATTCAAGACTTTTTTTTTAAACCAACTTTTCATGCTGGCTCTCCAAAAGGTAATGGCTTTGCATGCCCCCATTTGAAGCCATGCCCCAATCCAAGCACCAATGGACTCCAGAACGCTGTATAATAACTTAATGAGGTTTCCTGGTGTTAGATTGGACCTGGGACACAATTCCTCCAAGAAGTCTTCCTTTTCTCCACTGTGTTGGAAAGTATACTAATGCAGCATCTAATGGAGCATGCCACGACAAAATCCGGGGCATATGGACGTATAATAGGGCTCCAGAGTCTTCTATGGGCGTCTTCCAACAGCTGCGCACGACTGCGCCAACTACTATTACCGTAACCCAAACTATGAGGTATAGGAGTCATCCTACGTTACCACTAAATGCAATAAATTATGTCCACAATTTGAAGGAAGACAACACAGTAACTTATAGCCTCAGCCAATGAACACATATCAGGCAGCCCATGTAAATCCCATATAACCCATGATTTGTTTCTAGAAAGGGGAACTTAGAAGGAGAGGTCCCCATATTTGGCAAATTACAAAGGGTCGTAATAATTTCCTGGACCAGCCGCAGGATCGGGGCCCACACAGACTGTAGCGGGGTCGACATCTGGCTACATCGGAAGGCAAGAAAAAATAAACTGAGACTGTTCTTTCTGTCTCATCTGGAAAACCCACATATAAAATAACACACCTGTACCACACGTTACACCATGGAATGACATGAGAAAAATGTATTTCACCAGAGAGCAGCAACGAAGGCAACTATCAACAGGAGGGAAAGTGTTTCACTGTTACCGCGGCAACCTAAAACTGCCGTAAGAGAAGTTTCTGGATCATAGCCATAGAGGCACGAGACCGGCCTGGACTAAAATACTGGAGGAAGGGCTGCTGCTCCTCAGTTGGGTTCCTTAGGATGCACTTTATTTTTCTTTAAAGGGATTGTCTCAGGCTGTTAAATGGTTAAAATTGCAAAGTGCTTGTGAAAACAAGTAACTTTGCAATTTACATCTTATTACAAAACTACTCCATTCTTAAGAAGGGAGAGATACTTAACTCTATTGTGCACAGCTCATTGCCTAGGTTACCCGCCACCTCTGCAGCCACCTCAGAGTTCTCAGTAACCTAGGCAAAGAGTGCGAATGTTTCTGTGAGTTAGGGCTCTCTCACACTCAGACGAGAGCTATCTGATGCTTTATCGGATAGCACTTGGACCAATCTTACACTATTGGGCAGTGCAGATCTTCGTTTTTTTTTTCTCATGCTGATTCGGCATGAGGAAAAAAATCTCAATATGCTGCGAGTGCCTCCGATATCGGATCGTGTGCAAGTCTATGGGTGTGTGTAAAACAACGGACTGCACTCGGATGTCATCCGAGTGCAGTCCAATTTACGTGGACACAGACAATTGAGAAGATGAAGAAAATAAGTTCTCCACACCTGTGCTGTGATTTGGTCATGCGAGAGAATCGGATCACAGTAAACTGACGCTCGGCTCAAACTCTGATCAGAGTCTGAGCCGAGTGTCATTAGCATAATCGGCCCGATTCTCTCCCATGAGAGAATCGACGCTCGTGTGACCCCCAACCTAAAACTGACCGGCAACTTATTGGGCCTTCTCTTTGACAGTGGTTAAGAGGCTTACATACATAGAAAGCCTGGAAGCCATTTTTAGGCTCCTGGATACCATGCCAACCTCTGGGCACCACGCAATCGTGTAATGCTGGTAGGGTAGCGGAGGGTTACTTCTACAATGTAGATCTGTCTAGGCACTTAGATGCCATAGTCAGCATTGACTGCAGTATCTAATGGGATAAACTGCTGGGATCAGAGTTATCACTGATACAGGCTTGTAGAGCTGGGTTTCTGCTGTATAATACAGCCGACACCCGGAAGTGATGGCATTTGCAAACAACCTCCTCTTTAAAACTTTTCCGATGTGTGACGTACATGTACATCTCACACATGCAGGTGTATGAAGCGAGCTCAGGAGCTAAGCCCATATTATGTAGGCTGTGTTATACAGCAGTCATCTGCATGTAACAGCAGCCACCAGAGCTGAGCTCCGGTCGCTGCTATTACACCTAAAATGTGCTGGGTTTTCGTGGTTGCCAAGGATCTGCTCAAGGCCCCCATAGCGGCCATGTTGGTATTGGTCATCAATATCAGATCGATGGTGGTCCGACACCTGTTACCTAGACTTAATAACAGCTGATTGTTAAGGGTTGAATAGCCGACACCTCACTAATCTGATATTGATGAACTATCCTGCAATATATCTTTGCTTGGACGACCCCTTTAAAATTGTATGCAGTTTGTATTGTGAAATCTGGTGACAGATTCTCAGTCATAATATGAAAATAAGGTATTATGAAAATAGTTTTTATTAAACTGAATAGCCCCTTAAATTGTAAAGCAGAATAAATGAAGAGGGTGCAAGTGTTTATCATGGACTGGCCCTGCCGCCTCTACAAGTAGTAAGCATCAAAGTGTGGTCTTGTACATGATTAATATCTTGTGCACATCAAACCACAACCTCTCCATTAACATGAGACTCCTCTGGTTTCATGCTCTACTTATCAGAGGCTCCATTAACCCCTGGAACACAGCTGGTTTCTATTAAGGGCTCTCAATGTCATTTTTTTCTTTCCAAAAAACACAAGCACCGAATTTGACCAGACTTTACTAACTAACGTATATACAATATTAGTAACTTAATGGCCATAGGGAAAAACATGCTGTGCAGGCAGGGGCAGAAATATTTTCTTCTTGAATTGTTCTTTTACACAGCTGTAAATGCTATAGCTATCTAGAGACATACTCGCATATTGTGTTCTTATACCATGCTTTGCTGCCATTGTGCAAAACCACAAAATGACTGCAATGTGTGAATATGCACCAAGGTTAAAATGAGCTTTTTTCAGTTTGTGGACAACTCCAGAAAAAAGCAGAACTGTTGGCAGGTATGCACCATAGCCGCACACCAAGAAGCAAAATTTCTCATCTTGAGCTTTTATCAGGGGGAAGCTCAAGCAAGATAAACACCTTTCGTAATACTTACTTGACAACATTTAAGTTTGACTTTCAGGGAGAACATTGACAGAGATTCTTTTTATAGCTGCCCCCGGGGCCTTTTTTTTTTTTACACTTCTTTGAATGTGTCTTCGAATACCATTAGATGAAACTTATCAGTGCCATACAGAAGAGACCACAAGGGAAGCACTCCTTTCCGGGAGGTTTCCAAAGTTTTCTGAGAGAATTGCCAAGTCATCTTTTGGGAGCCTCCTGAAAATTGGAAAGTATGCTTTAAAGCGACCTGACGCCCCTTTTATTTTAGTCACTATACCTAATGTACTCTGTTCTGCTGTATTTTCCTGTATTTTGATGATACCTACAGTGAAGCATAGTGGTGACTCGGTAATTCCTACAATGCAGCATGGCAGTGGCTTGATGATGCTCTGGAGCTACTTTGCTTCCTTTTGGCGCTGGAAACAATCAGCATGTGGAAGGCAAGATGTATTCCAAGTATCAAAAAATCCTAGGAGAAAACATCATGTCTTTTGTGAGGAAGCTGACACTTGGGCATCATTGAACCTCTCTATAGGAGAATGATTGCAATGTTCCCAGACATACCTCAAGAAAATATTTGCTAAGTTGGGAAGACAGTTGCAGAACACAAACCCAAGAGTATTAGTGAACTGCAGGTCATTGTCCATGAATAGTGATCTAAGATTAATCAGAAACACGGCCCGAAGCTGGTGTCTGGCTATGCATCACATTTGCAGCAGGTCATAACAGCCAAATGGACTCTACTAAGTACTAAAGACGCTTCACATGAAATGGGTGAATAATTCTGAGACTGAAGCAGTCCATAAAAGTGATATTTTGTATTGAATTTGGAGATAGTACTTGTATTAGTTGTGTTGAGATTTTAACATTTTTTGATGGAAAAAGCAGAAAAATTGTAAATTTGGCTTATAAACCTAGTCTGTAATAATAGTTGAATAATTTTGACTGCAACTGTAGTTGACTGTAAAGACAACAGAGTGGTGATTTTGACCTGATGGGGCACAACACACGAGCTCATCAGTGGCCACTGCCCATAAATACTACTATATTCTAATTATACACATTGGGCCTGATTCATTAAAGTGTTTTCATTTGACGCAAAATGCCTTAAAATGGTGCAAAATTTTTGTGCAAGTCGAAGTTGCACAAAAAAAATGTGATTTTTTTAATGTTTTTACACTCTGCCAAAGTGTGTAGTGTTTAGGTGAATTGGAGTGTGGCAAAATCAGCCTGTCAAATTCAACAAAATTTGTACCACTTTTTCAAATTTATTAATTCATCAACTTCATCATAATTATGGCAGAACTGTTAGTCAGTTCCTATTTGGAGTACCATTTCTGGTGGAGTTCTCCTCTTAATGAATGGGGCGCATCTTACTCCAGCGTTGCCTTCAGTAAGACTGGCGTGCCGATTGCCTTTAAGAAGAAAAAAACAGATATTGTCTTTTCAGTTTTTACACAGACCCCACTGTAAGGATGTGGTGGTGAGGACCAGAACTGGAAGCATCTATAACAAGAATTTGAATAATTTTTGGGCAGATTCCTTTGAATAATATTGTGTCATTGACTTATTCCGAAGTCCTTGCTGGGTCTAGAAATAATTTGTATACCCCATTGTTAGATAACCTCCCGACATCGGGGACAGTGTTACCAGACGCTTACCCTTTAAGCATTCAGGTACTTCTCGATCGGCAGGATTAGCCATATGCATTAAATTAGCAGAAGCTTCATTTTATACTTATTATCTGACTGGGGAAAGGCAATAAAGAGAATCATATTAATACTTATAAGTCAATCTCTAAGATCAAAGAGCCGTGCGAGACACTCATCAGATATTCCCGGGTAGAGCTGGGCTGTGTCTGGACTCTCACAAAATATCCATAGATTATACTGACTTCAGTCATTTTGCAGCTATAGAGAACAGGGGTCAGACTATTGAGGATGCCTGGAGAAAATCACCCTACTCCTGCCTGTATGGATGTTTTAATGTTCTGTTATCACAGGATTGTACAAACCAGGTTATACACCAAAATATGTGCTGAAATAGTCTTTTGGAGCACTGTTCCTTTGTTTAAATTGGAATATCAACCATACATGAAAATTCTCCTATTCAGAGACATATTGGTTTCATTAGGAAATGGTTCCCACTGTAGTTTCCCTAAAACAGCAGTCTGGCTGTGTTGCCTGGAGTCCCTCAGATAATCGCAGTCCAGATATATGGTCTAAAGTGCCCCCATAACAGATGCCTTGTAAAGGAGTGGAAGAGCTGTCCGCACCCTTTCAGAAAAATATTTGTATGAATGTAATGCATTGACCTGTTTTACTTGTGATTTTATATAGTCTGTGTTGCAACAGTTAGTTAGCCTGTGGCGGGGGTTAACTATTAGGGGACACCCTGTGGTGGGAGCAGTGAAAATGGGCACATAGGAATTATTTTCCTGTTTGTTTAGTTATAGTGGAAGAGCAGTTTTGAAGGAGTAAGAAGTAATACTGTTTAGGAGAAAGCCAAAAGTGGAGAGTGTGTTTAGTCCAGATGAATTAAAGATAGCAAGATTGAGAACAAAGTTGTACAAGCAACTGATTAGTTCTTATACGACCGGAGTGTGGCGTTAGGACGAAAGCATCTGCCAATCTGAAGTGAGTATGGCCGTAGCATAACAGCTTTGTGGGAGGCAAAATTCCCCAAGGCAGATAGAAGAAGTGGGCTACAAGGGTACCGTGTTAGCAGGTCCTGGAAGATAGTAATTTCTGTTCTGACCAGGAGGGGATACGGAGGTACACCTGTAATAGTGGTGGATAAAAAAGGTGAAGGCCATAGCAGGAAAGCTTGGAAAGCACTCCTACACTTGCGTAACCATATTGTATCATCATAATGCCGTGTCTGATACACACAAGAAGAAGGCCTCTGTATGATACAGAAGAATTGTACCGAAATTGTATTGCCTGCTATCGATTGTTTCAGTTCTATTTAAGGAATTCCAGTAAAGATGTTTTCATCTTTTACATTGGACTCTGATCTCCCTGTTCCATAGCTTATTATCACTTGTGGTCTAAATAGGGGTTGACAGCAAACTCCCAGATCGTTTACACACAGGGCTACTATAACCGAGTGCTTTGAGACTACAAAGCAAACCTCACAACGATTGGTCCCTTACACCTAATTGGCATAGTTGGCAGGATCGGTTTCCACTGCAGAAATTTTGCGGGGTTAAGACTCGTGGCACAAAAAAAGATGGTGCCTGAAAGGAGTATCAAGATGGCGATTGGTGTCGAAGTGCGGAGAGAAAGAGCCACCCATCTTTAGTGTAGGGTGCCGAAGAGTGCAAAGAGTTGCCCAACCCACCAGAGGTCCAGCCCAGAGAAGGAAATGCCCTGTGGAGAAGATACAACCCTCTGTGGGAGGCGATCACAAGGAGAAGGTGTATTCGCAACAAAAACTGTGCCCACCAAGAGGTTTAGGAACAACACAGGAAGTGTGGCAGAAGGCTGAAACACCAGGAGTAAAGCATGATGCTCCTGACAGGTCCAAAGTATAGCCCCCAGAAAGGTGGAGCAGAATGGAAAGGTGTGCGATGAAGAGAGCCAGCGCCAATGTTCTGCTGGAGGTCTAGGAGAGAACTACGTGATTTACTGAGCAAGAGCATAGCATGCCAGAAGCCCCAGTGTGAGGAGTTTGAGAGCGACAGCGAGGACATGGGATTGTCCGTCCTCTTTGCAGAGGAGCAAGCAGTCGAGACTGAGTCAAACAGTCTCCCACAAGTTGCGACCTGTAAAGCCATGTCAGGTACGCAGATCCAGAAGGTTACCAGAAAGGGCCCCAAACGGCTGAATGAGGTTATCTGCTAGCTGTCGGGTCTACCATGGCCTTCGACCGGCATGCTGTTCCACGAATTCTGGGTGCTGTGCTGGAGTTGGGTACCCGATGGTGAAGTGCCTGAGGAGCCTGCTGCTTCAGCAACAGCAACATCATCCATTTGGGCCATGACAGCGGCCCCATCGCTGGCAGGTGGTGATTGGAACACCGTTGAAAACGAAGGGGACAGGGTGGTTGGAGAAACCACTGAATCGTGACCAAGAGGTAGACCAGAGGTAGACTTTCTAACCCTTTCATTACCTCTATTGCCAGCTGGAAGAGCAGTGAAACTGCACATATCAGATGACTGGCCCACTGATATTGTGAAAGAGTGCTAGGCAACCGAAGCAATGGCTCAAGAATGGTTGGCACGGCAAAGAAGATCTTCTTTGAAGACCAATGCTCCAAGGGCCGGGTAATCCAGTTTAACATAGAAAAAGGAATGGATTCCTAGAAGAACTAGACACAGGAGACCAAATATACTTAAACCAGAGTGTAATGATGAAGAAGCGATACCTACCCCTTAGTCTACACAATCTTTACCTGGGGAAGTCATCTCGTTTATGAAGGTGTGCAGCAGAAAAGGCTGATTTGCTTTTGGAGTGACTCGACCTGCCACTGAAGAGGATGTGGACTATTGGGAGAAGAGGAGTGCTGTAGAGAAGGAAGCATGTGAAGAGCAGTGACAGAGTGATTGGGGAGTCCCTGCCAAAAGAGAGAAGTCACCCACAGAGCAGGAGGGTCAAGGGTACCATCATTAATATGGTACTCCAAAGGAGAATATTCATACTTCCAGCCATTCAGGCCACGCGGCAGACAACACCATTGCCACCCCTGCTACAGGCAATACAACCAACAGATTTAAACCTTTACACAATGTCAGCGCCACTGTGAATCTGGGAGGTACTGCTCAGATGACGAAGGATCCAGCTCGTAAAAGATATTCCCATTTTTGTTGCTCCTTTTGCGTCCTTATCTCCTTGATTAGGGGTGCCTATGCAGTTTGAGGTTTGTACACCCTCAGCTATGGACTGAGCTCAGTCCACAGATCTATTTTGCACTTTATGGACTGTTGGTGATGTTCAGGACTGTGTCTTACTTTCTTATTTTCCGGTATCTTTACAAAGAAGGACCTGATTTGATGCCAAGAACTGCTGTTCCTTGAAGACAGATGTATCCAGAATGTCCTAAATCCAAGAATTGATTGTTTTATATTACAATCCTGTTTGGATGTTTTTCAGGCCTTGGATTGCCGAGGACAGCAATCATTTAAAGAGCGTGTGTGTGTATAAAGAATTGGAAGAGCTGTCGGCACTCCTTCTGAAAAACATTTGTATGAATGTAATGCATTGGCCTGTTTCATATGTGATTTTATATAATCTGTGTTGCAACAGTTAGTTAGCTTGTGGACAGGGTTAACTATTAGGCACAAGCAGCCCATGGTGGGGGGAGTGAAAATGGGCACATAGGGATTTGTTTCTTGTTTGCTTAGTTAGAGTGGGACAGCAGCTTCTGAAGGAGTAAGAAGTATTACTGTTTAGGCCACAAGTGGAGAGTGTGTTTAGTACAGACAAATTTAAAGATAGCAAGTTTGAGGACAAGTTCTACCGGCAACTGACTAGTGCTTACACGGCTGGAGTGTGGAGTTAAGACAAATAGGACGAAAGCATCTACCAATCTGGAGTGAGTTCGGGCCGTAGCATAACAGAGCTGTGGGAGGCAGAATTCCCCAAGGCAGCTAGAAAGACGGGCTACAAAGGACACTGTGTTAGCCAGTCCTGAAAGATAGCAGTTTTCATTCTGACCAGGAGGGAACACGGAGGTGCACCTGTAATAGTGGAGGATAAGAAAGGAAAAGGCCAGAGCAGGAGAGCTTGGAAAGTACTCCTACACTTGTGTAACCATATTGTACCATCGTAATGCTGTGTCTGATACGTATAAGACGAACGCCCCTGTATGATACAAAAGAATTGTCCGAAAGTGTATGGCCTGTTATCGATTGTTTCTGTTCTATTTAAGGAATTCCAGTAAAAATGTTTTTGTCTTTTTACATCAGACTCTGGTCTCCTTGTTTCGTCAGAGTCGTATCTAGAGGGGGGAGGCAGCCGGGGCATGTGCCCTGGGCGCAGCCGGCAGGGGGACGCAGTCGGGCCGCCTAATGCGGCGGTCCGAGGTGTCTCCCCCTGCGGCTGCATTCTGCCGCCCCCCGGACTGGGATTCAGCCATTCTCTGACTCAGCTGTCATACTGACAGCTGACTCACAGAAGCTGCAGCTCACCGGCTCCCAGCGTTCAATTGTACTTGCGTCTTTCAGATGCGAGTACAATTGAAGCTCTGACCATCGGCTTAGAGCGACGTCAGCAGCGTGATTGGGTCATGTGATCACGCTGCTGACGTCACTCGCCGGCGCCCAGAAGAGAGAAGACCATCGGTGGTAAGTGCTCCTGTGGCTACGGAGCTGAAGACACTGAAGATTCAGCATGGGGGGGGCGTCTATTTATTCAGTGTGGGGGGGGATTTATTCCGTGTGGGGGGCTATTTCTTCAGTGTGCAGGGGGGGCTATTTATTCATTGTGGAGGGGGATATTTATTCAGGGTGCAGGGCGGGGATTTATTCAGTGTGGAGGGGGATATTTATTCAGAGTGCAGGGCGGTGATTTATTCAGTGTGGGGGGGGATTTATTCCTTGTGGGGGGATTTAGTCAGTGTGCAGGAGGGGCTATTTATTCAGTGTGCAGGGGGGGATTTATTCAGTGTGGAGGGGGGAATTTATTCAGTGTGGAGGGGGGGATTTATTCAGTGTGCAGGGGGGATATTTATTCAGTTTGCAGGGGGGATATTCATTCAGTGTGGAGGGGGGATTTATTCAGTGTGGAGGGGGGGATTTATTCAGTGTGCAGGGGGATATTTATTCAGAGTGGAGGGGGGCTACTTATTCAGTGTGCGGGGGGGTTTCAGTGTGGAGGGGGGGATTTATTCTGTGTGGTTGGGGGAGATTTAATTTGTGTGGAGGGGGGAGATTTAATCTGTGGGGAGCGCGTGGGGGGGTGGACTCAGACACATTATGGGAAGCGAGAGGAAAAATGTGTACAGACACAGTATGGGGAGCGAGGGTGATGGGATGTGTGTAGACACAGTATGGGGTGAGAGGATAGTGTGAAGAGAGGGCCCACTATGGAAAGGAGAGGGCAGTGTGAAGAGCATGTACTGTGGTGCCCCTGAGGGTTCTGTCACCACAGAGGTACTGCATCTCACCCAAAGGTGTGGTATCTCACTCTCAGGTAAGGAAGGAGTACAGCCCGGTACCCTAACACCTGCATCCAACACTACACTACTCCAGACCAGCTGGAAGGGCAAGATGTGTCGCGCTCCCTGCTGAGCCCTGTCCCTGGCTGGAGTGGGGGGAACCAAAGAAGGGGGAACCATGTAGTGGGTGTGGGTGGAGGACGTAGATCAGGGGAGCATTGAAAGGAGTGATATAAAAAGAGTGTGGAACAATCTAGAAGGGGACAGTTCTTCAGTGAGAGGAAGAGTTGGGAGCAGGAGCTCTGTAGGAGCTCTGCTCAGGAGGAGGGCCTGAGGGGAGGCCCTGGACAGACTGAGGGAGAGAGGAGCAGGAGAGGCACCAGGAACGTGGAAGGGACCCCAGGGGTACAGGAAGTGCTGGAGGCCACCCGTACACCCGAATGTGCCAGGCGGTGGAGGGGTCAGGTCACACAGAGGGGACCAGTCCCTAAACTTGCAGAGTTCTTCAATTCTCAACTAGGAAACCAGAGGCTGTAGTATTTCAGGTACTGCAGTCACAATCCACATTAGTCTCACCAAGAAGGTAACCATAGAGGACCCAGGGGACAGAGAAGACATCGCCCGACAAGGTCCGCGATCACTGGAGTGGGACACTAGGTGTGAAGTGCAGGGAGACGGCCAGAAGGAATACACAGAAGGGGGTCCTGCTATGTACTCTGGAGGTACCCGAGGGTTGGCTGAGCCCCTGCCTGGTGAACGCAGCGCGACGTGGGAGGCTGTAAGCTGGACAGTGCAACCTGAGGAACTTGACAACTGTGAGTAAAACCCTGAAGACTGCACCCCACCGTCTCTGTCAGTTATTGCTGCTGCGCCATCACTCCCTGCACTACACTGCACCATGAGTGCTACTTCATAACAACAACATCTACACTGCCCTGGAGCTAAGCTCTACCTGTGGGGAGCTGAACCAACTCTGCTGCATTCACATCAGCTCCAGAGGACCTGCTCCGCAGCGGCGGCTCCCTTTAGCCGCATACCACAGATGGCATCACGAACTGTATATAAAAACTATAAATCCCCTATCAATAACCCCTTTTATTGACTGCCCTGGGTCACGGACCGGGTCACCGCCACTGTGACATCTCCGCTAGCAACGACCGGCCCGGCACCGAGTACCCCACGGCCTAGGGGGCGCGTCAGTACCATAAGAGAGACAGTGTGGGGTCATATTTTGGGCAGGGAATATAGTGAGGGGCAATTATTTATTCAGGGGCTCACCGTAGGGCAGACATTTTTATTAAGGAGCAATATAATGACACTGCTATCTTTAAGGGCATCATGTTGGGATGTGCTACAGAAGACCGGAGAAGATGGAAGTCTGCAAAGGCGGGCTGTGGATGAGAAAAGTCATCATGGCATCTGGACAAGAGAAAGAAAAGAAAGAAAACGACTCCAGAGACAACGTCATCTATCAGGTACCTGGATGTAAATGTTTTTTGTGATGCTGACATTTTTATATTTTTATTTATGTTAGCAGCATTAAAGGGGTGGTCCAGGTTTATGATGAGTCTGTAGTCATTCTATGTGACTGCAGACTTCTGAATTCTCACAGTGCGCACTGCACCCTGTCACGAGTCACTCGTGCCTGTGATTTGCATACATGCGAACACGTGCCGACTAGACATGCATGGTCTCACTCAATGAAAATGAATTGAGCGAGGCCGGGCACGTCTAGTCAGAATGTGGCCAAAATTATATGTGTCACCCTACCTGGATGCCACAAGTGTAATTAAAGCTGTGTCTGAGAGCAAGGGGGAGGTTCTCTGGCCAGGGGAACATTAGCATGCAATGCCTCCTGTCTCAGGCCAGTAGGGGGAGCAGGCTGCCCCTATAAAAGCTGGTACTGGGGACAGGGTTAGAGAGAACTGGATTGCCTGTCTCAGCTTTGAGACGTGTCCCAGAGTGGAGCAGGGACAGAAAGTTGATTGCACCTAAGAGGAAGTGTGGCAGTAGGAGAGAGCCACAAGCCAGAGACAAGAGGCGAAGCAAGCCTGTCTTGGCAGAGAAAAGACTTAATTTTACCAGACTTTGGTGTCTGAGGCTGGGAGGATTCTACATCCCCCAGCAGAGAACCAGTTCGCAAGGGACTGTACTTTCCTTGGCCTAAGAAGCCTGGAGGCCCTGCCACAACCGAAGGGACCAGTAAAGCCGTACAAGGCTCAGAGCAGAAAGGAACTCACGTCGCAGGCGAGAAAGCACGGAAAGCTTGGAAACGTGGGCTGTTATCCTATCAGGAGGAGATAGTCAGAAGGAGCGCAGAAAGCACGGTAGGCCTACACCCTCACCCTGACCAGGGCCAATTTCCCCATTGCTCTCAGACATCCAGGTCCCCTCCTAGCTGGGACTGTTTAGGGGTCAGTTTGCCTGTTTCAGTAAAGACCCTGGACTGCAACCTGTTGTCTGTGTGCTCCTTGCTCCTCCAGCACTATCATCACTGGGACTCTCACTACCATCACTCCCACCATCCACTATACTGCCCTGGGGCCGCACTCTTCCCGTGGGGAGTCACACTACCATAGCTGCACACCTCATCAGCCCCAGCGGTCTGCATGCAGCGGCGGTTCCTAATAACCGCAAATCCACGGGTGGCGTAGTCGGACATAATCATTAACATATAACGGACTACCACTGGCCTGACCACCCTGAGCCACGGAACCGGGTTGCCACTACTACTCCCATCGTTCCCCCTATTGCCCGGATCCGAGTGCCCCACGGCCCAGGGGGCGAGTCAGCTTTGGCGTAGTCGGCAGGATTTCGTGCCCGCAACCACCGGGTACTGCGTGCCTGAAAAAGACTTTTGTAACTTACCTGTGGCAAAGTTTCCCGCCGTCCAGAGTCGTTTCCCGCCATCCGGAGCCGATTCCCGCCATCAGACGCCATCTTGGACCTTTTCCCGCCGTCTTCTGCCGTCTTCCCGCCATCTGCAGCTGTTTCCCGCCATCGGACGCCATCTCCAGGACGCCGCGCGGGAAGAAGAGGGGCGTGGACGTCAAAACCGCGCGAGATCCGAAGCTCCGCCCCACGCACCGACGCTGCGCAAGGTCCTGGAAGGGAGAGAGAGCGACGCTGACGTCATCGGAGTGCGACGCCAGGTCCTCGTCCATAGCAGCAGCAGCGGAGCCGCGGCCTACAGAAGAGGATCGTCGGAAGGTAGGCCACGCTTGACTAGGGGGGAGGAAGATGTCGGACACAGAGGCGCCCACTACCAGCAACGCAGCTGCAGCAGCGGTGATGCCCTTTTCCTTGCCCTACATCCCTGGAGCGGCCTGGCTGCCCAAATACTCAGGGGAGCCCCATGCCCTAACTGACTTCAAGGAAAGACTGTATAGTTTGTTCCAAGTTTACCCCCTGACAGAGGAACAGAAGGTCAGTATATTGACAGGGCAGTTAACTGGCGCAGCCCAAAGGGAGGTAAAATCATGGCCCATTGAGGAGAAAGGGACTGTGAAGGGTATTCTGGCCCGGCTGCGGGGTACCTTTGATACGCGTACCTCCGCTGAAATTAAAATGAGGTTCTATGGATGTAAGCAGCGGGCACAGGACAGCATCAGAGACTATGCCCTAAATTTGCAGGAAGCCTTGAGGGCTATTCAACAAACTGACCCTGGCAGTGTGCAGGAAACGGATAAGCTGCTAACAGAACAATTCATAGAAGGTCTGCTGTCCAGCGCCCACAGGGCCCAGCTGCGCCTCATGTTCTTCCAGAACCCCGACCTGACCTTTGCCCAATTTAAGGACAGGGCCATAAGGGTGCTCCGTGAATCTGCAACCAGTGGCGCTATAAACCCCCGGCGCCCTGCTATCACCCACCACCAGGAGGCGGCGCCCTCTTCTATGGACTCCGTGGAGGCTGATGCACAGGCCCTGAACCAAGCCCCGTCGAAAGGCCTGCACCACCAAGTCCAGGAGCTGACCAGGAGCGTCGCGGCGTTGACCAGGACCGTCCAGGCGTTGCAAGTGGACCCGTCAAGACCCATCAAGCTGGCTTCAAGTCCGGAGGATGTCCCGTGGCGTCGACAGAGGAGGATCCCGTCGTTCCGAGGGAGGCCCACAGACCGCTACGCAGAGGATGGACAGCCCATTTGCCGTCGATGCAACCAGCCCGGACACATTTCCAGGTACTGTAATTTAAACGGGTCCAACCTGGGGCAGAGGGCCGACCCCCAGGCATAAGATCACCAGGCCCTTATAATTGGCGTGATAAGTACGTTGGGGGGCGCCCGGTTTTACCCGTGGTGCTGGACGGTATCCCCATGAGCGCCTTGCTGGATACTGGGTCGCAAGTAACCACAATCCCTTATGTACTTTTTAAGCAGTATTGGACTGATGCTGATATCACACGGTATCCAGACAGTAACTTGAGCATCATCGCCAGTAATGGCTTACCCGTGCCGCAGATGGGGTTCAAGGAGATGACCATTAAAATTGGTAAAGTTGAACTGCCGGCACAGGGAGTGATTATTGTGGACATTGACCGTCGTGAAAGTCACCCTAAAATAACTGTGGGTACTAACATAATTGAAAATTGTCTTTCAGAGGTAATTGTAATTCTACAACAGGTGGCGGTGAATGCTAGTTCCAGCCAACAGAGAGTCCTCAACAAGGAGATAAAAGCCCTGATGAGACGGCAGCAGGTAGAACTGTCTGGTGGTGAGATCGGTAGCGTAAGACTCAGTGATCCATTCCCCATTTCCATGCCTCCCAAAAGTGAAATGATGATCTGGTGTCGGACTGCAATCGGGTTGAGAGGTAGAGACTACCAAGCCATGGTAGAACCCGTGTACTCAGACAGCAGGCCCACCATTTTGACAGCCCGGGGGGTGGTTGATGTCCGTCATGGGAGGGTGCCCGTCCGCATCCTCAACATTGGGGAGAGGGAAGTACACTTACCCAGGTACGCTACACTCGCCAAACTGTTTGTCGTCGAACACCAAGCTATCAGGGCCGTGGAACCCTTGCCTCCATCTCCACAGGCGGAGGGTAATGGCTCCCAGAAACAAAAGGAGGACTGGTGCCAGAAACTCCACGTGGGTGCTGACTCCACTCCCCTGCACCAAAAACAAGGAGTCTACCGGGTGGTACAGGAGTACGAGAGAGTCTTTAGTAAGCACCCGCTAGACTTCGGCAGAGTAAAGGGGATAGAACACCACATCCCCACCGGGAGCCACCCACCAATAAAAGAGAGGCACAGACCTGTACCCCCTGCACATTATCAGAACGCAAAGGGCATGCTAAGAGAGATGAAAGAAGCTGGGGTTATTAGAGACAGCTGTAGCCCCTGGGCAGCCCCTTTGGTTCTGGTCAAAAAGAAAGACGGCACCATGAGAATGTGCGTGGACTATAGACAAATCAACCGTATCACCCACAAAGACGCATATCCGCTGCCTAGAATAGAAGAGTCTTTAGCCGCACTAAAATCAGCTAACTTCTTTTCTACTTTGGACCTTACTAGCGGGTACTGGCAGGTTCCTGTGGCAGAGGCTGACAAGGAGAAGACCGCCTTCACCACCCCGATGGGACTGAGCGAATTCAACTGCATGCCTTTCGGGCTCTGCAACGCACCAGGGACCTTCCAGCGGCTGATGGAATGCTGTCTAGGGCACCGAAACTTCGAGACGGTCCTCCTTTACCTGGACGACGTGATCGTCTATTCGAAGACCTACGAGGACCATCTCAAGCACCTGGCTGAGGTGTTCGAAGCCCTGGCAGGCTATGGCCTGAAGGTGAAACCATCGAAGTGCCACCTGCTGAAACCAAAGGTCCAGTACCTAGGGCACGTGGTAAGCGCGGAAGGAGTGGCCCCCGACCCTGACAAGGTCACGGCAATCAAGAGCTGGCCAAGCCCCTCGAACATCAAAGAGGTGAGACAGTTTCTCGGGTTGGTAGGCTACTACCGAAGGTTCATCCCCGGGTTCACTAAGATGGCAGCTCCTATGCAGGACCTCCTGATCGGACAGTCCAAGTCCAGAAGTCAAAAGCCACCCTTCAAGTGGGATAAACCGGAAGAGGAGTCCTTCCGCCAGCTAAAGTTGGCCCTCACTGGGGATGAGATCCTGGCCTACCCTGATTATGGCCAGCCTTTCATTCTCCACACAGATGCCAGTAATGTGGGACTGGGAGCCGTACTGTCCCAAAACCAACAGGGCAGAGAACGGGTGATCGCATACGCCAGCCGGAAGCTGAGGCCCACCGAAAGGAACCCGGAGAATTACAGCTCCTTCAAGCTAGAATTCTTGGCGGTGGTGTGGGCCGTGACGGAACGCTTCAAGCATTACCTGGCCTCCGCAAAGTTCACCGTGTACACGGACAACAACCCGTTGACACACCTGGACAATGCAAGACTGGGTGCCCTGGAACAGCGGTGGATGGCCCGTCTCTCCAACTATGACTTCGTGATCAAGTACCGGGCAGGCAAAACCAACGCCAACGCGGACGCCCTATCAAGAATGCCTCACTTACCTGAAGGTGACGAAGACCCAGAAGAGCTGGAAGAGGTAGAACTCCCCGCGTTTCACCGGTATGGAGCCGCTCAACACTCTCATCGCGTGAAGGAGGAGGATCTAACAACTGTGATGATGAATCCCCTACCTCACCACAGCTGGGCCGAAACCCAAGATAGTGACCCTGCTGTCCGCCTGGTGAAAGATCTGATGACCCGGGAAGACGCCCGCCTAGATCCAGATGCCCCAGAGGAAGCCAAGCAGCTATGGAAGGAGAAGAGCAAGCTGTTCCTCTACGAAGGCAAGTTGTGCAGAAGGATTGTCAACCACCGGACGCACGAGCTGACCTGGCAAGTCGTGGTCCCAAGGCGAGATGCAGCTATGGTCCTGGGAGCTTACCATGACAGAGCGGGACACTTCGGTTGGAAGAAACTGGAGTTCCTACTAAGAGGGAGGTTCTTTTGGGTCGGCATGAGAGGAGCTGTGGAAAAATGGTGCAGAGACTGTGGCCCTTGTCACCTGAGGAGGAAGGACCGCACCAGCCAGAAGACACCCTTGAGGCCCATCGTCACCACGCAGCCTCTTGAGCTGGTAGCTCTGGACCATGTCAAATTGGCTCCCAGCCGGTCAGGATACATCTATGCCCTGACAATCGTGGACCACTATTCCCGTTTTCTAGTGGTGGTCCCGGTAAAGGACTTGACAGCCCAAACAGCGGCCAGAGCCTTCCAGCAATACTTCTGCCGTCCACACGGGTATCCGGAACAGGTCCTGACAGACCAGGGTCCAGCGTTCGAGGCTGAAATCTTCCAGGAGTTCTGCAACCTCTATGGCTGTAAGAAAATACGGACAACGCCTTACCACCCCCAAACCAACGGGATGTGTGAGAAGATGAACAATATAGTCATTGATCTCCTGAAGACGTTGCCCCTGGAGGAACGCAGCCTGTGGCCAGAAAAATTGCCGGACCTGGTAGACATGTACAACAACATCCCAGTGAACGCTACAAACTGCACCCCGGCTTACCTGATGCGAGCGAGACCAGGAAAGCTGCCCGTAGACCTGGAGATGGGAGTCCTAATACCTGAGGACACCTCCCCGGATGCGGACTGGGATACGGAAAGGCAACTGCAGTACAAGAAGGTACAGGAGAGTGTGGAGAAGAGCCTGGCCCAGGTGAGAGAGAAGCAAGAAAGACTCTTCAATCAACACGCCCCTGCTGGTCCCCTAGAACCTGGTGAGCAAGTCCTAAAGCGAAAAAGAAGGCTACATAAGTTGGACGACCAGTGGGAAAGGGAACCCTACACCGTACTGCAGTCTGACCATGACAACCCAAAGGTGTGCGTAATCACCAAGGACGGAGGAGAAACCACTAGTGTCGTCTCCAGAGACCACCTCAAAAGGTGCCCCGAGCAACTCCGTAGTGCAGAAGAGGATCAGAGTGACCTTGAACCCGCAGAGGACAAGGAAGAAATGATCAGCACTGTTCTCGGAGAGTTCCCTCAGTCCTGGACTCGCATAAATGATGCCATAGTGGTACCCGTCCTGCATTTCCTGCAACCGGCACAGCAACAACCAGCACCAGAGCCGGAAGGTGAAGAGGAGCAAGCGGTTCCAGAGGCAGAAGAGCCTGTTCCAGCAGCCCAGGAGAGTCAACCCTCTGCTGACAGTGAGCCTGCCATGCCTGCGGTAAGCCAAAGAACCCGCAGACAGCTGCCTGCCTTACCTGTACACCCAGCTGGTAGCTGTACCCCTAACGCTAGTGGGGAAAGCCAGGTTGGTCTACCACCAGACAGTGGGCTACGTAGGTCAACCAGGAGCACAAAGGGACAGATACCCGCTCGCTGGAGAATATAGAGTGTACTAAAAATTGTAAATAACCCTGTTGCCAAATGTTGAATTGTTTGCCAAAGTTACCTGCATGTTTATTGCTAGTGTGTTTCAGTTTCTTGCAGCAACCGTAAGGACTCACAGGTTATGGACTTTTTATAACCCGGGACCTTGTATGGACTGCGTTCTGAGCCTAACCCAGGAATGAACTAAGACTGTAAAGGACTTGGGGTAGGACAGACCCCCACCTGGTTAAGGCTCCCCGTTGTTTTGGTGATATGGACACCCGGTCACAGACCACACTGTGACCTAAAGAACTCAATTTGTGCGTCGTCTGTCTATTAATGTTTTATTGTTGTGCATATTGTCTTTGTTTATTGTTTAGTCCCGGAGTACTAAATTTCACTAGGGGGGAATGTGTCACCCTACCTGGATGCCACAAGTGTAATTAAAGCTGTGTCTGAGAGCAAGGGGGAGGTTCTCTGGCCAGGGGAACATTAGCATGCAATGCCTCCTGTCTCAGGCCAGTAGGGGGAGCAGGCTGCCCCTATAAAAGCTGGTACTGGGGACAGGGTTAGAGAGAACTGGATTGCCTGTCTCAGCTTTGAGACGTGTCCCAGAGTGGAGCAGGGACAGAAAGTTGATTGCACCTAAGAGGAAGTGTGGCAGTAGGAGAGAGCCACAAGCCAGAGACAAGAGGCGAAGCAAGCCTGTCTTGGCAGAGAAAAGACTTAATTTTACCAGACTTTGGTGTCTGAGGCTGGGAGGATTCTACATCCCCCAGCAGAGAACCAGTTCGCAAGGGACTGTACTTTCCTTGGCCTAAGAAGCCTGGAGGCCCTGCCACAACCGAAGGGACCAGTAAAGCCGTACAAGGCTCAGAGCAGAAAGGAACTCACGTCGCAGGCCATACAGGCGAGAAAGCACGGAAAGCTTGGAAACGTGGGCTGTTATCCTATCAGGAGGAGATAGTCAGAAGGAGCGCAGAAAGCACGGTAGGCCTACACCCTCACCCTGACCAGGGCCAATTTCCCCGTTGCTCTCAGACATCCAGGTCCCCTCCTAGCTGGGACTGTTTAGGGGTCAGTTTGCCTGTTTCAGTAAAGGCCCTGGACTGCAACCTGTTGTCTGTGTGCTCCTTGCTCCTCCAGCACTATCATCACTGGGACTCTCACTACCATCACTCCCACCATCCACTATACTGCCCTGGGGCCGCACTCTTCCCATGGGGAGTCACACTACCATAGCTGCACACCTCATCAGCCCCAGCGGTCTGCATGCAGCGGCGGTTCCTAATAACCGCAAATCCACGGGTGGCGTAGTCGGACATAATCATTAACATATAACGGACTACCACTGGCCTGACCACCCTGAGCCACGGAACCGGGTTGCCACTACTACTCCCATCGTTCCCCCTATTGCCCGGATCCGAGTGCCCCACGGCCCAGGGGGCGAGTCATATACAAATCGCATACTTGTGCTGACATGACCATCCACTCTTCCCACGGCAAGGGAGAATCCAAAAGTGTGCAGTGCATGCGCTGTGAGAATTCAGAAGCCTGCAGTCACATGGAGTGACTGCAGACTTTCATCTCAAACCTGCACAAGCCCTTTAATTATAAAATGAAACCCTGTATCAGCCAATCCTGACAGCGTGTAATATCCTCACTGTCAGGATTCAGCTCTGTTTTCAGGTTCCATCAGTCATCATATGGTCACTTCACTCATATGCGATTTTCATACTTACGGTCACGTGACAACTCGCTTTACTTCCTGCTTCTCTCAGAGAGAATTAGGAAGAGCAGCTTGTCGGCATGTGACTAAGGCCACGGCTCCTCTGTCAGTATTTGGTCAGTATTTTTTCTCAGGAGTGGCAGCCAAAACCAGGAGTGGGTGATAAATGCAGAATTGGTGACTTGTTTCTATTATACCTTTTCTCTGATTGTTCCTCACCTGGTTTTGACTCCCACTCCTGAGAAAAAATACTGACCGAATACTGATAGTGGGGAATACTGATAGTGGGGCCGTGGCCTTAGTTTGCAAATCGCATATTTGCTGGGGAAGAGGTGGTGGTGGTGGTGGTGGGGGCGTCAACTGAATTCTTGCCCCGGGTGCTAGAAGAGCTAGACACACCTCTGTGTTTCCTTGCTTATTATGAAGTTCGCCATACCATCCAACCACTTGACCACTTGTAGCCTGAAAATGGGTTCACAGCAAAGCCCCATATTGTTTCCACACACTCAGGGTGCGCTTTAGAACCGCGAAGCAAAACTTGCCACTATTGGTCCCATACAGCCTGACTGTGTGGTCTGGACCTAACTCCATAATAGCATAATTTCCTATGGTCTGAAGTTACCCCTATAACAGCAGTCTGAACATGTCGTCTGGAATGCCCCCAATAACAGCACTCAGTTTCTGTAATCTGGAGTGTCACTTAGAACAGCAGACTGGCTGTGTAATCTAGAGTGCTCTCTATAATAGCAGTCTGGTTGTGTAGTCTGGAACTCCCCCAAGTCCGTCGCTCTAATCTAGTATCTCCTAAAACAGCAAACCGGTTGTGCAGTCTGAAGTGCCCCCTAACAGCAACCTGACTGTTGACTGGACCTCCCCTTATAACAGTACTTTAACTGTGTAGTCTGGAGTTTCTTCTATGATAGCAAACCGACTGTGTAGTTTGGAGTGTTTCCTTTAGCAGCGGTCTGACTGTGTGGTCTGGACCTTCACCTATAACAGCAGTCTGGATGTGAATTCTGCAGCGCCTCCTATAACACCAGTCTGTAGACTGGAGTGTCACCTATAACAGCAGACTGCTTGTGTAATCTAGAGTGCTCCCTATAACAGCAGTCTCACTGTGTAGTGGATCACCTCTTATAACAGCAGATTGGCTCTGTAGTCCAGCTGTGTAGTCAGGGGTAACCCCTATAACAATACTCTGACTGTTTGGATCTTTCCCTATAAGAGCAGTCTGGTTCTGAGGTCTGGACCTCCCCCTACAACAGCAGTCTGGATGTGTAGTTTGGTGTGCCCCCTTTAACAGCAGTCTTGATGTGTTGTCTGGAACGCTCCCTTTAACAGCAGTCTTGATGTGTTGTCTGGAGCACCCCGTATAAAAGCAGTTTTTATGTGTATTCTGGGGTGCCCCTATAGCAGCAGTCCTCCACCCCTTAATAGCCAGGCCATCTCTCACCGTATTTCCCCGTCACCTATGACTACAGTAGATGACATAGTAGAGGGGAAAATAAAACTAATGTTTTACTAAAACGTCACCGGTAAATGTAATTTTAACATTTTACTACCCTATCTGAACATGTGGTGTGTATGTGATAGTCAGACACATCCTGTTTAATTTGTGAAGGAGGGACTCTGAAACTCACAAAGCCTATGCGGACAATGCAAGAACTGACAAAAAATAGAAGGAAGAGGGACTCCGATAAATCCTGTATTAGAGGGCCGTCTGATGACCCTCTAAGAATTATGAGTGAGGGCCGCATGATGACCCTCTAAAAATTTGGAGCGAGGGCCGCATGCCTTGCGCATTTTAAATTAGGTATATAATATATGCTTGCAAACTTTCCGGTATTAAAGGGAACCTCTCACCAGGTTTGTCCCATATGAGATATGGCCATCACCTTTCAGCCCTGATATACACACGTGGTCAAAATTGTTGGTACCCCTCGTTTAATGAAAGAAAAACCCACAATGGTCACAGAAATAACTTCAATCTGACAAAAGTAATAATAAATTAAAAATCTATAAAAATGAACAAATGAAAGTCAGACATTGCTTTTCAACCCTGCTTCCACAGAATTTAAAAAAAAAATAAACTCCTGAAATAGGCCTGGACAGAAATGATGGTACCCTTAACTTAATATTTTGTTGAACAACCTTTTGAGGCAATCACTGCAATAAAACGATTCCTATAACTGTCAATGAGACTTCTGCACCTCTCGACAGGTATTTTGGCCCACTCCTCATGAGCAAACTGCTCCAGTTGTCTCGTGTTTGAAGGTTGCCTTTTCCAGACGGCATGTTTCAGCTCTTTCCAAAGATGCTCAATAGGATATAGGTCAGGGCTCATAGAAGGCCACTTCAGAATAGTCCAATGTTTTTCTTGGGTATTTTTAGCTGTGTGTTTTGGATCATTATCCTGCTGCAAGACCCATGACCTGCGACTGAGGCCAAGCTTTCTGACACTGGACAGCACATTTCTCTCTAGAATCCCTTGATAGTCTTGAGATTTCATTGTACCCTGCACAGATTCAAGACACCCTGTGTCAGATGCAGCAAAGCTGCCCCAGAACATAACAGAGCCTCATCCATGTTTCACAGTAGGGACAGTGTTCTTTTATTGATATGCTTCATTTTTCCGTCTGTTAACATAGAGCTGAGGTGCCTTGCCAAAAACTTCCATTTTTGTCTCATCTGTCCATAAGACATTCTCCCAGAAGCTTTGTGGCCTGTCAACATGTAGTTTGGCAAATTCCAGTCTGGCTTTTTTATGATTTTTTTTCAGCAATGGTGTTCTCTTAGTTGTCTCCCATGAAGTCCACTTTGTATCAAACAACGAAAGATTGGTGCGATCTGACACTGATGTTCCTTGAGCTTGAAGTTCACCTTTAATCTCTTTAGAAGTTATCCTGGGCTCTTTTGTTACCATTTGAATTATCCGTCTCTTTGATTTCTTATCAATTTACCTCCTGTGGCCATGTCCAGGGAGGTTGGCTACAGTCCCAGGGATCTTAAATTTCTGAATAATATCAGCAACTGTAGTCACAGGAACATCAAGTTGCTTGGAGATGGTCTTATAACCTTTACCTTTAACATGCTTGTCTATAATTGTCTTTCTAATCTCCTGAGACAACTCTTTCCTTTGCTTCCTCTGGTCCATATTGAGTGTGGTACACACCATGTCACCAAACAGCACAGTGAGTATCTGTAGCCCTATATACAGGTCCACTTACTGATTACAAGATTGTAGACACCTGTGATGCTAATTAGTGGACACAACTTGATTTAACATGTCCCTTTTGTCACATTATTTTCAAGGGTACCATCATTTCTGTCCAGGCCTAATTCATGAGTTTAATTTTTTTTAAATTCTGTGGAAGCAGGGTTGAAAAGCAATGTCTGATTTTCATTTGTTCATTTTCATAGATTTTTAATTTATTATTACCTTTGTCAGATTCAAGTTATTTCTGTGACCATTGTGGGTTTTTCTTTCATTAAACGAGGGGTACCAACAATTTTAACCACGTGTGTACAGCTTACTAATATGCTGTATATAAGTCCCCGATCCGGCCTGCAACAAAATAAAAGCACCTTTTATTATACTCACCTGCAGGGCGGTCGGGTACAATGGCTGTTGCTAGTCTTTGTCCGGCACCTCCTTTCTTTTTTCGATGCTGCCCTCCTTCTGTGCTTCGTGTGGATGACGTGTCCTACGTCATCCACCCACTGTTCTCCGGCATTGCGCTCCTGCGCAGGCATACTTCTCTGCCCTGACCAGGGCAGAGCAAATTCCTGCAGTGCACATGCGCCTGGAAAGGTCAAAGAGTCCCGGCGCATGCACACTGCAGTACTTTACTCTGCTCTAGTCGGGGCAGAAAAGTACGCCTACGCAGGGGAACACTGTGTGGATGACGTAGCACAGAAGGAGGATGGCATCGCAAGAAGAAGGGAGGCGCCGGACCAAGACCAGCGTCACCCATCGGACCCGACCACCCTGCCTGCAGGTGAGTATAATAAAAGCTGTTTTTCTTTTGTTGCAGTACGGATCAGGGGCTTATACAGTTAGGTCCATATATATTTGGACAGAAACAACATTTTTCTAATTTTGGTTCTAGACATTACCACAATGAATTTTAAACAAAACAATTCAGATGCAGTTGAAGTTCAGACTTTCAGCTTTCATTTGAGGGTATCCACATTAAAATTGGATGAAGGGTTTAGGAGTTTCAGCTCCTTAACATGTGTCACCCTGTTTTTAAAGGGACCAAAAGTAATTGGACAGATTAAAAAATTGTAAATAAAATGTTCATTTCTAGTACTTGGTTGAAAACCCTTTGTTGGCAATGACTGTCTGAAGTCTTGAACTCATGGACATCACCAGACGCTGTGTTTCCTCCTTGTTGATGCTCTGCCAGGCCTTCACTGCGGTGGTTTTCAGTTGCTGTTTGTTTGTGGGCCTTTCTGTCTGAAGTTTAGTCTTTAACAAGTGAAATGCATGTTCAATTGGGTTGAGATCAGGTGACTGACTTGGCCATTCAAGAATATTCCACTTCTTTGCTTTAATAAACTCCTGGGTTGCTTTGGCTTTATGTTTTGGGTCATTGTCCATCTGTAGTATGAAATGACGACCAATCAGTTTGGCTGCATTTGGCTGGATCTGAGCACACAGTATGGCTCTGAATACATCAGAATTCATTCGGCTGCTTCTGTTCTGTGTCACATCATCAATAAACACTAGTGACCCAGTGACACTGGCAGCCATGCATGCCCAAGCCATCACACTGCCTCCGCCCTGTTTTACAGATGATGTGGTATGCTTTGGATCATGAGCTGTACCTCGCCTTCGCCATACTTTTCTCTTTCCATCCTTCTGGTAGAGGTTGATCTTGGTTTCATCTGTCCAAAGAATGTTCTTCCAGAACTGTGCTGGCTTTTTTAGATGTTTTTTAGCAAAGTCCAGCCTAGCCTTTTTATACTTGATGCTTATGAGTGGCTTGCACCGTGCAGTGAACCCTCTGTATTTACTTTCATGCAGTCTTCTCTTTATGGTAGATTTGGATATTGATACGCCTACCTCCTGGAGAGTGTTGTTCACTTGATTGGCTGTTGTGAAGGGGTTTCTCTTCACCATGGAGATTATTTTGCGATCATCCACCACTGTTGTCTTCCGTGGGCGCCCAGGTCTTTTTGCATTGATGAGTTCACCAGTGCTTTCTTTCTTTCTCAGGATGTACCAAACTGTAGATTTTGCCACTCCTAATATTGTAGCAATTTCTCGGATGGGTTTTTTCTGTTTTTGCAGCTTAAAGATGGCTTGTTTCACCTGCATGGAGAGCTCCTTTGACCGCATGTTTACTTCACACCAAAACCTTCCAAATGCAAGCACCACACCTCAAATCAACTCCAGGCCTTTTATCTGCTTAATTGAGAATGACATAACGAAGGGATTGCCCACACCTGTCCATGAAATAGCCTTGGAGTCAACTGTCCAATTACTTTTGGTCCCTTTAAAAACAGGGTGGCACATGTTAAGGAGCTGAAACTCCTAAACTCTTCATCCAATTTTAATGTGGATACCCTCAAATGAAAGCTGAAAGTCTGAACTTCAACTGCATCTGAATTGTTTTGTTTAAAATTCATTGTGGTAATGCCTAGAACCAAAATTCGAAAAATGTTGTCTCTGTCCAAATATAAATGGACCTAACTGTATACAGCATATTAGCATGCTGTGTATGAGGGCTGCAATAGTAATTAAACACTGCCTGTATGCCTGCTCTAATCTAAGCTCTTCCTCCTAGATCAACGATCCCTGAACTGCTTTCAGAGGAAAGAGTGCCGAGCATCAAGTCACCGGGTCTTATATTTGACCCGATGCAGCGGACCAATCACAGTAATGCCAGTAGCCAACATTTACCGTGTATGGCAGGCATTTACTGCATGTTTATTGGCTAACAGCCGCAAAACATGCGGGGCGGGGACTCGAGCATGGCGCTCGAGCACCCGTGATACTCGATCGAGTAACGAGCGTACCCGAGCACCCCGATGCTTGACCGAGTATCGAGCAGTGGCGGGCGTGCTCGCTGATCACTAAAACAGAGGAAACTATAGAAGCAGAGCATTGTAGGAAACATCTTCAAAGAAAATAAAATTGGAAAAAAAATGCCTTTAATGTGATCAAAAAACTGGGCGAATTGACAAGCGCCGCCCTCTCCATAGCATCAGTGCCAGGTGGATTTTAAAAGCGATCTTCTAAGGAATGTACAGACTTTGAAAGTGATATCAGTTAGGGAGTCATTTGCAGAAACTGAGTGGGGGGATTAGTCCTTTGGTGGTGGTCTTAGTGATGTCTTGTAGGAAAATTCTGAGTATGGGAAATACGCTGGTAGTTGTACCCAGTGAACAGTGTCCACATCCATTACGAAAACATCTTTTTTGTCATAACAGACTGAGGAATTGGCAGCTCCAGCAAATGGCTGCCAGTATCAGCTATTAACGTCAAGTGCTTCACAAAGTATTTTACTCTCGGTCTAATCTGTGCTGCCTGAGATACTGAGCAGTAACCCAGCAAGTCATTTTTCATACGCTGTATAAACAGTCCTATCCTCTGCTATTATTCTTGCTGCCAAAAGGGGTTAAGATGCAGCACAACCTGCAGCCAGTTATCCTGGCAAAAGGAGGAGAAGTTTAATTAGCTGCTTGGCAAAGGATAATTTAACCCCTTTCCTGGTATAGTCCTTATTGTAGCAAATTAACTTATAGTAAGAAATAAAAATAAGCAAGACATGGCAAAGATATACTACTTTTATAGGAAGGGGAATCTTCAAGGTTCCAACCAGTTACTTTGTCTTGGTCAGAGCCAAGGCAGTAAATTGAACCTTTGCCTTGGGTAAAGAAAAACACGTAAGAATTAAGAATTAGTACGCCACCCTTTTAAAAGTATTAAAGGAAATTTATGGCCACAGCATATTCATGACATTTCCCTAGAGTAGCATATAACCATAATATATTTATATATAATTCCCAAGAATATTTTTTTTCTTCATACTATGTCATCAATTTTAATGCGTTGGTGAAGAAATAAAGATTCAGTTTTTAAACGGAACACCGTGGTGGCATTTGTGAACCAATGGTGATATCCATAGGATAGGTTATCAATATATTTATAATAATTCGACTCTTCCATGCCATGTATAGAGAACATAAAAGATTCATGTTTCCCACCTGTAGAGTTTAGACTGGCAAAAATAAGCTGTGAAGCCCAGCAGAAAGGCCTGTCGCTTAGCTAGCTAGCAAGTGGGAATGTGTAGCATTATGGTGCGATGACACAGGAATTTAGAGAGGGCCACAAAGGAGCATGTAAAGCTCTCTAGCCTAAGGTGCCTGTCAGTGTAGTTTGCCCAAGGTGGAGGAGACCAGCACACCTTTATATAGTATCATGGTGAGAGACACAAATACTGTGTCAGAGTAAGTGGTGCCTACAGACCAGGGGCAGACATACCATCTTGGCAATTTGTGCAGCTGCACAGGGGCCCAAGAGGTAAGGGGGCCCGCTTATGTAGCACCCCGAGGACTCGGCTGCTACAGGGGTATTGCACCTCGAACCAGAGGTGTGGTATTCCACTCCCGGGTAAGGATGGAGTGTGGGACTGAGCTCAGATAGCTGCATGCACTACACTCATCCCATTTCCGGGGGACAGAACTACGGTACTCCCACCAGTTAGATGTGCAGGTACGACAGCGTCTGTCCCTGGCTGGAGTGGGAGGGGGGGGAGGAACATCCCAGTAGTGTAGGGGCAGATAAGAGAGGGGCTCTGGGCATAGAGGTAGGAGCCCATTGGGTGCTAGTCACCTGGGCTCACACATAGAGGGAGTATATATGGTGGGCACCATCTAGAGACAGGGTCTGTTCTGAGGGAGAGTTCAGCCAGGACGGCTGACAGGGAGCTGTGGCTCCGGCTGGGCCCAGCTCCAGGGCCAGGCCTGAAGCAGAGAGAAGGAGGAAGAGAGGCCCAGAGACACAAGGAGAGAGGGAACCCTGAGATCCCAGAAGTAAACCAGAAGGGTGAAGGGTTGGCAGAAAAGGGTACCGGATCCCAAACTGGCAGAGGCAAAATATCCTTAGCCAGGAACCGGAGGTCGTGGTCAAGCTTTATCACGACCCTCACCACATCCACCAGGAAGGCATACCACGAATAGGGTCAGGAAAGCCAGGAAAGGTTTTGCCACCAAGAGGCCCGAGGGAGCCGGACAAAGGTGGGTCCCTGGTGGGGACGGCCAGTAGGAAGAAAGAGAGAGGGGAGCTCAGGACCACGCTCTGGAACTGCCCGGGAGTTGACCGAGTCCCGCACCTGGTGGACGCAGCACGGCCCGGGTGGTCACCCTTGGTCGAAGTGACCGGAGCAACACCTGTGAGTAAAAACCCTGAAACTGCATCACACGTCTCTGAGCTTCCTTGCCGCACCATCACTACCACAATCATTTACGTCTGCTGCCCTGAGGCCATACCCCTCCCATTGGGGGTTATACCATCTACGCTGTACAATCGTACCACCGGCCTCAGCGGTCTGCCCTGCAGGGCAGCTCCATAGCTGCATTCAACGGGTGGCGTAGTCGTCCAACATCTACCGTTCAAAACACTGCCGTCCAGCTTGACTCCCTGGGCACGGACCGGGTCACCGCCACGAGACTACTACTCCCATCGGATCCGGCTCCGGGTAAGCCAGCCCCCGTGCGCGCGATGCCGCGCGACGAAGGCCCAGGGGCGCGTCAACTTTGGCGTAGTCGGCAGGATTTCGTGCCCGCAACTACCGGGTACTGCGTGCCTGAAGAAAAGTTTATATGTACCGTAAGAAGAAGTCTCCCGCCAATTCCAGAGGGTCCCCGCCATCGGACGCCATCTCGGGTCGTTTCCCGCCGTTTGCCCGCCATCTGCAGCCTTTTCCCGCCATCCGCAGAGTTTCCCGCCATTAGGAGACGATTCCCGCCATCTGAGACGATTTCCCGCCCTGGCAGAGCGGACGCCATTATGGGCGTGCCAGAGGGTGGCAAGAGACCACCTCTCATCGTGGGCCTGGTCCCAGAAGAGCGCCAAAAGCGGAGACCGCCCCCACCAGCAGAGACTGCAATGATAGAGATGTCCATCAGAGCGAGGGGTCTGCCCCTGGAACTGACAATCACCAAGTGGCCCCGGGACCACCCTCAGTATGGGCGGATCAAGAACAAAAGAGAGAGGATGGGTGCAGCCTGGAGGAGTCTGGAAAGATCGCACCCGGAGATGGAGGGAGAGTCAGGCAGCACCGACCCTGTGGTCAGGAGCCTGTTGCAGGCCGCCACCCCAGAAGGCCTGGTGGAGATCCTGGCACAGCTCCCCAGAGATCGGGAGCATGCACAGACTGCGCTGGAGGGCTTGGCTCGGAAGATGGCCCGAGTGCAGCAAGAAGTGCTGGCCGAGTGGAGCAGAGAAATGGCCCTGCAGGCTGGAACCCGCCAGCAAAGGACGCCACCCGAGACGAGGAGTCTGTCTGCCTCTGAGGATTGTGCAGGAGGGACGAAGGCCGGAGACGACGCCGTGGAAGGAGCTGAAGAGATGGAAGCAGGTAAAGGGGACGTCACCACCCCAGGCCTAGTAGCCGTGAGCCTGCCCCAGCTCCCCGTCGCAGAGCCCAAAATCCCCCGTACCGTGCCCGATGCTGCACCGCCACCGCTCCAAACTAGGCCTCAAGCGGCAGGAGCCGCGGCCGCGCCCCCTGTGACGTCACGCGCCTCAATCCAGAGTGTGGCCAAGCAGGAAACGCCACCGGCCTGGTCGCAAGGCCGAGCACCCCCGGGCGCCGCCGTTTCCACAGTGCCCTTCACCTTCAGAGTGCCACCGGCCTGGTCGCAAGGCTTGGTGAATCCGGGCGCAGCTATCACCACCGCGCCCTCAACCTCCACCGTGCTGCCCTTAGGTGAAGACCTGTTCGCACAGCATACTTGCCCGGATGGGCAGCCCTTTGAGTGGCCACCGGAGTACCTCAGTCCCCGACTCCGGAAGGAAAGGCCCCTGTGTGAGCCCCTGATCCCGGCTCCGGCGCCCGCCAAGATCACCCCACTCCCGTTGGAGGAGGCGCAGTTCGCATGGGACCCCACCGGTGAAAACCTCATGGGGTTCACCCAAGAGACCCGGGCGGCCGCAGCCCAGCGTGCGGAGTACTGCCGACAACAACTAGAGGTCTTCAACAAAGAACGGCGAGAGAGGCGGGTCCGCGAGGAGCGGCTGCAGGTCCAAAGTGCGGAGCAGAAAAGCCGGACCCGACGAAACCGCCGTGCGGCCCACGGTCCCCGCGCCACCGGGACTGTAATAAAATTTCAAATGGAGCACGGCTGGGGCTTTATCAGGGATCACAGAACCCCCGGCGACGTCTTTGTTACCCGCAGGGATGTCGAGTCCCACCTGCCAGAGGGACACCGTGGACGTGACCTTTACCTGGGTGATGAGGTCACCTTCACCCGGCATCAGTGTGCAAAAGGACCATACGCCCTTCATGTGCACCGGCTGACGGAGGAAGAGCTGCGGTATGAGGAAGATCAAGAGGACCCGGATGGGTCTGAAGATTACCCTCAGGAGGAGACAAGGAGAGGACACCGCTGCTGAAGGGAAGTAGCATAAACTGAAACTGTATATAGTTACCCGTAGGGGTACTTGTCATGCTGCCAATTTAAGTGTGGTCCCCGTTGGGACTAGTGTGAATTGTTTCCCGTGTGTCCCTATCCCTAACCAGGCTGAGGACTGTGAGCAGCCATTCCTTATCCCCACAGGCTGAGGACTGTGAGCAGCCATTCCTTATCCTCACTGGCCGAGGACTGAGAGCGGCCATACCCTGTAAATAGTTGCGCTTCCTAAGGCGCCCCCTACCGGTTTTATAGGAGAACTGCTGTTTTTCTTCTAGTGACTGTGGCACTTTACCTGGTCACAAGTTGCACCGTGGCCAGAAGATCAAGAACATTTTATATGAAAAAGTTTTATATCAAAAGTTTTTACTGCTAGAATAATATATAAGAAGTTACCTGTCATGTTATATTTGCTGATAATGTTTATGATGTCTTACCTGTTAGTGTATGTTTTAAAAAAGTTTGTATGTTTTGGTATGTTTTACTCTTTTCCAGCCCGAGGACGTGCTGTGGTTTACCAGGGGGGAATGTAGCACCCCGAGGACTCGGCTGCTACAGGGGTATTGCACCTCGAACCAGAGGTGTGGTATTCCACTCCCGGGTAAGGATGGAGTGTGGGACTGAGCTCAGATAGCTGCATGCACTACACTCATCCCATTTCCGGGGGACAGAACTACGGTACTCCCACCAGTTAGATGTGCAGGTACGACAGCGTCTGTCCCTGGCTGGAGTGGGAGGGGGGGGAGGAACATCCCAGTAGTGTAGGGGCAGATAAGAGAGGGGCTCTGGGCATAGAGGTAGGAGCCCATTGGGTGCTAGTCACCTGGGCTCACACATAGAGGGAGTATATATGGTGGGCACCATCTAGAGACAGGGTCTGTTCTGAGGGAGAGTTCAGCCAGGACGGCTGACAGGGAGCTGTGGCTCCGGCTGGGCCCAGCTCCAGGGCCAGGCCTGAAGCAGAGAGAAGGAGGAAGAGAGGCCCAGAGACACAAGGAGAGAGGGAACCCTGAGATCCCAGAAGTAAACCAGAAGGGTGAAGGGTTGGCAGAAAAGGGTACCGGATCCCAAACTGGCAGAGGCAAAATATCCTTAGCCAGGAACCGGAGGTCGTGGTCAAGCTTTGGCACGACCCTCACCACATCCACCAGGAAGGCATACCACGAATAGGGTCAGGAAAGCCAGGAAAGGTTTTGCCACCAAGAGGCTCGAGGGAGCCGGACAAAGGTGGGTCCCTGGTGGGGACGGCCAGTAGGAAGAAAGAGAGAGGGGAGCTCAGGACCACGCTCTGGAACTGCCCGGGAGTTGACCGAGTCCCGCACCTGGTGGACGCAGCACGGCCCGGGTGGTCACCCTTGGCCGAAGTGACCGGAGCAACACCTGTGAGTAAAAACCCTGAAACTGCATCACACGTCTCTGAGCTTCCTTGCCGCACCATCACTACCACCATCATTTACGTCTGCTGCCCTGAGGCCATACCCCTCCCGTTGGGGGTTATACCATCTACGCTGCACAATCGTACCACCGGCCTCAGCGGTCTGCCCTGCAGCGGCAGCTCCATAGCTGCATTCAACGGGTGGCGTAGTCGTCCAACATCTACCGTTCAAAACACTGCCGTCCAGCTTGACTCCCTGGGCACGGACCGGGTCACCGCCACGAGACTACTACTCCCATCGGATCCGGCTCCGGGTAAGCCAGCCCCCGTGCGCGCGATGCCGCGCGACGAAGGCCCAGGGGCGCGTCACTTACACCTCCAAAGCATGTGGAATTGTGCCTTACTGGACTGCAAAGGGCCCATTTATGGTTCCTGTGTAGCGCCCAGGGGTATTGCACCTCTGCCAGAGGTGTGATATTCCACTCCCGGGTAAGGATGGAGTGTGGACCAGGGCTCGTTTAGCTGCATGCATCACACACACCCCATTTCCGGGGGACAGCTCAACGGTGCTCCCATTAGACAGTAATGCAGGCACGACAGAATCTGTCCCTGGCTGGAGTGGGGAGGGGGGAGGAAAACCCAGTGATGTAGGAGCAGGAGGGGACGGTTTCTGGGCATAGGCAGGAGCCCATTGGTTGCAAGTCACCTGGGCTCATACACTAGGGGAGGTATATAAGGTGGGCACCATCTTAGTTCTGGGAGAAGAAGGTCAGTTCAGTCAGTTCAGTGAGAGAAGGAGTTCAGCCAGAGAGGGCTGACAGGGAGCTGTGGCTCAGTCTGGGCCCAGCTCCATGAGGCAGGCCTAGGGTGAAGGCCGGAGCCAGCAGAAAGGAACAGGACACCAAGAGAGGCCCAGAGACACGAAGGCAGAAGGAACCCTAAGGACCCAGGAGATTGCGGGTGACGGGTTGGCAGAACAGGGTACCGGATCCCAAATTGGTGGAGGCGACTAATCCTTAACCAAGGACCGGTGGTCGTGACCATTTACTGGTGCGACCCCTCACTACACCTACCAGAAAGGCACACCACATAGGGTCAGGGAAGTGGACACCCAGTCCTCCCAGGAGAAGACCCGAGGCAGCTGGACAGAGGTAGTGTCACTGGTGGGGCACGGCTGACGAAAGGATAGAAGGGAGTCCTGTGCCACACTCCGGAATTATCTGGGGGTTGATCGAGCCCCCTGCCTGGTGGATGCAGCACGGCTCGGGCGGTCCTACCTGCGCACAAGTGACCTGGATGAGAACTGTGAGTAAAGAGCTTGAACTGCAATACCTTGTCTCTGTGCTTTCTCACCGCATACAGCACTCCTAGTGCTGGGACGCCCGCACCATCACCCCCACCATCTACTACACTGCCCTGGGGCTGCACTCTTACCGTGGGGAGTTACACTACCTCAGCTGCATACACCATCAGCCCCAGCGGTCTGCCTTGCAGCGGCGGTTCGCACTGACCGCAATCCACGGGTGGCGTAGTCGGACTATTAACCTAAAACCTTACAAATAGACTGCCACTGGTTTGACCACCCTGAGCCACGGGACCGGGTCGCCGCCACGGTGACTACAACCCCCAGCATCCCACAAAAGGCCCGGTTCCGGGTTCCCCACACGGCCCAGGGGGCGCGTCAGCTTTGGCGTAGTCGGCAGAATCGTTGCCAACCCGCCGCAAACGGGTATTGCGCTCCTGATGAGAAAGAGACTGTTTAATTGAAATTGACTGTGTTGAAAAATCGCGCCCGCCCCAGCAGAACGGACGCCATAATGTGCGCGCCAAAAGACAGCAGGAAGCCACCTCCCATCGTGGGCCAGGTCCCAGAATGGCGCCAAAGAAGGAGCCCGCCCCCAACAGCCATGAGTGCGGCTGTGGAGATGTCCATCAACGTGGGGGGGCTGCCCCTGAAGGTGATTGTCAGCAGATGGCCCCAAGACCACCCCCAATGGGGGCGGACAGGAAAGAAAACTGTGGGGCAGGGTGCGGTCTGGATCAGTCTAGACAGACTGCACCCAGGAATGGACGCATTCAGCCACACCAACCTTTTGGCCCGGAGCCTGCTGCAGGCTGAACCACCCTGCAGCCTGGCAGAGATCCTAGCGCAGCTTCCTAGAGACCCGGAGCGTGCGCAAGCTGCACTGGAGGACCTGGAGCGGAGGATGGTCGAGTGGAGGGAGGAACTGGCCCGGCAGGCTGGAACCCACCAGCGACAGGCCTCACCCGCACCCCGGAGTCTGCCTGCCTCTAAGGACGGTGCAGGAGGAGTGAGGGCCGGAGACGACGTCGCGGAGGGAGCCGCGAGGACTGAGGCAAGTACAGGGGACGTAACCACCCCAGGCCCAGCAACTGCAAGCCTGCCCCAGCATCCCGTTGCGGGACCCGAAGCCCCGGGAACCGTATCTGTCACCACGCCTCCGCTACTCCCAGCTAGGCCTCAGGCGGCAAGAGCCGCGGCTACGCCCCGCCACGCGCCGTGCCCTTTGACCCCGGGCGCAATAAAGAAAGAGGCATCACAGGCCGGGACGCAAGGCCTAGTGCACCCGGGCGCCGCTGCCTCACCAGCGCCCCCTACCTTGGCTGCGCCACTACCGGGCACGACCAGCAGGCGACCACCGGCCTGGTCGCAAGGCCGAGTGCCTCCGGGCGCTGCTCCCAAACCGGGTCCCTCCACTATACCACGGCTGGGCGCAGACCTGTTTGCCCATCATACTGGTCCGGATGGACTGCCGCTGGAGTGGCCGGCTGAACTGACCAGCGGTCAGCCCTGGAAAACCCAGCCCCCGCGCGAGCCTCTGATACCGGCTCCGGAGCCCGTAGAGGTCACCCCGCTCCCACTAGAAGACGCCCAATTTGAGTGGGACCCCGCTGGTGAGAACTTAATGGGGTTCACTCAGGACACCCGGGCGGACGCGGTCCGTCGTCTAGAGGCTTGCCAGCAGCAGCTGGTGACCTTCGAGTGGGAACGGCGAGAGAGGCGCGTCAGAGAGGAGCGGCTCCAGGCCCGAAGCGCTGAGCAAAAGCGCAAAGCCCGTCAAGACCCCCGGGCCGCCCGCGGTCCCCGAATCATCGGGACCGTAATCATGTTTCACATGGAGAACGGCTGGGGCTTCATCAGGGGTCCGGAAACGGCAGGCGACGTCTTTGTGACCCGCAGAGACGTTGAAAGCCATCTACCCCGAGTGACACCGTGGACGTGACCTTTACCCAGGTGATGTGGTCACCTTTACCCGACACGAGGGCGCAAAAGGACCGTACACCCTCCATGTCCATCGGCTTACAGAGGAGGAGCTGCAGCACTATGGCTATGAGGAAAGCGAAGAGGACCCGGACGGGTCTGAAGAACAGTATGAGGAGGAGGAAGGAGCATCTGGAGGACATCGCTACTAGTGAGTAGCAAAGTACATGTGTAAATAGTTACCCGTCAGGGTACAAGAACTGTTGTAAAACTGTTGACTGTGTGAACGTTACCCCCCCCCCCCCCACACCTGCACAGGGACACTCTTTTGTCGGTGTCCATTCCTGCTATAGACTAAGTGTTTCACTTTGCTACTGACCAAGTTTCAGCCCATTGCTGTATTGTCAGCTGTCTACCTCTTTTTAAGCTTGTTACCTCTTGTAAGATTCTGTATCCACCAAGCACATTGACTTATGAAAGTGCCCCAGTCCGTTTGATTTTATTGTGCTCCACATCGGACATTGCATGTAGCCTGGCATGCTCTCATGTAATGAACTTCATAGGCCTATTTAAGGCCTCTCAAGACTCACACCTGGGTTTTGGTATTGCTCTAAGACTTTCTAGTAACTCTTTTAATGGTCTGTGCACAGTTCCAGTCCATGAGTTACTTGTCTGTGGTTTCCAGCAACCTTGCTTGCTGTCAGTGGAGGACCTCACATACTTGTCTGCGGTTTCCAGTAAGCTTGCTACCTGACAGTGGAGAACTTTTTCTGCTTTTTCCAGTAACCCTGCTGCCTGTCAGTGATCTTCAGGACATCACCTGTTTGTCTGCGGTTTCCAGTAACCTTTCTACCTGTCAGTGGTCTTCGGGACTTTCACCTACTTGCCTGCGATTTCCAATATTGCAACCTGCCTGTGGTTTCTGGAACATCTTCCTGGCTGTCGGTAACTTCCAAAGTATTCAGACTTTCTGTTTACTCCAGAGATTTATCTGCTACTTGCCCCCGCTCTTCTAGGACCTCTTCTATGTGTCCACCTGCAGATTTCAGGACTCATTTCGGGCTGTGTGTGGCTTCCATGGTAATAGACTTTCTTGTTACTCCAGTTTTGTCTGCTACCTGTCTGAGTTCGTCATTAACTTTCCTATCTCTCTGAGGTCTGCATTAACTCTGCAACCTATCCGAGGTCTTCAACCTGTCCGAGGTCTTCAGTAACTCTGCAATCTGTCCGAGGTCTTCCGTAACTCTGCAACTTGTCCGAGGTATTTAAGTTCATTATCACTCTGTAAGTAAAGCTGTCTACCAGCATATTTTCCCTCGTCTCTGAATAGGGAGCCTTCTTCTGTGAAAAGAAGTTATTGTGAGGCCCTCCATGAGAAATGGGTTTACTCGAAGCCTGGTCAGTGTGGCCCGGACCCGGTCCGTGCCCAGGGCGGTCACATAAAAGTAGTTTAATGGGCTTTCAGGGTTGAGTGGTATTTTTCCGACTACGCCACCTACGGTTTCCGTTGATGAACACCAGCGCTGTTTCAGTCCACTGAGGCCGGTGTTACGGACAGCTAAGATGGGATGGCTCCCCGCAGGTGGAGCAGGCCTCAGGGCAGTGTGAGGGAGGATGGTGGGTGCAGTGTCGCGCAGAAAATAACAGGCTGAAGCGGGGTGTGAAGTCATCCCGGGTTTTTACTCACATTCAAATGAACTTTAGCCGCAAAGCTTCCCTCTGCTCCTCGCGGCGTGCTGCGGCCACAAGTAAGGGGGTTCAGCACTTTCCAGATAGATCAGGAGCACCTGTCGAGACCCCTCTGGTGTGTGTGTTCCTCTCCTTGGGGAGTTCTCCCACTAAGTCTTCACTTGACTGTTTGTGTGGTTAGAACTAGGTGTAAGGCCAGGTCCCACTGGATGAACGCAGGTAGAGAGGTACAGGTGGCGTATGCCGCTCCGTCCGTATCCCTCCTGGGATCCACTAAGCCTCCGGGCTTTTCTGACTGAGACGTGAAGTAGCAAAGTCCGATATCGGGGGCCGGTCACCCCTCTTGCAGCAGGAGTCCCTCTGACTAGGCCAGAATAAAGAAATACAGGTGGCGTATGCCGCTCCGTCCGTATCCCCCAGGGATCCTTTTGCCTGTGGAGCTTGTCTCCTCTACTCCCCTCCAGGCCTTCTTAGGTAGGGACCTTGACCGGGTAGAGGTTGTGGTTAACTCTGACCCGCTCCTTGCCTCAAGGCTAGAGGACGAGGACCGTGTATCTTCAATAGGCTGCAGGTTCTTAGCAGAAAGCCACATTCAGCGATGAAGATCACAATCAAAGACCTTGAACTTAAGATGGCTGAAGATTAAATATGAATGAATAAGTGTAACCTAAAAGTGTGTTCTCCACCCTCACCCACTACATGGTTCCCCCTATCTTTGGTTCCCCCCATCTCCTATGTTATGATCTGCTACAGGAACTAAGGAAAGACAGGAGAACTGTCCCTACAATAGAACTAAACTAGATCCCTACGATGTAACGGGGAACCTGATCCTGCGATCAGACCCGCTAAAGTCCTCGGCTAGTCTGAACGAAGACCTATAGATGTGAGGGAGGGATCCCTACAAGAACTAGGGACTGGGATAAGTTGGACACCTCCTAGCAGAAATAGTAGCAGTCAAAGACAAACACACAACAAAAAGCATAGAGGTCAGAAGACCTAGCAAAACTAACAGAGAACGGCAACAGAGCACCAAGCTAGCTCAAGAGTAGTAAATACAATGAAGTCCAGCAAGACCAGGAGGGCGGAGCCGGATTAAATAGGCAAAAATGGTCATGTGACCAGCAAACTAAAAAAAACCTAACAGGAGAGTTCTAACAGTACCCCCTCTTCTAAGAGGATCCTCCGGATCCCCTAGGCCCAGGCTTACCAGGAAACCTCCTGTGAAACGCTCTGACAAGTCTGGAAGCAGAAACATCATCCGCCCTCACCCATGAGTTATCCTCAGGTCCAAAACCCTTCCAAGCGACGAAATACTGCAAACTCCCTCTATACCGTCTAGAATTTAGGATGCGGGAAATTTCATATTCCCCGTCCTCCACCACCGGAGGAACAGTGGCAGAGGCGTCACCATCAGACACATCAGCTTTTTTCAACAGAGAAACATGAAACACCGGGTTAATCTTCCAGGACGTAGGAACCTCCAACCTAACAGCAGATTGGTTAACTATCTGAAGCACCTTAAAGGGCCCTACGAACTTGGGACCCAATTTTTTAGAAGGAATCCTCAATCGCAGATTCTTAGAGGACAACCAAACCATGTCACCAACAGCAAACAAAACCTCTTGCCGTTTCCTATCAAAGTACCTCTTAGATTTTTTGTTAGCCTCCTGAAGATTACCACGCACATCCGTCCAAACTCTCTCCAAATCACCGGAAAAACTCTCCTCCTCAGGCACAGCCGAAACCAATTTGGAGAATGACCCAAAAGACGGATGTCTCCCAGAACAACAAAAAAAAGGCGAACACCCAGCAGAAGAGGATGTATGGTTGTTAAGAGCAAATTCAGCAAGTGGCAGAAACTCAGACCACCCCTCTTGATTGTCTGCCACAAAACAACGCAAGAACTGCTCAACATCCTGGTTCTTCCTTTCTGTCTGGCCATTAGACTCAGGATGATATCCAGATGAAAACGACAAATGAACTCCCAACCTGTCACAAAAGGCACGCCAAAAACGAGCCACGAACTGAGGTCCCCTATCAGAAACAATGTCAGTAGGAACACCATGTAGTCTGACAATTTCCTTGACAAAGGCCTTAGCGAGTGTCTTAGCGCAAGGCAGTTTGATGAAGGGAACCAAGTGACACATCTTGCTAAAACGGTCCACGACCACCCAGATGACCGTGAAACCTTCAGAGGGGGGAAGGTCAGTAATAAAGTCCATAGCCAGATGTGTCCAAGGTGCACTAGGAACCTCCAGAGGGCAAAGCAACCCCGAAGCAGGAGCATGCGAAGACTTGGATCTAGCACACACAGTACATTGGCGCACCCACTTAATGACTTCCTTCTGCCATCCAGGCCACCAAAAACTGCGACCCACAAGTCTCTTGGTCTCAGAAATTCCTGGATGACCTGCCAACCGAGACTCATGACACTCAACAAACAAATCTCTCCTAAAGGTCCTAGGCACAAACAACCTCCCATGGGGAGTGTTAGATGGGGCATTCTCCTGAGCTTTAAGAATCTCATCCTCCAAAACGGAGTCCAAAGCAGCAATCACAACACCTTCTTGTAAAATGCTCTCCTCTTCCTCCTCAACACCGACCATGGGAGAAAAGCTGCGAGACAAAGCATCCGCTTTAACATTCTTGGTACCCGGGATGTAAGTAACGGAAAAATTAAACCGCGAGAAAAAAAGTGCCCACCTAGCCTGACGGGCATTCAAGCGCTTGGCAGCATCAAGATAGATCAGATTTTTATGATCAGTGAAAACCTGAATGGGAAATTCAGCACCTTCCAAGAGGTGACGCCAGTGTTCAAATGCGAGTTTAATCGCCAGCAATTCCCGATTACCAATATCGTAATTAAGTTCAGTCTCAGAAAATTTTTTTGAAAAAAAGGCACAGGGATGTACTCCATCCTTGTTTTCCTGAGACAACACCGCACCGACCCCCACCGAAGAAGCATCAACCTCAACCAAAAACGGCTTAGTCACATCAGGCTGCATAAGGATGGGAGCAGAGGTGAACCTCTCCTTTAGAAACACAAAAGCTTCAATGGCCTCAGAAGTCCACTGAACCGCATTAGCACCTTTCCTGGTGAGATCGGTCAGTGGTTTGACAATAATAGAAAAATTTTTTATGAATTTTCTGTAATAATTGGCGAAACCCAAAAACCTCTGTATCGATTTCAAACCAATAGGCCTAGGCCATTCCTGCACAGCTTCAACTTTAACCGGGTCCATCTCAAAACCTTCACTGGAGATAATGTAGCCCAAAAAACTAATTCTCTGTACAGCGAACTCACATTTCTCCAGCTTAGCAAAAAGCGAATTGTCCATTAATAACTGTAATACCTCACGTACGCTCCGCCAATGAGGCTCCAGATCAGGCGAATAAATCAGAATGTCATCCAAATACACAACCACATTTTTGCTGATTAAAGGTCTAAGGATGTCATTAATAAGATTCTGAAAAAATGCTGGAGCATTGGTAAGACCAAAAGGCATAACCAGATTCTCAAAATGACCCACAGGAGTGTTAAAAGCAGTCTTCCATTCATCACCCTCCTTCATGCGCAACAAATTGTATGCCCCCCGGAGATCAATTTTAGAGAACCACTTGGCCCCCACTAACTGGTTAAGTAAATCAGGAATCAATGGCAGTGGGTAAGGATTGCGTACAGTAATTTTATTAATCTCACGAAAGTCCAGACAAGGACGTAAACCGCCATCTTTTTTTTTTACAAAAAAAAATCCAACAGCCACAGGAGACTTGGAAGGCCTAATGTGACCGGCGGCCAAGCTTGTCTGTATGTATTCCTCCAAAGCCTTTCTCTCAGGAATAGTAAGATTAAATAAACGACTTTTAGGAAGAGTCGCTCCAGGGACAAATTCAATGGTACAATCATAGTCTCTATGGGGAGGCAAAATTTGTGACTCCTCCTCAGAAAAAACTCTCCAAAAATCCTGAATAGGTACAGGCAATTCCCCTTTATCCACAGCAGCAATACGTCCGTTACAACACTTGTCATAACACTTAGGGCTCCAGGACTTAATTTCATTGGTAGACCAATCCAGTACAGGATTGTGCAATTTTAACCAGGGTAACCCCAATATTACTGGAGAAGGCAAATTATCCAATACCACCAAATCCAAATTTTCTTGGTGAATACCATTAATAGTGAGGGGAAATTCACAGACCTTATGAGTAACACTCTTCAAGGGAGAGCCATCAACAGAAACCACAGCAATAGGGGATGACAAAGTTTTAGGTTCTAATCTAAATTTTTCCAAGAATCCCCCATCAATCACATTCAGAGTAGAACCACAATCCACAAATACCCGAAATTCAATTAATTCATCCTGAGCAGCAGTAGTGGCAGATAGGAATACTCCCTTAGAATTTAAACAGGCAATACGGGCATAACTGACCATTTTTTTTTCTTTCTTCAAACGAAGCACACAGTTCTTAATAAAATGACCAGAATTTCCGCAATAGAAGCACAAGCCTTCAGAAAGCCTGCGATCTTTTTCCTGAGAGCGGGGTGTCATCGCCCCAATCTCCATCGGCTCTCCATTGTCAGCACAGACCCTCTCAAGACTCGGAGCTGACATAGCAGAGGATTTGCTCTCATTAACCCTTGCACACAGTCTCCTGTCCACCCGTATAGCTAATTGCATAGCCTCCAGCAAGTTTCCAGGTGTGGGATAAGCAATCAGTAAATCCTTAACCCTTTCACCTAGCCCTGCAAGAAACAAGCTTTTCAAAGCTGAATCGTTCCACCCCACCTGGGCAGACCACCGACGGAAGTGAGAACAATATTTTTCCACATTACCTGATCCCTGCCTCAAACGTCTCAATTCAGACTCAGCAGATGAGACACTATCAGGATCATCATACAACAAACCCAAAGCAGAAAAAAAACTATCCACTGATCTAAAGCACGGATCACTAGGTTGGAGAGAGAAGGCCCATCCCTGAGGATCTTTGCGCAAAAGTGACATTATGAACCCTATGCGCTGTGATTCATCACCAGAGGATCCGGGTCTCAAACGAAAATACAATAAACAAGCATTTTTAAAAGAAAAAAAATCTTGTTGTTCGCCAAAAAATAAATCAGGCAGACGTACCTTTGGTTCCACAAAATGTGCTCCAGAACAGCTACTCACATGTTGCTGGAGCTTGGCCACCTCCAGAGTGAGTCCCTGCAAGCGTTGAGCCAAATCTTGAACCGAGACCATGATGGAAAACTGGAGGTCTTTCCTTAGAGAAAATTTTTTTTTTTTTTTTTTTTTCTTTTAGGGCTGGACTTACTGTTATGATCTGCTACAGGGACTAAGGAAAGACAGGAGAACTGTCCCTACAATAGAACTAAACTAGATCCCTACGATGTAATGGGGAACCTGATCCTGCGATCAGACCCGCTAAAGTCCTCGGCTAGTCTGAACGAAGACCTATAGATGTGAGGGAGGGATCCCTACAAGAACTAGGGACTGGGATAAGTTGGACACCTCCTAGCAGAAATAGTAGCAGTCAAAGACAAACACACAACAAAAAGCATAGAGGTCAGAAGACCTAGCAAAACTAACAGAGAACGGCAACAGAACACCAAGCTAGCTCAAGAGTAGTAAATACAATGAAGTCCAGCAAGACCAGGAGGGCGGAGCCGGATTAAATAGGCAAAAATGGTCATGTGACCAGCAAACTAAAAAAAACCTAACAGGAGAGTTCTAACATCCTATATCCCTGGACGGGGCAGCACCCTAGTGCATTTAGGCCCCCTACAGGACAGGAGTGGTGTAGTGTTGAATGGTGAAGTAGGGTCCTGAAAAATGCTCCATCCTTACCTGGAAGAGGAGATACCACACCTCAAGCTGAGGTGCAGTACCCCTGTGTCGACTGAACCCTCAGGGGCGCCACATTCCCCCCTGGTGAAACACAGCACGTCCGCGGGCTGCAAAAGAGTAAAAAGTGGTACAGACATTTCAAATTTGTTTGTATAACAATAACAATCTTCCCTTTATGGGAGGTCAGGACACTTTAACGTTGCATAATATATATATATGAATATAATATGTATAAATGTAGAAAAACAGTAAAGAGACATTATGCATGTAGACAGATCAGTAGAAAACACTGTAGAAGAGTGTCAGTTCAGCAGCATGAGGGACCTGTCCCAAACCCTCAATGTAGGCCCTGGGGTGGCTGCAGGGCATGGAGATCCTGAGTTGGACCTCCAGGAGAGCCACTCCAGACAGGTTTTGCTTCTGAGGTCTGAGGTAGAAGTAGAAGCGGTTTTGCAAAAAACCCAGGGTCGGTCTGGGCTGGCGGGATACCGGGCAATTTCCCGGTGGGCCCCGCCCCCTGCTGCAGAGTAGAGGGGGGAGAAGAGAACAAAAAAAAAAATCCTGCGGTTTTAAGGGGCACGGGCCCTTTAAAAGCGCAGGCACAGTGTATGCAGGGACGCGCGCACGCAGCGTTCATTACCTGAGCCACCGCGGCGCACGGCCCAGTGAAGCAGCTGAAGCTGCGTGTCTCCCTTCGCCGGCCGGCGTATGACGTCATCGTCATGCGCCTGCTGTGAAGGAGGCGCGCAACTCAGGAGAAGGAGGACACCGCACGGTAGCGCAGGAAGGTAAGAGGTGTGTGTGTGTGTGTGTTGGTCTGGACCCACTGGCTGGACACACAAGGCGGGGGCCAGATGGACACACAAGGGGGGCCCAGCTGGACACACAAGGGGGGCCCAGCTGGACACACAAGGGGGGGGCCCAGCTGGACACACAAGGGGGGGCCCAGCTGGACACACAAGAAGGGGGCCCAGCTGGACACACAAGAAGGGGACCCAGCTGGACACACAAGGGGGGAACCCTGGCTGGACACACAATGGGGGAGCCGACTGGACACACAAGGAGGGGCCCTGGCTGTACACACAAGGGGGAACACTGGATGAACACACAAGGGGGGCCCAGCTGGACACACAAGGGGGGGCCCAGCTGGATACACAAGGGGGGGCCCAGCTGGACACACAAGGGGGGGCCCAGCTGGACACACAAGGGGGGGCCCAGCTGGACACACAAGGGGGGGCCCAGCTGGACAGACACACAAGGGGGTAGCCAGGCTGGACACCCAAGGGGGTAGCCAGGCTGGACACACAAGGGGGTAGCTGACTGGATACACAAGGGGGGAACCCTGGCGGGACACACAAGGGGGAACCCTGGCGGGACACACAAGGGGGGAACCCTGGCGGGACACACAAGGGGAGAACCCTGGCGGGACACACAAGGGGGGAACCCTGGATGGACACACAAGGGGGGAAGCCTGGATGGACACACGAGGGGGAACTCTGGCTGGACACACGAGGGGGGGGCCAAGCTGGACACGCGAGGGGGGAGCCCTGGCTGGATACGCAAGGGGGTCCCTGGCTGGACACGCAAGGGGGAACCCTGGCTGGACACGCAAGGGGGGGCCCGGATGGACACACAAGGGGGGGCCCTGGTTGGACACACAAGGGGGCGAGCCCTGCCTGGACACACAAGGGGGAGCCCTGGCTGGACACACAAGGGGGGGCCCTGGCTGGACACACAAGGGGGAACCCTGGCTGGACCCAGGCAAAGGGGGGTGGGCAGGATGGGTATATGGGGGGGCAGGCTGGACACATGGAGGCCAGGATGGATATATGGGGGGCAGGATGGATATATGGGGGGGCAGGCTGGACTCATGGAGGCCAGGATGGATATATGGGGGGGGCAAGCTGGACTCATGGAGGCCAGGATGAATATATGGGGGGGGCAGGCTGAACACATGGAGGCCAGGATGGATATATGGGGGGGACAGACTGGACACATGGGGAGCTAGGATGAATATGTGGGGGGGGGGGGCAGGCTCGATACACATGGGCTAGCATAAATATATGGAGGGGCACGCTGGATATATGGGGGGTGTCAAGATGGATATATGCAGGGGGTAAGGGCAGTATGGATATATGAGGGGGGAGGCTGGACACATGGAGGCCAGGATGGATATGTAGAGGGCAGGCTGGACACATGGAGGATATATGGGGGGGATATATGGGGGCGCAGGCTGGAAACATGGAGGCAAGGATGGATATGTGGGGGGGGCAGACTGGCCACATGGGGGGGCTAGGATGGGTATATGGGAGGGGGCAGGCTCGATACACGTGTGCTAGGATAAATATATGGAGGGGTCACACTAGACAAATGGTGGCCAGAAGGGACATATGGGGGTGCCTGGCTACACAAGGGACTTAATTACTGTTTGGGAGCCAGATTGAGGAACATACTTTATTAGTTTATGGTGACCAGTGGGGAACATTATTACTTTAGATTCCAATTATTATTATTACATTATTACTTCTGTAATATAATTTACTTTTTAGGAAATTGTTTTCCATGGGATGGGACAAAAGAGGGGTCCTGTTACTGTGCAGGACGGCACTATGTTGCTTTTTTTCTTCAACTGGTGTAGTGTAGAAGTCGGGGGGGGAAAGTGGGAATGTGCTCTAGAACAGATCAGTTATTGATAACTGTGTGTTATTTTCTGCAGAGATGATTCCTGGCTGGAAGAAGTGATGGCTGTCTGTGCCCGATGAAGAAGAAAAGCGAAGATGAAGGACTTCACCTAGAGACATCACTGGTGAGTCAGTGTATTACATGTACACTTACACTACACACGTGGTCAAAATTGTTGGTACCCCTCGTTTAATGAAAGAAAAACCCACAATGGTCACAGAAATAACTTGAATCTGATAAATTACAAATTTTTGAAAATGAACAAATGAAGGTCAGGCATTGCTTTTCTGCTTCCACAGAATTAAAAAAAAAATTAAACTCATGAAATAGGCCTGGACAGAAATGATGGTTCTTCTTAACTTAATATTTTGTTGAACAACCTTTTGAGGCAATCACTGCAATCAAACCATTCCTGTAACTGTCAATGAGACTTCTACACCTCTCGACAGCTATTTTGGCCACTCCTCATGAGCAAACTGCTCCAGTTGTCTTGTGTGTGAAGGTTGCCTTCTCCAGACGGCATGTTTCAGCTCTTTCCAAAGATGCTCCATAGGATTTAGGTCAGGGCTCATAGAAGGCCACTTCAGAATAGTCTAATGTTTTCCTCTTAGCCATTCTTGGGTGTTTTTAGCTGTGTGTTTTGGGTCATTATCCTGTTGCAAGACCCATGACCTGCGACTGAGACCAAGCTTTCTGACACTGAGCAGCACATTTCTCTCTAGAATCCCTTGATAGTCTTGAGATTTCATTGTACCCTGCACAGATTCAAGACACCCTGTACCAGATGCAGCAAAGCAACCCCAGAACATAACAGCCTCCCCCATGTTTCACAGTAGGGACAGTGTTCTTTTCTTGATATGCTTCATTTTTCCGTCTGTGAACATAGAGCTGATGTGCCTTGCCAAAAACTTCCATTTTTGTCTCATCTGTCCATAGTACATTCTCCCAGAAGCTTTGTGGCTTGTCAACATGTAGTTTGGCAAATTCCAGTCTGGCTTTTTTACTATTTTTTTTTCAACAATGGTGTTCTCCTTGGTCGTCTTACATGAAGTTCACTTTGGATCAAACAACGGTGGATAGTACGATCTGATACTGATGTTCCTTGAGCTTGAAGTTCACCTTTAATCTCTTTAGAAGTTTTCCTGGACTCTTTTGTTACCATTCATATTATCCGCCTCTTTGATTTGTCATCAATTTTCCTCCTGCGGCCACGTCCAGGGAGGTTGGCTACAGTCCCATGGATCTTAAATTTCTGAATAATATGTGCACCTGTAGTCACAGGAACATCAAGTTGCTTGGAGATGGTCTTATAACCTTTACCTTTTAACATGCTTTTCTATAATTTTCTTTCTAATCTCCTGAAACAACTCTTTCCTTTGTTTCCTCTGGCCCATGTTGAGTGTGGTACACACCATGTCACCAAACAACACCGTGAGTATCTGTAGCCCTATATACAAGCCCACTGACTGATTACAAGATTGTAGACACCTGTGATGCTAATTAGTGGACACAACTTGATTTAACATGTCCCTTTTGTCACATTATTTTCAGAGGTACCATCATTTCCGTCCAGGCCTATTTCATGAGTTTAATTTTTTTTTTAATTCAGTGGAAGCAGAAAAGCAATGTCTGACTTTCATTTGTTCATTTTCATAGATTTTTAATTTATTATTACTTTTGTCAGATTCAAGTTATTTCTGTGACCATTGTGGGTTTTTCTTTCATTAAACGAGGGGTACCAACAATTCTGACCACGTGTGTATATAGTATATACAGAACTCCTGTGTATGTCACTGGTGATCACTGTATTATGTATACACTATATACAGAGCTTCTGTGTATAATGTCACTGGTGACCACTGTATTACCTGTACACTATATACAGAGCTCCAGTGTATAATGTCACTGGTGATCACTGTATTACCTGTACACTGACACTATATACAGAGCTCCTGTGTATAATGTCACTGGTGATCCCTGTATTACCTGTACACTATATACAGAGCTCCTGTGTATAATGTCACTGGTGACCACTGTATTACCTGTACACTATATACAGAGCTCCTGTGTATAATGTCAATGGTGACCACTGTATTACCTGTACACTATATACAGAGCTCCTGTGTATAATGTCACTGGTGACAACTGTATTACCTGTACACTATACACTATGTACAGAGCTCCTGTGTATAATGTCACTGGTGACCACTGTATTACCTGTACACTATATACAGAGCTCCTGTGTATAATGTCACTGGTGACCACTGTATTACCTGTACACTATATACAGAGCTCCTGTGTATAATGTCACTGGTGACCACTGTATTACCTGTACACTATATACAGAGCTCCTGTGTATAATGTCACTGGTGACCACTGTATTACCTGTACACTATATACAGAGCTCCTGTGTATAATGTCACTGGTGACCACTGTATTACTTGTACACTATATACAGAGCTCCTGTGTATAATGTCACTGGTGATCACTGTATTACCTGTACACTATACACTATATACAGAGCTCCTGTGTATAATGTCACTGGTGATCACTGTATTACCTGTACACTATACACTATGTACAGAGCTCCTGTGTATAATGTCACTGGTGACCACTGTAATACCTGTACACTAAATACAGAGCTCCAGTGTATAATGTCACTGGTGGTCACTGTATTACCTGTACACTGTACACTATATACAGAGCTCCTGTGTATAATGTCACTGGTGATCCCTGTATTACCTGTACACTGACACTATATACAGAGCTCCTGTGTATAATGTCGCTGGTGGTAATAACAGTGTTGTTAGTATTGTGGTTTGTATTCATGATCAATATTGTAGTATTTGGTCACTTTGGGGTGGTAATATGTGGTCTGGTCATGGTATGGCCGTATTTGTTCCTTGTATGTGGTATTATTCAGTCACTATGTGGTGGTAATATGTGATCTAGTCATGGTGTGGCGATATTTGTCCCTTTTGTATGTGGTATTATTGATGTTGATATAGTGGACTGTGTTGTGTATGGCAGTCATTTTGTTCTTGCTGATATTAACTAGGAAAAGATTTTTTCCATTAGGCCACAGCCCCACCATTAGTATTTGGTTAGTATTTTTTCTCAGGAGTCGCTGCCAAAACCAGGAGTGGGTGATAAATGCAGAATTGGTGACTTGTTTCTATTATACCTTTTCTCTGATTGTTCCTCACCTGGTTTTGGCTCCCACTCCTGAGAAAAAATACTGACCGAATACTGACCAAATACTGATAGTGGGGCCGTGGCCTTAGAGATTAAATACTTGGACCAGAGCGGCAGAGATGCACTTACAGGGGTTCTCTGGTGAAAACAAGTAATCACCTCTCCACAGGATCAGTGATGATATTGATTGGTGGGGGTCTGACTGCTGGGACACAATCGGCAGAATGTGAAGCTTTTCTCCCAATTAGACTGGAGCGGCATGTGAGATGCGACCACTGATCCATTCATTCCCTCAGTGACTGTGAGCGCTGCTCTTTTTTGGAAGCTGCATTTTAAAATGGGGATAAGTGTCCTGTCAGGGATGAAACTTCCCCATTCTTCTGATAGGCGCGTTTTCCAATGTTCGGATCCAAACGATCAATAAGTGATCACCGATCCTGTGGATCCCATGGATCGGTGATAACTTGTTTTAACCAAAGAACCCCTTTAATGCAAACTACCGTAATTGTACATCCCAGTTAGTGTCGCACAGTAGATGTGCAGGAGCCGCCTGTCAATGCTCCACTATAACAGGGATAGCGGATAACAGATATTTGCATATGGCTGTAGGTGGGCCCCTAGAGTCAGTTCTCCCTGTGGGCCCCAGACACCCCAGTCCGACCCTGATAAAACCAATAGTGAGCGCCTAAATAGATGCAGAACTATTTACAGTAAAGAGTCTGTCTACTGCCAGTGTCCGCAGGGGCTAATGTCTCTGTAAGTCAAATCCGGGTTTATCAAAAAGGAAAACCAGAAACAGTTCACTCAACTGTTCACACAACAGGGAGTTGCATCTCCCAGGGCTGCTCAGTAGCGGTATCCCCACTTGGGAAAAGGCTCGTTTCTGCCAACTGAACCTGACCGGTCCTCTGTGGGCAGGTGAGTGGGGGCATCCCCTTTAAACACCCTATGGAAGTCCAGGGCGAACCACCCCCGCTCCCCGTGGTGGCGGGTGTAGGACACCAAGTCGCCCGGGTAGAGGTTCCGGTCAGGGTGGCCTTGCTCCAGCCGCGGCTCGACGTCCCGCCGATTCACAAAGACGTCTCGGTGGAACTGGGGGCTGCGAATGAAGCCCCATCCGGCCTCCTGGTGGAATTGGACTGTGAGGCCTTCCTCCCGAGGGCTTGGACGGGTGGCCTCTGCCTGGCGGGCCCGCGACTTTGCGGCCTTGGTTCTCACCTCCAGGCGCTCGCGGCGGACCTCCTTCTGGCATCGCTCCTTGTCAAATTGGAGGAGCTGCTCTCGGCATGTCTCCTCCCTCCTCCGCGCTTCAGCCCGGGTCTCCTGGGGAAGCCCATCAGGTCGCCCCCCTGGTTGTCCCAGACATACTCATCTGCCGGCGGGCAGGTGACTGGAGGTGCAGGGAGCGGCAAGAGCAGAGGCTGCTGCGGACCCTCTAGTAATGTGGACCAGTCCGGGTTGGGGCAGGTGGATTCCCCATAAAACTCACGACTCTCTGGGCCAGGAGCCGGGAGGCATAGCAGGTCTCCGGTAACGGCGGTTGCTTGGGCCTCAGCTTCCAGAGCCGATAGCTGCTCCCAGATGATGGCGCCCGGGGACAGGGGTGCCGGCAGGACACTTAGGAGCGGTACAGTGCGTCCCGCGCGCGGGCTGGGGATTTCCGTCTTACCCGCTCCTGGGTTGCGCACTGCCTCCTGGGTTTCCTCCGCCTGGGCTGCGGCCTCCTCGGACCGACATGAGGAGCTCTGGCGGCGGGCCTGGATCCGCTGCAGCACCGTCTTTCTCCACTCCGCGGCGACCAATCGCTGGGCCTCCTCGACCCTCCGGGTCAAGTCCGGGGTTTCTCCTCGGAGGAACTCGGCCTCCTCCGGGGTTAGGCGTATACCCTTCAAGCCGAGGAAGGTGGCTGCTCGTGGAACAGCATCGGAGGCCTCGGAGGACTTCTCTTCTGCTGCGTCCATCTTGGCTGCAAGGTCCGGTTTATTTCTCCTCCTTCTTTTAGGGCGGCTCCAGGGCGGCTGGCTGACGGGCACTCCCAGGGACGTCCCATCCGTTTTGACGGACACCACTGCACGGACTGTCTCTGCTGGAGGGGGCGGTCTGCACTTTTGGTGCCTTGGAGAGCCAGGCCCACAATGGGAGGACTTTGGTAGCTGTCGTTTTGGCACATAATGGCGTCCATTCTTCTTGGGCGGCGCCACAATAAGTGTTAACGACAGTTTTTTAGTGTAAAGGCGCACAGTACCCGGCGGCAATGGAGATTTTCTTTTCCGTTGCTGCGGGCACGCTATCCTGCTGACTACGCCAAGTTGTGAGACCCTCTCTGAGAAATGGGTTTACTCGGAGCCAGGTCAGTGTAGGTGTCTCGGGTTTGAAGTCGTGGCCCGGACCCGGTCCGTGTCCAGGGCGGTCACATAAAAGTTGTTTAATGGGCTTTCAGGGTTGAGTGGTATTTTTCCGACTACGCCACCTACGGTTTCCGGTGATGGACACCAGTGCTGTTTCAGTCCACTGAGGCCGGTGTTACGGACAGCTAAGATGGGACGGCTCCCCACAGGCGGAGCAGGCCTCAAGGCAGTGTGAGGAAGGATGGTGGGTGCAGTGCCGCGCAGGAACTAACAGGCTGAAGCGGGGTGTGAAGTCATCCAGGGTATTTACTCACATTCAGATGAACTTTAGCCGCAAAGCTTCCCTCTGCTCCTCGCGGCGTGCTGCGGCCACCAGTAAGGGGGTCCAGCACTTTCCAGATAGATCAGGAGCACCTGTCGAGACCCCTCTGGTGTGTGTGTTCCTCTCCTTGGTGAGTTCTCCCACTTAGGCTATGTGCCCATGATGCAGAAATGCTCAGGATTTTTTCCTGAGCGTTTCTGCATCTCCCTGGCAGAAAAAAACGCATGCGGATTGTACATGCGTTTTCCTGCCAGGGACATGCGGAAATGGAGCGTTATTCACTGACATTTCCGCATGTGGATTGACAAGCGCTTTCTAAGCGATTAGTGTAGCACCCTGAGGATTCGGCTGCTACAGGGGTATTGCACCTCAACCCAGAGGTGTGATATTCCACTCCCGGGTAAGGATGGAGTGTGGAGCTGAGCTCAGAAGGCTGCATGCACTACACACATCCCATTTCCGGAGGGCAGACCAATGGTACTCCCACTAGAGAAATGTGCAGGTACAACAGTGTCTGTTCCTGGCTGGAGTGGGAGGGGGGTGGAACATCCCAGTAGTGTAGGGGCAGATAGGGGGAGCAGTCTGGGTAGTGCTAGGAGCTCATTGGGTGCTGGTCACCTGAGCTCACACATAGAGGGAGTATATAAGGTGGGCACCATCTTAGGAAAGGGTCTTTGCAGAGGAGTCTTTTGTAGAAGGCTGGTCAGTTTGTCAGTCTTTTGCAGAGCAGTGGAGGAAAGCAGAGGAGCAGAGCAGCCCCAAGGCCAAGAGTGAGAGAGGAGAAAGAAGGACCCAGAGGGGGAGAAAGAAGGAACTCCAAGAGCCCAAATTAGACCAGAGGGTGAAGAGTTGGCAACAGGGTACCGGATCCCAAGCTGGCAGAGGCTACAGCACACCTTAGCCAGGAACCGGAGGTCGTGGGCAGGACCGATCTGCCACGATCACCCACTAAATCCACCCGGAAGGCAGACCAGGCATAGGGTCAGGGAACCCAGAGACAAGGGTTTACCACCAAGAGGCCCGAGGGAGCCGGACATAGGTGGATCCCTGGTGGGGAAGGCCAGAGACGAGGACAGGACAGAAAGGGAGCTCAGAACCACGCTCCAGAACTACTTGGGGGTTGGCCGAGTCCAGGACCTGGTGGACGCAGCACGGCTCGGGTGGTCACTCAAGGCCGGAGTGACCGGTACAAGAACAGCAGTAAGTAAAGAACCCTGAACTGCAGAACCCGACTCTGACTCTCATTACCATCCTCACTGCACCTCCACAACCACCATCCTCTGCACCTGACCCCCTGAGGCTATACCCCTCCCGTTGGGGGTTATACTACCCGAGCTGCACATATATCACCAGCCTCAGCGGACCCTGCTGCAGCGGCGGCCGTATTGACCGCAATTCAACGGGTGGCGTAGTCGACATAAAGAACTTTAGTAACATCAGTAAGGACTGCCACACACTGAGCTTGACACCCTGGGCACGGACCGGGTCACAGCCACTCGGAGACTACAACCCCCATCTGATCCGGCTCCGGGTATCCCCAACAACACTGGCCCAGGGGGCACGTCAACTTTGGCGTAGTCGGCAGGATAACGTGCCCGCAACAACCGGGTACTGCGTGCCTGAAGAGAAGTTCACCGTTACCTTAAAAAGAAGTCTCCCGCCGGTTCCGGAGGGTCCCCGCCAACGGGCCCCATCACAGGTCGTTTCCCGCCGGTTGTCCGCCATTTGCAGCTTTTTCCCGCCATCCATGGAGTTTCCCGCCACTGGGAGACGATTCCCGCCATTTCCAAAGATTTCCCGCCTTGGAAGAGCGGACGCCATTATGGGCGTGCCAGAGGGTGGCAAGAGGCCACCTCCCATCGTGGGCCAGGTCGAAGAATGGCGCCAAAAGCGGAAACCGCGCCCACCAACAGAGACTGTGATGCTGGAAGTGTCCATCAGCGTAAGAGAACTGCCCCTGGAACTGAAGTTGCCCCGGGACCACCCTTGATGTGGGCGGAGACAGAAGAAGAGAACAAAGATGGGTGTCGCCTGGAGCAGTCTGGAGAGAGCGCACCCGGAGACAAGACATCTGGAAGAGAGTCCAGAGAGAGCCTACCCGGAGATGGAGGGAGAGCCAGGCAGCACCGACCCAGCGGTCAGGAGCCTGATGCGGGCCGCCACCCCAGGCAGCACCGACCCAGTGGTCAGGAGCCTGTTGCAGGTCGCCACTCCAGAAGGCCTGCTGGAGATCCTAGCACAGCTCCCCCGAGACCGGGAGTGTGCACAGACCGCGCTGGAGGGCCTCGCACAGAGGTTGGCCCGGGTGCAACGAGAGACGTTGGCGGAGTGGAGCCGAGAGATGGCCCAGCAGACCGAGACTCGTCAGCGGAGCACGCCACCCGAGACGAGGAGACAGACCGCCTCTGAGGATGGCGCAGGAGGACTGAAGGCCGGAGACGGCGCCGAGAAGGGAGCCGAACGAATGGAGGCAGGTAAAGGGGACGTCACTACCCCGAGCCGGGAAACCGCGTGCCTGCCCCAGCTCCCCGTCGCAGAGCCCGAAGTACCCCCTGCCGTGCCCGTCGCTGCAACGTCACCGCCGCAGACTAGGCCTCAAACGGAAGCCGCGACCCCTGTGACGTCACACGCCTCGACCCCGAGCGTGGCCAAGCAGGAAGTACCATCGGCCTGGTCGCAAGGCCTAGTACCCCCGGGCGCCGCAATACCAACAGCGCCCCCTACCTCCGCGGAGCCCCCGGCCTGGTCGCAGGGCCAAGTAACACAGGGCGCCGCCGTACTTACGGTGCCCTTTACTTTCAAGGTGCCCCAGGCCTGGTCGCAAGGCCTGGTTAACCCGGGCGCCGCTACCACCACGGCGCCCATAACACCTAAAGTACCGCACCTGGGTGAGGACCTGTTCGCCCAGCATACGTGCCCGGATGGGCAGCCCTTCGTATGGCCCCAGGAATACATCCAGCTGGAGCTGCAAAAAGCAAGGGCCATGTGCGAACCCCTGATCCCGGCTCCAAAGCCCATAAAGAGGATCTCGCCCCCGCTAGAAGAGACCCAGTTTGAGTGGGATCCCACCGGAGAAGACCTCATGGGGTTCACTCAGGAAACTCGGGCAGCCGCAGCGGAGCGTGCAGAGTGCTGCCGCCAGCAGCTCGAGGTCTTTGAGAGGGAGCGGAGAGAGAGGCGGGTCCGGGAACAACAAGCCCAAATAAGGAGCGCGGAGCAGAAGAGCCGGACCAGGAGAAACCCCCGTGCAGCGCATGGTCCCCGTACCATCGGGACTGTGATAAAGTTCAATCTGCAGCATAGGTGGGGTTTCATCAGGGATCACCGCACCCCAGGCGACGTCTTCGTGACCAGGAGAGACGTTGAGTCCCACCTACCGGAGGGACACAGAGGTCGTGACCTGTATTTAGGGGACGAGGTCACCTTCACCCGGCACAAGTGTGCCAAAGGACCCTACGCCCTCCATGTGCATCGCCTGACGGAGGAGGAGCTGCGGTGTGAGGAGGAGCAAGAGGACCCGGACGGGTCTGAAACTGAAACTGTCCACAAAGAAGGAGCAGGAGGACGCCGTCGTTGAGTACGGTAGAGAAGAGACTGTATAAAGTTACCCGTCAGGGTATAAGAACTGTTCTAGTTAAAATATAGTCCCCGTTGGGACCAGCCAAGAGTGAACTGTTAACCCCGTGTGTCCCTATTTCCACTGACCGAGGACTGAGAGCGGTCAATCCTCCCTAATACCTGGCCGAGGACTGAGAGCGGCCATATCCCCTTGTATATAGTTGCGCTTCCTAAAGCGCCCCCTACCGGTTTTATAGGAAACTGTTTTATTCCAAAAGAGACTGTCGCACTTTACCCGGTCACAAGTTGCACCGTGACCGGAGGAGCCAGAAGCAAGAAAAGTCTACGAGAATGTTATTTATATGAAAAGTTTATTGCTGATATATATATATGATGTTTTATATGTTTTATATGTTTATGTTTATGAAAAAAAAAAAAATGTATGTTTTGGATGTTTTATATCTTACAGCCCGAGGACGTGCTGTGATTTACCAGGGGGGAATATAGCACCCTGAGGATTCGGCTGCTACAGAGGTATTGCACCTCAACCCAGAGGTGTGATATTCCACTCCCGGGTAAGGATGGAGTGTGGAGCTGAGCTCAGAAGGCTGCATGCACTACACACATCCCATTTCCGGAGGGCAGACCAATGGTACTCCCACTAGAGAAATGTGCAGGTACAACAGTGTCTGTTCCTGGCTGGAGTGGGAGGGGGGTGGAACATCCCAGTAGTGTAGGGGCAGATAGTGGGAGCAGTCTGGGTAGTGCTAGGAGCTCATTGGGTGCTGGTCACCTGAGCTCACACATAGAGGGAGTATATAAGGTGGGCACCATCTTAGGACAGGGTCTTTGCAGAGGAGTCTTTTGTAGAAGGCTGGTCAGTTTGTCAGTCTTTTGCAGAGCAGTGGAGGAAAGCAGAGGAGCAGAGCAGCCCCAAGGCCAAGAGTGAGAGAGGAGAAAGAAGGACCCAGAGGGGGAGAAAGAAGGAACTCCAAGAGCCCAAATTAGACCAGAGGGTGAAGAGTTGGCAACAGGGTACCGGATCCCAAGCTGGCAGAGGCTACAGCACACCTTAGCCAGGAACCGGAGGTCGTGGGCAGGACCGATCTGCCACGATCACCCACTAAATCCACCCGGAAGGCAGACCAGGCATAGGGTCAGGGAACCCAGAGACAAGGGTTTACCACCAAGAGGCCCGAGGGAGCCGGACATAGGTGGATCCCTGGTGGGGAAGGCCAGAGACGAGGACAGGACAGAAAGGGAGCTCAGAACCACGCTCCAGAACTACTTGGGGGTTGGCCGAGTCCAGGACCTGGTGGACGCAGCACGGCTCGGGTGGTCACTCAAGGCCGGAGTGACCGGTACAAGAACAGCAGTAAGTAAAGAACCCTGAACTGCAGAACCCGACTCTGACTCTCATTACCATCCTCACTGCACCTCCACAACCACCATCCTCTGCACCTGACCCCCTGAGGCTATACCCCTCCCGTTGGGGGTTATACTACCCGAGCTGCACATATATCACCAGCCTCAGCGGACCCTGCTGCAGCGGCGGCCGTATTGACCGCAATTCAACGGGTGGCGTAGTCGACATAAAGAACTTTAGTAACATCAGTAAGGACTGCCACACACTGAGCTTGACACCCTGGGCACGGACCGGGTCACAGCCACTCGGAGACTACAACCCCCATCTGATCCGGCTCCGGGTATCCCCAACAACACTGGCCCAGGGGGCGCGTCATTAGCATCACTTGGAAAGTGCTTGTGACAACTAGGTCACACTATATAAATCCATGCAAACGGCATGGATTTATATAGTGTGACCCGAGAGAGTGGTAAAAATAAAAAATAAATATATACTTACCCTCCGATGGCCCGCGCTGTCTTGCTTCGCTCGGTCCCGGCTGCCGGCAGCAGTGAATTGAAAGACCTGCCGACGTCAGCGTCGCGTGACCCGTCACATGACTCTGACGTCAGCGCAGGTCCTTCAATTGACTGCAAAGTGCCGGGAAGCAAGGAGGAGCGCTGCGCAGGCTGCCAGAAGGTAAATATACATTTATTTTTTATTTTATTCTTTTTTTACAGATTTTTTAATGGTACCTGGGTGTGGATGAGACTCTCCTCTCATCTACATCCGGGTACCATCCGCACATTAGAACGCATGGAATGCGCATCTACATATACAGTGATGCGTAATCCATGCGGTCTAATGCTAGTCAATGGCGGCGAAGACGCAGCACTTCCGCAAAATAATTGGTAGTGCTGCGTTTTTTTCCGCAATGATAATCCGCAGCGGAAATTTCCGCAGCATGTGCACAGCATTCGGATTATCATTGGGGAACATTGCTGCCCTTCTACCATGCGTTTTTAATGCGTTTCCGCAGCTGCAAAAACGCTGCGGAAACGCATTAAAAACGCATCGTGGGCACACAGCCTAAGTCTTCACTTGACTGTTTGTGTGGTTAGAACTAGGTGTAAGGCCGGGTCCTACTGGATGAACGCAGGTAGAGAGGTACAGGTGGCGTATGCCGCTCCGTCCGTATCCTCCTGGGATCCACTAAGCCTCCGGGCTTTTCTGACTGAGACGTGAAGTAGCAAAGTCAGATATCGGGGGCCGGTCACCCCTCTTGCAGCAGGAGTCCCTCTGACTAGGCCAGAATAAAGAAATACAGGTGGCGCATGCCGCTCCATCCATATCCCCCAGGGATCCTTTTGCCTGTGGAGCTTGTCTCCTCTACTCCCCTCCAGGCCTTCTTAGGTAGGAACCTTGACCGGGTAGAGGCAGTGGTTAACTCTGACCCGTTCCTCGCCTCAAGGCCAGAGGACGAGGACCGAGTATCTTCAATAGGCTGCAGGTTCTTAGCGGAAAGCCACATTCAGCGATGAAGATCACAATCAAAGACCTTGAACTTAAGATGGCTGAAGATTAAATATGAATGAATAAGTGTAACCTAAAAGTGTGTTCTCCACCCTCACACACTACATGGTTCCCCCTATCTTTGGTTCCCCCCATCTCCTATATCCCGGGATGGGGCAGCCCCCTGGTGCATTTAGGCCCCCTACAGGATAGGAGTGGTGTAGTGTTGAATGGTGGAGTAGGGTCCTGAGAAATGCTCCATCATTACCTGGAAGAGGAGATACCACACCTCAAGTTGAGGTGCAGTACCCCTGTGGCGACTGAACCCTCAGGGGCGCCACATTATTACCTATCCACAGGATATTGATCAGTGGGGGTCTAATTGATGGGATCTGTGCCAAACTTGTTGTCATCGGAGAACCCCTTTAAACCCTTTACAACCTATGACATATGTGAAGACACGGCGGGTCTCTCATGGGCATAATACTACTCAGACAACACAGGGTGAGGGTAATAAAATTCAAACTATAGAAAAATGTCAAAGTTGCCTCCTAAATTGCTAAGAGTGATTGACCTTTATCAATAGTTTGAATTTTTTTAGTTGGCTCCTGTTCACATTAGTTAGGATGTGTTGGCCATTTTCGCTATTTGTTTCTAATTCTCTTTTTGGCATGTGCACTCCCTCCCCCATCAGCCTGTCACGCAAGGTGTGGGAAAGACTTAGTGCAACACAGAGGGAAGAGGGAAAGGGAGCCCAGACACTTGGGAAAGGGGGGAGTAGAGACCTCCTAGTCTGGTCTAGTGTCACCCTGTCTCAACTACCGTCCCTATATTGCTCTTCACCAATCGCCGCACGCGTGCCGCGCCCTGACTTTCTCTGGCGTATGGCTAAGGCTAGGGAAGGAAGGAGATGAGCACTAGTCGATCTCCACTAAACTCTATAGACAACAAGGGTAGACAAACATGGGGAAATTGCTTAGCTTTAGACGACTCCAAACAAATGCGCACACGGCCTCAAGCTCCAGAGAGGACGAAGTACTGCTCTTGCTAAAGCCTCACAAGTAGTAATGAATATCGCCGGCACCTCCCTCTCAGACACACCAGGTATTTATACACCCAGGCCGGGGAGCTAATTAGCCAGAGGGAGGTAGCCGCTGGGTCCTAGAGACAGCCAGCCTCTAAGAAGATGTCTGTAATACCAAACATAGAGATCTCCTGTAACCAACTGCAGGGCAACTGTCTGTCACCTCTGACACACCCGTGACACAGCCTCAGGTGATTTTAAGTAGTTAGCTGGTCTACTCCTGACCCACAAATTGTAGGCTTTCAGCCCAGGAGAGGTGACAAAACAGGACAGGGACCCAACAATGAAGGACGCCTTGATGCTGGTTGTTGGGCACACATATATTGGCCAATCTATGCTCTAAGTACCTTACTTTACTATAATTTTTCATATTAATACGACATTTTTTTTTTAAATATTTCATATGTACATTTTGCTTTCTTATGTTTCCATTGCAGTAATGTAGTTTCAATGTCGTAGAGCAATCACTCTTAGTAATTTAGGAGGTAACTTTGACCTTTTTCTATAGTTTGATTTTTTTTAGTTGTCTCCTGTTCACATTAGTTAGGATGTGCTGGCCATTTTCGCTCTTTGTTTCTTGTTGTGGTTATACATCCACTCTGGTCCTCTTCCCGAGGCAGAGCTGGTGGGGTTGGACATAGTGGCATCTGAAACCTGCTGTGTGTACCTCACTTATATTCTGCTGGGTCTGTCTATATGCCTCCCTGGTTGTGGAGCCTTTGGACAGTATCTGTGAACACCAGTCCCCTGCAGCTCCCCCGGATCTGCTGGGCTGTGTAGTATCCCACCACTGCCATCAAAATATGAAGACACTGGGGTCTCCTGTGGGCATAATACTACTCAGACAACAAAGGGTGAGGGTAAAACAGTGTGGCAATAATTTATTGAACCTCCAAACAGACAATAACATATATAACAGTCCAAGCAAATACACAAGATGGTGCAAAATTACAGAATCTCACCCTTTCGCTGACTCACCAGGATTAGAGCAGGTGCATCTCCAAGGGCTTCCAAGGTCAACTACCTCACCAGTGGCACCCTGCTTTTGGGCAGGCACCCACAGAGAGGAGTTAACGACAAGCTTAACAAGCTGACAGTCCATTGAGGTACATTGCAAAAAGAACTTCGGCACTCCATACATGAATATATAACAAATATTGTATCTAGACTGATGTCACTTTGAAAAATGAAGTTTTTTTGCACATAATTTGGCCAATTTATGTGTGCCCATCAACCACGACAAGGTCACCTTCGTATGATGGGTAACTACACTACGCTACCACTGGATATGCCACTCTTGGGCTGTAAGCCTGTATGGACAATATGTCTCTGCTTGGGTTTTAAACCTACAATGTATGGGCTGGTAGAGCTAGTTAAAACCACCTGTGAATGAATAGAAGGAATTAGTGGGAGGGACGCATGGTCAGAAAAAAGGCTGTCAAACTTCTAATAGTGTGAACACGTACCTGCTGCAATGTCCCAGGAGCGGGATCCCAAAAATGATTAAGGCTGCGTGCCCACGTTGCGGATTACAATCGTTTTTGATGCGGAATTTCCGCAGCGGAAACGCTTGTAAAACGCTTGGTAATCCGCACCCCATGGTCCCCAATGGGATTCCGCAAGTTCTATGCACATGCTGCGGATTTTTCCGCAGCGTTTATGCTGCGTTCAAAAATCCGCAGCATGTCAATTAATTTTGCGTTTCCGCAAGCGTAATTGCCTTTGTCCAATGCATAAAAAACGCAAGGCAATTCCGCATGTGGAAAACGCACGATAAACGCGAGAAAAACGCGCGATAAACGTGTGCGGAATTCCGCATGCGTTTTTCCGGGAGAGGACTTGCAGAAATGAAGCAGAAAGTTTCTGCTTCATTTCTGCAACGTGGGCACATAGCCTAATATAAAAAAGAGAGGGGTCGCTCACTGGTCTATTCGGGTGCTCTGAAGAAAAAAGTAATCTAAATTGCAAAAAGAACTTTGGCACTCCATACATGAATATATAAGAAATATTGTATCTAGACTGATGTCACTTTGAAAAATGAAGTTTTTTTGCGCATAATTTGGCCAGTTTATGTGTGCCCATCAACCACGACAAGGTCACCTTCGTATGATGGGTAACTACGCTACGCTACCACTGGATATACCACTCTTGGGCTGTAAGCCTGTATGGACAATATGTCTCTGCTTGGGCTTTAAACCTACAATGTATGGGCTGGTAGAGCTAGTTAAAACCACCTGTGAATGAATAGAAGGAATTAGTGGGAGGGACGCATGGTCAGAAAAAAGGCTGTCAAACTTCTAATAGTGTGAACACGTACCTGCTGCAATGTCCCAGGAGCGGGATCCCAAAAATGATTAAGAGAAAAAAGAGAGGGGTCGCTCACTGGTCTATTCGGGTGCTCTGAAGAAAAAAGTAATCTAAATTGCAAAAGAACTTCGGCACTCCATACATGAATATATAAGAAATATTGCATCTAGATTCAAAACATGGAAAAACATAATGGCAGGTTTGTTTTAGCATTTAGTGAACATGGTGAAAAAGAAAAAAAAAACAATTGTGTAATTGCACTTTTTTTGCAATTTCACCGCACTTGGAATTTTTTTCTCGTTTTCCAGTACTGGTAAATAGACATGAGCGGTGTTCGACTAGAACTGTTCGCCAATCTCAAATTCGAGCTGTTTTGGGCGGTGTTCGAGTCGTTCGACGAACGCGAACGATTTGCAAAAAATTCGGCTGTTCGAGGTTATGTTCGATAACTGCTCGTGCACCAAAAGCGTGTCCTGCATGTCTGGCGCTATTTAGAGCACCAATCATGCAGAGATTGTCTGCCACTCACTGTAATGCCACAGCCATGGTGGTTGTGGCATTACAGTGGTTGCCCAAATCGATTGGAACAGTGCTCACAGTGAAACATGAAAAGCCGGCAATTCAGCAGCGGCATACATCGGTACCCGACAATTTAGAACCGAAAGAATAGAGTATCACACATAGATTAGATAGATAGAAACATGTCAGTCACATATATAATAAGTACAGTGACAGTGTTGGTTACTGTACTTGTCATTTAGTGTAAAGGATTTATTAAAAAAAATATTAGTGTTTTCATGCACCGTCTCTTTAAAAAAGCCGGCCGGCAATTCAGCATCGGTACCCGACAATTTATAACAGAAAGAATAGAGCATCACACATAGATTAGATAGATAGAAACATGTCAGTCACATATATAAGAAGTACAGTGATAGTGTTGATTACTGTACTTGTCATTTAGTGTTAAAATAAAGGATTTATTAAAAAAAAAATTGGCGTGGGGTTCCCCGTAATTTTAGTCTCTAGCGGAGGTTAAGCAGACGGCTGGGGCAGATGTTTGAAGCCTGGGAAGGGGGTAATACCCACTGAGCTTCCCAGGCTACTAATATCAGCCCCCAGCTGGATACCTAGCCTTTACTAGCTATTAAAATGGGGGACCCCCAAAAAAATTACGTGGGGTCCCCCCTATTTTAATAGCTAGCAAAGGCTAGGCAGACAGCTGGGGGCTGATATTAATAGCCCAGGAAGGGTGCCATGAATATTGGCCCCCTCCCAGGCTAGAAACACCAGCCGTCAGCCGCCCCAGAAATGGCGCATCCATAGGATGCGCCAATTCTGGCACTTAGTCTCACTCTTCCCACTGCCGTGTAGCGATGGCAGTGGGGTAATAGGGTTGGGGTTGATGTCAGCTTATAATGCCAGCTGACATCAAGCCCAGGTTAGTAATGGAGAGGCGTCTATAAGACACCCCCATTACTAACCTCATAGTCAAAGTTACAAAAAAACACAAACACCCAGAATAAAGTCCTTTAATTGAAATAAAGACACAATTCTTTATTGTTCTAAATTAAACCATACTTACCATCACGCCCATTCCAGCTGAAGCCAACGATCTCCTGCAATAAAAGTAAAATAATAAAGCAACATCATACTTACCTTTCCATGGTTCCCACGACAGCTTCAGCTCTGCTACATTCACATGACAGGCTGGACCGCAGCAGAACGCTGCCATCCAGCTTGCCATGCAGCAGACACTGAGAAGCGCAGGCATGCTTGCGCTCCTCAGTGTCTGGCTGTGACGGCATCCAGATGAGCCGAGTTCATGTCCAATGAACTCAGCTCACCTCATGCACGTCACTGACAGCGTGGGAAAATTCTCCTGCGCATGTGGTGAGTGCAGGAGAATTTTCCCACGCTGTCAGTGACGTGCATGAGGTGAGCTCATGTCCAATGAACTCAGCTCACCTCATGCACGTCACTGACAGCGTGGGAAAATTCTCAGCGCTTGAGCAGGAGAATTCTCCCATGCTGGGATGGCATTGAGATGACAGGCTGGATCACAGCTGAGCGCTGCCATCCAGCATGCCATCATTCATAGACACTGCAGAGCGCAGGCATGCATGCGCTCTGCAGTGTCTCTGGGGGCTGATATTAGTAGCCTGGGAAGCTCCGTGGGTATTACCCCCTTCCCAGGCTTCAAACATCTGCCCCAGCCGTCTGCTTAACCTCCGCTAGAGACTAAAATTACGGGGAACCCCACGCCAATTTTTTTTTTAATAAATCCTTTATTTTAACACTAAATGACAAGTACAGTAATCAACACTATCACTGTACTTCTTATAAATGTGACTGACATGTTTCTATCTATCTAATCTATGTGTGATGCTCTATTCTTTCTGTTATAAATTGTCGGGTACCGCTGCTGAATTGCCGGCCGGCTTTTTTAAAGAGACGGTGCATGAAAACACTAATATTTTTTTTAATAAATCCTTTAACACTAAATGACAAGTACAGTAACCAACACTGTCACTGTACTTCTTATATATGTGACTGACATGTTTCTATCTATCTAATCTATGTGTGATGCTCTATTCCTTCTTGTCTAAATTGTCGGGTACCGATGTATGCCGCTGCTGAATTGCCGGCCGGCTTTTTTAAAGAGAGTGTCTTCTGAGCAGTTTGTCAGCTTTTGGACACCTTTGAAGGTGTTTTCTATGTGTTTCTATGTGTTTTTGTTTGCCTGCCATTGGTTTTAACGGTGTTCGACGGTGTTCTAAGGTGTTCGACGAACAGTTCCTCGAACATCCCGGTGTTCGACGAACCGAACCGAACCCGAACACTATGGGGGTGGCTCAACACTACTGGTAAAATCAATGGTGTTATTCAAAAGTACAATTTGTCCTGCAAAAAACAAGCATTCACATGGCCATATTGCTGGAAAAAAAAGTTATGGCTTTGGGAAGAAGGGGAGCAAAAAACAAAAGCGCATGAATGGAAAATCATAAGGTGGTGAAGGGGTTAATGTCACCTTAACAGGGAATTTCTTGCTTGCCAAAAATGTGATTTAAACCTAAGCTACTGTTTTATGGTGGACAGAGGCAGGGTCGGACTGGCCTGTCGGGTTATCGGGGAAATCCCCGGTGGGTCCTTGCTGTGGACGAGAGTGAGAAAAAAAAAGCCGGCGGTTTTTAAGGGCATAGGCAGAGTATGTGCAGGGGCGCGTGCACGCTTCGTTCATTACCTGAACTGATGCATCGCATGTCACGATGAACGCTGACGTTAGTGCACATGACATCGCCGGCGTATGCTGTCCCTGTCATGCGCCTCCTGCGATGGGTGCACTCACGTCACCGCCGGCCTCTGCTAGGTTGGCGGCCATTTTAACACGAGTTTGCCGGATCTGCAGGAAGAGGGCGGCAAGGGAGCGGAGGCAGGTAAGAGGAATCTTTTTTTTTTCCTTCTGTGGATGCAGAATGATGCGGGGCCAGGACAAGGGATATATGGGGGCCAGGATGGATATATGGGGGCCAGGATGGACACATGGGGGTCAGGATGGACATGGGACATATGGGGGCCATGATGGACATATGGGGGCCAGGATGGATATATGGGGGCCAGGATGCACATATGGGGGCCATGATGGACACATGGGGGTCAGGATAGACATGGACATATGGGGGTGAGGATGGACATATAGGGGCCAGGATGGAGATATGGGGGCCAGGATGGAGATATGGGGGCCAGGATGGATATATGGAGGCCATGATGGACACATGGGGGTCAGGATGGACATGGGACATATGGGGGCCATGATGGATATATGGGGGCCAGGATGGATAATTGGGGGCCAGGATGCACATATGGGGGCCTGGATGCACATATGGGGGCCATGATGGATATATGGGGGCCAGGATGGACACATGGGGGTCAGGATGGACATGGGACATATGGGGGCCAGTATGGACATATGGGGGCCAGGATGAATATATGGGGGCCTGGATGCTCATATGAGGGCCAGGATGCACATATGGGGATCAGGATGGACATGGACATATGGGGGCCAGGATGGACATATGGGGGCCAGGATGGACATATGGGGATCAGGATGGACATGGACATATGGGGGCCAGGATGAACATATGGGGGCCAGGATGCACATATGAGGGCCAGGATGCACATATGGGGACCATGATGGATATTTGGGGGCCAGGATGGACACATGGGGGTCAGGATGGACATGGGACAGATAGGGGCCAGGATGGACATATGGGGGCCAGGATGGATGGATGGGGGCCTGGATGCACATATAAGGGCCAGGATGGACATATGGGGATCAGGATGGACATGGACATATGGGGGCCTGGATGGATATATGGGGGCCTGGATGGATATATGGGGGCCTAGATGTACATATGGGGGCCAGGAGCATATATGGGGGCCAGGATGGACCTATGGGGATCAGGATGTGTGGCAGACCAGGCATGGTTGCCACAAATGTGATTAATCTGCGTCTGAGAGCAGGAGGGAGGTTCCCTGGTTAGGGACAATTAGTATTCAGCACCTCTTGTCCCAGGCCAGTAGGGGGAGCTGGCTGCCCTATAAAAGCTGGAACTGGGGCAGGGTTAGAGAGACCAGAACCCACTTCTGAATTGACCAGAAGGGTTTCTTAGAGGAAGGGACAGGTCAGCAGCGGCTGAGGAGTCCGTGAGGCAGAGGAGAGACTGCAAGCCAGGGACAGAGGCGACGAGAGCCGGTCCTGGCAGAGAATCAATCTAACCGGACATTGGGGTCCGAGGCAGTCCGGGTTATCATTCCCAGCAGCAAAGAACCAACCCGCGAGGGATTTCAGGTCCCTTGGCCTAAGAAGCCTGGAGGCTCCGCCACACAGAGGGACCAGTACAGCGAGGAGAAAGCAAAAGGTACCCAAGGCCCGAGTCGCAAGCCATACAGGTGAGAAGTACACGGCAAGCTCAGGGACGTGGGCTATTACACCACGAAGAGGGGGATAGTCAGAAAGAGCATAGAGAGAACGGTAGGCCTACACACTCACCCTGACCAGTGGGGCTCCCCCGAATGCTCTCAGACACCCAGGCCCATTCCTAACCGGTACTACTGTTGGGTCATTAATAACATCTACAATAAAGACCCAGAAACGTTTTGAAACGGACTCTGAACTTTTACTATTGCGGCCGGCACTATCACCCCCAGCATCCACCTACACTGCCCTGAGGCCACACTCCTCCCGTGGGGAGTTATCCTACTCTTGAGCTGCACACCAACACCAGCCTCAGCGGTCTGCCTAGCAGCAGCGGTTATCCCTGACCGCAATCCACGGGTGGCGTAGTCGGACATTCACAAATCTATAAATAAGCTGCCACAACATTGGTCTGACCACCCTTAGCCACGGGACCGGGTTGCCACTACTACCCCCATCAGCACCGTACACCAGAAGACCCGGTTTCGAGTACCCCACGGCCCAGGGGGTGAGTCAGATGGACATGGACATATGAGGGCCAGGATGGACATATGGGGGCCTGGATGGATATATGGGGGCCAGGATGGACATATGAGGATCAGGATGGACATGCACATATGGGGGCCAGGATGCACATATGGGGGCCAGGATAGACATATGGGGATCAGGATGGACATAGACATATGGGGGCCAGGATGGATATATTGGGGCCAGGATGCACATATGGGGGCCATGATGGATATATGGGGGCCAGGATGGATATATGGAGGCCAGGATGGATATATGGGGGCCAGGATGGATATATGGGGGCTAGGATGGACACATGGGGATCAGGATAGACGTGGGACATATGGGGGCCATGATGGACATATGCGGGCCAGGATGGATATATGGGGGCCAGGATGCACATATGGGGGCCAGGATGCACATATGGGGGCCAGGATGGACATGGGACATATGGGGGCCAGGATGGACATATGGGGGCCAGGATGGATATATGGGGGCCTGGATGCACATATGAGGGCCAGGATGCACATATGGGGATCAGGATGGACATGGACATATGGGGGCCAGGATGGACATATAGGGGCCAGGATGGATATATGGGGGCCTGGATGGATATATGGGGGCCTGGATGTACATATGGGAGCCAGAATGCACATATGAGGGCCAGGATGGACATATGGGGACCAGGATGGATATATGGGGGCCTGGATGCACATATAAGGGCCAGGATGCACATACAGGGCCAGGATGGACATATGGGGATCAGGATGGACATAGACATATGGGGACCAGGATGGATATATGGGGGCCAGGATGCACATATGGGGGCCATGATGGATATATGGGGGCCAGGATGGACACATGGGGGTCAGGATGGACATGGGACATATGGGGACCAGGGTGGACATATGGGTGACAGGATAGATATATGGGGGCTAGGATGCACATATGGGGGCCATGATGGATATATGGGGGCCAGGATTGACACATGGGGGTCAGGATGGACATGGGACATATGGGGACCAGGATGGATATATGGGGGCCAGGATGGATATATGATGGCCTGGATGCACATATGGGGTCAGGATGCACATATTGGGGGCCAGTATGCACATATGGGGGCCAGGATGGATATATGTGGGCCAGGATGGACACATGGGGGTCAGGATGGACATGGGACATATGGGGGCCAGGATGGAGTTTTGGGGGCCAAGATGGATATATGGGGGCCTGTATGGACATATGGGGGCCAGGATGGACATATGGTGGTGAGGATGAACATATGGGGGCCAGGATGGATATATGAGGACCTGGATGCACATATGGTGGCCAGGATGCACATATGGTGGCCAGGATGGACATATGGGGATCAGGATGGACATGGACATATGGGGGCCAGGATGGATATATGGGGCCATGATGGACATATGGGGGCCAAGATGGATATATGGGGGCTAGGATGCACATATGGGGGCCAGGATTGACACATGGGGGCCAGGATGGATATATGGGGGCCAGGATTGACACATGGGGGTCAGGATGGATATATGGAGGCCAGGAATGATATATGGTGGCCTGGATGCACATATGGGTGTCAGGATGCTCATATGGGGGCCAGGATGGATATATGTGGGCCAGGATGGACACATGGGGGTCAGGATGGACATGGGACATATGGGGACCAGGATGAACATATGGGGGCCAGGATGCACATACGGGGGCCAGGATGGACACATGGGGGTCAGGATGGACATGGGACATATGGGGGTCAGGATGGACATATGGGGGCCAGGATGCACATATAGTGGCCAGGATGGACATATGCGGATCAGGATGGACATGAACATATGGGGTCCAGGATGGATATATGGGGGCCTGGATGTACATATGGGGGCCAGGATGCACATATGGGGGCCAGGATAGACATATGGGGATCTGGATGGACATATGGGGGTCAAGATGGATATATGGAGGCCTGGATGCACATATGCGGGTAAGGATGTACATATTGGGGGCCAGGATGCACATATGGGGGCCAGGATGGATATACAGTGCATTGTGAAAGTATTTGGCCCCCTTGAACTTTTCTACCTTTTGCCACATTTCTGGCTTCAAACATAAAGATATAAAATTCAATTTTTGGGGGAAGAATCAACAACAAGTGGGACCCAATAATGAAGTGGAATGAAATTTATTGGATATTTTAAACTATTTTAACAAATTAAAATCTGAGAAGTGGGGCGTGCACTATTATTCGGCCCCCTTGAGTTAATACTTTCTAGCGCCACCTTTTGCTGTGATTACAGCTGCAAGTCGCTTGGGGTATGTCTCTATCAGGTTTGCACATCGAGAGTCTGAAATTCTTGCCCATTCTTCCTTGCAAAACAGCTCGAGCTCAGTGAGGTTGGATGGAGGGCGTTTGTGAACAGCAGTTTTCACCTCTTTCCACAGATTCTCGATTGGATTCAGGTCTAGACTTTGACTTGGCCATTCTAACACCTGGATACGTTTATTTTTGAACCATTCCATTGTAGAATTTGCTTTATGTTTGGGATCATTTTCTTGTTGGAAGATAAATCTCCGTCCCAGTCTCAGGTCTTTTGCAGACTCCAACAGGTTTTCTGTATTTGGCTCCGTCCATCTTCCCATCAATTTTAACCATCTTCCCTGTCCCTGCTGAAGAAAAGCAGGCCCAAACCATGATGCTGCCACCACCATGTTTGACAGTGGGGATGGTGTTTTGAGGGTGATGAGCTGTGTTGCTTTTACGCCAAACATATCGTTTTGCATTGTGGCCAAACAGTTCGATTTTGGTTTCATCTGACCTGAGCACCTTATTCCACATGTTTGGTGTGTCTCCCAGGTGACTTGTGGCAAACTTCAAACGAGACTTTTTATGGATATTTTTGAGAAATGGCTTTCTACTTTCCACTCTTCCATAAAGGCCAGATTTGTGCAGTGTACGACTGATTGTTGTCCTATGGACAGACTCTCCCACCTCAGCTGTAGATCTCTGCAGTTCATCCAGAGTGATCATGGGCCTTTGGCTGCATCTCTGATCAGTCTTCTCCTTGTTCGAGATGGAAGTTTAGAGGGACGGCCGGGTCTTGGTAGATTTGCAGTGGTCTGATACTCCTTCCATTTCAATATGATCGCTTGCACAGTGCTCCTTGAGATGTTTAAAACTTGGGAAATCTTTTTGTATCCAAATCCGGCTTTAAACTTCGCCACAACAGTATCTCGGACCTGCCTGATGTGTTCCTTGGTCTTCATGATGCTCTCTGCACTTGAAACAGAATCCTGAGACTATCACAGAGCAGGTGCATTTATACTGAGACTTGATTACACACAGGTGGATTCTATTTATCATTACCAGTCATTTAGGACAACGTTGGATCATTCAGAGATCCTCACTGAACTTCTGGAGTGAGTTTGCTGCACTGAAAGTAAAGGGGCCGAATAATAGTGCACGGCCCACTTTTCTGATTTTAATTTGTTAAAAAAGTTTAAAATATCCAATAAATTTTGTTCCACTTCACGATTATGTCCCACTTGTTGTTGATTCTTCCCAAAAAAATTAGAATTTTATATCTTTATGTTTCAAGCCAGAAATGTGGCAAAAGGTAGAAAAGTTCAAGGGGGCCCAATACTTTCACAATGCACTGTATGTGGGCCAGGATGGATACATGGGGGTCAGGATGGACATGGGACATATGGGTGCCAGGATGGACATATGGGGGCCAGGATGGATATATGGGGGCCTGGATAGACATATGCGGATCAGGATGGACATGGACATATGGGGGCCTGGATGCACATATGGGGGCCAGGATGCACATATGGGGGCCAGGATGGACATATGGGGATCAGGATGGACATATGGGGGCCAGGGTGGATATATGGGGGCCATAAATGGACACATGAGGGTCAGGATGGACATGGGACATATGGGGACCAGGATGGATATATGGGGGCCAGGATGGACACATGGGGGTCAGGATGGACATGGGACATATGGGGGCCAGGATGGATATATGGGGGCCTGGATGCACATATGGGGATCAGGATGGACATGGACTTTTGGGGGCCAGGATAGACATATGGGGGCCAGGATGGACATATGAGGGCCTGGATGCACATATGGGGACCAGGATGCACATATGGGGGCCAGGATGGACATATGGGGTTCAGGATTGACATGGACATATGGGGGCCAGGATGGATATATGGGGGCCAGGATGCACATATCCCCATATGAGGGCCTGGATGCACATATGGGGGCCAGGATGGACATATGGGGTTCAGGATGGACATGGACATATGGGGACCATGATGGACACAGGGGGGTCAGGATGGACATGGGACATATGGGGGCCAGGATGGATACACGGGGACCAGAATGGATATATAGGGGCCTGGATGCACATATGGGGGCCAGGATTGATATATGGGGGCAAGGATGGACACATGAGGGTCAGGATGGACATGGGACATATGGGGGCCAGGATGGATATATGGGGGCTTGGATGCACATATGGGGGTCAGGATGGACATGGACTTTTGGGGGCCAGGATAGACATATGGGGGTCAGGATGGATATATTGGGGCCAGGATGGATATATGGGGGCCAGGATGCACATATGGGGATCAGGATGGACATGGACTTTTGGGGGCCAGGATGGACATATGGGGCCAGGATAGACATATGGGGATAAGGATGGACATGGATATATGGGGGCCAGGATGGATATATGGGGGCCAGGATGGATATGGGACATATGGGGGCCAGAATGGATATATGGGGGCCAGGATGGATATATAGGTGCCAGGATGGATAAAGGGGGGCCAGGATGCACATATGGGGGCCAGGATGGACATATGGGGGCCAGGATGGACATATGGGGATCAGGATGGACATATGGGGGCCAGGGTGGATATATGGGGGCCATAAATGGACACATGGGGGTCAGGATGGACATGGGACATATGGGGGCCAGGATGGATATATGGTGACCAGGATGGATATATAGGGGCCTGGATGCACATATGGAGGCCAGGATGGACACATGGGGGTCAGGATGGACATGGGACATATGGGGGCCAGGATGGATATATGGGGGCCTGGATGCACATATGGGGATCAGGATGGACATGGACTTTTGGGGGCCAGGATAGACATATGGGGGCCAGGATGGATATATTGGGGCCAGGATGGATATATGGGGGCCAGGATGGACATATGAGGGCCTGGATGCACATATGGGGACCAGGATGCACATATGGGGGCCAGGATGGATATATGGGGTTCAGGATGGACATGGACATATGGGGGCCAGGATGGATGTATGGGGGCCAGGATGCACATATGGGGGCCATGATGGACACATGGGGGTCAGGATGGACATGGGACATATGGGGGCCAGGATGGATACATGTGGACCAGGATGGATATATAGGGGCCTGGATGCACATATGGGGGCCAAGATTGATATATGGGGGCAAGGATGGACACATGGGGGTCAGGATGGACATGGGACATATGGGGGCCAGGATGGATATATGGGGGCTTGGATGCACATATGGGGGTCAGGATGGACATGGACTTTTGGGGGTCAGGATAGACATATGGGGGCCAGGATGGATATATTGGGCCCAGGATGGATATATGGGGGCCAGGATGCACATATGGGGATCAGGATGGACATGGACTTTTGGGGGCCAGGATGGATATATGGGGGCCAGGATGCACATATGGGGGCTAGGATGCACATATGGGGGCTAGGATGGATATATGGGGACCAGGATGGACATATGGGGATAAGGATGGACATGGACATATGGGGGCCAGGATGGATATATGGGGGCCAGGATGGACACATGGGGGTCAGGATGGATATGGGACATATGGGGGCCAGGATGAACATATGTGGGCCAGGATGGATATATGGGGGCCAGGATGGATATATAGGTGCCAGGATGGATATAGGGGGGCCAGGATGCACATATGGGGGACAGGATGAATATATGGGGACCAGGATGTACACATGGGGATCAGGATGGACATGGCCATATGGGGGCCAGGATGGACATGTGGGGGCCAGGATGGACAAATGGGGGCCATGATGGACAAATGGAGGCCAGGATCGACAAGGGACATGTAGGGGTCAGGATGGACATATGGGAGCCAGGCTGGACAAGAGACATATGGAGCCAGGCTGGACTAAGGACATATGGGGGCCAGGATGGACAAGGGACATGTTGGGCCCAAGGTGGGACAACATATGGGCCCAGGATGGGGCACATTATTAAATAAAGGGGCCCAGAATGAGGGACTTAATTACTGTATGGGGGACAGAATGAGGAACATACATTATTAGTTTATGGTGGCAAGTGAAAAACATAATTACTGTAGGGGCCAATTAGGGGACATTATTACTGCTGTAATATAATTTTCTTTTTAGGAGATTGTTTTCCATGGGGGTAACAAAAGGGAGGTCCTGTTACTGTGCAGGGCAGCACTATGTCGCATTTTTCCTTCATCTGGCATAGTGTAGAAATTGGGAAAAAAGTTGGGAATGTGCTCTAGAAGCGATCAGCTATTGATGACTGTGTGTTATTTTCTGCAGAGATGAGTCCTGGCTGGAAGAAATGATGGCAGTCTGTGCCAGATGAAGAAGAAAAGCGAAGATTAATGACTTCACCTAGAGACATTACTGATGAGTCACTGTATCACATGTACACGCACACTATATACAAAGCCCCTGTGTATAATGTTACTGGTGATCACTGTATTACCTGTACACTTACACTGTACACTGTATACTATATACAAAGCTCTTGTGTATAATGTCACTGGTGGTAATAACAGTGTTGTTAGTATTGTGGTTTTTATTCTTGATTAGTATTGTAGTATTCGGTCATTTTGGTGTGGTAATTTGTGGTCTGGTCACAATGTGGTGGTATTTGTCCCTTGTATGTGGTTTTATTTGGTCACTATGTGGTGGAATGTGTAGTACAGCCATGGTGTCGCGGTATTTCTCCCTTGTATGTGGTATTATTCGGTCACTATGTGGTAGTAATATGTGGTCTGGTCACGGTGTATCAGTAATTCTCCCTTGTATATGGTATTATTGATCTTGGTATAGTGGATTGTGTTGTGCATGGCGGTCATTTGTTCTCTCTGATATTAATTAGGAGCAGATTCTTTATTTCCATTAGAGATTAAATACTCTGAACATAGTGGCAGAGAAACACCTATAGGGGTTCTCTGGTGAAAAAAAGTAATCACCGCTCCACAGGATAAGTGATACCTTATTGATTGGTGGGGGTCTGACTGCTGGGACCTGCACCGATCAGCAGAATATGGAACTTTTAGCCCCATTAGTATGGAGCTGCATGTACAACTCGGCCACTGATCCATTCTGTAGCATCGGCGTCTCTGCCTCCTGCTAGGCAGAGACGCCGTCCCTCTCATCTTCCTGTTCAGCGCGCGGCGTCCTCCAGCGCTCCTTCCCTCGCTGCTGCCGGCGCGCGCTCCTTCCCGGGCTCTGTGCTTAGGGTGCGCTCGCTCCCCCTCTCTTAAAGGGGCCGCGCACGTCGTCCTAAGGAGTCCCCGGCCAATTGCCGGAGGACTTCCCCTATATAAGGCACCTCCTCCAAAATGGAGGTGCCCGAGCAAAGTTGTTTGCACTGTGTCTCACCTGTGCTTCAGCCCTCAGGTTCCACTGCTAGCCTGACTTCTCGTCCTGCCTGCCAGCCTGTTATCCGTCCGTTACCAGCCGAGCCTGCCAGCCTGCTCACCTGGAGCGCTCACCTGTTACCTGCCTGTTAGCTGCCTTGGCTATCTGCCCGCTCACCTGGGAGCATCCGCCTGCCCTGTCTGTCAGACCGCTCACCTGGGAGCGTCCACCAGTTACTTGTCAGTTACCCGTCTCGTCTGTCTGCCCGCTCACCTGGGAGCACCTGCTTGTTTTCTGCCAGCCTGCCTGGAAACCCTGCCGTCACTTGCTGTGACCACCTTCCTGGTAAACGTAAAGACTGCTACTTGCCCTGCTTTCTTGAACTGTGACCTCCTGTCAGCTACCAGAGACTTCCGCCTGCTTGCCGTGTCCATCCACCATACCGGTCAGCCCCAGCCATCTGACCCGTGGGAGCCACCTGCTCTCTTACAAGGTCGTCCCCAGAGTAGCACCTGGTCCCTCTGCCCGGATCCTCCCTGGTCACGGTGCCGTTAGCTGCCGTACGACCAGGGTCGGTTCGGGTGGATACTTAGTCACGCCCCTCTGGGTCCCTCCTTGCACCTCGGCACAGAGGTTCCACCACCCGGACCCGTAACAGTTTGCTCGGGCCATGGAACCCGGTGGCACCCAGCTCCCTTGCTCTCTGACCTTTACCATGAAGTCTCTCGTCAGAGATCCCAGCAGGAGTCTATCCTGAACCACCTGCGGAATGTCAACTCCCGCCTGGACACACTGACTGCTCCACCAGCAATCACCGCTAGTGTCACGACTCGCACCCCAGCAGCGCCGCTGCCCACCAATACCATGGTATCCTGTCCCGGACCCCGGCTTTCTGCACCTCCTCGTTTCAGAGGCCACCCCGCTCAAGCTCGGGGCTTCATAAACCAGTGCACCCTGCACTTTGAACTCTTGGCTCACCAGTTTATCTCCGACCGGGCCAAAGTGGCATTCATCATGTCCCATCTCATTGGGGAGGCATTGGCATGGCTTAACCCCCTGTGGGAGAGAGGGGACCCCCTGGTGTCCAACCTGTCGTCTTTCCTCACTGCTTTCCGGAAAGTCTTTGATGAACCGGGACGAAAGACCTCATCTGCCTCCTCTCTGCTACGTCTCCGCCAAGGGAGTCTCACCGTGGGCCAATATGCCATACGGTTCCGCACCCTCGCTTCTGAGCTTGCCTGGGATAACGAGGCCCTGGTGTCCGTCTTCTGGGAGGGTCTTTCCGGTCGGATTAAAGATGAGCTCGCCGGTCGGGACATTCCTACCATCCTGGATGACCTGGTGTCGCTGGCTACCCGGATTGACATCCGGTTTCAAGAACGCACCAAAGAGACCACCCGTGAGAGAAAATTCCCCCGCCTCGCTCCTACTTTCCAGAGACCTGTCTCCTCTTCTGTCACTCCCCGGGCGCACTCACCCGAGCCCATGCAGATCGACCAGACCAGACCAAGATGGTCAAATCTCGCCAAGAGTCACGCCGAGCCGAAGGGAGCTGTTTCTATTGTGGCAGTAAGGAGCACCTGATCCGTTCCTGCCCGGAGAGGCCGGGAAACTCCAGTGTCTAGGACCGCTCAGACAGGTCTCCCTAGACAAAAGTAAGTCCTCTCCAACCCTGACTTTGTCTGTATCTATCTCCTGGGGAGAGAATCGTCACTTTGAACTTGCCCACCTGGATTCTGGATCTGCTGGAAACCTCATCTCCCAGTCTTTGGTAGAGAGATACCGTATTCCCACCAAGCCCCTGGCTGAACCATTGTCAGTCGCCTCCGTGGATGGAAGACTTCTCCCGGTGACCATCCTGCTCGTCACTGAACCCATAACTCTGCAGGTGGGAATGCTGCACTCTGAGGAAATCTCATTCCATGTGCTGTCCGGGCTCTCTCACTCCCTGTTGCTAGGTCTACCTTGGCTCCAGACACACGAACTCGTATTGAACTGGCGATCCGGTGAAGTACTCTGGTGGGGTCCAGACTGCCATAAGACCTACCTGATTCCGGTCCGCCCAGCTCGCCCTCCGCCAACTCCAGCTAATCTACCAGGTCTCCCGGCTCCTTACTGGCCCTATGCGGACATCTTCGGTAAAAAGGAAGCAGAGACGTTGCCACCCCATAGGCCATATGACTGCCCGATCGACCTGGTACCTGGCGCCACTCCTCCCCGTGGGCGTATGCAGCCGAGACCCGGGCCATGTCTGAATACATTGAGGAAAATCTGGCTAGGGGATTTATCCGAAAATCTACCTCCCCGGCTGGAGCCGGATTCTTCTTTGTTAAAAAGAAAGACGGCTCGCTACGTCCCTGTATTGACTACAGAGGACTCAATCTAATCACTGTAAAAAACAAATACCCCCTGCCGCTCATCTCCAAATTGTTTGACCGTCTTAAGGGCGCCAGGATCTTCTCCAAGCTGGATCTACGAGGAGCATATAACCTGGTCAATATCCGTCAAGGAGACGAGTGGAAGACAGCATTCAATACCCGGGACGGTCACTATGAGTACCTTGTGATGCCCTTTGGTCTCTGTAACGCTCCTGCTGTCTTTCAAGAGCTGGTCAACGACATCTTCCGTGACCTCCTGTACTCCTGCGTAGTGGTATACCTGGACGATATCTTGGTCTTCTCTCCGGATCTCCCCACACACCGAAGGGATGTTCGTCAGGTCCTGCTTAGGCTTCGGCAGAACCACCTCTATGCCAAATACGAGAAGTGCCTCTTCGACCAGACCTCCCTACCTTTCTTGGGCTATGTTATCTCCCAGACAGGTCTGCAAATGGATCCTGAGAAGCTCTCTTCCGTTCTAAAATGGCTCCATCCTGAAGGTTTGAAGGCGATACAGCGATTCCTGGGCTTCGCCAATTACTATCATCTTTTCATTCCACACTTCTCGTCCCGGACTGCTCCCATATCTGCGCTTACCCGTAAGGGGGCAAATCCCAAGGTATGGTCGCCTGAAGCCGAGGAGGCCTTCCTTTCTTTAAAGAAAGCCTTCGCCTCTGCTCTCGTCCTGCACCGTCCGGACTGTAATAAACAATTCTACCTGGAGGTTGATGCCTCCTCCTCCGGAGCCGGAGCGGTACTCACCCAAAAATCTTCTACCGGGAGAATGGTAACCTGCGGCTTTTTCTCCACAATTTTCTCCTCGTCTGAGCGCAACTACTCCATAGGAGGCCGTGAACTGCTAGCCGTCAAATTGGCACTGGGGGAGTGGTGCTATCTGCTTGAAGGGGCCCTGTATCCGGTAATTATCTACACGGATCACAAAAACCTGGCATATCTCCAAAATGCCCAGAGACTCAATCCTCGCCAGGCCCGGTGGTCGTTGTTTTTTGCCCGCTTCGACTTCATTCTTCATTTCCGCCCGGCGGATAAGAACGTCAAAGCTGATGCCTTGTCCCGGTCCTTCCTGTCCTCTGATCAAGAGGAGGAGCCTACGCACATCATTGACTCCTCCAAGGTGATGAATGTGGCCCCCTTGGATCTGACTCGTCTTCCACCCGGTAAGACGTTTGTAGCAGAACCAGATCGGGAAAGGGTTCTTCGCTGGGGACATTCTTCTAAACTAGCTGGCCATGCTGGCCAAAAGAAGACCTTCCAGCTCATTGCCCGGCATTACTGCTGGCCTACCCTGCGTAAGGACGTTGTAGACTTCGTCGCGGCCTGTTCATCCTGTGCCCGTAACAAAGTTCCTAGACATCTAACAGCTGGACATCTCTTGCCCCTGCCCGTACCTGCTGCTCCATGGCAGCACATTGCTATGGACTTTATCACTGATCTTCCTGTTTCTGCCGGTTGTACAGTCATTTGGGTGGTCGTTGACCGCTTTTCTAAAATGGCCCACTTCATTCCCCTGCCTGGTCTCCCATCTGCACCCGAGCTGGCTAAAGACTTTATCCGCCACATCTTCCGTCTCCATGGCCTACCCCTCCACATCGTGTCGGATCGAGGGGTTCAGTTCACCTCACGCTTCTGGAGAGCCACATGTAAGCTGCTGGACGTCACCCTGGATTTCTCCTCCGCTTACCACCCACAGTCCAATGGATAAGTGGAGCGGATCAATCAGATCCTGACCAGCTACCTCTGGCACTTCGTTAATGCCCACCATTCGGATTGGGTGGATCTCCTACCATGGGCCGAGTTCTCTTATAATGACCATGAGAGCGAATCCTCTTCCAAATCCCCGTTCTTTATTGTCTATGGCCAGTACCCCCGGATTCCAGTTCCTGTCTCCGCTTCTGTGGACAACCCTGCCGTGGAGTCTCTTGTCAGCGAATTTTCTACTATTTGGGAGAGTACCAGGTCCGCTCTTCTTCTGTCCTCCGAGCGGATGAAGAGATATGCTGATAAGAGACGTCTGGATCCACCTCAATTCCGTCCGGGAGACAAGGTTTGGCTCTCTTCCAAATATGTGCGGCTCAAAGTACCCTCCTACAAGTTGGGCCCTCGGTTCATCGGACCCTTCGAATACCTCAGGCAAATTAACCCAGTGGCCTACAAATTAAAACTCCCAGCCACCTTACGCATTCCCAACTCCTTCCACGTATCCCTCCTCAAACCCGTTGTCCTTAACACTTTTTCCGACAATCCAGGTACTCCTCCTACTCCGGTTTCTGCTGAGGACGTCTTTGAAGTGGAGAGTATCCTGGCCACCAAGAGGGTAAGAGGGAGAACCTTTTTTCTGGTGGATTGGAAGGGGTTTGGTCCTTAGGAAAGAACTTGGGAACCCAGGGAGAACATCAACGCTCCGCTTCTCCTTGAGAAATTTTCTCTGGCCTAAAAAAGGGCGGGCCTAAAGGGGGGGGTACTGTAGCATCGGTGTCTCTGCCTCCTGCTAGGCAGAGACGCCGTCCCTCTCATCTTCCTGTTCAGCGCGCGGCGTCCTCCAGCGCTCCTTCCCTCACTGCTGCCGGCGCGCGCTCCTTCCCGGGCACTGTGCTTAGGGCGCGCGCGCGCGCTCCCCCTCTCTTAAAGGGGCCGCGCGCGTCGTCCTAAGGAGTCCCCAGCCAATTGCCGGAGGACTTCCCCTATATAAGGCACCTCCTCCAAATTGGAGGTGCCCGAGCAAAGTTGTTTGCACTGTGTCTCACCTGTGCTTCAGCCCTCAGGTTCCGCTGCTAGCCTGACTTCTCATCCTGCCTGCCAGGCTGTTATCCGTCCGTTACCAGCCGAGCCTGCCAGCCTGCTCACCTGGAGCGCTCACCTGTTACCTGCCTGTTAGCTGCCTTGGCTATCTGCCCGCTCACCTGGGAGCGTCCACCAGTTACCTGCCTGTTACCTACTTCGTCTGTCTGACTGCTCACCTGGGAGCGTCCACCAGTTACCTGCCTGTTACCTGCTGTGTCCGCCAGCCCGCTCACCTGGGAGCGCCCACCAGTTACCTGTCAGTTACCCGTCTCGTCTGTCTGCCCGCTCACCTGGGAGCACCTGCTTGTTTTCTGCCAGCCTGCCTGGAAACCCTGCCATCACTTGCTGTGACCACCTTCCTGGTAAACGTAAAGACGGCTACTTGCCCTGCTTTCTCGAACTGTGACCTCCTGTCAGCTACCAGAGACTTCCGCCTGCTTGCCGTGTCCATCCACCATACCGGTCAGCCCCAGCCATCTGACCCGTGGGAGCCACCTGCTCTCTTACAAGGTCGTCCCCAGAGTAGCACCTGGTCCCTCTGCCCGGATCCTCCCTGGTCACGGTGTCGTTAGCTGCCGTACGACCAGGGTCGGTTCGGGTGGATACTTAGTCACGCCCCACTGGGTCCCTCCTTGCACCTCGGCACAGAGGTTCCACCACCCGAACCCGTAACACATTCATTCCCTCAGTAGCTGTGAGCTCTTGTTTTTTTTTTTGAAGGCCCAAAGAAAATGAATGAGGCTGCGGTCAGACATCCCACCTACCGCTCCATTTTAAAATAGGGATAAGAGTGCCCAGTCAGGATAAAACTTCCCCGTTCTTCTGATCGGGGTGGTTTCCAATGGTTGGACCCCACCGATCAACTATCCTGTGTAGCCGATGGGTTGGTGATAACTTGTTTTAACCAAAGAAGCCCTTTAAAGCAATCTACCATAATTGTACATCCCAGTTATGGTGGCGCACAGTAGATATGCAGGATACTCCTGTGTTTTACAGTCGACACTCCACTATAAAGAGGATAACAGCTTACAGATATTTGCATATAGCTGTAGGGTGGGCCCCTAGAGTCAATTTCCCCTGTGGGCGCCTAGAGTTAATTTCCCCTGTGGGCCCCAGACACACCAGTCCAACCCTGGACAGAGGCATTGTCGCCCAAGTTAGAATTCGAACTTCATGGTGGACATTAGTATTAATTCTAGGAGCAAACCCTCATTTTGCATGATCTCATGTGCTTGGAATAAGTCAGGGTGTTCCTGTATTAAATACTGTTTCTTGATGGTTACTTCCTGTTTAAAAATGATTCTAACCCACCACTTTTAGCCACTATTACGTCCAGACTTGGGTGAGATAAAGACAGAGAATCTAAACACTGCGGAGCTGTTTGGATGAGATTCAAGAGAATGAAAAGGATAAAGAATCTATGAGCTCAAAGAAGAGACTGTACGCTCTCCTCGTAGTAATGTACAAAGTAAACGCTCTGTATTTAGCCCAAGAGAATAATCTTGCATCCCGAGCGGCTCTCTAGAAACACGACAAAAGTAGCACCGTAAGCCTTAACGGGCATGTTCTGCCACTATTGCAGTTTATCATGTATGGTGCGGTTCATCTTCTTATGTAAAGACATTTTAAAGAATGTTTTTGCAAAATACTGTGGCCCCCAAACTTATGAGCATTGGCATTTCACACACCAGTCTAAAAAATAGATTGTTGGAAAGTGAATTGTGCCCTATTTATTAAAATGCCTATTAATAAAGTCAGTACATTTAGAGTGTCTTAAAGGCAGAAAATGAAGTCTGCACCTGCTGGGAGCAGTCGTAGATTTGTGTCAATATTTGCACTATTTTTTGGTTTCAATACTCTCTGAAACTTGCAAGCCACACTCACTTTCAGCAAGCCACTCCCATTTTCTCGGCACTTTTCAAAATACGAAAGGCGCTGAAAAAAGACACAAATTTGAAGGTCAAACTTGGCGCAATTAATTGTGACTCTTGCATTAAGGTTACACTCAAAGATGACTAGTAATTGTGGGCTGGTATTTTATATTCTCAATATACAGTTGAAACGAGAAGTTTACATACACTATATAAAAAGACATATACACTGTGTTCCAAATTATTATGAAAATAATATTTTCTCAGATTTTCCCAAATTACCTATATGAATTGCAGTCATTGTAATTTTCCAGTCAAATAACTATTAGAGTACAATTGAAAGGTTTTTGTACAAACTGCCTATGATAACAGTATATTTAAAAAAAAATAAAACACTCAAACTGCACTCAAAATGCATGTTCCAAATTATTATGCACAGCAGAGTTTTCAACCTTTTCATTTTAATAAAGAACAAAAAAATGGTCATTTTTGAAATTATAAGCATTAGCAGGTTATTACAAACTGAAATCAAACAGTTTTCAACTCAAAACTTTATTCTAGGTGATGTTACATTTGCACATAGGACCGCTTGTTCGAAAGGAGCTTCTGAACTCTCTCGTCCATTGAATTTGTCAGGTTTTGGATGGTTTCTGCTTTAATTGTTTTGCATGAGGACAGAATACCCTCCCAGAGCTGTTGCTTAGATGTGAACTGCCTCCCGCCATCATAGACACTCCTTTTGATGATGCTCCAGAGGTTCTCAATGGGGTTGAGGTCAGGGGAGCATGGGTGCCACACCATAAGTTTGTCCCCTTTTATGCCCATAGCAGCCAGAGGTGCAGATGTGTTATGTGCAGCATGAGACGGTGCATTATCATGCATGAAAATGATCTTGCTGCGGAATACACGGTTCTTCTTCTTGAACCATGGAAGGAAGTGCTGTTTGAGAAACTCAACATACATTATGGAGTTCATCTTTACCCCTTCAGGGATCCTAAAAGGGCCGACAATCTCTCTCCCCATGATTCCAGCCCAAAACATTACTCCACCTCCTCCTTGTTAGCGCCGTAGCCGTGTTTGCATGGGGTGTCCATCAACCAGCCATCCTCCACTCCATCCATCTGGACCATCGAGATCATTTCATGCATGATAATGCCTCGTCTCATGCTGCACAAAACACATCTGCATCTCTGGCTGCTGTGGGCATAAAAGGGGACAAACTTATGGTGTGGCACCCATGCTCCCCTGACCTCAACCCCATTGAGAACCTCTGGAGCATCATCAAAAGGAGTGTCTATGATGGCGGGAGGCAGTTCACATCTAAGCAACAGCTCTGGGAGGGTATTCTGTCCTCATGCAAAACAATTAAAGCAGAAACCATCCAAAACCTGACAAATTCAATGGACGAGAGAGTTCAGAAGCTCCTTTCGAACAAGGGGTCCTATGTGCAAATGTAACATCACCTAGAATAAAGTTTTGAGTTGAAAACTGTTTGATTTCAGTTTGTAATAACCTGCTAATGCTTATAATTTCAAAAATGACCATTTTTTTGTTCTTTATTAAAATGAAAAGGTTGAAAACTCTGCTGTGCATAATAATTTGGAACATGCATTTTGAGTGCAGTTTGAGTTTTTTATTTTTTTTTAAATATACTGTTATCATAGGCAGTTTGTACAAAAACCTTTCAATTGTACTCTAATAGTTATTTGACTGGAAAATTACAATGACTGCAATTCATATAGGTAATTTGGGAAAATCTGAGAAAATATTATTTGCATAATAATTTGGAACACAGTGTATGAATGTTTTTCTCAATATCTGACATGAAATCAGAATAAACCTTTCGCATTATAGGTCAATTAGGATTACCATCATTTTTAATATTTGCCAAATGCCAGAATAATGAGAGAGAGAGAATGTTTTAAAGCATTTTTATTACTTACTGCAAAGTCAAAAGTTTACATACATTTCATTAGTATTTGGTACCATTGCCATTAAACTGAATGACTGGGGTCAAACGTTTGGGATATCCTTCCACAAGCTTCTCACAATAGTTGGTCAAAATTTGGGCCCATTCCTCCTGACAAAACTGGTGTAACCGATCCAGGTTTGTAGTTTGCCTTGCTCACACCTCCCTTTTCAGCTTTGCCCATAAATTTTCAATAGGATTGAGATCAGGACTTTGTGATGGCCACTCCAAAACATTGACTTTGTTATCCTTAAGCCACTTTGTTACCATTTTGGCAGTATACTTCAGGTCATTGTCCATTTGGAAGACCCATTTCCGCCCAAGCTTTAACTTCCTGGCTGATGTCTTGAGATGTTGCTTCAATAATGCCACATAATCTTTTTTTCTCATGGTGCCATCTATTTTGTGAAGTGCGACAGTTCCTCTTGCAGCAAAACAACCCCACAACTTGATGCTGCCACCCCCGTGCTTCACAGTTGGGATGGTGTTCTTAGGCTTCCAAGCTTCTCCCTTTTTCCTCCAAACTTAATGATGGTCATTATGCCCAAAAAGTAAAATTTTTGTTTCATCAGACCACAGGACATGTCTCCAAAAGTTAAGGTCTTTGTTCTGTGTGCATTTGCAAACATTAATCTGGCTTTTTTATGTTTTTTTTGGAGTAATGGCTTCTTCCTGGCAGAGTGGCCTTTCAGCCTATGTTGATACAATACTCTTTTCACTGTGGATATTGACACAATCTTACCAGCTTCCTCCATCGTCTACACAAGGTCTTTTGCTTTTGTCTTTGGGTTGATATGCACATGTCGGACCAAAGCATGTTCATCTCTGGGACACAGAACCCATCTCCTTCCTGAGTGGTATGATGGCTGAACATTCCCATCTTTTGCTACTTGCGTATAATTTTTTGTACAGATGAACGAGGCACCTTCAGGTATCTTGAAATTGTAACCAAGTATGAGCCAGACTTGTGCAAGTCCACATTTCTCTTCCTGATATCTTGGCTGATTTCTTTAGACTTTCCCATGATGCTACACAAAGAAGCAGTGTGTTTCAGGTGTGCATTAAAATACATCCACAGGTGTGTCTCTATTGAAATCAGATGTTGCTAAAAAAACAGAAACTTCCAAACACATGACATCATCATATGGGCAGTCCAGAATTGTTTAAAGTCATAGTAATCTTAGTGTATGTAAACTTTTGACTTTGCAGTAAGTAATAAAAATGCCTTAAAACATTCTCTCTCTCTCATTATTCTGGCATTTGGCAAATATTAAAAATGAAGGTAATCCTATTTGACCTCAAACGGGAAAGGTTTATTATATTTCATGTGAGATATTGAGAAAAACATGCATATGTGTCTTTTCATATAGTGTATGTAATCTTCTGGTTTCAACTGTAGCTAATGTCATGCCACAAGAATGAACTTGGAAATTAATATTAAAGAAGCACTCCCATCCGAATTTTTATAGTCTTAATATATTGCAATCATCATTGTGACGCAGAGTCACTTCTTGCGGAAAAGCCGTGAGTCAGGGTTGTCGAAGAATCCAATGTCAAACGCCAGGAGGGTACGTCATAAACAGAAAGAACAGACAAAGGCGTAGTCATGTAACAGTCCGAGGTCCGAATACCAGGAGGGAAGTGGATCAGAGCAAAGGGAGCAGGCGAAAATGGATGGTCAAAACGATGTTCAAGGTCAGGCAGCAAAAAGATCCAAAAGCAGAACACAAGGCACAGAGAGACAAACCACACAGAACTGAATGTACGTCTAGCAGAGATCTGGGACTGACAGCCCAGTTAAGTAGCTGAGCAATCACCTGGGATAGGGAACACCTGCATGCAGCCCAGAACCTCCCAGTCTTAGATTAACCGGTCGAGCTGTCAATCAAACCACCGACAGCTCAGCACGCCTCTGCACCAGATTGGATGGCTGAGCTGTCCATCAACGTACTGACAGCTTCAGCACGCCTGTGTGCAAGATTAGACAGCTGAGCTGTCAGGAACTGCATCCCTGACACATTGAGGGGTGGAATCATGATAATCATATTATATAGCACTGTGTACTTACAATTGCTCATTTTGCCCTTCTACCCAGTTAATTCTTCTCTTTTCCATTAGGTCTATGACATCACATGATTAAAAATTGACTAGCTGAATCCTTCTAAGCTCTATGTGGAAACAGGAAGTCCCTTTTCCCTGCATGAGTCATCGTTAGAACTACAATTCTACATGGGGGGTGCAGGGGTGGGGCAGGGCGTGTTGAAGCCACCAATTTCATCAAAATCTACACCACTTTAGTGCTGTAAATTTAGACAACAGTACTCCAGTCTCTGCCTTTTAATCAATTAGATACATCTTTCTTCAGTGGTCCATAGCATAAAAAATGACAGTCTTAATTAATCGGATCCAAAATGTTAATAAACGGTACCTTTAAAACACGATGGAAAGAACCAACCTGTGTGATCGTTACCAGACTGTAATATGCAGCTCAATTTCTATATTAAATAATTATATGTATAAAATTGAACTTTATGGAAAATGGAAAGATGGCAAGCTGTGGCAATTCAGAATTGTTGATGAAGTGTTAACTAGTGGGGGGTCTCACAACATCTCTGCTTTAGGCCTCATTTTACTCAAGGCTGGCTTTTGTAAGCTCCACTAAGGAGTTATCCTTTATAAGAAGAATTTTTATGAATCAATTGGCAAGTTTGAGCATAGTTTATGGATCATAAAGAGCGAATCTAATACTCTACATGGAACATATTGTGCTTGTTCTTCAATCCACAGTAATGATGTATGCATATAGGACAGGTTGGCTGTAATGTAGCAATCCATCAATGTAATAAGGGTCCACTAGGGGAAGATGACTTAGCCTTTCCATGGTCACTTCCAGACCTTTACAAGGAAACATATACTATCAAACCGAAATACATCTGGACACTACCAGGCAATCATTGTGCAGCCAGAATGATTAGGAAAATGTCCAAATTTAACCACAAGTCATGGAACCTTGAAAGACCTGCAGTAGCTACTAATCCATCATCAAACTGAGTGCAAACACACTGTAGTCATCAGGTCTAACACGCACTGCTATGTAGAGGACCTACAGCAATAATGAAACAGTGGAATGAGCTTTGATATTGATGAACCCACCATGTCGGGACCTACAAGCAAGGGCTCAACTTTGGTGTCAAGTCACTGATGTACTGATAATTGCATATAAAACAATTTGACAATGGCACTTATAATTCATGAGTGTCTAGAGTCTGCTGACCGTGCTAAGGAGCGCAGGCATGGGGAATTTAATCTCTCTTATGCCGCTGTTCCTTACTAGGGCACAATTGATAATTTAATCCGTATTCACACATCAATTCTGAATATAAATCAGTGGAATGGCTATAAGCTTTGGCCCACATTTACTAAGGTCAATAGCTCGTTCTGCATTCTCCAACAGAAAAGCCAAGTGGTCGACCACTGCTACTCATTGCTTGATTAGTGGACAGGTCAACCCAACCTCATATTGCTCATGTTGTAGTAATAGGGGAGTCTTGCAAAGGTTTAGATGAGTCACAGAAAAGAGGGAAGCATGGAGAAGCTGAGGAGTCCTCCGTAGTGTCACACCAGCCATAGAGCAACCTTTTTCACATGTGCTTGGTCTAAGAATTCATTTGGGTTTAGTAAGATCAATAATCTGAATGCAGGTCGTGATATAGTATATAATATATAGTATATAATATACACTCTATGGACAAAAGAAGTAGCCCCCTCCACACTTTTATGACATCCCATTCTAAATCCATAGTCATTAATATGGAGTTGGTCCTCACTTTGCAGCTCTAACAGATTCCTCTCTTCTGTGAAGACTTCCTACAGGACTTTTGAGGTGGGAAGTTTTGCCCATTCATCCAGAAGAGCATTTGTGAGGTTAGATATTGATGTTGGGACACACTCACAATCTCTGTTCTAGTTCATCCCAAAGACATTTGATGAGGTTGAGGTCAAGGCTCTGTGTGATTTGTCACGTTCTTCCACACCAAACTCGCCCAACCATTGCACAGTCATGCTGGAACAGAAAAGGCTTTCCCCAAACTGTTTTCACAAAGTAGGAATATACAATTTTCCAAAATGTCTTGGTACAATATACTGAAGCATTAGGATTTCCATTCACTAGAGCTAAGAGGCCTAGGCCGACCCCTAAAAATACAACTCCATAGTGTTATTATCCCTCCTCTGCCAAATCTTACAGCTGGCACAATGTAATAAAGCAGATAATTTTCTCCGGGCCTTTGCCAAACCTAGATGCTAGATAGAGAAGTGTGATCCGTCACTCCACAGAACACGTTTCCACTGCTCCAGAATCCAGTGATGGCTGCTTTACATCACTCATTCTGACACTTAGGATTGTGCTTGGTGATGTAAGGCTTGCATGCAGCTGATCCGCAATGGAAACTTGTGCCATAAAGCTCCTGGTGTACAGTTTTTGTGCTGATGAGACTGAATGAAAAACTTCACTTGAATGATAAAGAGGTGTAGCTCAATATTTTTTCCATATAGTGTATATTATGCTGCAAAAAATCTGTGATACCAGTGAGGACATTGTCAGAGAAATAGAATATTTGTTTTATTAAAACAGTGGAGTGAAGTGGAGATCTTCTGTGCTGTTATTAGGAGACGTAACTATCTCAGATCATCCTTGGCTTACAATAAGGTCCGTAGCTCTTCTCATGTCAAGAAAACAATTCTGTGTCAAGTGATGTATAGCAGGGTACAATAATGGAGATATATAAAGTGGTCATAAAGCATAAAGTGGTCCAAATGGCAATTTGTTGTATTAGGGCCCCATTAGCTCTCCGGTAATGTAAACTTTGCATCTAATACGTATTTTACAGCCCTCAGTAAAATAAAAAAGGTACTTAGGTTGGCATCTAGAGGGTTTATGGTACTTGTACGAATCCTTGGATAGTCTGGCAAATGTACTACATAAAGAACCATTTTTAAAAATATTTATTTAAAATAAAAAAAGGCCAAAAATCTAAATGCAATAAGTGTAAAGGGCACTAGAAATGTTCCTCTACTGTATCCCTGAGGATCATTGTGTCATATTGGGTTTCGTGAATGGTCTGAGTGAATGAATAAGACCCTTATTTCACATGAACTTTATGTTATGCATGATAATATTCTTTATATAGCGCCAGCGTATTCCGTAATGCTTTACAATCAGAGATAGCAATATACATATACGGTTGCAAAGGGAAAAAGGGCCTTAAAAGATATATATAAATGGCTTTTTTGTAGTGCAGACTTATGGGAAAGGCACACTTGTAAGGGATAAAAATGGCATAGCCCTCAGGATGGTTCCACAGAGAAGAGATGTCCTACAGAGGTTCACAGGGGTTCCTTTAAAGGGGATAATAAAGTCACTATAAGTTGGGCCATCCCTCTTAATGGACCAACAGCAGCTCCAGGGACTGCTTTTAGGGCAAAGGGAGGACCATTTGAGCATTGAGTTTGTGCATGGGGACCCACAAACAAAAAAGCATGGCTCCATGGGGTCATAAGTATACCAGTTGGAAAGTGTCCCATGATCTTTATTGCCAAGGGAATACTGATAGTCTGTTCCCTCGTTATGGTGGCCATAAATGCTCCAGTATAGACCACCAGATATGGTCAATACAATGCCTTACAAGAACTAAAATGGGTTTCCTAAATATATAATCTGTTTGGCTTTGAACTAGAAAATTCACATAGACAAATTAGAGCCGTGGGGGAGGGAAATATGATGGGAATGTGTGTAGGTACATTAATAGTCTAGCCTGGTTCACACACAAATGGGGGTCAGGGTGATCTAAAGATAGAAGGTAAAGGGCATTATCTCAGGTTTTTGAACAATCCATTAACATTTCTTATCATATCCCACACAACCTGGAGAAAAGGAATATATGGATGAGATGTTTACAGTGGAAAGTTCTTGGCAAAATGATTATATTGCATGGACAGCGAGTAAGATGAGCGCATACTTGTTACACAAAGAGTAACTGATACGTGCACTAATCCTCAATTAGCAGATGTGCACACGAAATACCGGAAAACCATGAGACAAACAGCAGGCGTACAATCATTGCAAGAGAATAGACTGCTGTAAAAAAATATTCACGCCCCTTCCAGATGTTTCGTAGTGTTAGATATTTGCCACAATGAATCATTTCTGATCTTTAAATATGAAATGTGCAAAAATGGAATTTAAGTAATAGAATGTTATATACAGCTTTTCAACCCGACACACATATCGCCTTCGTGACAAAGTCATTGCTCCTCTGAATATTCAGTCACCCTATGACCAAATTCCACTTACTAGGGGTTGTACCCTGTTGGCCTCAATGAGGGACATGGCGAGGCTAAGGGAGTGCGAATCTGTGAAATGTAGTGTCAACTTGTGATTATTACTGCTTTTATACTTCAACTTTTCTGAATTAAAGCTCCTTAAAGCTAACATATACAGTTCCTGTGTTTTCTATGAGAGTCACAATCTCGGCCACTGAAATTCAATAGGCTGGATACTTCTTTTCCACAACAATCACCTGTTGGGGAAGAGTCCAGAGGCCCAATATACATTATATCATCAGCCTATCCCACCCAAATCAGCAGGATCAGTCAACTTTTGTCTAGTATTTATGGGTGCCTTAGTTTTCTTTTTACAGGTGTTTTCTGTCATCCTTGGCTTCAAAAACAGCTTCAAAAAACCTAAAGGTGGTAAAATACCCTAGGTTGAGCAGAAGGAAAGGCAAATCAGGTACAGATTGACAGGTGAGGTCTCGACCAATCATTCAGGAGGGAGTTATCATAAGGAGAATTTTTCATGATATTGCATTGCAGTTATTTTTACCAAATTTACCAAAGCAGTGCACAATGTTTGATTATTTTATTGCATCTATATATATCCTCAGGAACTCCTGAAGCTCTTCCCCCACTAAAGGTACCAAACTGTGGGTGATAACCGTATGCACCGAAGAACGGGGAGCTGCCAGTGGATTCTTGCCGATGATTATTAATGGCAAATTCTAGGTCGGATGCCCAATCCTCCTGATATTCATAAACAAAACACCTGAGGTAGGTCTCCAAATTCTGATTGACACGCTCGGTCTGTCCATTCAACTGAGGGTGGAATGCAGGGGAAAAGGACAGCTGCACGCCCAGTCGAGAACAGAATGCCTTCCAGAAACATGGAAACAAACTGGGTCCTCCGATCTGACACCACATCGGAGAGAACCCCTTAAAGCTTCACGATCTCATTTATGAACACCTGAGCAAGTGTCTTGGCATTTGGAAGTGGAAGGAAATGTGACAAAATGAACCATTTTACTGAACCTATCTACAACCACCAAAACCACCGTTTTGCCGGCAGAAACCGGTAGGTCAGTAATAAAATCCATAGACAAGTCTGTCCATGGCCTACTAGGGATAGGTAGCGGAAGAAGAGTACCAGACGGACGGGTATGCAAAACCTTAGAACGCACGCAAATAATACAAGCAGCTACGTATTCAATTACATCCCGATGCAACCCAGGCCACCAAAAACTACGAGAGAGGAGATTTGTTGTTGCCTTACCACCTGGATGCTCAGTAAGCATAGAGTTATGATGCTCCTTAATAACTTTGCAAATTAGATGGTACAAATGACTTTCCTGAAGGGCAGGAGGCAGGGGCATCCCTCTGTGCCTCCAACACCTCACCCTCCAGTTCAGGATAAAGTGCGAAAATGACTACCCCTTTCTGTAATATCGGGGCAGGGTTCTCATGGTCACCACCACCAGGGAAGCTCCGGGACAAAGCATCAGCCTTGACATTTTTGACCCCTGGACGAAAAGTGACAATAAAATTGAACCTAGTAAAAAACAGGGACCATCTGGCTTGCCTAGGGTTGAGACGTTTAGCTGACTGGAGATATAACAGGTTCTTATGGTCAGTAATAACAGTAATAGGATGGACAGCCCCCTCCAACCAATGTCGCCATTCCTTGAACGCCAGTTTGATTGCCAAAAGTTCCCTATTACCCACGTCATAATTTCTCTCAGCTGAAGACAATTTTTTAGAAAAGAAGGCGCATGGACGCCATTTACCAGGGGACGAACCCTGAGACAACACAGCCCCAACCCCGACATCCGAAGCATCAACCTCAACAATAAAGGGTTGAAAAACATTGGGTTGACTGAGTATATGTGCAGTGGCAAAATGATTCTTTAAGGAAGAAAAAGCCTGGAGGGAAGCATCCGGCCATTTGGAAAAATCAGACCCCTTCTTAATCATGTCAGTAAGGGGTTTCACTATAACAGAGTAATTTTGGATGAATTTCCGGTAAAAATTAGTAAAGCCCAGAAAAGGTTGTAGAGCCTTCAGGTTCTCGGGACATTTCCAGTCAAGGACAGCACGGATCTTCTCCGGATCCATTAGAAAACCCGAAGATGATAACAAGTGCCCCAAAACTTGCACCTCCTGAACAGCGAAAACACATTTTTCTAGTTTGTCATAACGTTTGTTATCCCTTAATATCTGGGGCACCTGCTTAACATGCCCTCGATGAGTCTCAAAATCAGATGAGTAAACCAAAATATCGTCCAGATAGACCACCACATACCTCCCCACCAAATGATGGAAAATATCATTTATGAAATGCTGGAATACCGCAGGTGCATTGGTCAAACCAAAAGGCATAACCAGACTCTCGATATGTCCTTCCGGGGTATTGAACGCTGTTTTCCATTCATCCCCTTCTCTGATTCTAACCAGGTTGTAGGCTCCCCTTAAGTCCAACTTGGAGAATACCTTAGCTCCCACAACCTGGCTGAACAAATCAGGAATCAGAGGAAGAGGGTATGGATCACGGATGGTAATTTGATTTAATTCCTGGAAATCTACACCGGGACATAGACCGTCATCTTTTTTCTTCACAAAGAAGAACCCTGCCGCCACAGGCGAAGATGAGGGTCTGATATGTCCCTTCTCCAGACTTTCTGCAATGAAATTCTTCATGGCTTGTCTCTCAGGGCCAGAAAGATTATACCGTCTGGACTTTGGTAGTTTAGCTCCGGGGGTCAGGTTAATAGGACAGTCATAAGCATGATGAGGAGGTAAATCCTGACACCCTCTCTCAGAAAAAACGTCCTCAAAACCAGACAGAAAAGCAGGTAATATTTCCATAGAGACAGTAGCAAGGGAAATCTCTAAACAGTTCTCATGGCAGTAATTTCCCCATTCAATAGTCTCCACGGTTTGCCAATCCACCACTGGATTATGTTTAACAAACCAAGGGATACCCAAGACAATCGGTGTGGGAAGATTGTCCAGAACATAGCAAGGGATTATTTCACAATGAACTGACCCCACCCTCAGCTTTACATTATGTACAATCTGAGTAAATGCTTTCTGTGCAAGTGGCGCCGAGTCAATGGCAAAGATGGAAATAGGTTCAGCTAAAGCACAGCAAGCAAGACCATGAGTTTTCACAAACTCAGTATCAACCATGCTGACTCCGGTTCCACTGTAAACAAACACAGAAATTTTCTCGGTTTTGCTCTCTAGCACCACCTCTACTGTCAGGACAAAGCAGGAACTGCAGTTTGGCCACAAATGCACCCCTTGTTTATCCAACTCCAGACTACCAAGAGTTAATCGAGTTTCCTTTTGTTTAGGAATTGAAGGACAGGTCCCAAAAAAATGTCCCTTTTTCCCACAAAAAAAACATGAAAATGATCTTGCTGCGGAATGCACGGTTCTTCTTCTTGAACCATGGCAGGAAGTGCTGTTTGAGAAACTCAACATACATTATGGAGTTCATCTTTACCCCTTCAGGGATCCTAAAAGGGCCGACAATCTCTCTCCCCATGATTCCAGCCCAAACATTACTCCACCTCCTCCTTGTTAGCGCCGTAGCCGTGTTTGCATGGGGTGTCCATCAACCAGCCATCCTCCACTCCATCCATCTGGACCATCGAGATCATTTCATGCATGATAATGCCCCGTCTCATGCTGCACATAACACATCTTCATCTCTGGCTGCTATGGGTATAAAAGGGGACAAACTTATGGTGTGGCACCCATGCTCCCCTGACCTCAACCCCATTGAGAACCTCTGCAGCATCATCAAAAGGAGTGTCTATGATGGCGGGAGGCAGTTCACATCTAAGCAACAGCTCTGGGAGGGTATTCTGTCCTCATGCAAAACGATTGAAGCAGAAACCATCCAAAACCTGACAAATTCAATGGACGAGAGAGTTCAGAAGCTCCTTTCGAACAAGGGGTCCTGTGTGCAAATGTAACATCACCTAGAATAAAGTTTTGAGTTGAAAACTGTTTGATTTCAGTTTGTAATAACCTGCTAATGCTTATAATTTCAAAAATGACCATTTTTTTGTTCTTTATTAAAATGAAAAGGTTGAAAACTCTGCTGTGCATAATAATTTGGAACATGCATTTTGAGTGCAGTTTGAGTTTTTTATTTTTTTAAAAATATACTGTTATCATAGGCAGTTTGTACAAAAACCTTTTAATTGTACTCTAATAGTTATTTGACTGGAAAATTACAACGACTGCAATTCATATAGGTAATTTGGGAAAATCTGAGAAAATATTATTTGCATAATAATTTGGAACACAGTGTATACTGCTAAGGCATCTTTCAACCTTTTCAGTAAGCCCCTCACAAAATTTACTTCTAAGAAATTCCAAACTGTACGTTTCCACTGACCGATTCCCCTGCTGAAGGCGACGTAGCCTACACTCAGCCAAGGCGACTCGGTCAGGGTCATCATAGATGAGAGCCAGAGCCCCAAAAAACCCCTCCACAGACTGCAGACAAACCGAGTCCTGCGGTAAAGAAAATGCCCATGACTGAGGATCTCCCTGCAATAGAGAGATCACAATACCAACCTGTTACTCCTCATTTCCGGAGGAATAGGGACTAAGTTTAAAATACAGTTTGCAGGCCTCTTTGAATACAAAAAAATTGTCCCTACCTCCAGAAAACCTGTCCGGGAGGGCAACTTTGGGTTCAGGCTGGACAGGCCTACCTGCAGAGACCCCCACATTGGCGACCTGTAGCCGCTGATGCTGCTGCTGTACCACACTGCGGAGGTTATTCACATCCAGAGACAGCCTGTGCAGCTGTGGCGCCCCTGAGGGTTCGACCGCCACAGGGATGCTGCACTTCTCTAGTGGAGTGTAGTGTTCCTCCTCTGAGGTAAGAACAGTGTGATAGTCGTGACCCAACCTTTGCATCCAACACCACATTTCTCCACCAGAGGGGGCTAGTATGCACTAGGTGCTGCCTTCCTGGTTACAGGGAGACTGGGGAACCAAGAGTTAGGGGAACCAGTTAAGGGTGAGGGTGGAGGACTTACAAGTTAGTTACACTTCAAATTTCATAATTAATATTAAGCCATCTTGGTCTTTGGGTTCTTGACTGCCTTCAGTGGTCTTTCGGCTGTTCTCTGTGCAGTCATATACTGTGTGTAACTGTGACCTCCCTCCTGGAGCGCAGACCCTGTGTGGGCCTGCACCGGTAAGGGACAAAGCCCTCGTACCCTGGCCTTGGGACAAGGGGCAGGTTGCAGACCAGGAATGTCTCAACCCGGCCAATGACCAGGACCAAGAAGGCCCAGAGCTCAAGAGTGTGGCTCCACAGCAAATGGATCCCAGGCAGGATGCAGATGGAGCGGTGTACGCCACCTGTCCTCGCCATGCTGATATATTCAGAGGGACTCCGGCTCCAAGAGGGGTACCGGCCCCCGACACCCGACCTTGCTACTCTATGTCCTGGTCGGGAAAGCCCGGTAGGCCCTGAGGATCCCACCGGGTATCGGACGGAGCGGAGTTGCCACCCGTGCCCTTGTTCTGAGAGGAGCTCAAAGGGAGAACCGGCCTATTTGCACACACACGGACAGGAAAGGATTCGGTCTGTAGTTCAGGAACACTCTGGTGTAGGGTCCCGACTGAATGCTGGACTTACTCGGAGGTTGTCAGACCCCCGTCCCTGGTGACCGCAGGACTCCGCGGGGAGCAGGGAGTCGCCTTCCTTCTGCCATCTCTGAAGTGAGTAAGGCCTTGGAAGTTCACCCCTATGGTCTCCGGACTGTTATTTCTGCGCCACACCGCGAGACGCGGAGCCCGTACTCCTCAACTACTACCCCCTCCATCCTGTCCCTCTGCCCTGAGGCCCTGCTCCGCCTGTGGGGAGTAGTAATAACTTTGGCCGCCATAACACCATGCCTCAGCAGACTGCAGTTGCACTGGTGGCCCTTCACCAGACACCACAGGTGGCATAGTCGTAAATCAGCCACTCAACCCGGATAAGCCCACACCATCCTCTTTTAATGTGACGGCCCTGAGCACGGGTCGGGTCCGGGCCACGGCTGCACCCCATCTCTCCATCACAGGACCCGACTCAGAGTCCCCCATCGCCCAGGGTAAACTAAAGGGCTTTTTCGAGCATGAGGCGTCACACAGCCGCTCTGCGAGCTCTGCAACTGAACCCATGCTAGGGGAGAAAGAAAAAAAAGGTCCACGCCCAAAAACACACAGAGAAAAAAAACAAACCAAAATGTCAGTTTTTTTCCTTTTCAAAACGTGCTCGGCCGGCGATAATGTCACATAGGGTGTGGGAAAAACTTAATGTAACACAGAGGGAAAGGGAGCCCAGACACTAGGGAAAGGGGGGAGTGGAGGCCTCCTAGTCTGGACTAGTGTCACTCTGTCTCAACTACGGTCCCTATATTGGCTCTTCACTAATCGCCGCACACGTGCCTCGTCCTGACTTTTCCTGGCGTATGGCTAAGGCTAGGGAAGGGAGGAGATGAGCACTCTCCAGTAAACTCTATAGACAACAAGGGTAGACAAAAACAAGGGGGGGATTGCTTAGCTTTAGACGACTCCAGCCAAATGCGTACACAGCCTCAAGCTCCAGAGAGGACGAAGTACTGCTCTTGCTAAAGCCTCATAAGTAGTAATGAATATCGCTGGCACCTCCCTCTCAGACACACCAGGTAATTATGCACTCAGGCCAGGGAGCTAATTAGCCAGAGGGAGGTAGCCGCTGAGTCCTAGAGACAGCCAGCCTCTAAGAAGTCTGTAATACCAAACATAGAGATCTCTGGCAACCAACTGCAGGGCGACTTTCTGTCACCTCTGACACACCTGTGACACACCCTGCATTACTACAAAATACCAGTGATTGTCTGTCTGCTGTCTCTAACATCATGTCCTACATGAATCTGTCAAAAACTGAAATCCTTGTGTTTCCTCTGTCTACAGTCATGGCCAAAAGTATTGAGAATGAGACAAATAGTAATTTTTCCAAAGTTTACTGCTTCATTTTTTGTAATGGCAATTTGCATATACTCCTGAATGTCAAAGAGTGATCAGCTTAACAGCAATTACTGTACTTGCAAAGTCAATATTTGCCCAGAAAATGAACTTTAACCCCCAAAACACATTTCAACATCATTGCAGTCCTGCCTTAAAAGGAGCAGCTAACATCGTTTTAGTGATTGATCCATTAACACAGGTGTGGGTGTTGATGAGGACAGGGCTGGCGATCAATCAGTCATGATTAAGTAAGAATGACATCACTGGACACTTTAAAAGGAGGCTGGTTCTTGGTATCATTGTTTCTCTTCAGTTAACCATGGTTATCTCTAAAGAAATACGTGCAGCCATCATTGCACTGCACAAAAATGGCCTAACAGGGAAGAGTATCGCAGCTACAAAGATTGCACCTCAGTCAACAATCTATCGCATCATCAAGAACTTCAAGGAGAGAGCTTCCATTGTTGTCAAAAAGGCTCCAGGGCGCCCAAGAAAGACCAGCAAGCGCCAGGACCGTATCTTAAAACTGTTTCAGCTGCAGGATCGGACTACCAGCAGTGCCGAGCTTGCTCAGGAATGGCAGCAGGCTGGTGTGAGTGCTTCTGCACGCACTGTGAGGCCGAGACTCTTTGAGCAAGGGCTGGTTTCAAGGAGGGCAGCAAAGAAGCCACTTCTCTCCAGAAAAAACATCAGGAACCGACTGATATTCTGCAAAAGGTACAGGGAGTGGACTGCTGAGGACTGGGGCAAAGTCATTTTCTCTGATGAATCCCCTTTTCGATTGTTTGGGACATCTGGAAAACAGCTTATTCGGAGAAGAAGAGGTGAGCGCTACCACCAGTCTTGTCTCATGCCAACTGTAAAGCATCCTGAAACCATTCATGTGTGGGGTTGCTTCTCAGCCAAGGGAATCGGCTCACTCACAGTCTTGCCTAAAAACACAGCCATGAATAAAGAATGGTACCAGAATGTCCTCCAAGAGCAACTTCTCCCAACCGTCCAAGAGCAGTTTGGCGCCCAACAATGCCTTTTCCAGCATGATGGAGCACCTTGCCATAAAGCAAAGGTGATAACTAAATGGCTCATGGAACAAAACATAGAGATTTTGGGTCCATGGCCTGGAAACTCCCCAGATCTTAATCCCATTGAGAACTTGTGGTCAATCATCAAGAGACGGGTGGACAAACAAAAACCAACAAATTCTGGCAAAATGCAAGCATTGATTATGCAAGAATGGACTGCTATCAGTCAGGATTTGGTTCAAAAGTTGATTGAGAGCATGCCAGGGAGAATTACAGAGGTCTTGAAGAAGAAGGGGCAACACTGCAAATATTGACTTGCTGCATTAACTCATTCTAACTGTCAATATAACCTATTGGTACTCATAATATGATTGCAATTATATTTCTGTATGTGATATAAACATCAGACAAACACTAATAAAAACCAGAGGCCAGCAGATCATGTGAAAATATAATTTTGGTGTCATTCTCAAAACTTTTGGCCATGACTGTATTTACCTGCATATACCTGATATGACATTTCTGCGTATGGTTCTACCATTACTCCCCAGCAGCACGCTCACTGTCTTGGGGTTATATACTCAGATCTTTCATTCGCCCCCTACATCTGTTCACTTGTTCGCTCATATCACCTACACCTCAAAAACATGTCTAGAATTTAACCTTTTCATACCTTTGAGTCGGCAAAAACTCTTACTGTTGCTCTTATTCATTATCGTCTGGACTATTGCAACTTTTTACTAATCGGTCTCCCTCTTACTAAACTCTCCCCTCTCCAATCTGTCCTGAATGTAGCAGCCAGAATCATATTCCTCTTCAATCGCTACACCGATGCCTCCACCCTGTGCCAGTCTTTACACTGGTTACCCATCCACTACAGAGACCAATATAAACGTATTACTATCACCCACAAAGCTTTCCAGAGTTCTGCACCACCTTACATCTCCTCCCTCGTCTCGGCCTACCACCCTATCCGTGCCACTAGTTCTGCTAATGACTTAAGACTAACATCCTCAATCCGAACCTCCCATTCCACTTCTTGCAAGCTGCGCCAATTCTCTGGAATGCACTACCCAGGACAATTTGATTAATTCCCAATAACCACAGTTTTAAGCGTGCCCTAAGAATGCATTTCTTTAGACTGGCCTATTGCCTCACCTCACTAATGAGGTCCCTTGTAGCATCTGTTTACAGCCCCCCTATGCACTTAATAGCCCTCAGTGTCTGTACTTGTAGACATAGCCCACTGTCTTGGGTTATATTTGACTCAGATCTTTCCTTTACTCCCTACATCTGTTCACTCGCCCGCTCGTATCACCTGCACCTCAAAAACATCTCTAGAATTAGACCTTTTCTTACCTTTGACTCAGCAAAAACTCTTACTGTAGCTCTTATTCATTCTCGTCTGGACTATTGCAACTCTCTACTAATCTGTCTTCCTCTTACTAAACTCTCCCCTCTCCAATCGGTCCTGAATGCAGCAGCCAGGATCATATTCCCCTGATTGTAAGCTTGCGAGCAGGGCCCTCACTCCTCTTGGTATCTGTGTATTATGTGTTATTCTAATGTCTTTCTTGTCTGTACAAGTCTCCTCTGAAATGTAAAGTGCTGCGGAATAGGTTGTCGCTATAAAATAAACAAATAAATAATTATTGTTACATTAATAGCAAAATGTGGCAAATGTTTCTATAAAAACTTCTAAATTTGCTACTTTTTGATGCAAGAAAACTGCATAAAAAAAACTTTGATAGGCTATATGCACGTCTTAAACACAGGCGAACCCGATTAACTTTTTCAGGAGAAGACACTTCAGGAAACTCTAGATTTTTTTTATCCTGAAGCTCATTTTGTGTTATTTTTTCAATCGTTTCCTGAGCGTTTTTCTGATGAGTTTAGCCACTGGCAGTTTCTTAGAGGGTTTTCTCATGATTTTTTTTACTTTTTTTTACTGTCATTTACCAGTAAATTTTTTCACTATATTGAATAATGAAGAAACTGCTAGTGTTTTGTACAAAAAAATAATGGCAAATTCTCCCAAAAATGTCCAGTCATCTTCCGGGTTTCTTTTGAACTTTACCATTGACTTATATTGTAAAGTACAGAGCTCCTTCCGAGCGGAAAACGCCAGAAGAATGGACTGATCACTTCCTTGAACTGTTTGGCATTTTTAAAAACCTGAAGTGGTTAAAAGATATTCAAAAGTCTGAACATACAGGTGCATCTCACTAAATTAAAATATCATCAAAAAGTTAATTTATTTCAGTTCTTCAATATAAAAAGTGAAACTCATATATTATATAGAGTCATTACAAACAGAGTGATCTATTTCAAGTGTTTATCTCTGGTAATGTTGATGATTATGGCTTACAGCCAATGAAAACACAAAAGTCATTATCTCAATAAATTACAATAATTAACAAAAAAACACCTGCAAAGGTTTCATAAGCATTTAGAAAGGTTCCTTAGTCTGTTTCAGTAGGCTCCACAATCATGGGGAAGACTGCTGACTTGACAGATGTCCAGAAGGCAGTCATTGACACACTCCACAAGGTCCTAGAGTTCCAATTTTATTTGGAAATCAAGGTCCCAGAGTCTGGAGGAAGAGTGGAGAGGCCACAATCCAAGCAGCTTGAGGTCTAGTGTGAAGTTTCCACAATCAGTGATGGTTTGGGGAGCCATGTCATCTGCTGGTGTAGGTCCGCTGTGTTTTATCAAGACCAAAGTCAGTGCAGCCATCTACCAGGAAATTTTAGAACACTTCATGCTTCCCTCTGCCGACAAGCTTTTTGGAGATGGAAATTGTATTCTCCAGCAGGACTTGGCACCTGTCCACACTGCCAAAAGTACCAATACCTGGTTTATAAACAACAGTATCACTGTGCTTGATTGGCCAGCAAACTCGTCTGACCTTAACCCCATAGAGAATCTATGGGGTATTGTCAAGAGGAAGATGAGACACCAGACCCAACAATGCTGATGAGCTGAAGCCTGCTGTCAAAGCAACCTGGGCTTCCATAACACCTCAGCAGTGCTACATGCTGATCGCCTCCATGCCACGCCGCATTGATGCAGTAATTGATGCAAAAGGAGCCCCGGCCAAATATTGAGTGCATTTACTGAACATACATTTCAGTAGGCTAACATTTTGGATTTTAAAAACATTTTTCAAGCTGGTGTTATAAAGTATTCTAATTCACTGAGATAATGACTTTTGTGTTTTCATTGGCTGTAAGCCATAATCATCAACATTAACAGAAAGAAACACTTGAAATAGATCACTCTGTTTGTAATAACTCTATATAATATATGAGCTTCACCTTTTGTATTGAAGAACTGTAATAAATAAACTTTTTGACGATATTCAAAATTTAGTGAGATGCACCTGTATGTACAGCAAATTGTTTTTACATAGAAATGCATATGTTCGTTCTTTTCAACGTTTTTTGCTAGTTGTTTTTTTTTGCAGAATCCACCTGAAAAAGACATTGTGTGCACATAGTCATAAAGCTATAAAAAGAAAACAAACCTGAAAAATCCAAGTCAACCACTTCAGGTGAACATACCCTAACTTGCCCACTTAGTTCTAGACTGAAGTGTTGTTATATTTAGAGATGCATCAAAGCTATTAAACATCATGGAACATTTTGATAACTTCACAAGAAATTAGTCTCTTAAAGAATTCTTCCTTAAGAGTCCACTAGAAGGTAGAGAACTATTCTGACTCCATGACTAGGCTGGGCTAGTGTGGGGCTTTTGAGACACCATTTCTATGAATGTCTATATGAACCAGTACTCACACGATGAGATTTCATCAGATAGCTTCAACTCGACTGCAGAGGCGTGTATGAAGATCCCAGAAGAAGGTTTATTTTCCAGCTGAATTATTGTAGTTATGCACAATTACAGAAGGTAAAAGGACAATTCTGAACCAGAGATGTATAGAGATGATCCTCAGACAAATATGGCTGACTAACACTGGCACCGGAAAAAGAAGGGAGGGGTTATTTGCATCAGAGCTGAGCTACAGGAAGAGAGACAGGACAAACTACTAAAAAAGCAAACTGATTCCATAGCAGTATACAATTACAATATAATACTATATGATTCCCAAGTCGTGTGACATGACAAAAACCAAACTACTGTGTAAGCAAATGATGGCATGGGTTGCCATACTCTTTGCTATATTGTAAAAACAAAAAGTATGCCGCTATATGGGAGGATGACAATATGTGTATACCTAAAGTTCAAATACACAAATACAATGTGGACAGAGGCTAACTCTAAAAGATTGTGGTAGATCGGCTCTCTTGGCTACACACAGAGGTAGATTCGGGAACACTGTCTCTTTAAATATTTTGTTGGTTTATTAAAAAATGACATAAACCAACATAAAGTTCGTCAAATCAAACATGGCCCTTCCGGCATAACAGTAAAACAAAAATAACGGTACAGCATAGTCCATACGTCTGTGGGAATCTGGCCGCTCAGAGTTTAGCACAATACATGATTCAGGTTATACAAACACAAGCTTCTCTCTCTGGAGCTAACCTCTCCAGAGACACTGAACAACACATGATTCAACAGGCTGGCTTTTTCTTTTCCAGACCACACCCCAGGGTGGAGATATGGTGAACAGCCTCACACCCACTCTACAACTGTTTGCATAAAACCTAGGCCATTAAAAATGGCCGATTAACTCCTCTCAGTGCTTAGTGTGTGAGAGCAAACTTCTAGGTTTCACTTTACTGAAGCTAATAACCTCAGTGAAACATATCTCCCCTCCAGTACTTTGCCAGTGACTTTGTCACAACATATAGATGGACACTTTTGAGTGATTTTTTTTTTCTTAAATGCATGTATTTTGAGCTAAGGCTTCACTCAAATCTGCGTATAAAATTGGCGAATGCAATGTGAGAAAAAGAAATCGCATTGCACTCGCACCAATGTTATTAAATCAGGTTGTGTTCATCTGCGAGTTTTTCATCACCTGGAATTGGGGATGAGGAAAAAATCGCAGCACGCTACGTATGGCCATGCAAAACGGTTGAGATTCACAAATACATGCACGGCACATGGACCATGCAATTTTTACACACACATCTCATAGGAGACCCAACATTTCATCAGTCAAGTGCAGTAAATTCACAGCGTGAATCTTCAGAATAGATAGAAAGATGTCAGTGAGATATATAATTATTGCTTTACTGTACATGTATTTAGCGAATAAACATAAAATTAAATGAAAAAAATAGCAAGGGGTCCCCCTTATTTTTAATAACAGGCTGAGGGAAAGCAGACAGCTGGGAGCTGGTGTTATTATTCTGGGAAGGGGACAATAACCATGGAGCTTCCCAGCTCACATATCAGCTCACAGCTGTCTGTTTTGCCTTTACTGGATATTAAAAAGGGGGGACCCCCAAAAAAATGATGAAGTAATTTTTGCAATTGCGTTTCATTAAATATTTCACACTGTTCAGCTTTTAAGGTTACTTATTTCCCTGCTCGTGAGTTAAAGAATCCATCAGTGAGTGGGTTCTGACAGGGAGTTCGTAACTCATTTATATATCTTTTACTGAACTCCTCTCAGCTGATTTATGACTATAAACTACATCAAAGTGGAGCTGAACAATTACTAGTGGTGAGTGAGAGTGCTCGGTAAACCCTTTCACCGAGCACACTTGGGTGCAGCCTGAGTATTTTCGGCGTGCTCGACAACTATGTTCAAGTCGCCACGGCTGCATGTGTTGCGGCTGTTAGACAGCTACGACACATGCAGGGATTGAGGCAATCCCTGCATGTGTGGCACCCCAGGGGTCTGGTTTCCACAGTAATGTAATGTTATGTCTGAGAGCAGGTGGGAGGTCCTTTGGTCAGGGATCCTGTGCATGCCACACCTCCTGCCCAGTCTTGGGAGGGGAAGAACTTCCCCTATATAAAACCCGGGGCTGAGGCAGGGTTAGGAGTCAAGGAGAGTAGAGACGAGAAACAGTCATAGGAAGAAACAGCAGAAGCTCAGTGGGAGCAATACTACTACGAGTCAGGGGCTGGCAGCTGCAGAGCTCGCCCTGACTGAGAAGCTTTCTTACCGGACCCGGCGTCCGAGGCTGTGGGGACTAACTCTTACCCAGCAGCAGAAGCCGACCGGCAGGGGATTTCAGGTCCTCAGGCCCAGAAACCCGAAGGCAAGGTCACACGCGTGGGACCAGCACCGCCATCGTGGAGCGGAAGCCATTAGAAGGCCCCGAGTCACCGGCCATACGGGTGAGCACCACACGGCACACTCAGGGACGTGGGCTACCTATATCCGCTTCTAGCAAGGTAGCCAGAAGAGTACAGTCAGTTTGGGAGGCCTACAACTCCGCCTGGCCAGGGGAGATCCCATCTGCTCAAGGACTGACCAGGCCCCGTTCGCTAGCAAGTACTCCGGGAGGGTCTATCGTTGTTACCAGTAAAGACCCTGAATTACACCGCACCGTCTCTGAGTGGTTCCTGCTACCCCCATCTTCCACGTCGGCTGCCCTGAGGCCATACCCCTCCCGCTGGGGGTTATACTATCACGCTGCACAATTCTACACCGGCCTCAGCGGTCTGCCCTGCAGCGGCAGCTCCATAGCTGCAAATCAACGGGTGGCGTAGTCGACACTCAAATAACACCTATCAAGACTGCCACACACTGAGTTTGACTCCCTGGGCACGGACCGGGTCCCCGCCACTCGGAGACTACAACCCTCATCTGATCCGGTTCCGGGTAAGCCCCCGTGCGCGAGACGCTGCGCGACACAGCAGGCCCAGGGGCGCGTCAACTTTGGCGTAGTCGGCAGGATTTCGTGCACGCAACCACCGGGTACTGCGTGCCTGAAAAGCAAAGACTGTTCAAGCTTACCAGTGGTGAGGTTTCCCGCCATCCGGCGCCATCTTCTGCCTTCTTCCCGCCATCCGCGAAGTTTTCCCGCCATCCGGCGCCATCTTCGGCCTTCTTCCCGCCATCCGTGGAGTTTTCCCGCCATTGGACGCCATCTTGAGGACGCCGCGCGGGAAGAAGAGGGGCGTGGACTCCGAAAGCGCGCGAGAACTGAAGCCCCGCCTCACGTCCGGACGTTGCGTAAGGTCCTGGAAGGAGCCCAGCAGACGCCGACGTCACCGGAGCGCGACGGAAGGTCCTCAACCCTGACGATCTACTGCGGAGCCGCGGCCTACGGAACAGGATCATCGCAAGGTAGGCCACGGTCCACTAGGGGGGAGGAAGATGTCGGATGCGGAGGAGAGCTTCACTGCCTCAACCCCCGCCAGCGCCACCGCTGCTGCAGTTATGCCCTTCACCATGCCCTATATCCCGGGAGCAGCTTGGCTACCCCAGTACTCAGGGGAGTCACATACCCTGCATGACTTTAGAGAAAAGCTGGATAGCCTCTTCCAGGTGTACCCCCTCACAGAAGAGCAAAAAGTGAGCATCCTGGTGGCCCAACTAACCGGGGCAGCCAAAAGGGAAGTAAAATCCTGGCCACCTGGGAGGAAGACTGTCGCAGGGATACTAACCCGGCTGAAGGATACCTTTGATACCCGCACCTCAGCCGAGATTAAGCTTAGATTCTACGGGTGCAAGCAGCGAGCGCATGAGAGTATAAGGGACTATGCACTAAACCTACAAGAGGCCCTGAGGGCCATTAAGCAGACTGACCCTGATGGAGTGGGAAACGAGGACAGGCTGTTGACCGAACAATTTATAGAGGGACTATATTGTAATGCCCACCGAACCCAGTTGCGGGCGATGGCCTTACAGGATCCCCATCTGGGCTTTGCACAGTTCAAGGACAGAGCCATCCGGGTGCTTCGAGAACCGGCACCGGGTGGCGTTGTGACCCACAGGCGCCCAGCTATCACTTACCACCAGGAGGCAGCGCCCTTGTCGGCAGGGCCTGTGGGAGCTGATGCGCAGGCTTTGGACAATGACCCGGCTCCAGACCTACACCATCAGGTCCAAGAGCTAGCTAAGAGCGTTGCTGCGCTAACCCGAACTGTGCAGTCTTTACAGGTTTCCATCCCAGGGAAGATCCAGCTGGCATCCGGACCGGAGGACATCCCGTGGCGTCGACCAAGGAGGACCCCACCGGCCAGAGGAAGACCCAGTGACCGATACAGCGAAGACGGACGACCCATCTGCCGCCGCTGCAATCAACCCGGACATATGGCAAGGTACTGTTCTTTAAACGGGCACAACCTGGGGTAGAGGGCCAACCCCCAGGAAAAAGATCACCAGGCCCATCGAACTGGCGCGACAGATATGTGGGAGGACGTCCAGTCTTGCCTGTGGTACTGGATGGCATTCCCATGAGTGCCCTACTGGACACCGGGTCACAGGTCACCACCATCCCGTACGTGCTCTTTAAGCAGTACTGGAATGACTCGGATATTACCCGCTACCCTGACGACGACTTGAGTATCATCGCCAGCAATGGCCAGCCCGTGCCACAGATCGGATTTAAAGAGGTGACCATCAAAATCGGTAGAGTCGAACTGGCAGCACAGGGACTGATCATTGTAGATATTGACAAACATGAGAGTCACCCAAAAATAACTCTAGGAACTAATGTAATTGAAAATTGTCTTGCAGAGGTGATTTTTCTTTTACAGCAGGTTGCCAAGAACGCCAGCTCCGGCGAGCAGCGGGTGCTCCAGAAAGAGATCCGGGCACTGATGCGACGGCAACAGGTGGAACTCTCCGGCGGTGAGATTGGTAGCGTAAGAATGTGTGACCCTTTTCCTATTGCCATGCCCCCAAAAAGTGAAATGATGATTTGGTGCCGGGCAGCTATTGGTCTGAGAGGTAGGGATTACCAGGCAATGGTAGAACCAGTTTACTCGGACAGTAGGCCCACCATTTTGACAGCACGGGGGGTGGTTGATGTACGCCATGGGAGGGTGCCCGTTCGCATAATAAATATCGGGGAGAGGGAAGTGTACCTGCCCCGGTATGCCACGCTAGCCAAATTATATACCATTAACCAAAATTCTATACAATCTGTGGAACCCTTGCCTCCATCTCACCCGGAGGAAGGTAACGGCTCTAAGAAAAACATGGAGGACTGGTGTCAGCAACTACATCTGGGTACTGACTCCACTCCCGCACACCAGAAACAAGGAGTCTATCGGGTGGTTCAAGAGTACGAGAGAGTGTTCAGTAAACACCCGTTAGACTTCGGGCGAGTCAAGGGGGTAGAACACCACATCCCCACGGGAGACCATCCTCCTATAAAAGAGAGGTATCGACCCGTACCCCCTGCCCACTACCAACACGCCAAGGGGATGCTTAGAGACATGAAGGAGGCTGGGGTGATCAGGGATAGCTGTAGCCCCTGGGCAGCTCCACTAGTCTTAGTCAGAAAAAAAGACAACACCATGAGGATGTGTGTAGATTACCGGAAAATCAACCGTATCACACACAAGGATGCGTACCCCTTACCAAGGATAGAGGAGTCATTGGCTGCTTTAAGATCTGCTAACTTCTTCTCTACCTTGGATCTCACTAGCGGGTACTGGCAGGTTCCTGTAGCAGAGGCGGACCGGGAGAAGACCGCATTCACCACCCCGATGGGACTTAGCGAGTTCACCTGCATGCCGTTTGGACTCTGCAACGCACCAGGAACCTTCCAACGACTAATGGAGTGTTGTCTGGGCCACAGAAACTTCGAGACGGTCCTGTTGTACCTGGACGATGTCATCGTATATTCCAAGACGTATGAGGACCACCTGAAACACCTGGCGGAAGTGTTCGAAGCTCTGGCGAGTTACGGCCTAAAGGTGAAACCCTCCAAGTGTCACCTCCTGAAACCAAAGGTGCAGTACCTGGGACACGTGGTGAGCGCTGACGGAGTGGCTCCCGACCCTGATAAGATCACCGCAATTAAGGAATGGCCAAGCCCCTCCAGCGTAAAAGAAGTGCGGCAGTTCCTCGGGTTGGTAGGCTACTACCGAAGGTTTATTCCCGGTTTCACTAAAAAGGCAGCACCTATGCAGGACCTCCTGATAGGCCAGTCCCGGAAGGCCAAGAACCAGAAGCCGCCCTTCAAATGGGAGGAGCTGGAAGAAGAGTTCTTCCGCCAGCTGAAGATGGCCCTCACGGGGGACGAAATCCTGGCGTACCCGGATTATAGCCAGCCCTTTATCCTCTACACCGACGCCAGTAACATCGGGCTAGGAGCCGTACTGTCCCAGATCCAGCAGGGGAAGGAACGAGTAATCGCCTACGCCAGCCGAAAGCTGCGACCCACCGAAAGGAACCCCGAGAATTACAGCTCATTTAAGCTAGAGTTCCTGGCCGTAGTATGGGCAGTCACCGAGCGCTTTAAGCATTACCTCGCTTCTTCCCGGTTCACCGTGTACACGGATAACAACCCGTTGACACACCTGGACATGGCAAGACTCGGTGCCCTGGAACAGAGGTGGATGGCCCGTCTGTCCAACTACGAGTTCACAATCAAATACCGGGCCGGACGCTCCAATACCAACGCGGACGCCCTGTCCAGGATGCCCAACCTGCCGGACGAAGGAGAAGATCCGGAGGGACTGGAAGAAGTTGAACTCCCTGCGTTCCACCGTCATGGGACTATCCAGTATTCCCACCGGGTAAGGAGTAAGCAGGCTGCTACGTTGAACCCCTTACCTCACTACAACTGGGCGGAAACGCAAGACAGCGACCCTGCCGTCCGACTGGTGAAGGAGATGCTGACTCGCCCGGAGGCTTGCCTTGAACCAGACGCTCCGGAGGAAGCCAAACAACTATGGGCAGAGAAGAGTCGACTGTTCCTTTACAAGGGGAAGTTGTGCCGCAGAATGGTTAACTCCCGGACGCATGAACTACTCTGGCAAGTAGTGGTGCCACGAAGAGACGCAGCCATGGTGATGGAGGCATACCACGACGGAGCTGGACACTTCGGGTGGAAGAAGCTGGAGTTCCTGCTGCGCGAGCGATTCCACTGGGTAGGCATGAGGGGAACCATTGAGAAGTGGTGCAGAGACTGTGGCCCGTGCAACCTGAGAAGGAAGGACCGTGCCAGCCAGAAGACTCCCCTGCAGTCCATCGTCACCCGGCAACCGTTGGAACTGGTAGCCTTGGATCATGTAAAACTGACCCCAAGCAGAAGTGGCTACGTCTACGCGTTAACCATCGTGGATCATTACTCCCGGTTCTTAGTTGTCGTCCCCGTCAAGGACTTAACGGCTCAAACAGCCGCTAGAGCCTTCCAGCAGCACTTCTGCCGTCCACACGGGTACCCGGTCAAGTGCTGACGGACCAGGGACCTGCCTTTGAAGCGGAGGTCTTCCAGGAATTCTGCAATCTGTATGGCTGCCGGAAGATAAGGACGACACCCTACCATCCGCAAACTAATGGACTTTGTGAGAAAATGAACCAGGTGGTAATGGATCTTCTAAAAATGTTGCCCCTGGAAGAACGCAGTCTGTGGCCTGAGAAGTTGCCCGATCTGGTGGACCTATACAACCACATCCCGGTAGGTTCCACCAACTGTACCCCGGCTTACCTAATGAGGGCAAGACCTGGTAAGTTACCTGTTGACCTGGAAATGGGAGTCCTGACACCCGAGGACACTTCACCAGAAGCAGACTGGGACACAGAGAGGCAGCAGCAGTACCGGAGAGTACAGGAGAGCGTGGAGCGAAGTCTCTGTCAGGCTAGGGAAAGACAAGAGAAAACTTACAACCAGTATGCTCCCGCTGTTCCCCTGGTACCCGGAGAGCAGGTCTTGAAGAGGAAGAGACGGCTCCACAAGTTGGACGACCAGTGGGAGAAGGACCCGTACACCGTACTGCCCTCAAGCCACGAGAACCCGAAGGTTTGTACCATCAGTAAAGACGGAGGGGAAACCACAGCCATTGTATCCCGGGACCACCTGAAGAAGTGTCCCGAACAACTGAGGAACCCTGAAGAGGAACAAGAAGACCATCGACCCGTAGAGGAAAGGGAAGATATGGTTAGTACTGTGCTCGGGGACTTCCCTCGGTCTTGGACTCAAGTCAATGGTGCAGTTGTGGTACCCGTACTCACCTTCCTCCAACCAGCATCCCAAGCACCTACGGAGCAACAGGTAGAGCTGGAGGAACAGCCGGTCCAGGAGGCAGAAGACCCCACACCCGCAGACCAGGAGGATCAACCCTCTGCTTGCAGTGAGCCTGCCATATCCCTAGTGAGCCAAAGAGCCGGTAGACAGCTGCCCAGTTTACCCTTGACAGCTCCTACACCCTGTAGTTCAGGGATAGACAGTCAGCTCCGTAGGTCCACTAGGGCCACTAGAGGCCAATTACCCGCACGTTGGAGGATTTGAAGTGTATAAATTGTTTTATTTATGTTTACCTGTGTATTGTTGCTTGTGTATAATTTTGTGTTTCTAGTTATTTGTAGGAGTCCTTGGTGGATTTACCGGGAATCCTTTGTACATAGTTGGAGCGTAACCCAGGATGGACTAAAGACTGTTAAGGACTCGGGGCAGGACAAACTCCTACCTGGTTACGTCTCCCTGTTTTGGTGAAATGGACACCTTGCTTTTCTTCAAAGACTGCACCCGGTTACGGACATGCCGTGACCACCTTTATGTGTTTCTTCTTATTGTACTATTATTGTTGTTATATCTTGTTATGTTTTTCTAAAATATGTTTAGTCCCGGAGTACTAAATTTCACTAGGGGGGAATGTGGCACCCCAGGGGTCTGGTTTCCACAGTAATGTAATGTTATGTCTGAGAGCAGGTGGGAGGTCCTTTGGTCAGGGATCCTGTGCATGCCACACCTCCTGCCCAGTCTTGGGAGGGGAAGAACTTCCCCTATATAAAACCCGGGGCTGAGGCAGGGTTAGGAGTCAAGGAGAGTAGAGACGAGAAACAGTCATAGGAAGAAACAGCAGAAGCTCAGTGGGAGCAATACTACTACGAGTCAGGGGCTGGCAGCTGCAGAGCTCGCCCTGACTGAGAAGCTTTCTTACCGGACCCGGCGTCCGAGAATGTGGGGACTAACTCTTACCCAGCAGCAGAAGCCGACCGGCAGGGGATTTCAGGTCCTCAGGCCCAGAAACCCGAAGGCAAGGTCACACGCGTGGGACCAGCACCGCCATCGTGGAGCGGAAGCCATTAGAAGGCCCCGAGTCACCGGCCATACGGGTGAGCACCACACGGCACACTCAGGGACGTGGGCTACTTATATCCGCTTCTAGCAAGGTAGCCAGAAGAGTACAGTCAGTTTGGGAGGCCTACAACTCCGCCTGGCCAGGGGAGATCCCATCTGCTCAAGGACTGACCAGGCCCCGTTCGCTAGCAAGTACTCCGGGAGGGTCTATCGTTGTTACCAGTAAAGACCCTGAATTACACCGCACCGTCTCTGAGTGGTTCCTGCTACCCCCATCTTCCACGTCGGCTGCCCTGAGGCCATACCCCTCCCGTTGGGGGTTATACTATCACGCTGCACAATTCTACACCGGCCTCAGCGGTCTGCCCTGCAGCGGCAGCTCCATAGCTGCAAATCAACGGGTGGCGTAGTCGACACTCAAATAACACCTATCAAGACTGCCACACACTGAGTTTGACTCCCTGGGCACGGACCGGGTCCCCGCCACTCGGAGACTACAACCCTCATCTGATCCGGTTCCGGGTAAGCCCCCGTGCGCGAGACGCTGCGCGACACAGCAGGCCCAGGGGCGCGTCACATGTATCGCAGCTGTCTAGCACTCCGAAAATCCTCGTGCACCACCTGAGCATGCTCGGTGAAAGGGTTAACCGAGCACGCTCGCTCATCACTAATGATTACAAATCACCTGAAATTTAAAGAGACACATAAGAGAGTTAGAAACTTCCACTCAGAAGGAGCTCAATGAGGAATTTTTAGATAATTTATTCTGCAGCCAGGAAAAGATAGAGAAGGCAATTGTTGCAAAATGTTTAATAAAACCCAATTGCAGAAATTATTTTTATCCCAAAATACAAGCATTTAATAAAAGTGTAACAGGGCCCGTAACTATAACATGACATATATAGTACTTTTTTTGTAACAGTGGGTCTAAGTCACAAGTTCCACCTACTACCCTGTGTAAACATGACGCTATAATACTCTGCACACAAACAGGTCACTTTCTCTTTCTTATATATTAATGGACTCCTAATAGAAGAGACCTTCAGCGACCTTGCCAGATCTGACACAAGCGTTATATGATTCTTATTACACAATCTGTTTATATTACATCATATTTCTCTTAACTCTTACAGGACCACCCAGGTGAAGGCCTCTCGTGTTTGATCATAGAGCAATGACTCGGATTATTTTTGCATGAGGTCTACAACACTTGAGGCGTGAATGTGACATCCGTATGGTTTGCTGTGTCATTGAAAAACATGTTAAACTCCTCTCCCCTTTAAGGGGTACTACGATTTCTCTCTGGGGATATATTCATATAATTCATTGCTCGGAGGGTGACTGAGGAGGAGGCTTAGATCAGTCATTGAAGTTCAAAGCTGGAATCTTAGAGAAAAAGGGGTCAGGAGAAACTCAAAGAGGAGGTTAACTCCGAAAAATGTTTGGAGTTCATCCAACCAAATAGTCCTTCAAAAAAAAAAGTCAAGCTCATATTAGCAGTATCCTGATAGAAGAAGTCACATGGTGGAAACACTGCAAACACAATATTTCCAACTTAAACGCTTTGACCAGTCTTGACATTGACCAATGGGGTATACAGAAAAATAGAAACCCAATGACAAAGATCAGAATTGGCCCCCAATATTGTAGAGGGTTTTACTCCCGGAAAGAAGGGCTGTGGGTATCTTTCCCTCATTACACCCTTAGATTGATTCCACAACTATGTGCTTGTTACAGTTTACAATTTAATGGGCCAAGCGTCCTTTACGCCAATGATTAAAAATAAAGGAGCCCTGCAAAACTATTCCTGTAGACAAGTGTTTCCCAAACTCCTGTCCTCAGGGCCCCCAACAGGTCATGTTATCAGGATTTCCTTAGTATTGCACAGGTGATGGAATTATTATCAAGGCATCAGAAACTGCCATAGGTTCTCTCACCTGTACAATACTAAGGAAATCCTGAAAACATGATGTGTTGGGGGCCCTGAGCACTGGAGTCTGCGAAACACTGCTGTGAAACATTTCTGGAAAGTTATGAATTTTTGGTCTTGAGAATTAGAATTGATTCTCAGTTGTTTGGATGACCAAATATGACTATAAGTAGCCAATAAATTGACGACTATCTTGTTTGGGGCAGTTTTAAAGGCAGGCTTTGTTGGAATTTACAACAGATGCAGGCTCATTCCCTTGAGAGACCATGTTAAGCAGACAGTCGATAGCGCTGTATTAATGGTTAGTGTTTGTTAAAGCACCACTCTAGCGTTTTTTGTTTTTTTTATTGCAGCGCTGGAGTGGTGCTTCTATTCTCAAGTCCCTGCCCATAGTCTTATACTTACCCACCGCCATCTTCACCTTTTATCGTTGCTCCGGTCCTGCAGGTCCATCTTTTGACCGCAACTTCTGACTGATCGGAAGTCAGAAGTAACAGTCACTAGCGCTTAATGCAAGTCTATAAGAGCCAGAACTAGGTTCTCATAGACATACAGGTGCATCTCACTAAATTAGAATATCATCAAACAGTTCATTTATTTCAGTTCTGCAATACAAGAAGTGAAACTCATATATTATATAGAGTCATTACAAACAGAGTGATCTATTTCCAGTGTTTATTTCTGTTAATGTTGACGATTATGGCTTACAACCAATGAAAACACAAAAGTCATTATCTCAGTAAATTAGAATACTTTATAACACCAGCTTGAAAAATATTTAAAAAATCCGAAATGTTGACCTACTGAAATGTATGTTCAGTAAATGCACTCAATACTTGGTCGGGGCTCCTTTTGCATCAATTACTGCATCAATGCGGCATGGCATGGAGGCGATCAGCCTGTGGCACTGCTGAGGTGTTATGGAAGCCCAGGTTGCTTTGATAGCAGCCTTCAGCTCGTCTGCATTGTTGGGTCTGGTGTTGCTCATCTTCCTCTTGACAATACCCCATAGATTCTCTAAATAAGGTCAGGCGAGTTTGCTGGCCAATCAAGCACAGTGATACTGTTGTTTTTAAACCAGGTATTGGTACTTTTGGCAGTGTGGACTGGTGCCAAGTCCTGCTGGAGAATGAAATTTCCATCTCCAAAAAGCTTGTCGGCAGAGGGAGGAAAGCATGAAGTGCTCTAAAATTTCCTGGTAGACGGCTGCGCTGACTTTGGTCTTGATAAAACACAGTGGACCTACACAAGCAGATGACATGGCTTCCAAACCATCACTGATTGTGGAAACTTCACACTAGACCTCAAGCAGCTTGGATTGTGTGCCTCTCCACTCTTCCTCCAGACTCTGGGACCTCGATTTCCAAATGAAAATTGTAACTCTGGGACCTTGTGGAGTGTGTCAATGACTGCCTTCTGGACATCTGTCAAGTCAGCAGTCTTCCCCATGATTGTGGAGCCTACTGAAACAGACTAAGGGACCTTTCTAAATGCTTAGGAACCCTTTGCAGGTGTTTTTTGTTAATTCATTTAATTTACTGAGATAATGACTTTTGTGTTTTCATTGGCTGTAAGCCATAATCATCAACATTAACAGAAATAAACACTTGAAATAGATCACTCTGTTTGTAATGACTCTATATAATATATGAGTTTCACTTTTTCTATTGAAGAACTGAAATAAATTAACTTTTTGATGATATTCTAATTTAGTGAGATGCCCCGAGGGTTCAGTCGCTACAGAGGTATTGCATCTCAACCAGATGTGCGATATCTCACTTCCAGGTAAGGATGGAGTGTGGATCAGGACCCTGACACCTGCATGCATTACACCACATTTCTGGGGGGCAGGGCGACCGATATGCTCCAAGTGGAGCACGACAGTCCCTGTCCCTGGCTGGAGTGGGGGGAGGGAACACCGAGGAAGGGGAACCCTGTAGTGCATAGGAGGGAGAGAGCAGTTCCTGGTTGCACTGAGAAGGAGGTATAAAAGGTGGGCACCATCTTAGTTCTGTGTTCAGTCAGAGAGAAGAAGTAACAGAGTAAGGGCCTCTGCATGGGGCTCTGCTCCGGAGGCGGGCCTAGCCTGTGAGGCCCAGCCAGCACTGAAAGAGCAAGGAGAGAGAGTTGAGAGTAAGAGGAGAAGACAGGGAGCAGAGGCTCAGACCGAGCTCTGCTCCACAGGCAGGCCTGAGAGAGCGGCCGGAGCCTGGAGGAAGGAGAAGGAAGGAAGAGGAGCGGAGGAGGCTCCAGGAACAAGGAACGAAGGGACCCCAGGGGTGTGGACCGGCGAGTCGCCACCACGCGCCCGAATCTACCTGTGTAGGGGGGTCAGGCCAAAGGGGGAGACCGGTCCCCGAAACTAGTGGGGAACTACCCTCAGCTAGAAACCGGAGGCTGTGACATTTTATGTGGCACAGCCCCTCGCTACACCCGCTAGGAAGGCACCACATAGGGTCAGGGAAACGGCACCAACGTTTACCCGAGAAGGCCCGAGGCAGACGGACAGAAATGAGGTCACTGGTGGGGTATGACAGGCCAGAGAAAGGACACACAAAGGGGGTCCTGTGAAACGCTCCAAAGTTATCTGGGAGTCGGCCGAGCCCCTCACCTGGTGAGCACAGTGCGACGTGGGACGTTATGACCAGCTGGAGTAACGTGGATAAAGAACTGTGAGTAAATACCCTGGACTGCATTACAGGACTCTGTGTCGTTACTGCTGCTCCCACGCACCATCACCCCCAACATCCGCACTCGCTGCCCTGAGGCTATACTCCTCCCATGGAGAGTTATACTACCCTCTGCTGCACCCACAACACCAGCCTCAGCGGTCTGCCCTGCAGCGGCGGTTCACTCTGACCGCAATCCACGGGTGGCATAGTCATACATTCAGCATATAGACTGGTCTTTTGGTTTGACCGCCCTGGGCACGGACGGGGTCGCCGCCACGGAGACTACAACCCCTAGCATCTCACGGAGACCCGGCTCCGGGTATTCCCCCACACACACGGCCCAGGGGGCGCGTCACACCTGTACATTAAAAAGTGACTTTTAGCTTGCCCAGCATACATCGGAGCCATCTGGTAGGTCACAAACTGCTGGAGACGACTGGAGTGGTGACAATAAAAGGTGAAGAAGGCGGCGGGTACGTATAAGAATAGGGGCAGGGAACTTAGATTACAAGCACCACTCCAGCACTGCAATAAAAGAAACGCTGGAGTGGTGCATTAATTCTGTACTGTCTGATCTCTCAGTTTTATTTGTGTTAGTTTCACCTGTAATCAACCATTGTGATGATCAAAGTAATGTCTGATTCTCCCACAGTGTCTGATTGCTGAAGATTCTGCTGAAAGCTGAAATCTGCAATGGGCTTAAAACAAGTAATGTATCCAACAAAAACGTTTTTCTTTCTTTTATTGTTAACTGATCCTGATCCTTTTAAAAATGTTCTGAATTGGTACTTGTCGGCAGCTCCCCGCTTTGCGCATATCCTGTTATGAATAAACAGGTGGAATGTCCTCTTGAATTTTTCTTAATAGCCTTGAGGTTAATGTATGAAAAAGCCCTTTTCTATAGTGTATTGTTTCTCAGTCAGACATCCACAATATAGGGGTATCCTAAAGATTTGACAACCTCTTATGAGAAAACTAGCCTGTATAGGGCAGGGATGGGTCTGGCACGTGTCCACTGATTCATAGTATGTGAAGAGGTGGGTGTTAGGGCTGGTGAAGGTACATATGTGAGACTGGAAACTCTGACCTAAATCCAAACACTAGACTCCAAGAAGAGCAATCTGGTAAAAGGAGGTTATGTGCTGGTAATTTACTGGATGAATGAAAATAACTCGGCATTCATTTTTAACGATATTCTTCTTATGGGAAGCTTAGTTCTCCTCTGCACAGAAAATCCAGATGTGAAATGTGAAAACCCGCTTGCTATTTTTGTTAGAGAAGCTTCCAGGTCTGTGACCTCTTATTCAGCTGAACTCTTCACTGGATGTTGTCTGTCGCTGTTAGACCCCCCAGGAGAGTCTTATAGGACGAGGGGTCAGACAGTCAACAAGAAGTTTTTTTTGTCCTGGTGAGGGACAATACAAGAACTGTTGTAGCAATGGAAAATGACCTAGAAGAGCAATACAAACAATAGCAAAAATGAGGATAAAATATGTGGCCACGTAGGTGATACAAAAAATCATTGTGTTAAAACCTAGGATATCTATTCTTATACCTTAAAGGGAAGGTCCACCTCAGTATTGTCAAATGAATCCTATTACTGTAGAGTCCAAAACTGAAAGGGCCACCAAACCAACTCTCCGCACCACCAAACCAACATAGTTGTTACTATTTGGTCCAACTCATCCAATTGCAACAGTTAGGCTCAGGTGCCAGCAGTATAACACAGCCGGCGCCCACGCTGCATGGAGCCCACTCCATTCTTGCTGTGCGCACATTTGCCATACTTGTAAGGTGTATGACACAAATTGAAATCTGAGCAAAATGGGCCACCTAGGTGTGGCGCCCCTGAGGGTTCAGTCGCCACAGAGGTACTGCACCTCACCCAGAGGTGTGGCATCTCCTTCTCTCAGGTAAGGACGGAGTACTGCCCGGGACCCCAAGACCTGCACTCAACACTACACTACTCCAGGCCGGCTGGAAGGTCATTATGCACTTCTTCTGCTGCCCTGTCCCTGGCTGGAGTGGGGGGAACCAAAGAGAGGGGGAACCAGTAGTGGTTGTGGGTGGAGGACGCAGAACAGGGGAGCACTTGAATAGGAGGTATATATAAAGGGAAGCCATCTTAGGGTGGCAGTGCAGTGCAGTGCAGTCAGTGAGTAGTAAGAAGAGGAGAAGAGGGGAGCCGAGTCTCTTCAGGAGCTCTGCTCCAGAGTGGGGCCTAGTAAGATGGAGGCCCAGGAGTGTGAGGGGAGTCAGGGAGGAAGGCTCCGGTAACAGAAGGGATCCCAGGGGGTACGGTGAGTGCAGGACGGTACCCGTACGCCCGAATCTGCCAGGCGTCAGAGGGACCAGCCGTGTTACTCCAGGTCTCGGCTGGAAAACCGGAGGCTTCAGCACTTCCATGGTGCAGTTGCCACAGCCTCACCTTAGTCGCCATGAAGGGCATCAAGTAGGTCCGGGAACTCCAGGTTGCCCAGAGGGACCTCAGAGCATCTGATCGGGACTGTGTGTGGGGAGCGCAGGGCAGGAATGAGAAGACCCAGCGCGGGAAGTTGGCCAAGGAAGGAACATAAAGACAGGGGGTCCTGTTAAGTGCTTCTGATACACCTGAAGGAGTGCTGAACCCCTGCCTGGCAAACGCAGTGCGACGCGGGAGCCTGACACCTGGACAGTGTACCCGAGGAACCTAAAAAGAACTGAGAGTAAACTCGGATGACTGCACTCCACTGTCTCTGTCAGTTATTTCCATCACACTACCGCGCCTGTACTACAACGCCCAGCATTACCATCTGCAACTACACTGCCCTGGGGGCCCGCTCCGCCTGTGGGGAGCAGAAAGATCCCAGCTACCATCCCATCACCCCCGGAGGTCTGCAGCAGCTCCGGTACTCATTACCGGGAACCACAGGTGGCGTCACGAGACAAACTGTTAATAAAAACCCCCTTTTAAAGAGTGACCCCAGAGGACGGGCCCAGGAGCCGACTGCCGTGACATCCTACAAAGAAGGTAAAGGCCCGGGTACCGAGTCTCCCCCATATATATTCCCCTGGGCGAGTCATAGGCACCATTGGCCCATCACTTGCAAGATTTGGTTAAGGCCCTTGTCACTGTGCAGCCAGACAGCTCTGTTGCCAACTTATGTTAATCTAAATTACAGTGACTTAGAATAAACAATTCATGGTTTTCTCCATTTAATCTTAAAGGGGTTGTCCGGCCTTAGGCAACAAGTCTGCAGTTAATCTATGTGACTGCCAATTTGTGAATCCTCATATGAGGATTATGCTCCTGGCGCATTATGAGGATTCTCCGGCGCCAGGAGCGGGTGTCCTGCATACTTCCGACCACATTCCGACTAGACTGTGTCCGACCTCGCTCAATACACTTTCATTAAGTGACGCAATGCCCATCTAGTTAGCATATGACCGCATGTACGCAAATGACATACTTGCGGTCACACACCTGGCGCCAGAACTGGAGAATCCTTACAGCACACGGTGCGTGCGGTGTGAGGATTCACAAGTCTGCAGTTACATGGAGTGACTGCAGACTTGTAGCCTAAAGCTGAACAACCCCTTTAAGATTTTAAATGGTGCCAATGAGCATACACTTTTCCAGACAGAGAAGCAGCTCATCTAAAGTATATAAGCCACCTTACACTACTAACTTTTATTAGCCTTTAAAAATGATTGGATATTGGTGGCTGACATGAAAAATTTTAGGGAAGGACAACAGAAAGGAAGACTAGGTCAATATGTTAGGTCAAACACTGGCATAGCAATTCATACCCATGCTATAAGGCACATAGGATTCTCAGGGTCAAGATCCAGATGCCATTATAAAGCTTGTGATATCTATAGACACACCATAGGTAACTTGAATTCTTTATGGCCTGATTGGGCATTTGGGAATTGTCTTTGGGTGCAACCACTTTATGGTTTGTATTTTTGTATTCTTATAAAGACAATAAAGGATGCTAAAACCCTTAATTTGCACCCTAACAAGAGAGTTGACGCTAAGCTGTAATACCAGATACAGCCACAGACAAGAGTGGAGCTATTTTTTTTAAATACCACTTTTCTATATTCTGTATGTTCCCTTAAGAGTTCATTCACATAATATGTATACAGAATAGTCTTCTTACCAAAATTGCAGATGAAAGCCAAAATGAAATTGCAGGTGATCTTATTTGCTCATTCTCAGGGGTCTCTCATGTTACTTTGTTTTGTGTTTTAGATCCATCTGCATTCAAATTCAATCATTTCACATGGATTCCTCTCTAAACACTTTGCAGAATAAAACCCTCCATCTCCGTTGTGTTCTGAAGCCCTGGAGTCCTTGGGGAGATGAGGAACATTCCAAGAAAACTCTGCAAAAATGTCTCATTAATCACTCAGCAGGTGTCCCAGCGAGAAGAGTCACAGTCCCTACAAGGGCTGGGGTATTTTGCAAAATTTATCCAGAACTGGGTAATCCAAACAAGAAAGGATCCAATTCATAAAAACAAAATGAGAAGAGCTATAAAATGTCTTGTAGTTTTTCCTGGCTGAGAAATTGGCGTGAAATTTAGTAATGAATAGCAGAAGCTTAATGTTTCTTCGTCCTATAATTAGATTCTGAGTTAATAGTCTAGAATTAAACTTGTTTTTTTTAAAGGATACATTTGCTGCAAAGAAAGTGTCAACAGGTATCACCCTGTGATATTATAGCAAATATGATTCCGCAGGGGCGTTCACTAATGGCGGAAGACCATGCAGTCAGTAAGAGTTTGAGGGGCCCAGTGCCAATGATCCCCCTTCCCCCTCTCCCCACCCAATGACTTATTTACAATGGTATCTGTGTAGGAAGGTGGTGGTGTTGCCCACATTCCCACTTGAAGACACGTGTATTGTTACAATATATTTGGATGTGCATTATTAGCAATTGTGTTCTTCCCAGCTACATATAGTTGATAGGGACAGGTAGAGTTAATGGTTGGGACTAGCCCAGAGTAGGAGGGGCTGAAGTGAAGGGACAAAGGGAGGTTCCTTTCAGGAAGGCAGTTAGGGCCTATCTTGCAGCTAGATAGGCCTTTGGTGTGATTAGTCAGCAGAGCAACATGAATTGTGTGTCCATAAAGTGAGCGGAGACCGAGCTAACGGATAGCGTGATCTAGAGTGGTGACAAGGAAAAGTGTTAGAAGGAGTGAGTGATTCTCCAGAGACGAGGTCTGGGGCAGGAAGGCTAGCGGGATGGTACGGAGTTATCTGACAGTCAAATGATAGAGCAGCACTGAGAAGGAAAGCAGGATGAAGAGATAGTGCCGTGTGCGGTAGTTCCAAGGCGTGGACAAGCAGAGAAGTACCATATCTCCCTTAAGGAGTTAAGGACGCGGAACAGTGGGTTGAAAAATAGGACACTCGTTTACTGGTTAATGGTGCTGTTGTTGGAGACTAAGGAAGCTCCCGTAGTGCTGCGCTGGGTGGTGGTGAAGCTAGAGAGAGAGGCTAAAGGACAGGGAGCAGAGCAAGCTCAGGAAGGAACAGAGTGTGCGTAAAAATGTCATATGTTCTAAGAGAAATGTCCACAAAGATTTGTGCCCGCTATCCTCTGCACATTTATCTCCCTACATTATTGTTCAGTAAAAGACAGTTTATTTTTGAGTGCTGGTCTATCTCATTGAACTGGTCCGGCCAGCCCAAGTCACCAGCATCATGCGATCTGCAAGGGCGTAGCATCCCTTTGCTAAAGTCCACACACCCAGCCAGGACCCCCCATTTTCATGTAGCATGATGGGGCATGAAGTATGAGTACCTCACCCACAACTACTGTCCCGCGCCATGTTACATCTGCATTCTGGATGCGGATACAGTTAAAAGCAATGATCAGTCACTCTACCTGCACGATGTAGTGATGACATCACTATATAACGCTCACTGTGTGGAGAGAGATTCAGAATACATAGTGCAAAGACCAGAGCAGCAGGGGAGCTGGGAGAGGTGAGTGGTTTTTCTTTTGAATTATTTTATCAATGAGTATGGTGCTAATTACTGTCTGTGTGGGAATGTGGGATATCAACTACATATGGGGGTGATCAAACTGTGTGGAGGGTTGTGTGGGGGTCATTGTACTGTGGGTAGGGATGTGTGGAGTTCTCATACCAGGTGGAGTACAGCAAATCTCCTTACCATATCATAATGCAGACTTGACGTAGTGCCAGCCTAGCTAATAAAAAGAAGAACCAGGAATCATAAGAGTTAAAGAGATTCACAGGTCTTCAGTCTAGTGGTCACAGAGTACTGACCTGGCTGATAGACTGTAGTTCTGCAAATCAATTCTCCCATCTCTAGGATAGGTCATCAATAAGAGATCAGGCGGGTCTGACGGTGCATAAAGCCAAGGCAGCATAGCCCCACACACTGTGTAGTGGCCGTTCTCAGGTACTGCAGCTTAGCTTCCATTTACTTTAGGCCACTTTCACACGTTCAGTATTTTACATCAGTATTTGTAAGCTAAAATGAGGAGTGGAACAATCAGAGGAAAAGTGTAATAGAAACACGTGCACTACTTTTGCATTTTTCACCCACTCCTGATGTGAAATACTGACCTAATACTGAATATGTGAGCGTGGCCTAATAGGAGTTGAGCTGCAGTACCCGAGCATGGCTACTACACGGTGTATGGAGCTTTCCTGTTCTTGCTCTGTACACTGTGTAGTAATGTACACAGTATAGAAAGGAGTTGAAAACTGTTGATCGATGGGGGGACCAGTTGTCGGAACACTACCGAATTGCTATTGATGACTTATCCTACATCTTGGACAATATATAATAATTAAGTCTCCCCCAAAAAAGGTCCATAAAGTACCCTAAAGCGCTGCTTAGAGCAGTGTTATATAATAGTACATGCAAATATTTCTGTTCCTTGCCCAAATAACAACGACATACAGTGTCCAAATAATAGCGCTACAAGAAATAATATCACCAGAGACCTGATGCAAAGTGGTTACCTGGCAGGGTGTGGACCTTTCCATCAGCGTTGAGCGGAGTCTTTTCTAAGCACAAGTGTAATTACAAGACTCAGCTGGTCAGTGATGAGTTAATCTTCCTAATTAGGGGAAAATTCAGAAACGCTTCATTTCAAAGTCTGGAATTTGTAATTTGAAAAGCGAAAAGACTTTAAAAGTTTTAGCAGATTTCTTGGCAGTTTTTGATTTGTATAATAGATTTGGACATGGAATGATACTTCAGCCCCCACAGATGTGCACTGACCGCTGCAACCCGATAGCTCCTCCGCACACTGCAGCATACCGCAGAAGCTCGCAGTGTCACCAACAATCAGACTGAATCCCTAAATCTGTGTCACAAACATGAGGAAGGTGAAGGTCTTAGTGACGGCTACAGAATGACATCCATTGAGTTTAACACTTTGTCGTCCTTTGTTATTTTGTATCTCTGTACTAATCCAGTAGTCTAAACAAGATTTGAGGGAATTCTTTCCTGTAAATATTATTACAGTGGAATAAATATTTAGGATTTCTACATTTTCCATCCAGTTTTGGAGGATATCTGATGTCCCAAAGACATTAGCTCGGCTACAGTCATAGAAAGAAAAATACATAATATGTCTTCTGGTTATATCAGATAGTTCAGGAGGGCTCCATCGTATATACACCCTAGGAAACTTTTGTATGGACTTTTTTTTAAGGATATCTTATACAGTAAATTCACAAACATTATCTGGTATGTCCATTTAGAAATTCCCTATAAATGGAATCTGTCAGAAGATAGCATCGGTGTACATGAGAGATCTACGCTTCAAGTATACAGAGCCTTACATAGTTTGGAGATACTGAAATCCCTAAGTTATGAGCTAAGGGGCTTGGTACTCAGAGGATCACTGCAAATTGCTCGCTTCTATTGATTGGCAGGATCTGAAACCCCACTGTTGCCACCTTCTGAAATACTTCTAAGGCTTTATTTCCAGCAGGTACCGTATTTTGCGGACTATAAGCCGCACCAGACCATAAGACGCACCCCAAATTTTGGGGAGGAAAATAGGAAAAAAATATTTTTTAATAAAATGATGGTGTGTCTTATAGTCCGATTTTACAGTAGCTTAGCGGGAAGGGGGGCGGCTGCGGTGGAGCAGGGTCACAGAAGGAAGCTGGCGGTTGCGGCAGGAGTGGGGCGATGCAACGGGCCCCAGGCTGGTAGGAGGGGTTGATCAGCGGTGCCGGCTGCGGCAGGTCCAGGGCTTTCACAAAATGTCAGCAGAGTCCCAGCACTTCCCTTTGTGAACTATGGTGAACTTCGGGAAAATGGGAAGCCGAGGTTTCAATCTGCGCATGCGCCGTCTCCGGCCGCCATTTTCTCGAAGTCCACTGCAGTGAAAACAATGGGAAGTGAGGGAACCCCGCTGACATTTTATGAAAGCCTAGGGCCCACCACAGCCTCACACCGCCAAACACCCCTTCCTCCCAGCCTGGGGCCTGCAGCATCGCTCCACTCCTGCCTCCACCACCAGCTTCCTGCAGTGGCAACCCTGCCTCCTGTGACCCCACTCCATCGCAACCACCCCCCCGGTAAGCTACATTTGAATTAAAAGACACACCTCCATTTTCCTCCCAAATTATATAAGGTGTGTCTTATAATCCGAAAAATAAGGCATATACTCAGGTCTAAGTAGGTACACTATATGGGCAAAAGTATTGGGACACAAATGGCTGAGCAGCTGCAGGCAAACCTTACATCACCAAGCACAGTGCCAAGTGTAGGATAAAGTGGTGTAAAACAGCCACCACTGCACTCAGGAGCAGTAGAAATGTGTTCTATGGACTGACGGATCACACTTCTCTATCTGGCATCTGATGAATGAGTCTGGGTTGGTGAATGCCAGGAGAACATTATTTGCCTGACTGCACTGTGCCAGCTGTAAAATTTGGTGAAGGAGGGATAATGTCACGGTGATGTCTTTCAGGGATTTGGTTGCCTTTGTATGCTCCTTAGTTCCATTGAAGAGAAATCTTCAAGGGGTTGGCCAGTCAGAATATATTGATGACGTATCTATAGTATAGGTCATCAATATCAGATCAGTGGGAGTCCGACAAAGCGCACCATGCTCTGGTGGTGACCTTACTTAAACACATGGAATGAAGATGCTCTGCGTAGCTCCATTCAATGTGTAGTGGCCGCTGTTAGGGACTGCAGAACAACTCCTATTCAAAAGAATAGAAGCTTTTCTGCAATACCTGTCAATGGCCATTGCACATTGAATGGAGCAGCGCAGTAAAGCTCTGTTTCATGTGTTTATATTTGACTCCAGAGCTGGTAACACCTGATTGGTCGTGGTCCAATGCCTAGTACCCCTACCAATCTGATATTGAAGACCTATCTTACCTATAGATCATCAGTATATTCTGACTGGACAACCCCTGTAATTCTTTAGTATGGCAAGACATTTTGGACATTTGTATGCTTCCAACTTTATGGGAACAGTTTGGGGTAGCATAAGCATGTCCTAATACACAAACAAGTGTGACATGCAGAAGTAGTGCCATTGCTTTAAAATCATCAAGCAACTATTAGAAGTAACACAAACACAGGAGACAGGAAGTGTTGTGCTCAAAAAGCATCCAGCAACTAGAGGGGTTAACACAGTCACAGGAGACAGGGTGTGTTTTAGCAGAGCCCCAGGGGGATTGTGGAGAAGTTGTTTACTGTCTGGCTGGAGCCGAAGAGAAAGGTGGTGTGTGTGATCTGTATATAACAGAAGCGCCCCTGCAAGTGAAAAGGATTCAAGTCAGGAGTGAAGCTAAGCACAGGTCAGGTAGAGTTCCTGAACTAGCAGTGCAGAGTATTCTCAGGCAGAAAGATAAGGACTGAAAGAAATGGTGTCACAGGGATTATATGAGTGGATCCGCATACCGTTTGGGCTCAGTTTAGCTCCAACAGAATTCCAGATGAGCATGGAGACATGTTTAGAAGGATTTGAGGGACGATATCTGCCAGCCATACTTGGATGACAGTGTGGTACACAGCAAAACCTTCCTACAGCATGTTGAACACGTGAGGACCATACTCCAGCGGTATCAACAACATGATGTTTGGCGCTAAGTTGACCCCAAAGAAATGTGAACTGTTCAAAAGGCAAGTCCGATTTCTTGGGAAAATTGTGTCCGCAGAAGGATATACCATGGACCCAGCAGAAATCGCTCTGCTACTGGCCTTAAAAGACAAGTGGCCCTCTACTGTCGGGGAGTTGAGGCAGATCTTGGGATTCCTCTCCTACTATCGTACTTACGTTCAGAACTTCTCCAGGATTGCCGCCCCACTATACCTCCTCTTGGGGGGGACGACAGAGTCAACAACACCCATGAAGAAAAAGAAGAACACGGGCAGGACCGGGCTGAAAAGAAACAATGCAGTTTCGTCCCAAGAGCCCATTCTCTGGACAGCAGATCACCAGGAGGTATTGGAAGAACTAGTAGATTACCTGTTAAAGCCACCCATCTTGGGATATCCTGATTTCAATTTACCATTTGTTCTTCATTGTGATGCTTCTCAAGTTGGACTGGGAGCTGCCCTGTATCAGCATCAAGATGGAAAATTGAGAGTCATCGGTTATGGTTTAAGAACGTTGACAGACACTGAGAAGAATTACCATCTACATTCTGGAAAATTGGAGTTCTTGGCATTGAAATGGGCTATCTGTGAATGATTTAGAGATTATCTCTATTACAGTAAAGAGTTTGAGGTATACACTGACAACAACCCTTTGACCTGTGTCCTCACTACAGCCAAACTGAATGTAACGGGTCAGAGATGGGTCTCTGAACTAACTGACTTCAATTTCAGTATCAAGTACAGGCCAGGAAAATGCAATGCGGCTGCTGACGGATTGTCGAGAATGCCACTGGAGCCTGAGGAGTTCATGCAAGAATGCTCAGAGGAAGTCAGTCTGGAAGCAATTGAGAGCACTACCCAAGGAGTACAAGCTTATCAGTAGGAAGACACACCATTGTGGTGTCCGTTGACGGTGGAAACCACCATAAGAGCGAGAGAACATAGATCCGTAGAGCATAATGGGAAGATCAGATAATTGGTAGAATACTCGTTTATTTGGACCAAAATCCAAGTATACGGGAGAGAGACAATGAGTCACCAGCAGTATCTGTTTTAGTTAAAGAATGGACGAAGCTCTATCTCAGTGAACATGGTACCCTGTATCGTAAAGGAGGACAAAACCGGCAGTTGGTACTACCCAGAGTATTCCATAGGTTGGGCTTCAAAGAACTCCATGAAAATATGGGACACCTGGGAGTAGAAAGGACAACAAACTTGATCCGTGAACTATTCTTCTGGCTGTACATGCAGAGAGATATTGAGAGGTATGTGACTAGGGAGTGTGGGTATCTGAAAAATAAATGTCGCAACACATCAACACGGGCACCTATGGTCAACATCCAAACTACGTATCCGTTTGAGATGATCTCAATAGATTTTCTACATCTCGAGACGTGTAAGGGTGGTTGCGAATACTTCTTGGTGGTGATGGACCATTTCACTCGGTTTGCTCAAGCATATGCCACCACGAATCAATCAAGTCGAACAGTGGCAGAGAAGATCTTAAATGATTTTGCTTTGAGGTTTGGGTTCCCTACGAGGTAACACCACGAACAAGGAAGAGAATTTGAGAACCAGCTCTTTTCCAAGCTAGGAAAGTACTGTAGAATTCAGAGATCCAACACGATGCCCTATCACCCAGAGGGTAATGGACAAGTGGAACGTTTTAACCAAACATTATTGTCGATGTTGCGCACTTTAACAACTGATGAGAAGAAAGACTGGAAGAGTTCCCTGTCAAAAGTGGTACATGCCTATAACTGAACAAAGAGTGATGCAACGGGTTACTCACCCTTCTTCATATTGTATGGACGATCACCAAGACTGCCAATCGACATCATGTTCGATACTCTGGTGTCAGAGACTTACAGAACGTATCCGGAGTACGTTCGGAAATGGAAGGAACGGATGACAGAGGTATACAACATAGCGTCCAAAGTGGTTACGCAAGGACAGAGCAAAAGTAAGGAGTACTATGATCGAAAATGTTATGGAGCAGAATTGGCACCGGGAAGCCGGTTGCTACTCAAGAACGTACTTGAGAAAGGCGGTCCAGGAAAACTTTGTTCGTACTAGGAAGACAAGGTGTATGTGTTCGTAAAGAGGGAAGCTGATGACAGCCCAGTGCACGAAATCTGATTGGAAACGGGAGAAAAGAAAACCAAAATAGTCGATCAGAATTTACTACTACCCTGTGATTATCTCCCACCACAACAAGATTTCCCAGTAGTAAACTAACATTGTCTGAGATCAACTAAGGCACCACCACACACTGAAGCCCAGGAGGTGTATAGTGACCTTGAAAGTTCCAATGAAGAAGAACACACCGTTGTATTTCTAGGACCGGCAAGGAGAGGGATGTTCCATCCTCAGGAGAGTGAACTAAGTCCTGAGGCTCCAGAGTTCGTACCAAGGAGTACAGATGAAGTCCAATTCAGATGTCATGATCGAACACCGGTCCCTGAAGAGACCGATCAACACTCAGGAGGAGCGGAATTACCAGACCGTGCGGAAACAAGCGATTCAGGAGAAGTACAGGAACTTACAGAGGCAACTCCAAAGCATCTGAGGAAGCACGGGAAATGAGTGTGGCGGAAGAAACTCCTGTGACCGAAGAACCTGTGGTATCTGAGGAACAACCCACCAGGAGGATGTCGACTCGAGAAGTGAGGAGGCCCGTGATGCTGATGTACGTGACTCTTGGTGAACCAAGTTAAGTGCCAAGGACTGTCGACTGGAAACAGGTATCTCTGTTTGCGGACTAGGTAAGACCACTTGAGTGGTATTCACCACCAAGAGGCAGTATGGAAGATGTTGCCTGGTGGAAAGACTTGTTTTCATTCTTTGATTTTCCCTAAAAGACTTTGTAGAAACAAAGAACTGTTAAAGCCTACAGAGACAGAGAGAGAGAGAGAGAGCTGTTTGAAGACCTACCAAAAGCTCCAGCTGAAGAGATGCTGATTGTTTTCATTGTGTTAATTGTTTATTTCTTATAGGTGTCCTACAAGAAAAAGGTCGTAAGAAAAAGTTGTTATCAATGTTTATAAATTTTATGCCAATTTGACAATGCCCATTTGTATATGAAGTTACTCAGCTTTCACCTCTGTCTCAGAACTGGTCAGATTGACCAATTAATGCGAATGTCGAGGATGACATTCAAAAAGGAGGGAAGAGTGTGACATGCAGAAGTAGTGCTGTTGCTTTAAAAGCATCCAGAAACTATTAGAAGTAACACAAGCACAGGAGACAGTGTGTGTTTTAGCAGAGCCACAGGGGGATTGTGGGGGAAGTTGTTTACTGTCTGGCTGGAGCCGAAGAGAAAGGTGGTGTGTGTGATCTGTATCTCACAGAAGTGCCCCTGCAAGTGAAAAGGATTCAAGTCAGAAGTGAAGCTAAGCTCAGGTCAGATAGAGTTCCTGAACTAGCAGTGCAGAGTATTGTCAGGCAGAAAGATAAGGACTGGAAGAAATGGTGTCACAGGGATCATCTCCCTCAGCAAACCCTCCCCACTCCTCCATCTTACTGTGCTGTCAAGAATGCTGTGTTCATTAATGTACCTTTGCATTAGAACTGTGCTGTCCTGTACTACTGGGAAGACTGTGAACTGCTGTGCTGCTAAGGAAACTGTACTGTTTGTCACTGGAGCCTGTTGCTCATAAGACTTAACGTACACTGGCTGTGCGGTTTCTTATTAAATGCTACTGCGCTACCGTTGATGAGGACTCTTGTTAAGTGTATTAAGTGTATCTGCAAGTGTCTGTGCCTGAGGGTCAATACCCCTGTGTGCCTGAGAGAAGCTGCAGCACATGGTCTATGGTCGCCCCGAGTAACGGTTCCCCCAGGATTCCAAAGAATTCATGTAACCTGTCTCGCCCCTATCTGAACCTAGCGGCGTGCTTGTAACACAAGGTCCAGAAAGACATGGTTGGGTGAGTTTGGTGTAGAAGAACTTGACCGTCCTGAATTCAACCCCATGGAACATCTTTGGGATGAATTAGAACATTTTGTCAACTGCTGAGTTGTGTAAAAATATTGTAACTTATAATAAGGTATTTTCTGCCAGAATTCTTGTGTATACACCTTAATGAACAGCCCCCTATGTCTGAAGATCCATCCAGGAATTATAGGAAAAGACCTGACTAGTCCGGTACCGCCCCCAGTTAGATCCTCCCCACACTGCTTCCCATGACTGACAGGGCTCTCCAATGTGTGTACATAGGGACAGGCCTACCAATCAATTGGGGCAATGGAATGAGAAGCTGGCGAGGGGCGGTGCTGAACTAGTCACATCTAATAATATATAGTAGATCCCGAGCAGCTTTTAAAACTATTCTTTTTCTGAAACGCTCCGGCATACATACAATTGTACAGACAGGCTCTGATTTATGCTGCCTGAGGTTCGAGCAGCATGAATTGAACCCTTTGAAGAGTTATTCCCTTTAACTTGCTAATCTGTAGGGGTTTGACCTCAGGGACCCCAAGATCTTGAGAACAGGACTCTGAAATGCCACTTTTGAGTGGAGTGTGGCTGGGCACGCACACAACCGCTCTATTCTTTCTCTGTGGCACTGTTAGGGATAGCCGAGTACAATGCTCAGCTTTTTCTAGCAGTCCCATAGAGAATGACTGAAGTGGTGGTGAGTATGCCCAACTACCACTCCACTCAAATGGGGCATTTCAGAGTCATGCACTCTGGGTAAGTGGGAGTCTCGGTTGTTGGTACCCCACCGATCAGCAAGTTATTACCTATCCTTTGCATAGATGTTGACGTCTCAAAAGCAGGTGTGTGATAATTGTAGCTTTAAGGATTCTTGATTGATATTTTTTTGACAGCTCTGCACTCGGCTCAGAAATGTTGATGGTCACTGCTCCATAACATGTAACGCTGGATAGTAAAGTTGCATAAAAGCGCTGGCTGCCTTTTTATGGCAAATTTGAGTTCTGCTACATCTGATAACTCAAATTGCTTACCACAGAATTTCATGTACGCAGCTCTCCTGCAGAAGGACGAACACTGCTCCTTATCCTGAGATGGATACTACTTTTCTGACAATCTGTGGCGTCTGTCTTTGTGCTGCTTTCTTTGAATGAGGGGACCTCTTCCCTTTTAGGCGAAACCTTTCACTGGGTAAACATTGCAATTTATAGAGGGACCAGGACATACAATATATTTAGTGTTATCAGCAAATCCCCCCTCTCCAGAAAAGGCCCACTTCCCACACTGATATTCATAAAACGTAGGGTAATATTTACTTTGGATTCCTTCCTTTAAGAAAGAACTGTTAATGGAAAGTAGGTCCACCATAAATTAATATTCTGTCATCTGAAGTCATGCGGAGGACAGGGGTAAATGATGTCTGGAGTCTCCTTGCTTCTAAGATTGAGAAATAAATGTCACATTTCATTAAGAGTTATGTAATATTTTACAATATAATTGAAGTTTGCAAGTAGAAATTGTCTTTTAAAGATGGAGCTTGTGGAACTCAATGAAGGTCCTGGTACCTATTTTCTCTTTGACATTATACTTTTTATTCCAAAATGCTGTTTCCCATACTGTAGTGCTGTGCTTTACTCTGATTTTACTCTGATTTAACCCCTTGCACTTCCCCACATATCTTTTTTTTTTTTAATTAAAACCAAATACGGATACATATTCATGGTTTCTATTTTTTGAATTTCCTGATTGTACTTTTTTTCTATTTTCTGTACATTATTATGGTGGCAGCTACAGTGAGGGAAATAAGTATTTGATCCCTTGTTGTTTTTGTAAGTTTGCCCACTGACAAAGACATGAACAGTCTATAATTTTAAGGGTAGGTTAATTTTAACATTGAGAGATAGAATATCCCCAAAAAATCAAGAAAATCACATTGTATAAATTGGATAAATTGTTTTGGATTTTGCAGTGAGAAATAAGTATTTGATCCCCTACAAACCATTATGAGTTCTGGCTCCTACAGACCAGTTAGACGCTCGTAATCAACTCTTTACCTGCATTAAAGACAGCTGTCTTACATAGTCACCTGTATAAAAGACTCCTGTCCACAGACTCAATTAATCAGTCAGACTAACCTCTACAACATGGGCAAGACCAATGAGCTTTCTAAGGATGTCAGGGACAAGATCATAGACCTGCACAAAGCTGGAATGGGCTGCAAAACCATAAGTAAGACGCTGGGTGAGAAGGAGACAACTGTTGGTGCAATAGTAAGAAAATGGAAGAAATCCAAATTGACTGTCAATCGACATCGATTTGGGGCACTATGCGAAATCTCAGCTCATGGGGTATCCTTAATCATGAGGAAGGTGAGAGATCAGCCTAAAACTACACGGGGGGAACTTGTTAATGATCTCAAGGCAGCTGGGATCACAGTCACCAAGAAAACCACTGGTAACACAATACGCCTTAAAGGTTTAAAATTCTGCAGTGCCCGCAAGGTCCCCCTGCTCAAGAAGGCACATATGCAGGCCCATCTGAAGTTTGCCAATAAACACCTGAATGATTCGGTGAGTTATTTGGAGAAGGTGCTGTGGTCAGATGAGACAAAAATTGAGCTCTTTGGCATTAACTCAACTCGCCGTGTTTGGAGGAAGAAGAAGGATGAGTACAATCCTAAGAACATCGTCCCAACCGTGAAGCATGGTGGGGAAAACCTTATAGTTTGGGGGTGCTTTTCTGCAAAGGGGACATGACGACTGCACCGTACTGAAGGGAAGATGGATGGGGTCATGTATCGCAAAATTTTGGCCAACAACCTCCTTCCCTCAGTAAGAGCATTGAAGATGGGTCGTGGCTGGGTCTTCCAGCAAGACAGTGACCCAAAACATACAGCCAAGGCAACAAAGGAGTGGCTCAAAAAGAAGCACAGTAAGGTCATGGAGTGGCCTAGCCAGTCTCCAGACCTTAATCCCATATAAAACTTATGGAGGGAGTTGAAGCTCTGAGTTGCCAAGCGACAGCCTCAAAATCTTAATGATTTAGAGATGATCTGCAAAGAGGAGTGGACCAAAATTCCTCCTGACATGTGCGCAAACCTCATCATCAACTACAAAAAATGTCTGACTGCTGTGCTTGCCAACAAGGGTTTTGCCACCAAGTATTAAGTGTTGTTTGCCAGAGGGATCAAATACTTATTTCTCACTGCAAAATGCAAAAAAATGTATCTAATTTATACAATGTGATTTTCTTGTTTTTTTCTTTTTTGGATATTCTATCTCTCAATGTTAAAATTAACCTACCCTTAAAATTGTAGACTGTTCATGTATTTGTCAGCGGGCAAACTTACAAAAACAGCAAGGGATCAAATACTTATTTCCCCCACTGTATCTTGCCTGAGCTGCTATGAAACAGCATTTTCAGATTTGCTTTACAACCACTAAATGGACCATGTACTGTGTTTCCCTAAAAATAAGACAGTGTTTTTATATTATTTTTTGCTCTGAGAAATGGATTAGGGCTTATTTTCAAGATATGTCTTTTTTTTTTCCATGCATGTATACACAAACACACTGAACATACACATGTATACACACTCTGTGCATATACATGGATATACAGTGGTGGCCAAAAGTATTGGCACCCCTGCAATTCTGTCAGATAATACTCAGTTTCTTCCTGAAAATGATTGCAATCACAAATTCTTTGGTATTATTATCTTCATTTAATTCGTCTTCAATGAAAAAACACAAAAGAGAATGAAGCAAAAATTAAATCATTGATCATTTCACACAAAACTCCAAAAATGGGCCAGACAAAAGTATTGGCACCCTCAGCCTAATACTTGGTTGCACAACCTTTAGCCAAAATAACTGTGAACAACCGCTTCTGGTAACCATCAATGAGTTTCTTACAATGCTCTGCTGGAATTGTAGACCATTCTTCTTTGGCAAACTGCTCCAGGTCCCTGATATTTGAAGGGTGCCTTCTCCAAACTGCCATTTTGAGATCTCTCCACATGTGTTCTATGGGATTCAGGTCTGGACTCATTGCTGGCCACCTTAGAAGTCTCCAGTGCTTTCTCTCAAACGATTTTATAGTGCTTTTGGAAGTGTGTTTTGGGTCATTGTCCTGCTGGAAGACCCATGACCTCTGAGGGAGACCCAGCTTTCTCACACTGGGCCCTACATTATGCTGCAAAATTTGTTGGTAGTCTTCAGACTTCATAATGCCATGCACACAGTCAAGCCGTCCAGTGCCAGAGGCAGCAAAGCAACCCCAAAACATCAGGGAACTTCCGCCATGTTTGACTGTAGGGACCGTGTTCTTTTCTTTGAATGCCTCTTTTTTTTTCCTGTACACTCTATGTTGATGCTTTTTGCCAAAAAGCTCTGCTTTTGTCTCATCTGACCAGAGAACATTCATCCAAAACGTTTTAGGCTTTCTCAGGTAAGTTTTGGCAAAGTCCAGCCTGGCTTTTTTATGTCTCGGGGTAAGAAGTGGGGTCTTCCTGGGTATCCTACCATACAGTCCCTTTTCATTCAGACGCCGACGGATAGTACGGGTTGACACTGTTGTACCCTCGGACTGCAGGGCAGCTTGAACTTGTTTGGATGTTAGTCGAGGTTCTTTATCCACCATCCGCACAATCTTGCGTTGAAATCTCTCGTCAATTTTTCTTTTCCGTCCACATCTAGGGAGGTTAGCCACAGTGCCATGGGCTTTAAACTTCTTGATGACACTGCGCACGGAAGACACAGGAACATTCAGGTCTTTGGAGATGGACTTGTAGCCTTGAGATTGCTCATGCTTCCTCACAATTTGGTTTCTCAAGTCCTCAGACAGTTCTTTGGTCTTCTTTTTTTTTCTCCATGCTCAATGTGGTACACACAAGGACACAGGACAGAGGTTGAGTCAACTTTATTCCATGTTAACTGGCTGTAAGTGTGATTTAGTTATTGCCAACACCTGTTAGGTGCCACAGGTAAGTTACAGGTGCTGTTAATTACACGAATTAGAGAAGCATCACCTGATTTTTCAAACAGTGCCAATACTTTTGTCCACCCCCTTTTTTAGGTTTGGTGTGGAATTATATCCAATTTGGCTTTAGGACAATTCTTTTTGTGTTTTTTCATTGAAGACAAATTAAATGAAGATAATAATACCAAAGAATTTGTGATTGCAATCATTTTCAGGAAGAAACTGAGTATTATCTGACAGAATTGCAGGGGTGCCAATACTTTTGGCCACCACTGTACACACACACTCTGCACATACACATGTATTTACACATGCACTTCACATACACATATATATATACACACTTTGCACATACATACACATGAATACGCACACACTGCACATACATAGACATGTATATGCACACACTGCACATATGGTACATACCAGTTCCTCTAGCCTCCCGCTGTTAAAGGAGCTTTGGTGTCATCATGGTCACATGACCGTGATGTCATCAAAGATCCTTAAGCAGTCTTAACCTTGGAATAGAAATGCTTGGGGCCCCTAAGAGAGTGGGGGCCATGGGCAATTGCACATTTATCCCCAACGCTGGCCCTGATTGTGACTAGGCTTTATTTTTAGAGAAGGGTTTATATTTCAAACATGCTCCAAAAATCCTGTAAAATCATAGTAGGGGTTATTTTCGGGGTAGGCCTTATTTTTGTAGAAACTCTGTACCTGTAGTCTGGAGATGACTTCCATGAATGAGTTTTCTAGGCATGCTCTGTGATAAATCGTCTAGAGAGGGGGAGGAGGTGAGCTCTGATGTCACCTATTGTGAATAGTTCATCTTGTGTTATCTGTATATGAGTGTTACTTTTCATGATCCTGGTTCTAAACCTACCGTTGGTGCTGCCTCTGCAGCTGCACAGCGATCTGCTGCCTGCAACATCCTTCAGCATGACCGGTTTGGCGGTGGGTCAGTAATGGTGTGGGGTAATGACGCGCCCCCAGGGTTGTGGGGTACTCGGCAGCCGGGCCTATGGATGCTGGTGGGGGATATCACGGTAGCTGGCCCGGTCCGTGGCCCAGGGCGGTCAACCAAAAAGGGGATTTGTAACTTGGATAGTGTTAGCAGAGGATTAATCCGCGTGACATCCAGAGTTTAGAACACAGAATGTAGGTTTATTCATATCCAGCATAGGCACAGCATGGAGTCTGGTGTTACTGCAGCATGAGGAAATCAAAATACATATATAACAACAACACAGGAAGAGAAGGAGGGGGCATCCTGTCTGTGGGAGTTTTTTTTTTTTTTTAAAACACAACTTTGTTAACAACCTCACAATATGCACAACATATGAAACAGCATAGTAGTTGTTGCAATACACATACAGATTAATATGTATTATTCCAAGACCCCCACTCAACAACTACTTATCCTCTTAGTCCCATTGTGGTTCTCAATTCTTGGAACCTAGCTCGTGGCAATGGCTTTGTCATAATGTCAGCTACCATCTTATCAGTTTCACAATAGACAAACTGAATTATGCCACGATCTATCAAATCACGTAGATGATGATGTCTGACGTCAATGTGCTTGGTTCTAGCACTGATCTTTTCACTGCATGCAAGTTTAATGCATCCTTGGTTGTCCTCATAAATTACCGTCGGCTGAGTTGTCGGTTTGCCAAGATCGTCCATCAATTGTCTTAGCCAAACAACCTCCTGGCTTGCATAGGCTGCGGACACATACTCCGCTTCTGTAGATGACAAGGCAACAGACACTTGTTTCCTACTAGACCAGGAGATTGAACTTTCTCCAACTTTAAACAAGTATCCACTTGTGGATTTACGATCACGTGAATCACCAGCCCAATCCGCATCTACATAGTCGGTAAGTTCTAGATCTCCTGCTGCAGATAGTTTTAAATTTACATCTTGCGTTTCTTTCAAATATCGGAGAAGTCTCTTAACAGCATTCCAGTCTCTTTGGCGCGGTTTTTCCACATATCTGCAAAGGATTCCAACTGTTGTTGTGATATCCGGTCGAGTCATAGTTGATATGTATAGAAGTGCCCCCACTGCCTGACGATATTTCTCATTGTTAGGCAACAGGTCATCTTCTCCTTCCAGCTTCAGGTAGGATGGTTCCATTGGGGTTGATATACCTTTGGCCTCTGACATTTTAAACTGATTCAGAATCAAATACATTTTTGCACTTTGGTTTAGAAGAAAACTTCCATCTTCCTCTCTCTGGATTTGGATTCCTAGATAATATGTCACACTTCCAAGGTCTTTTGTTTCAAAGTGCTGATTCAGAATTTCAGTCATTTTTCCAATTTCTGCGTTGTCTTGATGAACAACAATCACGTCGTCCACATATAAGAGAATATACATCCACTTTCCATCTGTATATTTTGTGTATAAGCACGGATCTGCTTGACCTCTTTTAAATCCTTCTTCCAACAAGACTTTATTCATCTTGGTGTTCCATGCTCTTGCTGATTGCTTAAGACCATAGAGAGATTTTTGTAGTTTGCAAACAAGATTCTCTTCACCTCTTTTTACATAACCTTCAGGTTGAGTCATGTATAAGTCCTCCTCAATGTCACCATTTAAAAAGGCAGTTTTTATATCCAAATGTGTGACATACATCTTTTGTACAGCAGCTACAGCTAACAAAGCTCTGAACATGGTCTGTTTAGCGACTGGAGCAAATGTAGCATCGTAATCTTTGCCATACTTTTGAGAATATCCTTTTGCGACCAACCTTGCTTTGAATCTGTGGACTTTACCTTCAGAGTCATATTTGGTTTTGAAGACCCACTTGCACTTGATTGCCTTTTTGCCCTGTGGTAGCTTGGTGAGTTTCCAAGTTTGGAGTTGATGAAGCGATTTGATTTCCTCATTAGCGGCATCGATCCACTTTGTTCTTTCATGGACAGGTTGTGCTTGCATTTCATCCCATGACTGCGGCTCTGATTCAGGTAGTGTCTTGACAATGTAGGATAGACGTTTAGCTGGTATACCTTTGTTTGATCTTGACGATCTCCTGATTTCAGATTCACCTGATTATTCTGTTGTTCCTTCATTAGTTGAAGAATCCAGCCAGACCTCTACATCCTCTTTGTTGCTGTCTTGTAATTGTGACTTCAGCTGGACTACTGGCGTGATGTCACAAAACTTGGGTGATACAAAGTTCTCATCAATCACTACATCTCTACTTATTGTGACCTTGTTTGTTTCTGGGTGTAGAATCCTATAACCTTTCTGGGTTTCGCTGTAGCCTACCAGGATACCTTCCTTAGCGTGAGATTCCCACTTAGTTCGCTTTTCTTTGGGAACATGTACAAATGCTTTTCTTCTGAATATTCTTATGTGATGTAGTTTTGGCTTTCTGCTATTCCATTGCTCAAATGGAGTTTTCTCTGTAGCTTTACCTAGTAGTCTGTTCTGAAGATAGCAAGCTGTCATGATTGCTTCACCCCAATATGCTGTGGGCAGATTTGCATCAAATAACATGCTTCTTCCACTTTCACATAGTGTTCGGTTCCTTCTTTTCGCGACACCATTTTGCTCTGGGTTGTACGGTACAGTGGTCTGAAATAGGATTCCATTTTTCTTTAAAATGCTCTGTGTCTCATTACTTGTATATTCAGTCCCATTATCTGCACGTAGAATCTTTGGCATTCTTCCAAATTTATTATATACTTCAGCTAGGTATATTTCAAGTTTCTCTGGAACTTCCTTCTTGCTGTGAAGCAGGTGGACAACTGTATATCTTGAATGATCATCAATAAATGTGAGAAAATATCTCTTCTTCCCTGGAGTCAGAGTGCTCATTGGACCACAGACATCTGTGTGTATTAAATCTAGTGGCTGTGCTGTTCTTGTACTAATTCTCTTAGGAAAAGCTTTCCTAGACATTTTCCCTTTGATGCAGCTAGTACACTTCATTGTCTGGTTACATAGATCAATTGTAATATCCTCAGCTAGTTGCTTTTGGACTAACTTTCTTATTGCTTCTGGGTCTCTGTGTGCCAGACGCCTACGCCACACATGAATACAGTTTTTATGCTCTTCTTGTTGCGCTGTATACACACACTCTTTGCATTTCAGCTGATAAAGTTCATCTGTGATGTTTCCCTCTGCTAGTGTGTGACCTTCCTTTGAGATGATGCAGTTATCATGCTTAAATGTAACTTCATTTCCTTGTTTTGTGAGTTTCTTCACAGATAGTAGATTACTTTCCAGACTAGGCACATACAGCACATCCTTTACTGGGATCTTCCTGCTTTGTGTTGGTGAGATTTGACAATCAATATAACCATCTCCTATGCCTTCTGAAGTCATGTACTGACCATTAGCCATAATCACTTTCTCTGATTTACTTTGGTCAAGCTTAGAAAATAAGTCTCTGTTATTAGTCATGTGACTAGTTGCTCCAAAGTCTATACACCATGCATGCTTTGATGTATTTGCACTGACAGTAAATGCAGTTTCAGTATTCACAGAATCATTTTCTCCAGATACAGCACTTTTAACCCTTTGATGACTGCTTTGCTTTTTCAGCTGATTCATTCTAGCTTTCCAGACTCTGCAGTCAGCTTTCAAATGTCCTGATTTCTTGCAAACAAAACATTCACGTGTTTCTTTTATGTGCTTCCTGTTATCAGTTAGGTTTTGTGTCTGTAAAGCAGATTCTGTGTTGCATATCCTACTGTTTATATCTTCTGCCTTTCGCTTATATTCATCTATGAGCTTCCCCCTGACATACTCCAGTGTAAGCTCATCATCTGGACGCGCATCTAGTGCGGTTACAAGCGTATCATAGCTCTCTGGAAGGCCACTAAGCAGTAATGCGGCCACATGAAAGTCCTTTAGATCTTCCCCAATGCCTCTCAGGCGTTCTACAACTTCCAGAACACTTCTTATGTAATCCTGCATATCCTGACCTTTCTGTAGCTTAGACTGGTACAGCTTTCTCATGAGATAGAGCTTATTGCTTAAATTTATCCTCTCATGTACCTTTTGCAACTGCTCCCACATTTCCTTTGCAGTATTACATTTACACACATGCACAATCTGGTCATCATCTATACTGAGTGATATGGTACTTTGTGCTTTCTGATCCATCTCTGTCCACTCCTGTGGCACTGGGTCAGGTATAGGCTCCTGTGTGTATTTCCACATATCTTCTCTTATCAGCAGCATTTTCACTTTGAATTTCCAGGATTGATAATTCTGGTTAGTGAGACTTGGCACTGTAAATTTCATGGAGCCGCTGCTGGTGGCCATCTTTGCTTCTTCTCAGTTTGCTGTCTTTCTTTCTTTTCTTTCCTCTGTGTTCTGGGGATCTGTGACTCTGGGGACTCTGGTACATCTGGGCCCATAACCTGTTAGCAGAGGATTAATCCGCGTGACATCCAGAGTTTAGAACACAGAATGTAGGTTTATTCATATCCAGCATAGGCACAGCATGGAGTCTGGTGTTACTGCAGCATGAGGAGAAATCAAATCATAAAACAACAATACAGGAAGAGAAGGAGGGGGCATCCTGTCTGTGTGAGTTTTTTTTTTTTTTTTAAAACACAACTTTGTTAACAACCTCACAATATGCACAACATATGAAACAGCATAGTAGTTGTTGCAATACACATACAGATTAATATGTATTATTCCAACAGATAGGAAAAAACAAAAATAAATAGTTTGTGACGCCACCTGGGGTACCTAGTAAAGTTTACCAGCGCTGCTGCAGACCTCCGGGGGGTGATGGGATGGCAGCTGAGGTGTTTCTGCTCCCCACAGGTGGAGCGGGCCCCCGGGGCAGTGTGGAGTGTGATGGTGGTGATGCTGGGACTCGTAGTGCAGGCGGATGGCGCAGCAGGAGTAACTGACAGAGACCGGGCATTCGCTTCAATACCTTTACTGGTGCGGATGTCAGGTATGGTCCAGGGTGCTCAGTAGGATGGGTGCACTTCTGGACTTCTCCCCAGTGAGCGGGTATAAGGCCTCCTGGTCCGTGTCTGCCTCTCTGTATGCTCCTGGCCAGCCTGCAACTGGGCCTAGCTTATGTGTCGTGCTGTTCCTTCACCTGTCGCTCGGTAGTAGGACCTTTTGCTGGTAACCACTCTCCCTGGACGCTGGGGCCTTGTGGTTCCTGGTCCTGTAATGGGTTCAGCTTCAGGTAAGCCAGGGACTTGTAGTCCTCCTGGGATGCCGGTGATCCCTACTGGGTATAAAGGACCCTGTAGGCGCGGACCCGGTGTCCGGTTTGTATATCGGGGTGAGCCTATGATGCTCCTCTGCCCCCTCAACTCCTCTCTCCCTTCTCCTCTTGCCTTCGGCCACACTCAGGGCCCTCAATACGGCAGCAGCAGACGTGCTGCGTCTTCGCTGCTCTCAGCGTCAGCACGCTCTCAGGCTCTCTCTCAGTCTGACTGAACATTAAACTGAGCTGCCTGGCTCCACCTTCCATATATATATCCCTAACGGGCTCCCTCTGGTGGTGTGAGGTGGAAGGGTGGAAGTGTTTGTATGTAGTGAGGGCCTCTTGTGGAGAAGTCCGTCCATGCACCCTGGGTCCTGTGGTACCTGTGCGCAGCAGGGTGCCACAGTAGCATTTCTTTGGAGCGCCGCACAGCCCTCCATGTGCTTGCCAGAGGTAGCCTGACTGCCATTAGGTACCGAGATGAGATCCTCAGACCTCTTTTGAGACCATATGCTGGTGCGGTTGGCCCTGGGTTCCTCCTAATGCAGGACAATGCCAGACGTCATGTGGCTGGAGTGTGTCAGCAGTTCCTGCAAGATGAAGCCATTTAAGCTATGGACTGGCCCACCCGTTCCCCAGACCTGAATCCGATTGAGCACATCTGGGACATCATGTCTCGCTCCATCCACCAACGTCACGTTGTACCACAGACTGTCCAGGAGTTGGCGGATGCTTTAGTCCAGGTCTGGGAGGAGATCCCACAGGAGACCATCCACAACCTCATCAGGAGCATGCCCAGGCGTTGTAGGGAGGTCATACAGGTACATGGAGGCCACACACAATACTCAGCCTCATTTTGACTTGTTTTAAGGACATTACATCAAAGTTGGATCAGCCTGTAGTGTGTTTTTCCACTTTAATTTTGGGGGTGACTCCAAATCCAGCCCTCCATTGGTTAATAAATTTGATTTCCATTTATGATTTTTGTATGATTTTGTTGTCAGCACATTCAACTTTGTACAGAACAAAGTATTCAATTTAAATATTTCATTCATTCAGATCTAGGATGTGTTATTTGAGTGTTCCCTTCACTTTCTTGAGCAGTGTATTTGTGGCCGCGGGCCCTTCAAAACTACAGGGGCACGCGCGCGACGCTCAGCACAGTAGCGGCCTGGCCAGGGAGCCGGGGTCACGTGCACCGCCACAGCCCTTTTGCTGTGCCTGGCCGCACGCACAGGGCTCAACAGCTGGTGGGGGAGAGCCGGGTCAGCGTGCACGGCCATGGGCCTTTGTGAAACGCCTTGGCACACACATGCGCAGTGCTTAGCAGCGGGGAAGGAAAGCGGGGGGGGGGGGCGCACGGCTCTTTTGAAGTGCCTGGATACGCGCACAGACCTAAACAGCCGCAGGGGGTCGGGATCGCACGCACAGCTGCATCACTTCTAAAAGTGATGTCACATCGTGCGCCTTGCACTACTTTCCGCCATAGAAGAAACAAGCCAAGGTAGAGTAATAATATTAACACCCCTAATATTTGTATATATTTATATGAATATGTGTATATGTTTGTCTGTGCATGTGTGTGTACACGTGAGCATCTGCCCTAGGTGTGCATGCCTACATCTACGTGTGTGTTTGCGTGTGCATTTCTGTGTGTGTAGTGTGCACATGCATTTACGTGTGCCTTTCAGTGTGTGTGTGTATGCGCATGTCTTTGTGTGTCTTTGCGTGCATGTGTGCATGTCTGCACCTGCGTGCTTATGTCTGCGCCTGCGTGCTTGTGTCTGCACCTGCGTGCATGGCTGAGTGTGCATTTCTGTGTGTATATCTGCGTGTGCACGTGTCTATGTGTGTGCATGTCTGTGTATGTATGTGCCTGTCTGGGGGTGAATTTCTATCAGCGTGTCTGCATGTGTATGTGTGTGCATGTCTGCACGTGTGTGTGTTTGCCTGTGCTGCGTGGGTCTGTGCATGACTGCGTTTGCATTTATGTGCGTGTGCATGTCTGCAAGTGTGTGCATGTCTGCAAGTGTGTTTGCCTGCGCTGCCTGTGTATGTGTGCACGTCTTCATGTCTGTCTGTATGCGCGTGTGTGTCTGCAAGTCTGTGTGTGCATATGTACGTATCTGCACAGACATGTATGTGTGCATGTGTTTACGTGCGCTTCTGCATGTCTGTGTGTCTTTGTGCATGTCTGCGTGCTCTACCAAAGATTTATTATAATTAGGGAGAGATGGGGGTCAAATTTTAGAAGACATTATAGCTAGAATGTGTGAAGAAACCATATAGTGAATGGGTGTGGGAACAGAATGGGGAAGGGGGATGTATGAGGAGACAGTATGGAGAGCGAAGGGGATGTGTAAGGAGACTATTGAGGGGAATGATGTGAGGAGACAACATGGGAGGAGAAAAGTGTCAGGGGACACAGAACAGAGACTGGGTAGTGGGGGGGTATAGACATATGGCAGTATGGGGAGGACCAGTGTGAGCTCACAGCAAGGAGGGAAGAGTATGCTTAGGAGGGGTAGTGTGATGAAGGGACACAGTATAGAGACTAGGCAGTATAGGGGGGACACCGTGTGAGAGGACAGTCTGAAGAGGAGACCCAGTATAGAAAAGAGAGGACAGTGTGGAGGGCATGTACAATAAGAGGGGTAGAGTGTGGGGGTCATATTTTGTGCAAAGAGCATTGTGAGCGTTAATAGTCTATACAGGGGCTCAGTGTAGGGCAGATATTTTTTATTCTGGAGCTTTATAATGACTATGCTGTTTTTAAGGGCACCGTGTCAGGATGTGCTGCAGAAGACCGGAGAAGATAGAATTCTGCAGAGATGAGCTTTGGATGAGAAAACTCATCATGGCATCTGGACAAGCTGGAGATGAAAAGAAAGAGAACAACTCTAATCAGAGAAGACGTCTCAGGTAAGATACCTAGATGTAAATGTTTATTTGTGATACTGCCTGCGTCTCATCAGTACTGTACTTCCTGTATGGTCCACAGTCTGATGATGACTGATCTAAGCTGTGCTGAATTATGTTACTGAAGAGACTGATGTTACTGTGCCTGCTTTATGAGACTGTACTGTAATGAAGATTGTTGCTGTAATATCCCTGAATTGCACTGGCCGTGCTTCAGATTAAATTCCACTGTTAAACTGTTGAAAAAGACTCTTGTCAGATGTGTCTGGTCAGCAACTGAATCTATAGTGTGCCTGAGAGAAGCTGCAGCCCATGGTCGCCCTGAGTAATGGTTCCCCCAGGATTCCAACAAATTCATGAAACCTGTCTCACCCTATCTGAATCTAGCGGCGTGCGTGTAACATTGGTGGCCCGTACGGGGAGTCCTGAGCGGGAATTAGCTTGTAGAGGGAGAAGAGGAAAAGTGTCTGGAAAAACACAGCAGCACAGTACCTCAGCTCAACTCTGCTACACCAGTTAAAGGGGACCAGCCCTAAAGAAAACTCACTAGCAGCAATGGATGTGGAAATACAAATGGACAGAATTAGTGAGCTGTTTCTTCAGTTATCCTGTGAAGAATTGAGAACAGTAGCAAAACATATAAAGATGTCAGAAGAACAGATTTCTAAAGCACACAACTGCAGGCAACTGTTAGCTGTCATTAATGAAAAAATGGAAGAGCTGGGGGAGAAAGAAGCTGAAGAAGTCATGGGGACGTTCCTCCAGGAGCTAACACAGTTTATAACAAGGTTGAAGTTGGAGGCTTAATGGGCGGCACCAATTACCAAAAGTGGGAATCTCCGTCCGCAGACTGAACTACAGGAATTGAAAGAACAACTCAAAGCCCTAAGAACAGCCCTGCAGGAATCGACCAAAACCTCTGAACGGGTGACAGATTCAAACAGAACCTTTAACCTACTCAGATTAGATAAATCAGAAACACAGTCCTCTCTAACACCACAAATCACCATAAGGAAAGAATTCAAGATCCTGGGACAGATTGGAGTGTGAACAGAAAGAGAGACTGTCTTATATGAACTTGTTGCACCAGATCAATGCAGGCTTACAAAAAGGCTACCAGCCAGATGAGATTGTTGAGGGGGTGGCGAAAGCAATCAGCCCAGGATTGAACCTCCGTAGTATGCTAGAAATGAAGAATCAATTGACCTTGCAACAGCTGAAGATGATTTTAAAAGGGCACTATAAAGAAGAGAGTACTTCAGAATTATTCCACCAACTCATTAACCTCTCACAGAAAAATAATGAATCACCCCAAAGTTTCTTGTTCAGAACAATTGAACTGAAGGATAGACTGTTTGCATATAGAGATGTAGAAGCGGAGGAGAAGTTTGATGCTGGACTAGTCCAGAAGACGTTCTTGAGATCATTGGGAATAGGCTTAATCAGCAAAGACATCAAGTTGCAGCTGAAACAGTACCTAGAAGATCCTGGCATTCTAGACGAAGTCCTAATTGAACAAATGGCAGCTAGTTTGGAGTCAGAGAGCGAACAAAAGTTAAAGAAAGGCTCTGCTCCTAACATCATCAAAATGAGTCAGCTGAAGTTGGAGATCTCCAGTGGCCAGTCCGAAAATAATCATGGAGACCCTTCAGTGCCACCTCCAAGAGGGAACCTTAAAGCACCAACAAAAGAGAGGACTGCCAGCGCTGAGGAAGTAATAGGAGAACTGCGAGTCGAGTTGATTGAGGTAAAAAAGTTGATTCGTTCCAGGCCAGAACCTGCATCCCTCAGAGTCAGGAGTGGGTTCCAAAACAGAAGATACCCAACTTGTAAAGCGTGCCATTCATCAAATCAGAGTACAGTGTGTGTCCACTGTATAAGATGTGGTGAGGAAGGACATTATGCCAAGGAATGCCAATGGTCACGGTCGTTTGGGGTTAAATGCAGGAGGTTGCCAGGGTGTGGCGACTGGTAACCATTACACGGAGGAGGCACCAGAAGCAATCCAAATCTTACCAAACCCCAGAACAGTACTATCCCCAAGTGTGTTCCCGTCTACAACAGCTGCAAGAGAAAGAGGGGCATCAGTTAATGCCCAGTGCGGAGGTCAAATGATGTACTCCTGGGAAGAGGATTCAGTAAAGATAGCCTCATCAGCCTAATCGGTGAAAGACGCTTTATACAGTGCCAGCTAGATGGACTCCTAGTAAAAGCACTGTGGGACACAGGAGCCCAAGCGAGCCTTTTAAATGAAGAATGGAGAAGGCGCTACCTGCCACATACCTGCCTTTGGTCGCTAAAAGAACTCTCAGGACCAGTGGAACTCCACGGCAAAGCCGACAACCAGACCAAGATCCCTCTCATGGGCTGGGTGGAAGTGACTTTCCAACTGAGGGCAACGAAGAACAGCAACACCATTGATCTTTTGGTACCTTTTCTCGTGACCAGTGATCAGAACGTGGCAGAGGATCCTATCCTGGGTTATAATGTAATCAGTGAGGTCATCATGAAACACAAGTCAGGGACGCTGGTGGTGGATGCAATTGCCACATCGCTTGCCATACCTAACGCCATGGCGGAAAATGTGATTCATAGAGTAACGAAAGCACAGAATACAATGGACCTAAAAGAAGTCAGGGTAGACTGGCGCCCAACCATCATCTCTGCAAACCAAATGGTGGGGGAGAGGTGTGGAGTCCGGGTAGAACTGAGAAGAAAAGTCCAGAAAAGACTGTTCATGCCAAAAAACTCCTCAGAACTTCTGGAAGGCCTAGTTCAAGGTGAGACTGTGCTTACGATTCCTACTGGTGGGTTTGCTCGAGTAACTGTATCGGTGATGAATACTATGAAACACGAAATTAGACTGGATCCAAAAACTGTGTTAAGTTACATTGAAACCGTTAAAATGGTATATCCAGCCAGTGTGGGACCCGCCCAGGGGTCTACCCTGAATTCAGTCTCCTCACCAAGGTACAGGAGTTGCCCAGGGGAGGAAATTGCATGACCCACCTCAGTGTCCTGGGATCCCCCAGTATCCCTGGAACACTTGTTTGCTGAAGATATAGCGATAGCAAAACAGATGCTGAGAGAAGATTGTCATGCATTCTCTAAAGATGACTCTGATATAGGCTGTATCCCGTCATTGCAACTGAAAATCAATTTGAAAGACACAACCCCAGTAACCAGAAGTTACATGTCTGTGCCGAAACCATTACACCGTGAAATGAAAGAGTATTTACAAGATCTAATCAACAGAGGTTGGGTCCAAAAGTCGAAGTTGTCTTATTCCTCTCCTATTGTTTCTGTTAGGAAGAAGGATGGTATGTTGAGACTCTGCTGTGATTACCGGGAACTAAACCGAAAGTCAGTACCTGATCGGCACCTGATACCAAACATTCAAGATATGCTGGATAGCCTATCAGGAAGTGCCTGGTTCTCTGTCCTCGATCAGGGTAAAGCATAACATCAAGGGTTTGTTGAAGAGTCCAGTAGACCCTTGACAGCATTCATCACACTTTGGGGGTTATATGAGTGGATCCGCATACCGTTTGGGCTCAGTTCAGCTCCAGCAGACTTCGTTTGTACTGGGAAGACAAGGTGTATGTGGTCGTAAAGAGGAAAGCCGATGACAGTCCAGTGTATGAAATCCGATTGGATAGAGGAGACAAGAAAACCAGAATAGTCCATCGGAATTTATTACTACCCTGTGATTATCTCCCACCACAGCAAGACTTCACTAAAGCAGACCGACATTGACTAAGAGACCACCACAGATTGAAGCGCTGGAGGTGGATAGTGACCTTGAAAGTTCCGATGAAGAAGAGCACACCATTGTCTTTCTCGGACCGGCAAGGAGAGGGATGTACCATCCTCAGGAGAGTGAACTAAGTCCCGAGGCTCCAGAGTTTGTACCAAGGAGTACAAATGAAGTCCAATTTAGATCTGATGATCAAACACCGGTCACTGGAGAGACCGATCGAAACTCAGGAGAAGCAGAATTACCAGACCAGGTGGAAACGGACGAATCAAGAGAAGTACAGGAACTTACAGGGGCAGTTCCATGATCATCTGAGGAAGTACGAGAAATAAGTGCGGCAGAAGAAACTCCTGCAACCAAGGAACCCGTGGTATCTGAGGAACAACCCACCAGGAGGATGTCGACTCGAGAAGTGAGGAGGCCAACTGACATATGAGACACTTGGTGAACCAAGCCAAGTGCCAAGGACTGTCGATTGGAAACAGGTATCTCTGCCTAAAGACCAGGTAAGCCCACTTGAGTGGTATTCACCACCGAAAGACAGTATGGACAATGTTACCTGGTGGAAAGACTTGTTTTGGCCTAGTGAGAGAGAGAGCTGGTTGAAGACGTACGAAAAGCTCCAGCGGAAGAGATGCTGATTGTTTTAATTTTGTTAATTATTTCTTACAGGAATCCTACAAGAAAAAGGTCGTAAGAATAGGCTGTAATCAATGTTTATAAATGTTATACCAATTTGACAATGACAAATTTATATATATAGTTACTAAGCTTTCACCACTATCTCAGAATTGATCAGATTGACCAATTCAAAATCTTCATTCAAAAAGGAGGGAAGAGTGTGACATACAGAAGTAGTGCTGTTGCTTCCAAAGCATCCAGCAACTGTTACAAATAACACAAGCACAGGAGACAGGAAGTGTTGTGCTTCAAAAGCATCCAGCAACTAGAGGGATTAAAACAGTCACAGGAGACAAGGAGTGTTTTAGCAGAGCCCCAGAGGGATTGTGGGGGAGTTATTTACTGCTCTGTCTGGAGCCGTAGAGAAAGGTGGTGTGTGATCTGTATCTCACAGAAGACAAGGGAACAGAATTCAGGTCAGGAAGGAAGCTAAACACAGGTCAGATAGACTTCCTGTGGTAACAGTGTGGAGTATTATTGGGCAGAAAGATAAGGACTGGAAGGAATTGTGTCATAGGGATCATCTTCCTCATCAAACCCTCCCCCCCCCTCCATCTCCATGCAGGATAAAGAGTGCTGTGCACTAGTGACTCTTTGTGAAGGAAAAGCCTGCTGTTTATGCATAGAAGTGTGCTGCCAAGAGATCTAATCTGTGCTGAATTATGCTACTGAAGAGACTGATGTTACTGTGCCTGCATTATGAGACTGTACTGTAATGAAGATTGTTGCTGTAATTTCCATGAATTGCACTGGCCATGCTTCAGATTAAATTCCACTGTTAAACTGTTGAAAAAGACTCTTGTCAGATGTGTCTAGTCAGCAACTGAATCTATCGTGTACCTGAGAGAAGCTGCAGCCCATGGTCGCCTTAAGTAACGGTTCCCTCAGGATTCCATCGAATTCATGAAACTCGTCTCACCCTATCTGAACCTAGCGGCGTGCATGTAACATTTCCATGTTTAGGAACAGACAAGTGAAATTTGTTAACCTTGTCATAACTGTCACCATTTGGTCCACAAACCTTTGTTTGCAATTACAGAGGTCAGAGGTTTCCTGTAGTTCTTGACCAGGTTTGCACATACTGCAGCAGGGATTTTGGCCCACTCCTCCATACAGATCTTCTCCAGATCTTTCAGGTTTCGGGGCTGTTACTGGGCAACATTGAGTTTCAGCTCCCTCCAAAGATTTTCTTTTGGGTTCAGGTCTGCTGACTGGCTAGGCCACTCCAGGACCTTGAAATAATTCTTACGGAGCCACTCCTTAGTTGCCCTGGCTGTGTGTTTCAGGTCATTGTCATGCTGGAAGACCCAGCCATGACCCATCTTAAATGCTCTTACTGAGGGAAGGAGGTTGTTGGCCAAAATCTTGCTATACATGACCCCATCCATCCTCCCTTCAATATGGTTCAGTCGTCCTGTCCCATTTGCAGAAAAGCACTCCCAAAGTATGATGTTTCCTCCACCATGCTTAATGGTTGGGACGGTGTTCTTGGGGTTCTACTCATCCTTCTTCTTCCTCCAAACACGCCAAGTGGAGTTGATACCAGAAAGTTCTATTTTTGTCTCAACTGACCACATGACCTTCTCACATGCCTCCTCGAGATCACCAAGATGGTCATGTGCTGGCATGAGTAGGGGGACCTTGCATCCACTACAGGACTTTAAACCATGACAGCATAATGTGTTACTAACGGTAATGTTTGAGACTGTGGTCCCAGCTCTCTTCAGATCATTGACCAGGTCCTTCCTTGTAGTTCTGGGCTGATTCCTGACCTTTCTCAGAATCATCCTTACCCTACGAGGTGAGATCTTGCATGGAGCTCCAGACTGAGGAATATTGACAGTTATCTCGTGTTTCTTCCTTTTTAATAAAAAACACTTTGGTACAGTTGATATAGTGCAGTGCACATTACAGTTCTTTTGAACACTGTATAGTTTGCTAAAAGGCACACGTTTTAGTGAGGGCAAAAATTTAACAAGGAATAAAACCATTTATGGTAGCTGTCATGTGGGCCCCTGGAGTCAATTCCCCTGGTGGGCCCTAGGCACCGAAGTCCGACCCTGTGTCGGCCTATTATGTGGCTTAGTGGCCATAATGAAAACTGTAAGATTTTTTCTAATATAGAATGATATGGAAAATGTAAAAAAAAGTACTAAAAAATAACAAAAAACTGTCATTAATATAAAAACTTGATTAAAGCAAAAATTTATTTATGATGACATATTCCCTTTAAAATTTTCTTGTTGGTATTTTCCTTTGGAGAGTCCGTCAGACTCGCTCATGAATAATCTTCCTACCACACTTTTAGCTGAGCAATGGCACCAACAAGAGCGGGCTGACATTTACAAATCTTAACAATCTTGTGCAGGTCTTAAACCTGTCAGTCCTTTCACCGCACGTGTCAGTGACGATTATTGATATCAGAACTTATGAATGCCCCATGGTTATATTAAAGTACTTCGATGATGGCGCTTGACATGGTCTCTTCATTTCTGATGTGTATATAAAACATTTCCATAACTTTTCATGGAAAGTACTTGGTCAACAAAGTATGTCCACAGTGACTGCTACGTAAGACTACATTAGCATGGTAATTTCCACCCAGTAGACATTATGGGCTGGGAATAGCTATACATTACAGGACATACTATCCATCCAATTGGATTTTCTCCAGCAACCACGAATCTGCTTGGAGGCCCTCAGAGCCGTCTCATTTTATGTGTCAGTCCATTGCTTCTTTCATTTTATCAATAAATAATTCTTGTGCAGGAAGGAAGCGGTTCACTGGGCACAGAGGGAACGCTCATTCTGCCAAACCTTAATTAGAACTCACAACTCTGGTTTTAACTGTCTGACAATTCCAGAGTCCCCCCCAACCCCATCACAAAGACCATTCATCAGCTTCCCACTGCCTCCTCCATGATCTCTGGATTGCAAATTCCATTGAAAGCATTTTCAGGGCTAAGAATGCAAATTGCTAAAGTAACAGTAAATAACACAACACATATTGAATTACGGACACTGTTGCCAGACACAAGCGGAAGGAAATTGGAGGATTTAAAAGCCGTTCACCTTTAAGAGGGCTGTGGATCAGAACAGTATTTTATTCTTTATATATGACCTCTAGAGACCCTGGAATAAACTGATTAGGATTTTTCATGGTGTTCGTTATTTAGAGAGGTTCTGGAGTACGGATGGTAGAATCCATTTATAAAAATGTTGGCATTGTTGTGGTAGTCATTGACTCCTTGACCTTGACTCCATTAAATCAGATACTCACCTAGACCAGTGTTGACCCTGAATTGTTCCATACTGTCAAAGTCAGCAGTAAACTTCCTCCACACTAGAGCAACAAGGTACCTACTGTATATAACAATGCCATCATGCAAATATTTCATTCTTCAATGCCATAGAGTAAACAGCATTCTGCCCACCATATAGAATCTATACAATAGTGATGTGGCTTATAGAAGTGCCGCTAAATAATCAGCACACTTATCTTACATAGTTACATAGGTTGAAAAAAGACCTTTCTCCACCAACTATACTTTTCCACTCTCCCTTACTGTTTCCTACTGGTAGGACCATACATTTGAGCAGTCAGTCTGCCCATGAATGTACAGTAGTTATCTCTTTCTGTGCCAATCTCTGCAGTCAGCCATCAATGCTGGAAAATTCTGTTCAGCTGAAGTCACATATGTGTGTTGCTCCAGGAGAGACCACCATGAAATCTCCGAGAATGCTTTGGGACCAAACTAAATTTTGATTGGCACCAATATTAACTTCTCCTAAATGAAGGAGGTCATTGCTATATGTAAGAAAACTATTGTGTAGTACAACCCCAAATCCAAAAATGTTGGACGATGTATGAAACGTAATGAAAACAAAGATGCAATGATTTGGAAATCTCTTATAGCCATGTTTTATTCTTAACAGAACATAGATCACATATCAGCAAGTAAAAGTTGGACATTTTTCCATTTCATCTGAAAAAAATTAGCTAATATAGAAGTTGATGATAGCAACATGTCTCCAAAAAGTTGTGGCAGGGTTACCTAAAGGCTGGAAAAGTAAGTGGTAAAAAAAAAGAATGATGTTACAGAGGCAGAGTCTCTCAGAAGCAAAGATGGTCGAAGTTTCACCAATCTGTGAATAACGGAATTTAAACAATTTCAGAAAACTGTTCCTCAATGTAAAATTGCACAGACTTTGAATCTTCTGATATTTTGTTCTAATGATGGTGGGATAATCAGAGATTCTGTTGAAATACACGTGCACAAGGGACAAGGCCGATAGTCAATATTGGACACTTGTGCTCAACAGGTCCCCAGACGGCACTGCATTAAAAACAGGCATGACCCAGACATGCAAATCACTGCCTGGGCTCAGGAATACGTCCAGAAATAATTGTCTGTGAACACCAGAAATCATGGTCTGTGAACACCGTTCAAAATGCAATCCACAAATGCAAGTGAAATCTCTATCATGCAAATAAAAAGCCTTTTATCAACGCAATCCAAAAATGTTGCCGCTTTCTTGGACCAAAGCTCATTTCTAATGGGCTGAGGCAAATAGCAAAACTGTTCTGTGGTCAGATGAATCAAAATTTGAAATTCTATATGGAAACCACAGATGTTGTTTCCTGTGGACTCAAGAAGAAGGACCATCCAGGTTGTTATCAGCTGCATCTCTGATGATATTGGGTTGCATTAGTGCCTATGGCATAGACAGCGTACACATCTGGAAAGGGACTATCAATGTTGAGCATTATACAGAGTTTATAGAACTAAATATGCTCCAACTAGACAATATCCATTTCAGGCAAGGCTTTGTATATTTCAGTAAGACAATGCTAAGCTGCATTCATCATAGCAGCATGGTTTCAAAGAAGAAAAGTTTGGGTGATGAACTGGCCGCCTGCAATCCAGTCCTTTCCCCAATAGAAGACATTTAGTGCATTATGAAATGAAAAATCCAGCAGAGAAGTTCCAGGACTGTTGAGCAGCTAGAATCCAACATTACATTTTTTCAGACATTTAGATTGAATTGTGCTGTAGCCACTGTATAGGGATCAGCAGGTTCTCCTCCGAGAGTCAGAAAGTTGGTTTTGTAAGGCCACTGGTTTGTGATAGCTACTCTAGAAGTCTGTTTAGTGGTTCATACTTCTCACCACCACAAAGCAGATTACTCATTGACTGGGTGAGAAGCATTGATGGAAATTCGGGACTGTAATGATTTGTGGAGGCACTAAAGTGACAGCTTTCTTTCTCCTTGGAGAGAGCTAATTTGCGTACATGTTTCTTAGGAAACATTGTCCATAGCTATCCTAAAAGTATACCTATGCAAGAGGGTCAGCGTCTGGAAGAAGAAATAGTACCTCTCCTAAACCTCCATCAAAGACGTCTCACCCAGCCGACCATTACCTTGTCTTGCGCTGATGAATGTCAAGAACCCTGAAGTTTCTCTCTGCAGGTGCGTATCTTTTCTTTTTGGTGGAAATGTGGGTTTGGGTAAATATCCTCATATATTTTGCAAGGCTAATTAAAAGGGTTTTCCAGGCTTATTATATTAATGACCTATCCTTGAATAGGAGCTGAACGGCAGCACCTGAGAATGGCTAGTGTACAATGTACTGAGCTGTGTTGTTCCAGCTCCATACATCTGCAAACAGCTCATTGATGGGAATCCCAGGTGTTTTATCACTACCGATCTGATATTGATGACCTATACTAAAGGTTGGTCATCATATCGTGAGCCTGGACAATCCCTTTAAAAGGTCAGACATTGACTTATAGGGTAGTTACTTCACAATAACACTTTCTCAAAGATGATAGATCAAGTTGTTCTGAATACAGCTCTTATGGAGAGCCATAATATATGTAATAATTGGAAACACTATATTAATAGCTGACGTTCGGACTTCCAGTGATGAGTGTAGAGTTGAGAGGTTATTCCCAATATAGTAAAGTATAGACTCTCCATTAGATAGGGAATAATTTACTGCTGGTCTATTTAGATAATAAATGGAGTCTGACTCCAGAGCACTTTTCTTGGGATTACTGGGGTTCCCAGAAGTTGGACCCCAGCAATCAGTAAGTTATCCACCATCCTATGGTTAGGGTATAACTAACTACAGTACAGACCAAAAGTTTGGACACACCTTCTCATTTTAAGATTTTTCTGTATTTTCATGACTATGAAAATTGTACATTCACACTGAAGGCATCAAAACTATGAATTAACACATGTGGAATTATATACTTAACAAAAAAGTGTGAAACAACAGAAAATATGTCTTATATTCTAGGTTCTTCAAAGTAGCCACCTTTTGCTTTGATGACTGCTTTGCACACTCTTGCCATTCTCTTGATGAGCTTCAAGAGGTAGTCACCAGAAATGGTCTTCCAACAATCTTGAAGGAGTTCCCAGAGATGCTTAGCACTTGTTGGCCCTTTTACCTTCACTCTGCGGTCCAGCTCACCCCCAAACCATCTCGACTGGGTTCAGGTCTGGTGACTGTGGAGGCCAGGTCATCTGGCGTAGCACCCCATCACTCTCCTACTTGGTCAAATAGCCCTTACACAGCCTGGAGGTGTGTTTGGGGTCAATGCCCTGTTGAAAAATAAATGACGGTCCAACTAAACGCAAACCAGATGGAATAGCATGCCGCTGCAAGATGCTGTGGTAGCCATGCTGGTTCAGTATGCCTTCAATTTTGAATAAATCCCCAACAATTTCACCAGCAAAGCACCCCCACACCATCACACCTCCTCCTCCATGCTTCACGGTGGGAACCAGGCATGTAGAGTCCATCCGTTCACCTTTTCTGCGTCGCACAAAGACACGGTGGTTGGAACCAAAGATCTCAAATTTGGACTCATCAGACCAAAGCACAGATTTACACTGGTCTAATGTCCATTCCTTGTGTTCTTTAGCCCAAACAAGTCTCTTCTGCTTGTTGCCTGTCCTTAGCAGTGGTTTCCTAGCAGCTATTTTACCATGAAGGCCTGCTGGACAAAGTCTCCTCTTCACAGTTGTTGAAGAGATGTGTCTGCTGCTAGAACTCTGTGTGGCATTGACCTGGTCTCTAATCTGAGCTGCTGTTAACCTGCGATTTCTGAGGCTGGTGACCGGATAAACTTATCCTCAGAAGCAGAGGTGACTCTTGGTCTTCCTTTCCTGGGGGGGTCCTCATGTGAGCCAGTTTCTTTGTAGCGCTTGATGGTTTTTGCAACTGCACTTGGGAACACTTTCAAAGTTTTCCCAATTTTTCGCACTGACTGACCTTCATTTCTTAAAGTAATGATGGCCACTTGTTTTTCTTTACATAGCTGCTTTTTTCTTGCCATAGTACAAATTCTAACAGTCTATACAGTAGAACTATCAGCTGTGTATCCACAAGACTTCTGCACAACACAACTGATGGTCCCAACCCCATTTATAAGGCAAGAAATCCCACTTGTTAAACCTGACAGGGCACACCTGTGAAGTGAAAACCATTTCTGGTGACTACCTCTTGAAGCTCATGAAGAGAATGGCAAGAGTGTGCAAAGCAGTCATCAAAGCAAAAGGTGGCTACTTGGAAGAACCTAGAATATAAGACATATTTTTAGTTGTTTCACACTTTTTTGTTAAGTATATAATTCCACAAGTGTTAATTCATAGTTTTGATGCCTTCAGTGTGAATGTACAATTTTCATAGTCATGAAAATACAGAAAAATCTTAAAATGAGAAGGTGTGTCCAAACTTTTGGTCTGTACTGTATCTTGGAAATAACCCTTTAAAGCAAACCTGTCATCATATTCATGCTGCCCAAACCAGCATAAATCACACAATGGCAGAACGATTGCAGCAAGGTATGTTTTACTCTGAAACACTGCGGCATTAGAGAGTAAACATACTTTGTAAAAGCCGACTGGGTACTCTGCGTCTCAGACGAGTAGTCCAAGGCATGTTCCTGGCGGCTTCCCCCAAACCTTATAACATTACATAACAGGTCTCCCCCTATTTAGATATACACACGTGGTCAAAATTGTTGGTACCCCTCGTTTAATGAAATAAAAACCCACAATGGTCACAGAAATAACTTGAATCTGACAAAAGTAATAATAAATTAAAAATCTATGAAAATGAACCAATAAAAGTCAGACATTGCTTTTCAACCCTTCTTCCACAGAATTTAAAAAAAAATTAAACTCATGAAATAGGCCTGGACAGAAATGATGGTACCCCTGAAAATAATGTGACAAAAGGGACATGTTAAATCAAGTTGTGTCCACTAATTAGCATCACAGGTGTCTACAATCTTGTGATCAGTAAGTGGACCTGTATATAGGGCTACAGATACTCACTGTGCTGTTTGGGGACATGGACCAGAGGCAGCAAAGGAAAGAGTTGTCTCAGGAGTTTAGAAAGAAAATTATAGACAAGCATGTTAAAGGTAAAGGTTATAAGACCATCTCCAAGCAGCTTGATGTTCCTGTGACTGCAGTTGCACATATTATTCAGAAATTTAAGATCCATGGGACTGTAGCCAACCTCCCTGGACGTGGCCGCAGGAGGAAAATTGATGTCAAATCAAGAGACGGATAATACAAATGGTAACAAAAGAGCCCAGGAAAACTTCTAAAGAGATTAAAAGTGAACTTCAAGCTCAAGGAACATAAGTGTCTGATTGCACCATCCGTCGTTGTTTGATCCAAAGTGGACTTCATGGGAGACGACCTAGGAGAACACCATTGTTGAAAAAAAAATCATAAAAAAGCCAGACTGGAATTTGCCAAATTACATGTTGACAAGCCACAAAGCTTCTGGGAGAATATCCTATGGACAGATGAGACAAAAATGGAAGTTATTGGCAAGGCACATCAGCTCTATGTTCACAGACGGAAAAATGAAGCATATCAAGAAAAGAACACGGTCCCTACTGTGAAACATGAAGGAGGCTCTGTTATGTTCTGGGGCTGCTTTGCTGCATCTGTCACAGGGTGTCTTGAATCTGTGCAGGGTGCAATGAAATCTCAAGACTATCAAGGGATTCTAGAGAGAAATGAGCTGCCCAGTGTCAGAAAGCTTGGTCTCAGTCACAAGTCATGGGTCTTGCAACAGGATAATGACCCAAAGCACACAGCTAAAAACACCCAAGAATGGCTAAGAGGAAAACATTGGACTATTCTGAAGTGGCCTTCTATGAGCCCTGACCTAAATCCTATTGAGCATCTTTGGAAAGAGCTGAAACATGCCGTCTGGAAAATCCAACCTTCAAACACGAGACAACTGGAACAGTTTGCTCATGAGGAGTGGGCCGAAATACCTGCCGAGAGGTGCAGAAGTCTCATTAACAGTTGCAATCGTTTGATTGCAGTGATTGTCTCAAAAGGTTGGTCAACAACATATTAAGTTAAGAGTACCATCATTTCTGGTCAGGCCTATTTCATCAGTTTAATTTTTTTAACAATTCTGTGGAAGTAGGGTTTAAAAGCAATGTCTGACTTTCATTTCTTCATTTTCAGAGATTTTTAATTTATTATTACTTTTGTCAGATTCAAGTTATTTCTGTGACCATTCTGGGTTTTTCTTTCATTAAACGAGGGGTACCAACAATTTGACCACGTGTGTATATATTTCAATAGGGAGAGACTTAACAGGCAAAGAGATTGGGTTCCTCAGAAGCTGCCAGGAACATGCCTTGGACTAGTCTTCCAAAATACATAGTCCTCAGCCAGCTTTTACAAAGTATGTTTACTCTAAAATGCCGTAGCCATGCAAAAACTATCTAATTCATTCTGCCCGTTGTTCAGGCAGCATGAATCTGATGACAGTTTCCCTTTAATATAATATGGAATCACAAATGCAGAGTCCAAAAAGGGATCAAGTCTTGGGGGTCTTCACCATCTGAAGGTTTCCTTCATCCTCCTTAGAGTCAGGCTTGGTCTGGCCTGGCGGGGCGTCGGGAAATTTCCCGGTGGGCCCCGGGCCCCATGCAGAGGGAACTGAAGAATTTAAAAAAAAAAAGTGGTCGTGGGCCCTTTAAGGGCGCGCGCACGCACTTTCACCGACGCGATGCCCAGGAGAGTAGCGGGAGGGGCCTGGGAGCAGGAGAGCAGGGGCTGCACTGCAGCGTCACACTCAGCAGACAGGGAAGCACGTCTGCTAAAAGTGACGTCACAGCGCGCCCTGCACTGCAGTCTCCCACATTAGGAGCGTGTCTGTACACTGTATGGGCTGGAGACAAGCCAAGGTACTGTAATATTTGTGTGTTTGTATGGATTTTTATGTATATGCTGCCTGCATGTGTGTGTGTACAGTGTGTGTATATGCCTGTGTGTGTATATGCCTGTGTGTGTATGTACAGTGTGTGTGTATATGCGTGTGTGTGTACAGTGTGTGTGTGTATATGCCTGTGTGTGTACAGTGTGTGTGTATATGCCTGTGTGTGTATGTACAGTGTGTGTGTATATGCGTGTGTGTGTACAGTGTGTGTGTGTATATGCCTGTGTGTGTGTATATGCCTGTGTGTGTGTGTACAGTGTGTATATACCTGTGTGTGTGTACAGTGTGTGTATATGCCTGTGTGTGTGTGTACAGTGTGTATATACCTGTGTGTGTGTACAGTGTGTGTATATGCCTGTGTGTGTGTGTATATGCCTGTGTGTGTGTGTACAGTGTGTGTGTATATGCCTGTGTGTGTACAGTGTGTGTGTGTATATGCCTGTGTGTATGTACAGTGTGTGTGTATATGCCTGTGTGTGTGTGTACAGTGTGTGTGTATATGCCTGTGTGTGTGTGTATATGCCTGTGTGTGTGTATATGCCTGTGTGTGTACAGTGTGTGTATATACCTGTGTGTGTGTATATGCCTGTGTGTGTGTGTACAGTGTGTATATACCTGTGTGTGTGTACAGTGTGTGTATATGCCTGTGTGTGTGTACAGTGTGTGTGTGTGTGTACAGTGTGTGTATATGCCTGTGTGTACAGTGTGTGTATATGCCTGTGTGTGTACAGTGTGTGTATATGCCTGTGTGTGTATATGCCTGTGTGTACAGTGTGTGTATATGCCTGTGTGTACAGTGTGTGTATATGCCTGTGTGTGTACAGTGTGTGTATATGCCTGTGTGTGTACAGTGTGTGTGTATATGCCTGTGTGTGTATATACCTGTGTGTGTGTGTGTATATATGCCTGTATGTGTGTGTGTATATGCCGGTGTGTGTGTATATGCCTGTGTGTGTCCATTGTGTATGCCTGTGTGTTTATGTGTCTTCACACATACGTGTGTGTGTGCTTCTCTGCGTGTCTGCATTTTTGTGTGTGATTGTCTGAGTGTGTCTGTGCATTTCTGTGTGTGCTTGCCTGTGTGTGTACTTGTCCCCATTTCTGTGAGTATGTGTATCTGCGTGTGTATATTAGGGCTCTTTCACATGTCCTGATATTTACGGGACTGGAAATATCCGTGTCCACCTGTGTGTCATCCAAGTGACACATACTGGCGCTTGGGAATCAGTATACAGTTAGCGCTGTTCCCAAGAGCCGGGTGCTGAGCGCTGCCCTCATCATAGATCCCTGTAGGCGATGTGATCAGCAGCAGCGGGGTCAATGATGAGAGTAGTAGTCTACTCCCACCGTGTCCGTGTTCAACTGTAAAAATAAGAATAAAATAAAAAAATCCTTATACTCACCTCTCCTAAGTGTCACCTGCTGTAATCCGTGCGAGCGCTCACGCCGAGGAGAATGACTTCTGCAGCGAGCTTGCTCCAGAGCTGCGCTTAGTGAATGACAGGGCACCGCTTGTTGAGCGCAGCTCCGGAGCCCACTCGCTGCAGGAGACATTCTCCTCGGCGTGAGCGCTCGCACGGATTACAGTGGGTAACACTTAGTAGAGGTTAGTATAAGGTTTTTTTTATTTTATTCTTTTTACAGTTGGACACAGCTTGTATAGACTATTACTCTCATCATTGACCCTGCTGGTACTGATCGCAGCGCCTGCAGGGATCTATGATGAGGGCAGCGCTCAGCGCTCTTCCCAAGCACCGGGTGCTAACTGTCATCAGTGTGCGGGACTTTTTGCGGTCTGGACAGCAGGTAAAAAACAGACATGTCAGCGTGTTTTGCCCACGGACACCACATGGTCTGTGGAAAGTGGAAACACACTGACATGTGCACATACGCATTCATGTGAATGGGTCTACGTGTGTCAGTGTCTCTGGTACGTGTGGAAACGGTCACCGCATGTACTGACGTGTGAAAGAGCCCTTAGTATGTGTCTGTGTGCGCTTTTGTGTGTGTAAGCGTGCTTCTGCATGTCTGTGTGCTCTTCCGAAGATTTATTATATTTGGAGAGAGATGGGAGAGAAATTTTAGGAGACAGAATGGGGAGATGTGTGAAGAAACAGTATGGTGAACTAGGGGAGGGGTGGGAATGGGTGCGAGAACAGAATGGGGATGTATGAGGAAACAGTATGGAGAGTAGGGGAATAGTGTGAGGAGACAGTATGGCGGGAGAAAAGTGTGAGGTGACACAGCACAGAGACTAGGTAGTGTGGGGGAAGGTATAGAGATGCGGCAGTATGGGGGGAACAGTGTGAGGGCACAGCAAGGAGGGAACAGTATGCTGAGGAGGGGGGAGTGTGATGAAGGGGCACAGTATAGAGACTGGGCAGTATAGGGGGGACACAGTGTGAGAGGACAATGTGAAGAGGGGGCCCAGTATGGTAAGGAGAGGACAGTGTGGAGAGCAGGTACCATAAGAGGGATACAGTGTATGTCATTTTTTTGTGCAGGGAGCATTGTAAGAGTTAGGTTTATTCAGGGGCTCAGTGTAGATATTTTTATTCAGGAGCATTATAATGACTCTGCTATCTTTAAGGGCATCGTGTGGGGATGATCTGCAGAAGACCGGAGAAGATGAAAGTCTGCAGAGACGAGCTGTGGATGAGAAAAGTCATCATGGAGACTGGACAAGAGGGAGACGAAAAGAGAGAGAACGACTCTAATCAGAGAAGACGTCTCAGGTAAGATACCTGGATGTAAATGTTCATTTGTGATCCTGCCTGTGTCTCATCAGTACTGTGGTTCCTGTATGGTCCGCAGTCTGATGATGACTGATAACAACTCCCAGTATCTCTATTGTTAATTACATACTGGGAGTTGTAGGTTTATGTGATACAAAGATATATGGGGCTGACCTGACATTACAAATGATGGTGGTTCAGATGATGTATTCATGTACTGATGTGTTTGTGCGTGTCTGCGTGTTTGTGCGCGTCTACGTATCTGGAATAATATGTATTTTGTAAGATGCGTGTATGTAAGAGTCCATTGTGGTGTGTAATAACATTCATATGCTTGAGGCACCTTTACTAAATCTATTAGGACCCACTCACATGTGTTAGGGAATTCCATTTGTCTTTCCACATTTAGGAACAGACAAGTGAAATTTGCTAACCTTGTCATAACCATAGGGTTGTACTTGTATGGAGCGGGTTCAGGAGCTGAGCCTGCTCCATACCAGGCAGATGTCGGCTGTGTTACATAGCCGGCGTCTGCCTGTAACAGCAGTGATCAGAGCTCGCCTTGATTGCTGCTGTTTTGAGTATTTAAGTGCCCTTGTCAATCACTGACAGCAGCATTTAGCTAGCCGGTGCATGCAGTCACCTGCTCCCTTCTGCCCCCTGTGACGCAGTTGCAGGTTGCTGATGGGTTGCCAGTAGTGCTGAGTGAGCGTGGTCGGACAAGGTGTGATCCCAGCATGCTCGGGTGTTATCCAGGTATCTTGTAGTGCTCTGCTAATATGCGGTAACATATTTTGCGGCGGTAGACAGAAGCAACATATGCAGGGATTACCTAACAAACAGGCAATTCCTGCATGTGTTGCGTCTGTCTACCGCCGCAAAACATGCTACCCTGGGGACTCGAGCATATTAGCAGAGCACTACAAGATACCTGGATAACACCTGAGCATGCTGGGATCACACCTTATCTGACCATTCTCGCTCAGCACTAGTTACCAGGTGCTGCTGCCATGTTAGTCGTTCAATGAAGCTCAACCTGGGGTTGGGCTCCATGGAAGTGTCACAATCCAGGTGCCGGACGTTATTGCAGCACCCTCACTTTGTAGTTCTCAGTGACTGTAATGTCTCCCTCCTTGCACCGATCCTATGACAGGAAGCGAGTGGCGGCAGGGAGAATAAAACGTAATTTTCTCCGTGTAGCCAACGCTTTTCCATTAAGCCGTCTAACCAGGCTTTAAACCCTATTTACCTGCAGATTACCCCTATATCTGCAGATAAATAGCGTTTTTCAAGGTGACAAGTTACCATTAAAGGGACTCTGGCAGTACGGAATGACTGTTCGAACAAAGTCCTGCCGCTCAGTGCTCCACAGCGCAGCCAAACATGTAACTATAGTGCATTATAGACAAGCATAACAAGTAATAAAACCGTTTATGGTGGGCTGTAGTGTGGGCCCCTAGAGTCAGTTCCCCTGGTGGGCCCTAGGCACCCCAGTCCGACCCTGCTTAGAGTGCTTATAATTTGTGCACTGTGTGACTGCATTATTGGGACACCGCATGGTACTCTATCATGTACATTGTATGGAAACGTTTGTAAGTCTTGTTCTTGTGATTATAATACTTTTTGTAATGTTGGAAATATACTATAGCTATATCATTTTATGATGTTTTTCCACAACTTTGGTCCCTTCCTTCTATAATGATATAGAGATCACGTACATTATGTTCTACCCAAGGAACATCCACAGACCTGGTCCATATGTATATACTGTAGAGGAACCATAAACCCTGAAGATGACATATACCGTATCCAACACCTCTTCTCTAAGTGGAAAAAAAAACTTCAACAACATAGTTACATCTTAATATTAGTTCTGGAAATGATATCTGTTTGGGGACATAGCTCTCTCCATATAAAACACATAACCGCCTGTTCCAAAATAGATACAAGTCTATTAAAATGTCCACAGTAACTGTTTGCCTTGAGTTTGGAGCGTGAATGAGTTGCTCCTGGCTGTTCTCTTGTCTCTGGCAGGGTGCGGACCTCCCATACTACTGGATGGAGCCTCCCGGCTGCTCAGCATATTAAAAAAAAAACCTTTTCATTTTCCTTTTCGGCTCCAAAAACCTTTCAGATGTTTCACCTCTTGGATTGACAACAGACAATTTTGGATTCTTTGTTTTATGGGATTCCACCTTCAAGACGTGATTGATCATAATATTTACAGGAATGTTCATGGCCGCCAAAGTGAGTTACGAGGTTGGCTGGAACAGAAACGCTTTCTTTGCTCTGGCTGCACATTGCGGTGATACAAATGGCTTACAGTGAAGACTTTGGCCTTGCTTCGCTAATACCTACTGCCTCTTTGACCTTGCGTGACTATATAATGGTGCGTCAACTTTTTCTGGATGACGGCCAAGCAAATATTAGTCTACTGTGTCAACTGGTATTGCTTTAACAGTCCAGTCCCTAGACCTGGTAATAAAACAGTAGAGTAAGGGATTACAACATGCTTTGAAATAAGACTTAAAACAGAACTCCTTCCCTCCCTCCTTATTTTGGCTCATTTGTCCCAGTATACAGTATGTGGGTCAATCACCTTTTTCTCACTTGTATAGCTGTCTGCAGTTTGCAACTATTCTATAAAAATCAGTACCTTATATACTGACATTTCAATGAATTTTTGCTTATAAACAGTTGCCAATCTGAACAGGCAAAGCTGCAGTATAAAGCAGGAGGGAGGGGACAAAAGCAATAGACTAAATAGAGAATGGAGGACTACCTCACTAACTCAGACTTCTATAAGGACCATGCAGCCATCACTAGAGGATTTTATTGCACACAAATCTTTACATCTCTCAGTAAGTTTTTTTTGTAATACCTGTATCCATTCACATAAAGTGAGCCCCATCCCCCTTTGTGACTGTAAGCTCCCAGCATTTCATAATTTAACTTAAAGAAACTTTCTGACAACAGACATTTATCACCAATCGGCAGGATAAGCGGTAACTGTCTGATCGCTGGGGAGCCCTAAATTTACTATAAGTGGGTCGGGCCACCATTTTCTCCTCTACTGTGGTCATGCATGAAGGGCAAGTTAAAAGTGTTTGGTGCCACTACATTCAAAGTGTAAGGAACTGATGGATATTATGGGTTTACCTGGGGAAGTGGAATCTCTAAGCCGTAGATCAGGGTGAGCAGTATAGACAATAGGCAATGATACAGCTGAGCCGGATCAGTACAACTAAATATGCAGGACAGCAGATGGATAAGGGAAGAAGGAAGCACTAGATGCAGCAGAACCTAATATGCGGACTGCACTGAAACAACAGAGTAGTAGATGTGGCAGCACATGGATAGCTAACTGTGATGACTTGGTTGTCAGGAACTTAACACAGCAAAGTTGAAGATGTGGCAGTGTCAGAGTAGCTGAGTTGAGTTCATTATTTAGTAACTAGAAACAGCAGAGATGTAGATGTGACAGCACAGGATAGCTGAGAAGCTGAGAGGTCTTTATTAGCTGACTAGACACAGTAGAGTTGTAGATGCTGCAGCACCACTGATGAATTTGTTGACAAGTGCCTTGCTGCAGCAGAGTTGAAAATGTGAACAGCAATAGGAATAGCAGATACAAATTCATTATCTGAATTGTTGCAGCAGAATTGAAAGTGTGAACAACGCCTGAAGCAGCAAAGACAATTAGAGTTCATTATCAGGTTCACTGTTGCAGCAGAGTTGAAGGTGGGAACACCAGAAGTAGCAGGACTGATCTTCTTAATAGTAATCTGGAGCAGCTGAATCGAGAATGAAACACCTGACCGAGCTGACCAAGTAAAAAGTGTGGCGTAACTCCAGATAAACATAATACCAGAGTGCCTTACTACCTCAATTCTCAAGCAGTGCATAGTTGCCTTAGCTGACCTTAATAGACCCTGGATGATAGCATTGGAGGTTCTTACGGGGTTAACAGAACTTGACGTAGACTAGCACAGAGGGAGCCAGCCATAGCAGAATGGTGCAAAGCCTGGTGCTGGAGCTGGGACAGTTGAGTAAAAACAGAAACTTCCTACCAAGCTGTATCTATCCGTTCCATAGGCATTGAATGGCAGGGCAGGACTTCCACTCCAATCATAAATTACACTTTATGGAACTCAGTGTTGAGTGGAAATGACTTTGATATAAGATACTGCCTATATAGTTCATGGAGCCATTTCAAGCCAATAATGTGTAGAAGCACACAGCTGAATAGAAATTAATCTTGCCTGGTGGAGATTTTTGGTAGAACAGGGGATCTTCTGCATCCCTCATTTTTGTATTGGGCTAAGGAGTCGACATGTTATTTTATGAATATTCCCCACGTTTGAAGAGGGTGAGGAAAAAATATTCTGACATTAAGATATCCATATGTGTCTACATTGCAGATCAACCTGCTAGATATCTGAGGCTCTCCATCCTTTAGGGCCCAGAACAATGGCTATGTCTACCTCTCACATGTAAAGCCATTAGCAGTTTAGATTTACGGCCTGGGAACCCAATTTCATGACTTGATCCGTGAATATGACGCCAAGCTTCGGTTAATGATCTCATTAATGATTGTTTTAAAGTTTTTTTTGGAATTTTACTTGAAAAAAGACCTAACTAGAAAACTCAATTCATCTGCAGTATGTACTACTCATCCTCTTCACAAGCAATATACAAGCATGTTGTACCATTAAACAGATATCTGCTCCCTAGAGGACTACATTTGGGATGCAGATTAGCACCACAGGCAAAATATTGTGGATTCATCTTGTGTGAAACCTCAGACTATGCCTCCAATGAAAGCCATGTCCTATGCAAAGCAGAATCCACAGTCCTCCCGATTATCACGTTCAGTGGAGAGAGACTAAAATAACTACTGACATGTAAACCGTGAGCATGTGGAGACCCTACAAATAAACATTTGTTTTCTTATCCCTGACCATATGCCGAGACCAAGAGAATTACTAATCTGAGATGAAGTATTGAGGACTCCGCATTCTAGTTGAATTACTCATGACTGGTTAGTCCAAGTTGTGGGATAATGTATAATTTTAAATGAAATTGTCATTTTTCAAAAAATTTACATGTCCTGGTGTTCACTTTGTTCACTATGGATGAAAGCAGGTCACCATGCAGATAGTGAAGAGGGGGTTGAAACTTTCCTTCCTGATGATGTTCTGAGAAAACATGGATTTCCTAGCCACCATCCCCTTATTGATATAACCTGAGTAGTAATGTTTTTACATACAGTCATGTGAAAAGGAAAAATGTATCTCACTTTCTCCAAGGGTTTCATGCCCTTGGCCACTTCCACAATAACAGTATGTAATGGGAGTAGGATGCTTGGTTATATTGCCGGAGCAGACCATTTTCCTTGGGAATGCTCTGATAATATGTAGTATTAAAATAGACCACACAACACAATTAGTGGTCTTCGGTAACTTTACTGTAATGCAAACTCTTAGCAAACGGGGTGTAACAACTCTCTGCAACAATGGAACACCGGATTATAACAGGATCATGGTTATTGGGAAATTTTGACTCTGCAAGGATTACTGTCCGGACTTGGGAGGAACTGGATATGAACAAGAACTTACTGTTCTTAGTGGACAACTGAGACTAGGCTTTGGGGTAAGTGCTGCACCTCCAACTCGCTAAAGGTACGACCGTCACCAACTCAGGACATCACAGGTCAACCTTGTCGCCAACTTAGAGCACTTCCCTGATGTCTCTACACTGGTCTACTCCAAGCTAGACTGAATAACCAGCACTGTCAGCTGCACTTCCTCTAACGCAGAAGTACATCCCCATTCCCTATATATATTTTACAGGTGACGTGGGCACACAACACTAAAGACGCACATACCAGCTATAAGTTCACGACAATCAGAGGAGAACTTTCCTATCATCAGGGACCTAAAAACATGCCCAAATTTTGCCAGTTCCCAACAGCTTTAAAGTAAGCATTGTATACGTATCACAACATATTAATAAAAATCACAATTCAATACAACCACATCTCTGCCACATTAATGTTACGTGCCCGCCATTATGTTCAGATAGGGGCGAGACAGATTACATGAATTCTTTGGAATCCTGGGGGAACCGTTACTCAGGGCGACCATAGACCATATGCTGCAGTTTCTCTTAGGCACACAGGGGTATTGACCCTCAGGCACAGACATGTAGGTTGTTTCACTTGCTAACCAGACACACTTGACAAGAGTCCTCATAAACGGTAGAACAGAAGCACAGCAGTTCACAGTCTTCCCAGTAGTACAAGACAGCACAGTTCTAATGCAAAGGCACATTAATGAACACAGCATTCCTTACAGCACAGTGAGATGGAGGAGGGAGGGAGGATTTGCTGAGAGAGATGATCCCTGTGACACCATTTCTTCCAGTCCTTATCTTTCTTCCTGACAATACTCTGCACTGTTAGTTCAGGAACTCTACCTGACCTGTGCTTAGCTTCACTCCTGACTTGAATCCTTTTCACTTGCAGGGGCACTTCTGTGAGATACAGAACACACACACCACCTTTCTCTTTGGCTCCAGCCAGACGGTAAACGACTTCCCCACAATCCCCCTGGGGCTCTGCTAAAACTCTCCCCTTCTCCTGCGACTGTGTTAACCCCTCTAGTTGCTGGATGCTTCTGGAGCACAACACTTCCTATCTCCTGTGCTTGTGTTACTTCTAATAGTTGCTGAATGCTTTTAAAGCAGGAGCACTACTTGTGCATGTCACACTCTGCAACAACACTACTTCTGCATGTCACATTAACTCATAATCATGAACAAAGCAATACAAAAAGTTTGCTTTACAGTAATTGATCCGGAGGAACTCTTGTCCACTCCCTTAGTAGACTATGCGGGTCTTCCTGCATGTGTCCTGCATAGGTAAGTCTATACAGTTATTATGACACTGAAGCAATAAGACTTCATTTTACTGTCTAAATTTCCTGTACACTTAGGCCACCAAACAACCCTTAAGGTATGTGCACGTGACGTATTTTTCAGGCGGATTCCTCTCCGAAAACCACCTGCAAAAGCACTTGCTAAACACTCAATAGAAGGAATGTACGCATTTCTGTGTAAAAACAACTTGCTGTTCATACAGTACAGACCAAAAGTTTGGACACACCTTCTCATTTAAAGATTTTTCTGTATTTTCATGACTATGAAAGTTGTACATTCACACTGAAGGCATCAAAACTATGAATTAACACATGTGGAATTATATACTTAACAAAAAAGTGTGAAACAACTGAAAATATGTCTTATATTCTTGGTTCTTCAAAGTAGCCACCTTTTGCTTTGATGACTGCTCTGCGCACTCTTGGCATTCTCTTGATGAGCTTCAAGAGGTAGTCGGAAATGGTTTTCACTTCACAGGTGTGCCCTGTCAGGTTTAATAAGTGGGATTTCTTGCCTTATAAATGGGGTTGGGACCATCAGTTGTGTTGTGCAGAAGTCAGGTGGATACACAGCTGATAGTCCTACTGAATAGACTGTTAGGATTTGTATTATGGCAAGAAAAAAGCAGCTAAGTAAAGAAAAACGAGTGGCCATCATTACTTTAAGAAATGAAGGTCAGTCAGTCCGAAAAATTGGGAAAACTTTGAAAGTGTCCCCAAGTGTAGTTGCAAAAACCATCAAGCGCTACAAAGAAACTGGCTCACATGAGGACCGCCCCAGGAAAGGAAGACCAATAGTCACCTCTGCTTCTGAGGATAAGTTTATCCGAGTCACCAGCCTCAGAAATCGCAGGTTAACAGCAGCTCAGATTAGAGACCAGGTCAATGCCACACAGAGTTCTAGCAGCAGACACATCTCTACAACAACTGTTAAGAGGAGACTTTGTGCAGCAGGCCTTCATGGTAAAATAGCTGCTAGGAAACCACTGCTAAGGACAGGCAACATTCAAAAGAGACTTGTTTGGGCTAAAGAACACAAGGAATGGACATTAGACCTGTGGAAATCTGTGCTTTGGTCTGATGAGTCCAAATTTGAGATCTTTGGTTCCAACTACCGTGTCTTTGTGCGACGCAGAAAAGGTGAACGGATGGACTCTACATGCCTGGTTCCCACCGTGAAGCATGGAGGAGGAGGTGTGATGGTGTGGGGGTGCTTTGCTGGTGACACTGTTGGGGATTTATTCAAAATTGAAGGCATACTGAACCAGCATGGCTACCACAGCATCTTGCAGCGGCATGCTATTCCGTCCGGTTTGCGTTTAGTTGGACCATCATTTATTTTTCAACAGGAAAATAACCCCAAACACACCTCCAGGCTGTGTAAGGGCTATTTGACCAAGAAGGAGAGTGATGGGGTGCTACGCCAGATGACCTGGCCTCCACAGTCACCAGAACTGAACCCAATCGAGATGGTTTGGGGTGAGCTGGACCGCAGAGTGAAGGCAAAAGGGCCAACAAGTTCTAAGCATCTCTGGGAACGCCTTCAAGATTGTTGGAAGACCATTTCCGGTGACTACCTCTTGAAGCTCATCAAGAGAATGCCAAGAGTGTGCAAAGCAGTCATCAAAGCAAAAGGTGGCTACTTTGAGGAACCTAGAATATAAGACATATTTTCAGTTGCTTCACACTTTTTTGTTAAGTATATAATTTCACATGTGTTAATTCATAGTTTTGATGCCTTCAGTGTGAATGTACAGTTTTCATAGTCATGAAAATACAGAAAATGTTTTAAATGAGAAGGTGTGTCCAAACTTTTGGTCTGTACTGTATGTTCAGTCTTTTGAGCATTTTTAACCGATTCAGGTTTCCAAAGCAGTGAAAAGGCATTTTCCGCTCTGAAGATGCTCGATATAATAAAATTCAATGGGAAGAGTCAAAAGATGCCCGCTCATTTCTGTTTGTGTGTTTTGCCTGCGTCTTTGCTTGAAAAACTGTTAGCAGTTTCATTGTTGAATGGAGTGAAAAAAAAGTGGCCAGAGAATGCCAGAACAAAAGAAACGTCCCAGATAAAATGGGAAACTGCTTAAAAAACAACCAAAAAATGGCTCAGGAAAAAAAAAAACAGTGTTTTCTAAAGTGTCTTCCACTTGAAAAACTCCATCCGAAAAAGATGTTTTGTCCACATGCCGTAAGGCTATGTGCACAAATAATCTTTTTGCTGAATTTTTGATACAGAAACTAAGCGGAAACTCTAAGTTTTTGAGCAGCTTTGAGATTTGAAGGAGGATTTGGAGAGTATCCATTTAGTTTGTGCTCCAAAAATGCTTGAAAAGCTCAGTGAGCACATAGCCTTAGTTTAGTCTTAGTAGAACAATGGCAGGTCTGAATGTTTTAGTCATATGAAATTCACTATAAAAACACATTTCTCTTATAGAAGATGCTGCTACGAGACCCCTGAAGTGAAGGAGCAATTTCTAGATTTTTTTATTTAAATAGTTGGTGGTCTTCAAAGTAATGAAAATGGAAGGGAGAGATAGCCCCGATTGGGCAAAAAAAAAAAAACAACTTGAAAATGTTGCGCCTTTCAGCATTTATACGCCAGTTCCAGCCTGCAGCACCAAAATGGACAGAACCGGGGCGAGACGATGTGTGATGAAGCCTGTCCATCTAAATAATCATAAATTGTGCAAAAAAGTGGCATAAACCATTCCAGAAATCTATGCCAGTCCTTGTCTACAGTAATATTTCTAGCGCATGCCTCTTAATGAATTTGGTGCATCATGCCCATGTGCATCCTTAACTGGTGTGTACAATGCCAATCGTAAGGAATCAGGGACAATGACTTTCTCTTATTGTCAGAAGCACTTTATCCTCTGTGTATGCCTAAACAATAGTGGTAGGACCTATGTAGAGCAAGGAAGACGGGGCTGATCTAGTAAAGGAGATGTACAGATGCATCTCACTAAATTAGAATATCATCAAAAAGCTAATTTATTTCAGTTCTTCAATACAAAAAGTGAAACTCATATATTATATAGAGTCATTACAAACAGTGATCTATTTCAAGAGTTTATTTCTGTTAATGTTGATGATTATGGCTAACAGCCAATGAAAACACTTGAAATAGATCACTCTGTTTGTAATGACTCTATATAATATATAAGTTTCATTTTTTGTATTGAAGAACTGAAATAAATTAACTTTTTGATGATATTCTAATTTAGTGAGATGCACCTGAATATAGGGTCTAATTTAAGAAAAACAGAGTCAATCTTGTCCATACCCTGTGTCTGGTGTTGCACTACTCACATAAGTAGGCGCCATGTTTTTGCCATAGAGTATATTAGCAAAGTAATGGATACATTATACATCAGCAGTAATACTAAACCGTAGCAGTTCCCGTATTTTTACAGTGTCCTCTGTGTAGCATGGAAAGCGCAGGTGACACAAGTGAATCTGGCTTCCACGTTTTTGGGGCTGGGTAGGAAATAGTTCGGCTTTGGTTAATGACTTGTTTGTGCTAACTCCACAAGCTGTAAAATAAATCTGGAGTCCGCTGCCCCGAGACTTCACTACGTTATGCTTGACTCCTGCTCTGTGCCCCGGCTTCACATGGAGATGGCAATCCTTGGAATATTTATGTTTTCATAGGAAAAATATAAGGGGGCAGAATTTCAGTCCACAGTGGCATACAGCAGCAAACACCCTCATGTGCGGAGACCCCGTCCAGAAATAACATCGACATTAAATCCTCAGCCTCTGCAGCACTCAGTACACAATTAGTCCAGTATTAGTGGATTAAGAGTGGTTAGGACTTGCGCCTTGCCCAAAAAAACAAGCACACAAATCATTTTTAGTAATATTACTTTTCTCTGCCATGATAATACCGCTGGAAGGTTAGCACATACAGAACATGCTGCAGTAGGCGGAACAGCCAAGACGACGGCCATAAAGTTAAACAGCTTGTGTGTAGCATACTGTATATCCAGATGTCAAGAGAGGCCTGCCGGACATAGGCCGACACAAGCTTGTGTACACCTGTCCCACAGTCTAAAATACATAAAGTATATTTAGAAGTGTAACACCCCAAAGTTGTACTGTATGTGCCTTTAAGATGTAGCAAAGCTGTCAGCTACCTCGTTATGTTTGCACAGTGTTAATATGTCCTTTTGCAGGTGACGCGCCCCTGGGCCTGTGTCGCGCTGCGTTGCGCACGCGGGAGCTTACCCGGAGCCGGATCTCTTGAGGGTTGTAGTCTCGTGGCGGTGATCCGGTCCGTGCCCAGGGTGTCAAACTAAGTGGCAGTCTATGGCAGTAGATGTTAATTTGATCGACTACGCCACCCGTTGAGTGCGGCTTTGAAGCCGCCGCTGCAGAGCAGTCCGCTGAGGCCGGTGGTATATGTGCAGCAGTGATGGTATAACCCCCAACGGGAGAGGTATGGCCTCAGGGCAGCAGGTGTGGATGATGGGTGTAGTTATGTTGTAGAAAGGAGAGTCAGAGACTTGAGGTGCAGTTTCAGGGTTTTTACTCACGGTTGTTCTCTCAGTCACTCTGGCCTTGAGTGACCACCCGAGCCGTGCTGCGTCCACCAGGTCCTGGACTCGGCTAACCCCCAGGCAGTTCTGGAGCGTGGTCCTGAGCTCCCTTCTCCCTCTCTGTCTCTGGCCATTCCCACCAGGGATCCACCTTTGGCCGGCTCCCTCGGGTCTCTTAGTGGTCAAACCTCCTCTGGGTTCCCTGACCCTATGCTTGGTGTGCCTTTCTGGTGGATTTGGTGAGGGTCGTGGCAAATCTTGACCACGACCTCCGGTTCCTGGCTGAGGATAAGTGGCCTCCACCAGTTCGGGTTCCGGTACCCGTGTCCACCAACCCTTCACCCTTTTTGGTCTGATTCTGGGTTCTTAGGGTTCCTTCTGACTCTGCTTCTCTGGGTCTTTCTTCCTCCTCTCTCTCTTCACTGCAGGCTTGGCCCTGGAGCTGGGCCCAGCCGGAGCCACAGCTCCCTGTCAGCCCTCCTGGCTGAGCTCCTCTGCTAAAAAGACCCTGTCCTAAGATGGTGCCCACCATATATACTCCCTCTATGTGTGAGCCCAGGTGACTAGCACCCAATGAGCTCCTAGCTTTACCCAGAGTACTCCCCCTATCTGCCCCTACACTACTGGGATGTTCCACCCCCCTCCCACTCCAGCCAGGGACAGACGCTGTCGTACCTGCACATTTACTTGGTGGGAGTACCGTAGTTCTGTCCCCCGGAAATGGGATGTATGTAGTGCATGCAGCCTACTGAGCTCAGTTCCACACTCCATCCTTACCCGGGAGTGGAATACCACACCTCTGGCTTGAGGTGTAATACCCCTGTAGCAGCCGAATCCTCAGGGTGCTACATTCCCCCCTGGTAAACCACAGCACGTCCTCGGGCTGTAAAAGAATAAAATATCCAATAACATACAATTTTTTTTTTTAAAACATCATAAACATATAAAACACTATATATATATCAGCAGCATAATACTCTTCATATAAAACTTTTCATTATAAACATTCTTGTTCCTCCGGCCACGGTGCAACTTGTGACCGGGTAAAGTGCAACAGTCTCTTCTGGAAAAACACAGTTCCTTATAAAACCAGTAGGGGGCGCCTTAGAAAGCGCAACTATATACAAGGGGAGGTGGCCGCTCTCAGTCCTCGGCCAGTGGGATTAGGGAAGAATGACCGCTCTCAGTCCTCGGCCAGTGGGATTAAGGGACATACGGGTAACAGTTTAATTTGCTGGTCCCAACGGGGACTATAATGGTAACAGTTCCTGTACCCTAACGGGTAACTATTTTACAGTTCCATTTACCGTACTTTAGTAGTGGCGTCCTCCTGCTCCTTCCTCCGTGTACCCTTCAGACCCGTCCGGGTCCTCTTGCTCCTCCTGAGTGAACCCGATGAGGTCTCCTCCTGCGGGGTCCCACTCAAACTGCGCCTCCTCTAACGAGAGCGGGGTCATCTTGACGGACGCCGGAGCCGGGAATAGGGGCTCATCCAGGGGTCTTTCTTTCCGGAGTCGGGGATGGTGGTACTCCGGTGGCCACGCAAAGGGCTGCCCATCCGGGCAAGTGTGCTGGGCAAACAAGTCTTCACCCAGGTGCGGCACAGTGGAAGTTGAGGGCGCGGTGGTGGCAGCGGCGCCCGGGATCACTAGGCCTTGCGACCAGGCTTGGGGTACCCTGAAGGTAAAGGGCACCGTGAAGACGGTGGCGCCCGGGGGCACTCGGCCTTGCGACCAGGCCGGTGGCGTCTCCTGCTTGGCCGCGCTCAGGGTTGAGGCGCGTGACGTCACAGGGGGCGTGGTCGCGGCTCCTGCTTGGGGCCTAGTCTGGAGCGGTAGCGGTGCGGCAACGGGCACGATCAGTGGGACTTCGGGCTCTGCGACGGGGAGCGGGGGTAGGCTTACGGTGGCTGGGCTCGGGGTAGTAACGTCCCCTTTACTTGCCTCCGTCTCTTCAGCTCCCTCTGCGGCGTCGTCTCCGGCCTCCATCCCTTCTGCATCCTCTTCAGGGGCAGGCGTGCTCCTCGTTGCGTGTGGTGTGCTCCGCTGGCGGGTTCCAGCCTGCTGGGCCATCTCCCTGCTCCACTCCATCAGCGTTTCTCGCTGCACCTGGGCCATCCTCCGTGCGAGGCCCTCCAGCGCGGTCTGTGCACGCTCCCGGTCTCGGGGGAGCTGTGCCAGGATCTCCACCAGGTCTTGTGGGGTGGTTGCTTGCATCAGGCTCCTGACCACAGGGTCGGTGCTGCCTGCCTCTCCCTCCATCTCCGGGTACGGCTCTTCCAGACTCCTCCAGGCTGCACCCATCTTCGCTCTTTTGTTCTGTATCCGCCCACACTCAGGGCGGTCCTGGGGCAACTTGGTGATTGTCAGTTCCAGGGGCAGACCCCCCACGCTGATGGACATCGCTAGCATCGCAGCCTCTGCTGGTGGGGGCGGTCTTCGTTTTTGGCGCCATTCTTGGTCCTGGCCCACGATGGGAGGTCGTCTCTTACCACCCTCTGGCACGCCCATAATGGCGTCCGCTCTGCCAGGGCGGGAAATCTTCATAGATGGCGGGAATCGCTTCCCAGTGGCGGGAAACACTGCAGATGGCGGGAAAAGACTGCAGATGACGGGCAAATGGCGGGAACCGATCCGAGATGGCGTCCGATGGCGGGGACCCTCCGGAACCGGCGGGAGACTTCTTTTTGAGGTAAATGCGATCTTTTCTTCAGGCACGCAGTACCCGGTGGTTGCGGGCACGTTATCCTGCCGACTACGCCAAAGGTTGACGCGCCCCTGGGCCTGTGTCGCGCTGCGTTGCGCACGCGGGAGCTTACCCGGAGCCGGATCTCTTGAGGGTTGTAGTCTCGTGGCGGTGATCCGGTCCGTGCCCAGGGTGTCAAACTAAGTGGCAGTCTATGGCAGTAGATGTTAATTTGATCGACTACGCCACCCGTTGAGTGCGGCTTTGAAGCCGCCGCTGCAGAGCAGTCCGCTGAGGCCGGTGGTATATGTGCAGCAGTGATGGTATAACCCCCAACGGGAGAGGTATGGCCTCAGGGCAGCAGGTGTGGATGATGGGTGTAGTTATGTTGTAGAAAGGAGAGTCAGAGACTTGAGGTGCAGTTTCAGGGTTTTTACTCACGGTTGTTCTCTCAGTCACTCTGGCCTTGAGTGACCACCCGAGCCGTGCTGCGTCCACCAGGTCCTGGACTCGGCTAACCCCCAGGCAGTTCTGGAGCGTGGTCCTGAGCTCCCTTCTCCCTCTCTGTCTCTGGCCATTCCCACCAGGGATCCACCTTTGGCCGGCTCCCTCGGGTCTCTTAGTGGTCAAACCTCCTCTGGGTTCCCTGACCCTATGCTTGGTGTGCCTTTCTGGTGGATTTGGTGAGGGTCGTGGCAAATCTTGACCACGACCTCCGGTTCCTGGCTGAGGATAAGTGGCCTCCACCAGTTCGGGTTCCGGTACCCGTGTCCGCCAACCCTTCACCCTTTTTGGTCTGATTCTGGGTTCTTAGGGTTCCTTCTGACTCTGCTTCTCTGGGTCTTTCTTCCTCCTCTCTCTCTTCACTGCAGGCTTGGCCCTGGAGCTGGGCCCAGCCGGAGCCACAGCTCCCTGTCAGCCCTCCTGGCTGAGCTCCTCTGCTAAAAAGACCCTGTCCTAAGATGGTGCCCACCATATATACTCCCTCTATGTGTGAGCCCAGGTGACTAGCACCCAATGAGCTCCTAGCTTTACCCAGAGTACTCCCCCTATCTGCCCCTACACTACTGGGATGTTCCACCCCCCTCCCACTCCAGCCAGGGACAGACGCTGTCGTACCTGCACATTTACTTGGTGGGAGTACCGTAGTTCTGTCCCCCGGAAATGGGATGTATGTAGTGCATGCAGCCTACTGAGCTCAGTTCCACACTCCATCCTTACCCGGGAGTGGAATACCACACCTCTGGCTTGAGGTGTAATACCCCTGTAGCAGCCGAATCCTCAGGGTGCTACACAGGCAATATAGAAAGTGATATACTTACATTCTGCCATTAGGTGGCAGTAAAAAGAGTTAATGACGCAGCTATGCCTTCCATGTATGGAAAGAGATCACATGGTTAAACCACATGACCTGGTTCTGGGCCTTGCAGTGAAGGGAGGGAGACATGATACAGGGAGTCTCTCTGGAGAAGCTGAAGAAGCAGGTAGGAGAGCGGCCATAGCTCTTATATATGAGGGAGCAGGTAGTAGAGTGGCCATAGCTCTTATATATGAGGGAGCAGGTAGGAGAGCGGCCATATGTCCTAAATATGAGGGAGCAGGTAGGAGAGCAGCATAGCTCCTATATATGAGGGAGCAGGTAGGAGAGTGGCCATAGCTCCTATATATGAGGGAGCAGGTAGGAGAGCGGCCATAGCTTCTATATATGAGGGAGTAGGTAGGAGAGCGTCCATAGCTCCTATATATGAGGGAGCAGGTCGGAAAGAGGCCATAGCTCCTATATATGAGGTAGCAGGTAGGAGAGCGGCCATAGCCGATATATATGAGGGAGCAGGTAGGAGAGCCGGTAGGAGAGCGGCCATAGCTCCTATATATGAGGAAGCAGATAGTAGAGCAGCCATAGCTCCTATATATGAGGGAGCAGGTAGTAGAGTGGCCATAGCTTCTATATATGAGGGAGCAGGTAGGAGAGTGGCCATAGCTCCTATGTATGAGGGAGCAGGTAGGAGAGTGGCCATAGCTCCTATATATGAAGGAGCTGGTAAGAGAGCGGCCATAGCTTCTATATATGAGGGAGCAGGTTGGAGAGCGGCCACAGCTCCTATATATGAGGGAGCAGGTAGGAGAGCGGCCATAGCTCCTATATATGAGGAGCAGATAGGAGAGGGGCCATAGCTCCTATATATGAGGGAGCAGGTAAGAGAGTGGCCATAGCTCCTATATATGAGGGAGCAGGTAGGAGAGTGGCCATAGCTCCTATATATGAAGGAGCAGGTAAGAGAGCGGCCATAGCTTCTATATATGAGGGAGCAGGTTGGAGAGCGGCCATAGCTCCTATATATGAGGGAGCAGGTAGGAGAGTGGCCATAGCTCCTGTATATGAGGGAGCAGGTAGGAGAGTGGCATAGGTCTCCTATATCAGGAACCAAGGTCTCGGCTGCAGACAGTTGTGGACAATGAGTGTACAGTACATGCAGATAAGAGGAGCAGAGGAAACACTGTACCTAATATAAAACTGCACCAGGGCCTTGTCTGAGAACGACCACCTCACTGGATAGTAACTTTGTTTGCTCCATAAGAATGGAACCTGTGTTCAAGCACCAATAATCTAAATGTGCCTGTGTATTCTTACAACAAATAAATGTTTGCAACTGACCTTGTGGCCTTCGTGTTTTCTGGACTATTTGGAGTGCACCACATTACACCACACTACCAGGAAGCAGAGGTTAATTAAGGGCACCCTGGTGTTAAAAACTTTCATTTTTCTTTTTTTGTCACTGACATTGCGGAATGGTAACTTCCACACACCACAGATGTGTATATTGAGATGAAATTTTTATAAAATATAAGACCCTAGGAAACTGGGTCTGTGGGATGATAACCGCTATCATCGCCCATAGAAGTAGTCACTCAATTTCTACTAACCCTGGATAACACATAAAGCCGACTTGAGGGCCCCAGGATTATCTTTTTAAAAGTGTTCAGTATAGCTGAGCGGATCTTTGAAATTCAAATTTTCCCCCAAAATTACATTTGCGGCCAATAAATTTGCTCGAATTTTAATGATGGAAAGCTTGTAATTGCTTGGAAAATACAGACAGTGGGGAGGAGAGAAAGAGAACTTCGCTGATCTTAAGCTCATACACTCTACATGAGAGGGAGGGAGAGAGGACCCCGCTGACCATAAGAGCTTACACTCTACAGGAGAGAGACTTACCTAGCGACTCAGAAGAAGGAAAATGACTACACTGGGAAACGCTGATTTGTGATGGCTCAGGTGATGACCACCACTGTACAAGATGTGATAATCCGTAAGATGTCATAGCTGCAAGGCATTATGAAGAAACCCTAGTGGCAATGCAAAATGATGCTAGCCCACTCTCTGATGCTTCAGCAGTGTGGGAAATGGTGCAGAGTTTTTTTGCGAACCGTGAATCGATTCTCATAATGTTCTAATTTGCGTGAAATAGCAAATTTCAGGAAATTCAACGTTAACTTGATTATCTCTGTATCGATCCGCTCATCTCTAGTGTTCAGTCTTGACAGCAACAACTTTGATTTGTGTTTCCTCCTTAAACAATTCAAAAAAAATCTCTATGCTTTAGCCCAGGGGTCCTCAAACTTTTTAAACAGGGGGCCAGTTCACAGTCCCTCAGACCATTGGAGGGCCGGAATATAGTTTTTAAAAAAAACTATGAACAAATTACTATGCACACTGCACATATCTTATTTTGTAGTAAAAAAAAACAATACAGGAACAAATACAATATTTAAAATGAAGAACAAGTAAAGTTAAATCAACCGGTATTTCAATAGGTAGGTAACTGTACCCAATAGGCAGCATAGGTCCTCAATAGGCAGGTAAATGTCCCCAATAGGCAGCATAGGTCCTCAATAGGCAGGTAAATATCCCCAATAGGCAGGTAAATGTCCCCAATAGGCAGGTAAATATCCCCAATAGGCAGCATAGGTCCCCAATAGGCAGGTAAATGTACCCAATAGGCAGCATAGGTCCCCAATAAGCAGGTAAATGTACCCAATAGGCAGCATAGGTCCCCAATAGGCAGGTAAATGTTCCCAATAGGCAGCATAGGTCCCCAATAGGCAGGTAAATGTCCTAAATGGGCAGGTAAATGTCCCAAATAGGCAGCATAGGTCCCCAATAGGCAGCATAGGTCCCCAATAGGCAAGTAAATGTCCCCAATAGGCAGGTAAATGTCCCCAATAGGCAGCATGGGTCCTCAATAGGCAGGCTGTTTCCCCCTTATAATGCCCTATGCAGGCTGTTCCCCCCTTATTATGCCCCATGCAGGATTTCCCTTTCTCCCACCATATAATGCCCCGTGCAAGATATCACTCCCCTGTCTTTATAATGCCCCATTCAGGATGTCACCCCCCCATATAATGCCCCATTCAGGATGTCACCCCCCCATATAATGACACATGCAGGATATCACTCCCCTGTCTTTATAATGCCCCATTCAGGATGTCACCCCCCCATATAATGCCCCATGCTGGATGTCACCCCCCATATAATGCCCCATGCAGCATGTCACCCCCCCATATAATGCCCCATTCAGGATGTCACCCCCCCCCCATATAATGCCACATGCAGGATGTCACCCCTAATATTATGTCCCATGCCTCCATACATTAAAAAAAAATAATCCAATACTCACCTCCCTCCTTGCCTGCTGCCGCTGCTCAGGTCCGGACTACAGCATCTCCGGCGTTTTCCCGCTCTGCGCTGCCTGTGACGGCACTCGGGAGGGCGCGGTGGAAAGACGTCACCGCACCCTCTGACCTGAGACGTCACAGGAAGCGCAGAGCAGGAAGACAGCGAATCTGCAAAGGCACGGGGAGAGGTAAGTATCCGCGTGCCGGGGCCCTGAGCAAGCGGGGGAGAAGGGCGGGCTCTGAGAAAGCGGGGGGAAGGGCGGGCGCTGACACCGCTCTCCTCTGCCCACAGCCCGGCGGGCCGGATAAAAGTCCTCCGCGGGCCGCTTGTGGCCCGCGGGCCGTAGTTTGATGACCCCTGCTTTAGCCAATCCTTGAATTGAATGATTTAGTCATCATAACTTTCTTGGGCTTAGAGATCCATACTCTCGTTGCTTTTGCAGTAAAGAATCCCTTCTTTCATTATTATGAAAGCTAGAAAAAAACAATACCCTTTTGTCATTGTTATATTTCTGAATATTTTCCAAATTAAATAACCATAAATAACCTTAAGTTTGATCATCTTGGTACTGCATTCCACTCATTCCCTGTAAGGAAGACCTGTCACCTGTACTCTTATGTCTGCGTAAGGCTAAGACTACACGGCAACATGTGTCATGCGGCAGCAACTCCCAGAGAAGCCACGCAACCAAACCATTTCTGCAGCTGCAACTGTTTTAGAACTGTAAATAACACAGCCAAGTTACACGCAATATAACACCATAGGAGATCAATACTCCCAATGTTGCAATGTGTTGCTGCAATTTCAATGTCGCATTGTGACACTTGTCGCTGTGTAGCCCTTGGCTAGTGCTACACGGCGACATATATCTTGCGACACAGAAATCATATTGTCGCATTACTTGCTATTGCACTGCGACCTCCTGTAACTGCGACACAGAGTCACAAATGTTTCCAAATGAGTCACCTGCCATAGACTTCAATACAAGTTGCACACAACATGCACCTTGAATGCAACTTTTCTGAAACTTGGCTGTTTTATGAATTTTATGAGGGTGAAATCCCCTATATCATTGTATAATTAGTCTGAAAGGCATTTTGGGGGTGACAGACTCACGTAAACCCTATGCCTAACCATAGTCCTAGTTCTATCCCTAACACTAGTCTTAGTGACGCGCCCCTGGGCCTGTGTCGCGCTGCGTTGCGCATGCGGGAGCTTACCCGGAGCCGGATCTCTTGAGGGTTGTAGTCTCGTGGCGGTGATCCGGTCCGTGCCCAGGGAGTCAGACTAAGTGGCGCTGGCGGGGATTGTATAACCCCCAACGGGAGGGGTATGGCCTCAGGGCAGCCGACGTGGATGATGGGGGTAGCAGGAACCACTCGGAGACGGTACGGTGTAGTTCAGGGTCTTTACTGGTGACAAAGATAGACCCTCCCGGAGTACTGGCTAGCGATTGGGGCCTGGTCAGTCCTTGAGCAGATGGGATCTCCCCTGGCCAGGCGGAGTTGTAGGCCTCCCAAACTAACTGTACTCTTCTGGCTACCTTGCTAGAGGCGGGTATAAGTAGCCCACGTCCCTGAGTGTACCGTGTGGTGCTCACCCGTATGGCCGGTGACTCGGGGCCTTCTAGTAGCTTCCGCTCCACGACGGCGGTGCTGGTCCCATGCGTGTGACCGTGCCTTCGGGTTTCTTGGCCAGAGGACCTGAAATCCCCTGCCTGACGGATTCTGCTGCTGGGTAGGAGTTAGTCCCCACAGCCTCGGACTCCGGGTCCGGTAAGAAATCTTCTCAGTCAGGGCGAGCTCTGCAGCTGCCAGCCCCTGACTCCTTGTAACACTGCTCCCACAGAGCTCCTGTTGTTTCTTCCCATAGCTGCTTCTCTTCTCTGTCTCTACTTCTGGCATGGCCCAGGAGCTGGGCCCAGCCGGAGCCACAGCTCCCTGTCAGCCCTCCTGGCTGAACTCTCCCTCTGAACTCTCTAACCCTGCCTCAGCCCCAGGTTTATACAGGGGAAGTTCTTCCCCTCCCAGGACTGGGCAGGAGGTGTGGCATGCATAGGATTCCTGACCAAGAGACCTCCTACCTGCTCTCAGACGTAATATCTCTATCACTGTGGCAACCAGACCCCTGGGGTGTCACATTCCCCACTAGTGAAATTTAGTACTCCGGGACTAAACATATTTTTAGAAAAACATAACAAGGTATAAACAATAATAATACAATAAGAAAAACACATAAAGATGGTTACGGCGTGTCCGCAACCGGGTGCAGTCTTTGAAGAAAAGCAAGGTGTCCATTTCACCAAAACAGGGAGACGTAACCAGGTAGGGGTCTGTCCTGCCCCGAGTCCTTAACAGTCTTTAGTCCGTCCTGGGTTACGCTCCAACTATGTACACAGGATTCCCGGTAAATCCACCAAAGACTCCCATAAATTACTAGAAACACATAATTATTTACAGGATATGGCCGCTCTCAGTCCTCGGCCAGTGGAGATAAGGAATGGCTGCTCACAGTCCTCAGCCTGGTTTAAGATAGGGGCACATGGGGAACAATTCACTAATCCCAACGGGGACCATATTTTAATTAGCAGCAGTCCTTGTACCCTTACGGGTAACTATTTACAGCTCTTTATTCACGCTACTTCCCTTCAGTAGCTATGTCCTCTTTGTGCTCCCTCCTGAGGGTAGTCCTCAGACCCGTCCGGGTCCTCTTGGCTTTCCTCGTATTGGTAGTACTGCAGCTCCTCCTCGGTTAGCTGGGTTAGTATCTCTGCGACAGTCCTCCTCCCAGGTTTCCAGGACTTTACCTCCCTTTGGGCTGCCCCGGTTAATTGGGCCACCAGGATGCTCACTTTTTGCTCCTCTGTGAGGGGGTACACCTGGAAGAGGCTATCCAGCTTTTCTCTAAAGTCATGCAGGGTATGTGACTCCCCTGAGTACTGGGGTAGCCAGGCTGCCCCCGGGATATAGGGCATGGTGAAAGGCATGACCGCAACAGCGGTGGCGCTGGCGGGGGTTGAAGCGGTGAAGCTCTCCTCCGTATCCGGCATCCTTCTCCCCCCTAGTGGACCGTGGCCTACCTTGCGATGATCCTCTTCCGTAGGCCGCGGCTCCGCAGTGGATCGTCAGGGTTGAGGACCTTCCGTCGCGCTCCTGTGACGTCGGCGTCTGCTGGGCTCCTTCCAGGACCTTGCGCAACGTCCGGACGTGAGGCGGGGCTTCAGTTCTCGCGCGCTTTCGGAGTCCACGCCCCTCTTCTTCCAGCGCGGCGTCCTCAAGATGGCGTCCAATGGCGGGAAAACTCCACGTATGGCGGGAAGAAGGCTGAAGATGGCGCCGGATGGCGGGAAAACTCCACCGATGGCGGGAAGGAAGCGGAAGATGGCGCCGGATGGCGGGAATCTTCACCACAGGTAAGTTTGAACAGTCTTTTTCAGGCACGCAGTACCCGGTGGTTGCGGGCACGAAATCCTGCCGACTATGCCAAAAGTTGACGCGCCCCTGGGCCTGTGTCGCGCTGCGTTGCGCATGCGGGAGCTTACCCGGAGCCGGATCTCTTGAGGGTTGTAGTCTCGTGGCGGTGATCCGGTCCGTGCCCAGGGAGTCAGACTAAGTGGCGCTGGCGGGGATTGTATAACCCCCAACGGGAGGGGTATGGCCTCAGGGCAGCCGACGTGGATGATGGGGGTAGCAGGAACCACTCGGAGACGGTACGGTATAGTTCAGGGTCTTTACTGGTGACAAAGATAGACCCTCCCGGAGTACTGGCTAGCGATTGGGGCCTGGTCAGTCCTTGAGCAGATGGGATCTCCCCTGGCCAGGCGGAGTTGTAGGCCTCCCAAACTAACTGTACTCTTCTGGCTACCTTGCTAGAGGCGGGTATAAGTAGCCCACGTCCCTGAGTGTACCGTGTGGTGCTCACCCGTATGGCCGGTGACTCGGGGCCTTCTAGTAGCTTCCGCTCCACGACGGCGGTGCTGGTCCCATGCGTGTGACCGTGCCTTCGGGTTTCTTGGCCAGAGGACCTGAAATCCCCTGCCTGACGGATTCTGCTGCTGGGTAGGAGTTAGTCCCCACAGCCTCGGACTCCGGGTCCGGTAAGAAATCTTCTCAGTCAGGGCGAGCTCTGCAGCTGCCAGCCCCTGACTCCTTGTAACACTGCTCCCACAGAGCTCCTGTTGTTTCTTCCCATAGCTGCTTCTCTTCTCTGTCTCTACTTCTGGCATGGCCCAGGAGCTGGGCCCAGCCGGAGCCACAGCTCCCTGTCAGCCCTCCTGGCTGAACTCTCCCTCTGAACTCTCTAACCCTGCCTCAGCCCCAGGTTTATACAGGGGAAGTTCTTCCCCTCCCAGGACTGGGCAGGAGGTGTGGCATGCATAGGATTCCTGACCAAGAGACCTCCCACCTGCTCTCAGACGTAATATCTCTATCACTGTGGCAACCAGACCCCTGGGGTGTCACATTAGCATTAACCCTAACCCTAAACCACTGGGGATCAGGGGCAGGAGTACAGTATCCCAAAGTGTATAATTATGGGGGCACAGTATGGGAGAATTATAGTGGCATTAGTGTAGTGTTCTCAGCCGGAGAGGCGTCCTCAACAATGGGAGTGTGACGACACAACTTTTCTTCTTAATTATGCAGGACATGTACTTTCTGTAGGCCTTTATTTTTATGTTGACTTTTGAACCTGTGTTCTTCTTTGGTTGCTCAACACAGACTATTGTTCGTATAAACCTGAATGCTGATCACTTGAGGTGATATTGGTAATTGATGAATGGCTGCTATTCATATCTTATATCAGCTCCTACAACGTATCATCTGCCAGTTTTGCAATACAGGGACTCTGAACAATGGATGTTTGCTAAGATATGTTAAATACCATTGTAGGGTGTGTGTTTGCCAGTCAACATTGGGGGGATGATCTGTGGATATTCGAGCATTGTAAATTCATATCATGATCCCTGACCCTTGACCTGAAAATGATGGCTTGAAAGGACAACTGTGAACTATAAATCGGGGGTCTCTGCGTCTGTTCAAAGAGACACTACAGGATGAGAGCCTAAGGTACCACAGCCCTGGCTGGAAAGATACAGAACTGCTCCATTGACCATTGCTGAACTCTCAGAGATGATTTGAAGAATCCAGGTTGGAACAATCAGGTTAACTGGCCACATATCTCACGACTCTAATCCCGACAGGCCAGCAGAAGGGTGAGACTGTGTAATTTTGCACCATCTTGGGTATTTGCTGGGACTGTTCTATATTTTAGTGATTGCTGGTGGTTCAATAAGTTATTGCCACACTGTTTACCATCATCCTGTGTTGTCTGAGTAGTGTTCTGTCCATGGGAGACCCTGTGTCTTCACAGGGAGAATAGTTCTCAGAAGAGATGCAACATAAAGCAGTAACAGGTGAAAAGTAAAAGTCAGTGGGTAGTACTGCTGCCTTTGGATACTGATGTCCTAAATGCCTCTACAGACAGCTTGCATTGTGTAGAAGCAGTTCTCAATAGTCTCGGCATCAAGGCAAGGTGGGATAGTGATTTATACAGTCAGGACTTCTGTCTTTATAATAGGAAAAGGCTCTCTATTAATGCGCAGGAAATGTAAAGTCAATTGCTATTTTTCTTCTAGCCCTGGATCCCACGTGTGCAATTTCTGCTCCATTTGCATAAACTTTCTATAAATCATTGCCAAAGTAGTGTCATTAACCCCTTTATTTCCTCAAAATGCTTTAAATACTAACAATTAGTTTTTCTTTTTCCCATTGTCTACACCTGGGGCGTCTTATGGTCTGAGACATACAGTACCTTATTGATGCACAGTAAATGCCTTCCAATAACAATATGAATAAAGTCAGGGAATCGCTTGTATATTTCTAAAGAGCAGGAGGAAGGCTAAGATGGAGAAGAAAGACACTTTCAGCAGATGTATATCTTGACTACTAAAAGCGGTTTTATGCTGAAGATTACATCAAATGCTGTCTACTTCTTTTACAACAAACCTTATAAAGATCAGTGGTGATCCGGTTGTGTTATTTCCCAGCTTGCCTGTCTGGCCTTTGTAAGTCTTGGAAAAATATAAATGGAAAATAGAGAAATGTTTCTCACCTAGATGTAGGGTCAATCTGGCCCACACATTAGACAATTCTCAAGTGGGCTCAGGCTCTTATACAGTAATGGGCCCCAAAGGTCAACATAAGTTAGGATAAAGATGAAAGTTTGCACTTCACAGAGGAAGATGATTTAGACTCTCGTGTCACCTATTGGAAGTAGTGATCCTAAAAGTCAATATCGAACCTTTAACGAGCCTTGCAATGTGCCTTAAGATAAAAGCCAAATCAGAATCTCAATAAGCACAAGATCTGATCTGGCTTCATGAGAAATCTCTGACTAGCATATAAGGGTAATGTCTTTCCTTGCGGAGAGTGACATGCCTGACATAAAGACTCACATCAAATGTCTCTTCAGCTAAATGCACACTGCGTTAATCAAGTGGTTTAGTGGCTTCCTTCCAAGGCCTTTGCCTGAATCCCTGAAAAATGGACATGCCCAGATAGACTTAGTTTGGGCTCCTGTGCTGTGGTGTCCACTGTTTCAGAGAGGCACAAGAGAGAGGTTCTGTCAGCCTAATCCAGTCAAGCAGTTCCCTACTCTGTGCTGATGAGAGGCAAGAAATCTGAAACAGCTGTCTGCAGATGGGTGTTTCTGTCTTTTGGAGTAGACTCTAGTTTTACTTTGTTGGTCATTTGTAGGGTTTGTTAAAGGTTCAACATTGACTTATGGTGAAAAACGATGAAAGGTGGACGGTGGAAATCCACAAGGCGCCATGCTCAGACTTAGGAACCACCCAGGTCAGATAAGAAAAATCGATCTATTCAACACACAAAGCATTTCAGGGACGATCCGTCCCCTTCACCAGGTATTTACAGGTAATTACCTGAAGAAGGAGACGGATCGCCCTTGAAATGAATAATAAATCGTCTTTTCTTATCTGACCTGGGTGGTTCCTGACTCGTGGCACCCTGTGGATTTCCACCGCCCACCTTTCAATGTTTTTCACTGTATCATGGCTTCTGAGCAGAACGCCAGGTGCGGGCGGAAGGTGCTGCAGCGCTCCAGGACCGCCGTCATTCACCACTTAGCATCAGCATTGTGCCTGGCATGCACAACTACAAGAGGTGAGTTGAATACCTCTTACCCCACCACATGTGACATTCTTTGCATGGAGCGCCCTCTCTATTGGTTTATTTAAACATTGGCTTATGGCATAGCTAAAATCAATAGGTAGCACTAGAGAGACAGCTTATTTGCATGTCTTTCTTTCGAGGTAGCACTTGTCCTTTATGACTTCCCATACCAGTTGACAGTCTCCACCAGAAGAAACAGTACAGTTTCCACCAGAAGAACCAGTACTTTCCTAGAAAACACTGCCTAGACTAGATACTGTGGTCACTGCTTTCTGGTTCTTCTATCCTTTAGTATACAGGCCCGGAGAGAATAAGACACAAGACAGGTAGTATGTGTCAACAGACTCTAACTTTATTGCAAAGCATAGGGTTTATATACACCCTGGAGGCAGAAAAAGATTTACCATATATGGTCCGATCATACAATTTAGCTGTGCAAACAAAAGCTGGTTTCTGTTCTCGTGACGCCTAGGTTTATAGTTGAAACATTTATTCAGACACATTTAATCAGACACTTCTGATGACTAGCAAGGACACGTTAGTTTCTATTGATACAAGGAAGGAACATTTAGTTGTTGTTTTTTGACCTAAAGTAACCGTCAGACTTATATAGCATAGATGGGGTCTTTGAACTTGGGGGACCTCATCTTCTGCTATAACATTCCGTCCTTTTGTTCCTTCATTTATGAATATGAATTTCTATATTTTCTTTTTCTTTTAGTACAACACTGAATACACATTAGAAAAGCTTAAAAACCAAATAAACTGCAAGACACATTAGTAAAACCTGAAAAATAGCTTGCACTATAACAGCCAACCACCCACCGATACCTTTAAACCAATTAGCAGGATTCAGAAAAGAAAAGGTGTTTGCCCACCAGGAATCCTGGTTCTTGAGGTTGGCCTCATCATAAAGCTTAATTTCTGTGTGGAATTATTGGCCAAAGTATCTGAGCAGTTCACCCAAAAGTTTATCTCTTCCCATGAGACTGGGACAGCGAGAAAGGATATGCTAGTGGACGTCACAGGGGCATGTGTACATATCCAACAATTAGCAATAGTCTGGTTTTGCTCCTTTAGTCCATTGATTAGAGCAAGATGGTGTTTAAGGAATCTATTGTCATCTCCATCTGTGGTGCCTAACGTAGTCCATGCACCTGTGGTCACAAGGATGCAGGTAAGTATAAACAATGTCTTCATTCCTTGTCCGCTGGGTCTCCTAGTATCTTTTTGCAATGGGACGCGTGGATCCAGGCCTCTTTTCCCTCTAGCTTAACGGCTGTGCTTGTGGTCAGCAGAACTTGAAAGGGTCCGTCAAACCGTGGATCTAGGCTTTTCCTCACGTGTCTTTTTATAACCACCCAGTCTCCAGTTTGCAGCGTATGGCTGCTAGAGTCTTGATCTGGATCTGGAAGAGAACTGAAAACATTATCATGTATTTGCTTAATCTTTTTGTGTAAAGCCCTTACGTAGGAACTTAGCACATGGTTGTTCATGTCTAATGGTTGCGGATAGAAACACCCTAGGCTGGGTACGTTGCCAAACAATATCTCATATGGAGAGAGTCCAGTCTTTTTATTGGGCGTGTATCTTACTGAAAACAGAGCAAGCGGTAAACAATCCGGCCATGGTTTTCCTGTCTCAGCCATGGCTTTCTGAATTTTTAATTTCAATGTCCCATTCAGTCTTTCCACTTTACCACTACTTTGTGGGTGATATGGGGTATGGAATGCTTGTTGAATTCCTAGAGCTGACATGACTTCATTCATTATTTCACCCGTGAAGTGTGTACCTCTGTCACTCTCAATTACCTCTGGTACCCCATGCCTGCAGACCACCTCCGCAAGCAGTTTCTTTGCGGTTGCTGCAGCCGTGGCTTTGGCAATCGGGAAAGCCTCTGGCCATCCTGAGAACAAATCAATACAGACCAACACATATTCCCATGATCCTGACTTCGGCAGCTGAATATAATCAATTTGCAGTCTCTGGAATGGATAGAGGGGCCGGGGTGTGTGTTTGGGTGGTGTTTTAACTACTCTACCCTGATTATGTGTAGCACATATCATGCACCCTTTTATCAGTCGTTCAATACAGGTGGAGAATCCTGGTGCCACCCAATGTTTCTGCATCACATTCATCACAGCCATTTTAGATTGGTGTATCCGCCCATGTAGCATCTGAGCAGCCGCTGGGTACAGTGCCCTTGGAAGGCATCGTCGTGTCCCTTTCCCCCATAACCCATTTGCTTCATTCAGGCATGCACCTTCCTTCAACCACTTATCAACCTCCTCCTTCAGAGCCTGAGCCTGCATTTGGGATAAGATGTCCTCCGACACAAAGGGGTTTTTAGGGGCACTTATCTGACGTACTGTTGACCCTTGTTGTGGCTTGCAGGCTGCTGTTTTTGCTGCTGCATCGGCAATCGCATTACCTCTGCTTACCTGGTCGGTGCGTCTGGTATGTGCTCTTACCTTTATGACAGCTACTTGTTTGGGTAATTGTAGCGCATCAATTAACTGTGAATTCTGGGCACCCTGTGGCAACATTGTCCATGTATATTGACTGCCCTGGAACGTGAAAGCAAACAGGTACTGGCAGTCAGGATGTAATGGTACACTGAAAAATGCATTTGCCAAATCGACCACTGAAAAACAAAGAGAGTTAGAAGATATCTGTGACAGAAGAGTATGCGAGTTGGGCACAACTGGTGTTAGAAGTTCTGTGGCTTTGTTAATCAACCGGAGGTCATGGACCATTCTATATGCGGCTGGTTGTCCTGGCACGCTCTTTTTCTTTACTGGGAACAGGGGAGTGTTGCAAGGGGACTGGGTTTTGACTAGGACTCCCCTGTGTAGTAATTTTTGGACTTGCTGGGCTATGGCATTCTCCTGAGCCGAGCTAAGGGGATACTGCTTCTGTTGAGGCAAGATGGCTCCTGGTTTTAGATTCACCATTACTGGTTGAACTCTTAACCTACCAACATCTGTGTTATCTGAGGCCCAAAAGTCGTAGGGTACAGCCTGCTCCAATATCAGGGGAAAATCGTTTGTCTCTTCTATGCTGGCAATATCTAGTGACATTATTTTGCAAAGGGTGCTTGGTTTTAAACCTGGGGTCATGGTGACGGTGCCATCAGGATGATATTCGATATGTGCTTGTAATTGAGACAATACATTGTTTCCCAAAAGGTTACATTGGCCTCGGGGCGATACCATGAGCTGGCTATGTACAGTAGCTCCTTGAATTTGCAGGGGAATTTTTTTAGTGACAGGGAGCAGGACAGACGGGGAATTGAAAGGGGTGGCAATGACATGATGTGAAAAATCAGTGTCAGTGTATGGCCAATCACCTCGCGTAATTACTGAATTGTCGGCCCCCGTATCTACTTGGAAATCTATTTCATGTCCCCCTGGTAGGTTCACCTGCACTATACAACTGGGAGTTGGGGGTAAGGAGATGAGGGGGTTCATGTGCAAGCTACCCTCATCCCATGGAGGCGTTGTTTGGTTGGCTGGAGGACCCGTACTCTGAGCATCTGGATACGGGTTGGTCCTACAGTCCTTTCTAAAATGTCCTGGCTTTCTACATCCGTAACATAGTCTCTGTCCCCCTCCTGCAGTCCGTCCTCTGCCTCTGTTGTTTCTGGGGGTCGTCTCTACTATGTGCATTCTGGCAGCTCTTTTTGCCTGTATTATGTCATGCTGTGCCCCCTGAGCTATCCTGGCCAAATCCTCTGCCTTCACTGATCTCCACTCTGGTCTACTTGCTTTTACCTTTTCTGCAATCTCTTTCTTTAGTCCGTTCATGAAAGCACTTCCTAATACCCTCTCATTAGTCTTATTTTCAGGAATGAACCCCATTTCCAACCAAGTCTTCCTTAGAGCCCAAAAGTAGTCTTTGGGGTCCTCTTCCTTACCCTGAACTCGGACTTCTAGTGTAACCTGCCTTTCTCCCTGCCTGTCTTTACATGCCTTTACCAATGCTGTTGTGAACAGGACTCCGGCCGCTGCATTATTGGGTTCTGCGTCTACGGGTCCGGTCCTATTGTCATACTGCTTGTACGTTTCGTCTGTCAACCTATCATAGCGGGCTTCATCTGACAATTTTCCCTTAATTACCCCTTGTAAATCCAACCTAGTTGCATTGTATTTATCCTGTATGGTTCTCATCATTCTGGCAAAACCCATCGGGGACTGGGACGGATCTGGCAACTGGGAAATCAACGCCAATTGTTCTGAGGGACTCCATGGTCTATACATTAACATTGTACGGGCTTCTTGACCTGGAACAACTGCGTCCCCTACTGCTGCTGCTGCCGGTGCTCCTGGCACAACTACTGTCCTCATTGGGAATAGTCTAGCTGGGTGGGGTCTTGGTCCTCCACATGCCACACAGATATCTACAGTCAAGGGATTCTGCTGTCCACATCTGGGGCAAACCCAGCATTTGGGTTCCTGGGAATTCTGGTACTGGGGTGGGGGTGACGTCGGGGGCAGATAAGGAGGAAAATCTGTCATTCCGTTTTTTGTCAGTCTGTAACATCCGTTTCCTAATTCTTCAATTCTTCCTTCAAAATGAGCGCATGCATTCATCCATACATCCACTGTCTCCAACAGACCCTTATCTTTCAGCCATCCATGATAGGAGTTAAAGAAGGATTTCTATTTCTCTCTGTTCATCTCTCCATTTTCATTCATTCCCGCCTTACACAATATTTTGTCAATTCCAATCAGTGCCTGTTTCCCTTCTCTGCGTACTACTAAGTCTTTGGCTGTAATGCCTTCTTTGGCATTTTGGTTGCCCATTTTTTCGGTTCTCCTCACTCAGAGTAGACTCCTCAGTCACTTAGACAATGGGCCACAAAGATTTCTAAACCACACCACTACTTGCCCTCCAGGACTTATACGCCAACCAGAAAAACAGACCAAAAACACCAATCCCGAGACACACCCACAACACAATCATAGGATCCATACTTTCATTCTTAAGTTTTTCCAAGGGATAGAAGACAGGACTGACAATTTATCTGAGGGGGTTCTACTGGTTCAAAGGGACCTGAGCCAGACAACAATCTGTGAATTACCTGGGAGCCGACCGCTCGGGGATGAGGGAGTCTCTTCTATGTAGTGATATAATTTAGGTAGAATATAACAGTTATTCTTGCCTCAGCGCTGTATATATCACCAACAGAGAGCTTCGCTCGTCCCACGTCTCGGACCGGTCGAGCACCCCTGGGCAGATTAACTCAGGTCCCTGTTCGAGGCGCCAGCTGTGGTCACTGCTTTCTGGTTCTTCTATCCTTTAGTATACAGGCCCGGAGAGAATAAGACACAAGACAGGTAGTATGTGTCAACAGACTCTAACTTTATTACAAAGCATAGGGTTTATATACACCCTGGAGGCAGAAAAAGATTTACCATATATGGTCCGATCATACAATTTAGCTGTGCAAACAAAAGCTGGTTTCTGTTCTCGTGATGCCTAGGTTTATAGTTGAAACATTTATTCAGACACATTTAATCAGACACTTCTGATGACTAGCAAGGACACGTTAGTTTCTATTGATACAAGGAAGGAACATTTAGTTGTTGTTTTTTGACCTAAAGTAACCGTCAGACTTATATAGCATAGATGGGGTCTTTGAACTTGGGGGACCTCATCTTCTGCTATAACAATACCTATACCAACGGACAGTGGTCTACAACCTGTGGCATGAGTGTCTGTCAGGGAAAGGTGCCACAGGCTGCAGAGGGCGGCTATATGAGGGCTATAGGAGGGTCTCCCTAGCATTCTTGCTAACAATACAATTTTAATTTAAGTGAGGAAAATAAATATGGGTGTAACAGGAATTTGTGATCATAATGTGGAACATCTGTGGAATGTTGATGGAAGAATAGTGAAAGGGGGGGTCTTTCTACCTAGCGGTATTGCAGAATTAAGTGAAGGGTCCCCAATGCCTCAAGGCTGCAAATGTTTTCATACCCTTGTTTCCAGGACCATCCCAGATCCCAGACAGTAATGTTAGTCACTTCTAAAGCTGTTTTCATTTAATAGAACAGGTTCCTTATCATTTTCATGCAGAGATATATAGTGCTTGAGGAAATTGTATAATATCCTTTCCATACTGTTATGCAAAGCTGGACAGTGGCTATAAAATGGTACAGTATGTTGCAAACAGTGAACACGAGTTACTAACGTGCCTATTGCCATTGGCAGCTCGTCTTAGGCTGAGTTCACACGATGCGTTTTTCATGCGTTTCCGCGGCGTTTTTGCAGTTGCGTAAACGCCGCGGAAACGCATGAAAAACGCATGGTAGAAGGGCAGCAATGTTCCCCAATGGAAATCCGCATGTGCTGTGCCCATGATGCGGATTTTTCCGCAGCGTAAACGCTGCGGTCAAAAATCCGCAGCATGTCAATTAATTTTGCGGAAACGCTGCTCTTTTGCCGCCATTGACTTGCATTAGACCGCATGGAATCCGCATCACTGTATATGTTGATGCGCTTTTCATGCGGTCTAATGTGCGGATGGTACCCGGGTGTGGATGAGAGAACTCTCATCCAGACCCAGGTACCATTAAAAAAAAAGAATAAAATAAAAAATATATATATTCTCACCTTCTGACGGCCCGCGCTGCGTCCTGCCGGCTTCCCGGGCACTTCGCGGTTGAATGAAGAAGGACCTTCGCTGACGTCAGAGTCATGTGACGGGTCACGTGACGCTGACGTCGGAAGGTCCTAAAGTCTTCACTGCCGGCAGCCGAGACCGATGAAGCAGGACACCGGGGGCCATCAGAGGGTAAAGTATAGATTTATTTTTTATTTTTTGACATTCACACACTATATAAATCCATGCCGGTTGCATGGATTTATATAGTGTGAAGTTGACAAGCACTTTCCAAGTGATGCTAAAATCGCTTGGGAAGCGCTTGTCAACCCGCATGCGGAAATGAAAGTGAAGACCGCTTCATTTCCGCATGTCCCTGGCAGGAAACCGCATGTACAATCCGCATGCGTTTTTTCCTGCCAGAGAGATGCAGAAACGCTCAGGAAAAAATCCTGAGCATTTCTGCATCGTGTGCACATACCCTTATAGTTAAGACTATTACTAGTGTGCCTTTAACACCCCCTATTTAAGTCTCCATGATGATATAAATAATGCGAATGTAAAAGTTGGTATTAATTAAGCAGACAAAAACTTTGAAGTGACATTTTTACAATCTCCAGCATACTCTTCCCATCTGTGACCATCATTTTCCAAATGTTTGACCATTCATCAACTGAGAATCATTGACCATAACGCGACCCAGAATTACCCAACCCTAGTAGGCCTCTGTTGGGAGCTTTGCAGCCATACACTGGGGATAATGAAGCTGGTGGAGATCAGGATGACCATTAAAAAAGACCTTCATCTCTATATGGCAAGGAATACATATGTTATGTTACTTAAATCATGTCAGCTATATAGATATATTAAAGGTTGTCGTCCGTGTTACAATAAATAACTCTTTATAGCTAGTGATCATAGCAATGCATTGTGTTCCATATCTGAACTCTTTCTTCACTGTGACGCTATAGGAAATTACATCCAATGGAGATATCCATATGTTTTCATAGAGAGAGCGGGCATAATTGTTTAACCACTTCGCACCACAGCCTGTTTTTGCCTTCGTGACCGGGCCAATTTTTTCAATTCTGACCACTGTCACTTTATGAAGTAATTACTCTGGAACGCTTCAACGGATCCCCCTGATTCTGAGAATGTTTTTTTCGTGACATATTGTACTTCATGATAGTGGTAAAATTTATTCGATATCACTTGCGTTTATTTGTGAAAAAATCGGAAATTTGGCAAAAAATTTTGAAAATTTTGCAATTTTCAAACTTTGAATTTTCATGCCCTTAAATCAGAGAGATATGTCACACAAAATAGTTAATAAATAACATTTCCCACATGTCTAATTTACATCAGCACAATTTTGGAACCAAAATTTTTTTTTGCTAGGGAGCTATAAGGGTTAAAAGTTGACCAGCGATTTCTCATTTTTCCAACAAAATTTACAAAAACATTTTTTTAGGGACCACATCATATTTGAAGTCACTTTGAGGGGTCTTTATGACAGAAAATACCCAAAAGTGACACCATTCTAAAAACTGCACCCCTCAAGGTGCTCAAAACCACATTCAAGAACTTTATTAACCCTTCATGTGCTTCACAGGAATTTTTGGAATGTGGAAGAAAAAAATTAACATTTAACTTTTTTCACAAAAATGTTACTTTAGACCCAATTTTTTTTATTTTCACAGGGGTAACAGGAAAAAATGGACCCCAAAATTTTTTGTGCAATTTCTCTTGAGCGCGCTGATACCCCATATGTGAGGGAAAACCACTGTTTGGGCGCACTGCTGGGTTCGGAAGGGAAGGAGCGCCATTAGACTTTTTGAATGTAAAATTTGTCTGAATAATTAGTGGACGCCATGTTGCGTTTGGAGAGCTCCTGATGTTCCTAAACAGTGGAAACCCCCCACAAGTGACACCATTTTGGAAGCTAGACCCCTTAGGGAACTTATCTAGATGTGTGGTGAGCACCTTGCACCCCCAGCTGCTTCACAGAAGTTTATAATATTGAGCCATAAAAATAAAATTTTCACATTTTTCCCACAAAAAATGTTTTTCATTCCCTAATTTTGCATTATCATAAGGGTAACAGGATAAATTGCACCATGAAATTTGTTGTGCAATTTCTCCTCAACACGCCGATACCACATATGTGGGGGAAAACCACTGCTTTGGTGTACGGCAGGGTTCGGAAGAGAAAGGAGCGCTATGTTGGCTGGGATAGGTTGCAGACACCATGTCACATTTGAAGAGTCGCTGACATGCCGAAACAGCAGAAACCCCCACAAGTGACCCCATTTTGTAAACTACACCTCTCAAGGAATTCATCTAGGGAAGTAGTGAGTATTTTTAAATTTTTAAATTTATACCATTGGGCAGTGAAAAAAGCATAATTATATTTTTACCACAAAAAAATGTTTTACCCTCAGATTTTACATTTTCACACACGGCAATGGGTAAAAATGGTGCCGAAATGTGTCACACAATTTCTTCTAAAAGTGTCAATACCCCATATGTGGCTGTATCATACCGCTCAGCCATGCGGCGAGATCTGGGGGGTACAGAGTGCTATTTGACAATTGGAGAACAAATTATTGTAGAATAGGCATTTGGATTTGGGAGCACAAAATTTTCTGAATTTCTTTTGGGGGGCAAGGGCCATTTCGCTTTTCCAGAGCCTTTCTGCTACCAGTAACTTGGAAGTCCCTTATATTTTTAACAGATGACGACCTGAGTGGGGACTAGCTTTTTTTGAGGACTGAGTTGAAGCTTTTATTGGGAACATTTTACGTAACATTTATCCGGCGCTCTAGGCTGAGCACTTACATCGGGGTTTCCATCTAAATTTCCAAGTGATGTAATTCAGATGAAACCCCTGCAGGATCCATTCACTGTAATGAGGCAGCAGAGTTACTCTGGACTCCGTCTGGCCTCTGTTTAGCGGTGTCCTTTTTTTCAGAAGTGCACAAAACTGTGGCCATCCGCACTTTTATGCACGCCTAAAACAAATGACACCGTGGGATCACAGGCCAGACGGCATCCACAGTGGCCTATATCTGCCTCATTACAGGGAATCTTCCGTCATGGGTTCCGTCTGAATCATGTATTTCAGAGATTTACACGGAAACTCTGGTGTAAGCGCTTAGCGCAGAGCTCAGGATAAATGTGAGCAGAGCCTTACTGCGATCTTTGGGAGACATAATAAACAAATCAGTAGCAGGTGAAGAATTGGTTTTATTTATTTTTTACGCCGTTCCTCGTGCGGTATAAGTGATGAGATTACTTTATTCTTCGGGTCGGTGTGATTACAGAGATACCAGATTTATATCGGGTTTTTATGACTGACAGCTGTCACAAACTAAGAGACGCTTTTTTTTGCAAAATCTAGTTTTTGCATTGCAATATTTTGAGAGCTATAATTTTTCCATATTTCGGCCAACAGAGTAATGTGATGGCTTGTCTTTTGCGGGACGAGTTGACATTTTTATTAGTACCATTTTTGGGTACGTGACATTTTTTGATCGCTTTCTATTCCGTTTTTTGGGAGGTAAAATTAACAAAAACCAACAATTCAGGAATTGTTTTTGAGGTTTTTTTTTTATGTCGTTCTGCGTGTGGTAAAAGTGATCAGGCAGCGTTATTCTTCGGGTCAGTACGTTTACAGCCATACTACACTTACTGTATTTTTTTTTATGTTTTGGCGCTTTTACACAATAAAACAATTTTATAGAAAAAATATTTTTTTTGCATCGCTTTATTCTGAGCGCTATAACTTTTTTATTTTTCGGCTGATGGAGCTGTATGGCGACTTTTTTTTTGCGGAACAAGATGACGTTTTCAGCGGTGTCATTTTTATTTCCATTTTGCTTTTTGATCGCATTTTTTTCCACTTTTTGTTTGGCGATATGATGAAAAAGCATATTTTTTTGCTCCGTTTTTTATTTATTTTTATTACAGTGTGCACAGAAGGAGTTAATTAGTGTGACAGTTTTACAGATCGGGTTGTTTTGGAAGCGGTGATACCAAATATGTGTACTTTTTTGTTTTTGCATAAATATACGGATTTATTGGTTTAATATTTTATTTATTTAATTTTATTTATTTTGTGATTTTTTTTTAACAGTTTAAAAACTTTTTTTTTTACTTTTTTTTTACATTTTTACTTAGTCCCTGTATGGGACATTAATTTTTATTTTTCTGATCACTGATCTCATGTAATGTAATAGACATGTATTACATTACATGAGATCTTTGCTGACTGTTTCACAGTCAGAGTCTCCTGCCAGGCTTCAGCTGCAGGCTGAGCCAGGCAGGACACCATATATGGCAGAGCTGGAGGCGGTCATGTGACCTCCAGCTGCCATAGCAACGTCAGGTCCTGGAAGGTATCAGGGGTCTTCGGAGAGGTAAGTAAGACGACCCCCTCTCCTCTGTCTATCTTCTATATGCCGCGATCACTATAGATCGCGGCATATAGAACATAGCAAAGGGTTAACATCATTGGGACCTGATCCAATCAGGTCCCGATGATGTCCCCTGTCAGAGCTATCGCTCTGCACTGCAAACGCAGCGCTTGCAGGACCCTGGGGGTCCTGAGCGCTGTGAGACCACCCACCGTTTTTAAACGTCGGCGCTGCACAGAGCCCAGCAAGCGCCGACGTTTATCTACAGTGGGCCGTCGCGAAGCGGTTAATGGGGATATTCTCCTTAAAGGGTTATCCCCAGAATTGTATTATTTTTTACAAGGCACAGTAAATGCATACTTTTTGTTAGCAGACCAAGCCCAACATAAAGTATTGTTTTTGTATATTTATGTCTATTTCATCTGTATCTGCCCTTCTGTGCATTCAGCTTCCAATAGCAGAGTGGGTGGTCCTATTCTTACCTGTAAGGCTGTGTGCCCACTATGCGTTTTTTAAGCGTTTCTGCAGCGGCAATTCAGCCGCAGAAACGCTTAAAAAAGACTTTTTAGTAGGTCTGCAATGTTCCCCCATGATAATCCACATGTGCTGTGCACATGCTGCGGAAATTTCCGCTGCGGATTATCATTGCGGAAAAATCCGCAGCACTACGAATTATTTTGCAGAATCGCGGCGTTTTTTCCGCCATTGACTTGCATTGAATCGCTTAATATCTGCATGACTTCATGTGCACATGCGGATATTAAGCGATTCAATGTGCGGATGGTACCTGGATCTGGAGAAGAGGAGACTCTCCTCCAGACCCGGGTACCATAGTACCTGTAAAAAAAAAAGAATTTAAAATGAAAAAAACATTATACTCACCTTCTGATGGCCCCCGGTCTTCTATCCCATACGTCTTGGCTCCCCGGCGGCTCGGGGTGGAGTAAAAGGACCTTCCATGACGTCATTCAGTCATGTGACAGGTCACGCGACCGCTGACGTCGGCGGTCGTGTGACCTGTCACATGACTAAATGACGTCATGGAAGGTCCTTTTGACGCGCCCCCTGGGCCGTGGGGTACTCGGTGCTGGGCCGATCGGTGCTGGGGATATCACAGTGGCAGTGACCCGGTCCATGACCTAGGGTGGTCAATAAAAGGGGAATAAAGAAAAGGGGAATTAAAGTTTTATATATATAATATTCGTGACGCCACCTGTGGTATGCGGCTATATGGGGCCGCCGCTGCGGTGCAGATCCTCTGGAGATGATGACGACGCAGCAGAGTTGGTTCAGCTCTCCACAGGCAGAGCTTAGCTCCAGGGCAGGAAGTGGTGATGTTATAGATGTTGCTGTGCAGTGTAGTGCAAGGGATGGGGCAGATAATGACCAGTCCACAACTTAATGGCGGTGTCCTCTTATCTTTACTTGCGGTGGTTAGGCAGACCGGGGCACAAGTACTAGCTGGTAGTGGAGGTCGGGGCGGCCTGGAAGCAAGTTGGGAATCCACATCGCCAGGTGAAGTTGAAGGCCTTCCCTCTGCGCTAATCTCTTTGGCCCTGCTGCTTGTAGCTGTGCTGCGGCCCTCGTCCCTGAGTAAACCGTCTTTGTGCTCACCCGTATGGCAGGCAGCTCGGGCCTTCCTGCAGTGTCGCTCCCATGTGGCGGTGCTGGGCCCTATGTGCTGCTGAGCCTACGGGCGTCTTATGGGGCCAGGAGACCTGCAGTCTTCTGTCCTCCGGTTTCTGCTGCTGGGCCTTCAGTGCCCCACAACCTAGGACTCCGGTGTCCGGTTCTTCTACGCTCCTCTCTGGGGTGAGCTGCTGTGCAGCTCCACTCCCCTGGTCTTTCCTCTTCTCTGTCCTGTCTTCAACTCCTCTCTCCCTAACTCTCACTAACCCCGCCTCCAGATCCCAGTTGCTAAGGGGAGGAGCTCCCCTTGCTGGTCTGGAGCCAGGAAAGTGTTGCATGCTTGTATACCTGACTAGGAGACCCCTGCTTACTTCCAGGCAGGGTATCACCTCTTGTGAGAGAGGCAATGCCACTGTGGCAACCAGACACCTGGGGTGCCACACTTTTAAACCACCGCGAGACACCAGGGGAGACCGAACGCATTGGAGAAGGAGACCGGGGGCCATCGGAAGGTGAGTGTAATGTTGTTTTCTTTTATTTGTTACCATTTTTTTTTTTTTTTAACTAACTTGGTCACACTATATAAAATCTATGCCGGTTGCATGGATTCATATAGTGTGACCAAGTTGTCAAGCACTTTTCCAAGTGATGCTAAAATCGCTTGGAATGCGCTTGACAACCCGCATGCGAAATCGCATGTGCAAACGTGTGATAAACGCTTGTCCCTGGCAGGAAAAACGCATGTAAAATCCACATGAAAATTTTTCTGCCAGGGAGATGCAGAAACCCTCAGGAAAAATCCAGAGCATTTCTGCATCGTGGGCCTTAAGGCTATGTGCCCACGATGCAGAAATGCTCCGGATTTTTCCTGAGCGTTTCTGCATCTCCCTGGCAGAGAAAACGCATGCGGATTCCTGCCAGGGACATGCGGATGTGAAGCGTTCTTCACATGGATTTCCGCATGCGAGTTGACAAACGCTTTCCAAGCGATTTTAGCATCACTTGGAAAGTGCTTGACAACTTGGTCACACTATATAAATCCATGCAACCGGCATGGATTTATATAGTGTGACCGTAAAAGAATGGTAAAAAATAAAAAAAATAAATATATACTTACCTTCTGATGGCCCCCGGAGTCTTGATTCGATGCGTCTCGGCTTGCTGGCAGCTCGCGGTACACTGGACTGCAGTGCTAACCACTGATCCACCCTGCTGCCCTATAGAAGGATAGAAGTATAGGATGGTTCCAATGGCAATTGAGTGAATAGAGTATGGAGGGTCAAACTTAGGAGGGTGACGTGCAAAATGAAGCATATTTAAAAATGAGTTATATTAGTACAATTTGACAGAAATGAATAAATATGTACATTATTAAAAGAGCACATTGTGATTTTGGGAATTCCCATTTAAGGGCTTATTCAGATGACTATTCTTAAAATCATCTAATTACCACCCTGAAAAATCTTGCATTTTGATGTCCATTTTGAGAGGGTTTGCACACCCGTATAACAGTAGATCTTTATGTCCATATCAGGTCTGCTTTAATCCTTCTTTCATCTGTATCAAATTTGTTTTTATTGTCTCCTTTATGCGCTGCATCACAGTATAATACCAAATCAATGAAACCTCAGGGATATCTGTCCAGTTAGGAAGCATAAGCGATTGTTCATCTATTTTACCTGCTTTGCTGCAAATGAAAGTGACAACAGGTACGGAATAGTTTTACAGGTGCTGCCATTCACAAGAGAACACCTAAATTGGCAAGTCTGTCATTGGCGCAATGTTTTTCTCACCCTGAACATACGTTGCAGAAGTGAAAAGGTCTGGAGACACTGTGAACGTTGTGCTGGCAGTAGCATCATCCCACATGACTGATCTAGAGGTGGGTCAGTGATTATCTGGGGAGGCATATCCTTGAAGAGTCGCACAAGCCTCTATGTAAGGGCCATTGGTACCCTGACTTCTAGTACCTGGATGTAATTCCCAGAACCATTGTCAATTTTTATTCTTGGGTTTCTTCTGGTGCAATACAAGCCCCAGCCTCATATCGCCAGAGTATATAGGCAGATCCTGGATGACGAAGATGTTAATGCCATTGACTGGTCCTCATGTTCCCCAGACCCGAATCTAATTGAGAACTTCTGGGACATTATGTAATAGTGCATCTGATGACTCCAAATAGCAGAACAGACTGTCCAAGGACACAATCCACCGTCTGATCAGGAGCATGACCAGGCATTGTGTGGACTGCATACATGTACACACACACTACTGAGTCACAAATTGGATCTGTGTATTATTTCAATGCTTTACTATGATTTTTAGAGTGTTTTCTAATCCAGCCCTCTATTGGTTGATGCTTTTGGTTTCCATTGACCGTAGATTGATCTTTTTTTCTTCTTTTTTTTTTGTTTCATTGACTTCTGTTGGCCATTATTCATCTTTTTGTTGCTTACTGTAACTTATTTTAAATCAGATTCCAACTTGTGTGTAAGATTTTAAAATTATTAATTTTAAAACATTAAGGTCATCAATATCAGATTGGTTGGGGTCTGACACATGGCACCCTTCACTCTTCAACTAATACCTGGAGCAGTGGATGATGGAAATTCACAGTATGTGGAGCTGAAACACCACAGGGTATAGTGGCCATTCTTGGGTACTGTTGCTCTACTCCCATTGAAGTGAATGCGTTCTGAACTGCAGTAACCAAGAATGGCCACTACACAGTATATAGAGAAAGATATTCTGGTTTCTTACACTGTGAGCATCCATTGGCCATGGCTCCAGGTATCAGCTATCAATATCTTAGTCCGAGATAACCCCTTTATGTGTACTGAAATTGAATTGAAGAGTCGGTGTGTGAGTAAGCTATAGGCATCTTTTAACATGTCAGGATCAAAATGTGGCTGAAAGCGTTTGTGGCATGTAACCCCCACTGGTCCAGGCTCTATTCCATTGTATGTATAAAACCATTGAAGTGCATTGGAGAATTCAGACTTGATAGGAACTGAAAGCAGCGCTGTCAATCATGCTGTCAGTCCCACCTACATGCAGCTGATCATCTTGCAAACATTGGGGAAACTTAAAGCTGGTGGATAAAGATTGTTTTTTTAATATATTTAGAATGCATGGGTAATAAAGAATGCTATAATACAACAATTTTCACAAAAGTTTAACTTTAAATACAAGGTACAATAAAAAATGCAATTAGCACATTATTTAGAAGTAATACATGATCTTATACAGGATATGTACAAGGGGCAAGGGATTACAGCACTTTGTATAAATACGGATATGTGCAAAACCTTTGGGACCCGAGATATTAACCACTGATCTGAAAAACAGACCTTCTCTACAATGTTGATGAAGAAATTCCCTTCAATCAAGCGAAAAGACGGAATCCAGTTTGGACAAGTGTTAGATCAATCAGATACAAAATGTTTGTCCCCCGTTTTATGTTATGAATTAATACAAACAGAAATATGCAGATTTGGTGGAACTGTTTGTTGGACCCGGTCTACTTGATTTAGAGAATTTCTGCTAAAGTAAATATTTTAGATGTTTTATAAACTTGGATACAAGGAGATACGAGATGTTTGGACATTCCACATAGCGAGAAAACAGGATTTCATTCTTAATAACAATTTTGTCTGCCTGGGCACTAGACATCTTCTGTATTTTTTTTTTTTTTTACAAAAAGTCATTTTCAAGAGGCTTTCCAGGGTGCAAAAATCATTTTTAAAGCATTCTGACAGTGACCCATCTCAGCCAACGATTGGCCAGGAGGGTATTTCCCCTGTTCATGATCAGGCACATATATATATATATATATATATATATATATATATATATATATGTATATATATATATTATATATATATATATATATATATATATATATATGTATATATATATATATATATATATATATACATATACAGTACAGACCAAAAGTTTGGATACACCTTCTCATTTAAAGATCTTTCTGTATTTTCATGACTATGAAAATTGTACATTCACACTGAAGGCATCAAAACTATGAATTAACACATGTGGAATTATATACTTAACAAAAAAGTGTGAAACAACTGAGAATATGTCTTATATTCTAGGTTCTTCAAAGTAGCCACCTTTTGCTTTGATGACTGCTTTGCACACTCTTGGCATTCTCTTGATGAGCTTCAAGAGGTAGTCACCAGAAATGGTCTTCTAACAATCTTGAAGGAGTTCCCAGAGATGCTTAGCACTTGTTGGCCCTTTAGCCTTCACTCTGCGGTCCAGCTCACCCCAAACCATCTCGATTGGGTTCAGGTCTGGTGACTGTGGAGGCCAGGTCATCTGGCGTAGCACCCCATCACTCTTCCTCTTGGTCAAATAGCCCTTACACAGCCTGGAGGTGTGTTTGAGGTCATTGTCCTGTTGAAAAATAAATGATGGTCCAACTAAACGCAAACCGGATGGAATAGCATGCCGCTGCAAGATGATGTTGGTAGCCATGCTGGTTCAGTATGCCTTCAATTTTGAATAAATCCCCAACAGAGTCAGCAGCAAAGCATCCCCACACCATTACACCTCCTCCTCCATGCTTCACGGTGGGAACCAGGCATGTAGAGTCCATCCGTTCACCTTTTCTACGTCTCACAAAGACACGGTGGTTGGAACCAAAGATTTCAAATTTGGACTCATCAGACCAAAGCACAGATTTCCACTGGTCTAATGTCCATTCCTTGAGTTTTTTAGCCCAAACAAGTCTCTTCTGCTTGTTGCTTGTCCTTAGCAGTGGTTTCCTAGCAGCTATTTTACCATGAAGGCCTGCTGCACAAAGTCTCCTCTTAACAGTTGTTGTAGAGATGTGTCTGCTGCTAAAACTCTGTATGGCATTGACCCGGTCTCTAATCTGAGCTGCTGTTAACCTGCGATTTCTGAGGCTGGTGACTCGGATAAACTTATCCTCAGAAGCAGAGGTGACTCTTGGTCTTCCTTTCTTGGGGCGGTCCTCATGTGAGCCAGTTTCTTTGTAGCGCTTGATGGGTTTTGCAACTGCACTTGGGGACACTTTCAAAGCTTCCCAATTTTTCGGACTGACTGACCTTAATTTCTTAAAGTAATGATGGCCACTCATTTTTCTTTACTTAGCTGCTTCTTTCTTGCCATAATACAAATTCTAACAGTCTATTCAGTAGGACTATTAGCTGTGTATCCACCTGACTTCTGCACAACACAACTGATGGTCCCAACCCCATTTATAAGGCAAGAAATCCCACTTATTAAACCTGACAGGCACACCTGTGAAGTGAAAACCATTTCCGGTGACTACCTCTTGAAGCTCATCAAGAGAATGCCAAGAGTGTGCAAAGCAGTCATCAAAGCAAAAGGTGGCTACTTTGAAGAACCTAGAATATAAGACATATTTTCAGTTGCTTCACACTTTTTTGTTAAGTATATAATTCCACATGTGTTAATTCATAGTTTTGATGCCTTCAGTGTGAATGTACAATTTTCATAGTCATGAAAATACAGAAAAATCTTTAAATGAGAAGGTGTGTCCAAACTTTTGGTCTGTACTGTACATACACTATTACTCCCCACTTCCCTGAGTGGGGGAGGGGGACAGTTATTGGGCTGATTCAGGAGCTCAGCAAGGTACATGGCCCCGGTGTCTTCACCTTCAGAATTAATCCGGGGAGCAGGTATAGCTAGGATGCCCCTAGACTTAGGGACAGGGAAGGAGCCCCTGGCCCCGGGAGATCTGACAACAGAGTCGTTACATATAATTTTTGAACATACGGTTTTAAAAGCTCTAAAAGATTTTGTCTTTCGGTTATTCAAATAAGTTTTGTTTTGTTTTTTCTTGATATGTCGGGTCTAATGTTTATGTCAAATACCTCCCTGTTCTTCAAATGTTTTGGGATATTTTTTTTTTACCACCACAAGGACCACTAAAATACCTTTTAAACTGTGTTCCCCTTTCCATAACAATTATTTTTTTTATATGAGACATATCTCCATCAAGCTTAATCTTTTTCTATCAGTTATACATTATCTGCTACTAGATTACTTATTACCCACAATGCCGCTGGATATTAGAAAAGCATGTAGATATTTATTAAATGCTGATGTAGGGTCTGATAATACTACTTCTTGCGGAAGGGCATTCCACAGTCTGACTGCTCTAACTTTAAAAAACTCTTTCCTATTTATATGCTGGAATCACTTTTCTTTATTAATTTATTTTAGAAATTGTGACCTCCCCCATGTCATCATAAAGGACCTTAGAGGGTATTTCAACATTTATATACATTTTTTTGTTTATTTCCCCAGTAATTGCACCAGTTAGGTGACGTTCACACATTCAGTTTTTGGTTAGTATTTTACATCAGTATGTGGGTGAAAAATACAGAAGTGGTGACGTGTTTCTGTTATACTTTTCTTCTGATTGTTCCTGTTGGCATATTCAACAGATTAGGACTTATTATAAGTGAAAGGAGGACTTTATACTAACCAGACAGCAGATGGCGATAGTGTGTAAAGTTATATGCTTGCTGTAATGTGGGGCGGGAAGTTCTCAATTGTTGGTTGTTTTTTACTTTCTGTGTTTTTTCTTTTTCCTGTATGTGTTATGTCAGCAGCACACGGACTGTGTGACACTGAATTGTATCTCATGTTTATCCAGTATGAAGTAAATACTGTTTACTCAAGATATCTTGCTGATTGAAGCTCTCGTAAGTACAGTGGTTACTGTAAGAAGATGCACTCTGCGACTGGTTATGGGCCCAGACACTACAGGCCCGCACTACAAGCCCAGGCAGCAGGATCCCTGTTTATAACCCCAGATAACGGAGCACACAGATAAGCTCTGTAAACAGAAGGAAATAAATCCAGATACAGAGTGACAGAGGAATTCATGATCCCAGGAGCTGGATATAATTACAGAGAATTCAACACAGGCAGGACATACAGGAACTATCAAGAAGAAAAAACCAGTAGAATATCTTCAGTACAACTCTCTAAACAAGTAAGACTATATAAATATGATGAGTAACACAGAACTAAAATTCACAGTAGCTAAACTGAATAGTGCTGAATAGTGAAAATTATGAGTTATGGAAATTCAAAGTAGAGATGTTGTTATCTAAGGATGATTTATGGGAAGTAATTGTTACAGAAAGACCAGATCAAGATAATCAGACATGGGATAAGAAGAATAGACAAGCGAGAGCCACCATTAGCTTATTAGTGGATGATGCTCAATTAATACATATAAGAAATGAAGAAACAGCGAAAGGAATGTGGGAAGCATTAAGAAAACTGTATGAAAGACCTAGCTTGAATCACAAGTTTTTTTTATTAAGAAAGCTTTACAGTATGAGATTGAGTGCAAATGACGACATGCAGAAGCACATATTCTCAATGATGGAAGTGATATCACAGCTAAGATCTATTGGTGAAGACATTAAAGAAAGTCATGTAGCAGCTATATTATTGTGCAGTTTACCAGATTCGTATACAGCCTTGATAAATGCCCTTGAGACGAGACCAGAAACTGACATTACATTAGATTTTGTTAAAACAAGACTAATAGATGAATATCAGAGAAGAAAAGAACAAAGAAATGATTCTTCTACTGAAAAGGACAGTGAAAACGCTCTTAAAGCTAAAGAATTTAAAAAACCCTATAATAAAGAGACAAGAGAATGCTTCAGATGTAATAAAAAAGGTCATTTAAAGAAAAACTGTACCATATGGAAAGCAGAACAACAAAAATTACAACATAAAAAGCATACACAGAAAGTAAAAAACACAATTTCCGATTCATGTGAGAATAATTGGAATGGCACATTTAAAGTAACAGACAAGAAATCATCACTTGGTTGGTTTATTGATTCAGGAGCAACGAGTCATATGACAAGTGACAAGAATTTCTTTACTGATCTTGATTTAGATAAGAAAGAAGCCATTTATCTTGCAGATGGAAGCAAAATAACCGCAGAAGGTATCGGACAAGGTATGCTAAATTGTTCAAACAAGTTCGGACAAGATTCAAAAATACTTGTACAGGATGTGTTGTATGTTCCAAAATTGGAAGGCAGATTATTATCTGTGAAATGTTTAACAGCAAAAGGACTTACAGTAAAATTCAAAGACAATGAGTGTGCAATTATTGCAGGAAATAAGGTGATAACCAAAGTCAAGGCAGATGAACAATTATATCATTTTGACACACCAAAGGAACAGATGAAGGTATGTACACATGATCACAAAAACTGTATTCACATGTGGCATAGACGTCTAGGACATAGACACCCTGACAGTATAAGGGAACTACAGAGAAAAGAATTGACAAAAGATTTAAAGATATCAGATTGCTCAATTACCGTAAGATGTGAATGTTGTATAAAATCCAAAGCCACCAGGATATCTATTCCAAAAGAAAGTGAGATGAAAAGCGAAAGACCACCTGATTTGGTGCATACTGACGTATGTGGACCCATGAAAGTGACTACATCAGGAGGTAATAGATACAGTACAGACCAAAAGTTTGGATACACCTTCTCATTTAAAGATTTTTCTGTATTTTCATGACTATTAAAATTGTACATTCACACTGAAGGCATCAAAACTATGAATTAACACATGTGGAATTATATACTTAACAAAAAAGTGTGAAACAACTGAAAATATGTCTTATATTCTAGGTTCTTCAAAGTAGCCACCTTTTGCTTTGATGACTGCTTTGCACACTCTTGGCATTCTCTTGATGAGCTTCAAGAGGTAGTTACCGGAAATGGTCTTCCAACAATCTTAGAATCATAGAATGGTAGAGTTGGAAGGGACCTCCTGGGTCATCTGGTCCAACTCCCTGCTCAAAGCAGGATTCGCTAAATGATCTCAGACAGATGTCTGTCCAGCCTCTGTTTGAAGACGTCCATTGAAGGGGAACTCACTACCTCTCGTGGCAGCCTGTTCCACTCATTAATCACCCTAACTGTCAAAAAGTTTTTTCTAATATCTAATCTGTGTCTCCTCCCATTTAGTTTCATCCCATTGCTTCTAGTCTTTCCTTGTGCAAATGAGAATAAAGATGATCCTTCTACAATGTGACAGCCCTTGACATATTTGTATACAGCTATTAAGTCTCCTCTCAGTCTTCTTTTTTGCAAGCTAAACATTCCCAAATCCTGCAACCGTTCCTCATAGGACATGGTTTGCAGACCAGTCACCATTCTGGTCGCTCTTCTCTGAACTTGCTCCAGTTTGTCTATGTCTTTTTTAAAATGTGGTGCCCAAAACTGTACACAGTATTCCAGATGAGGTCTGACCAAAGAGGAGTAAAGACCGATAATGACTTCACGTGATCTAGACTGTAACTTGAAGGAGTTCCCAGAGATGCTTAGCACTTGTTGGCCATTCTGCCTTCACTCTGCGGTCCATCTCACCCCAAACCATCTCGATTGGGTTCAGGTCTGGTGACTGTGTAGGCCAGGTCATCTGGTGTAGCACCCCATCACTTTCCTTCTTGGTCAAATAGCCCTTACACAGCCTGGAGGTGTGTTGGGGGTCATTGTCCTGTTGAAAAATAAATGATGGTCCAACTAAACGCAAACCAGATGGAATAGCATGCCGCTGCAAGATGCTGTGATAGCCATGCTGGTTCAGTATGCCTTCAATTTTAAATAAATCCCTAACAGTGTCTCCAGCAAAGCACCCCCACACCATTACACCTCCTCCTCCATGCTTCACGATGGGAACCAGGCAAGTAGAGTCCATCCGTTCACCTTTTCTGCGTCGCACAAAGACACGGCGGTTGGAACCAAAGATCTCAAATTTGGACTCATCAGACAAAAGCACAGATTTCCACTGGTCTAATGTCCATCTTTGTGTTCTTTAGCCCAAACAGGTCTCTTCTGCTTGTTGCCTGTCCTTAGCAGTGGTTTCCTAGCAGCTATTTTACCATGAAGGCCTGCTGCACAAAGTCTCCTCTTAACAGTTGTTGAAGAGATGTGTCTGCTGCTAGAACTCTGTGTGGCATTGACCTGGTCTCTAATCTGAGCTGCAGTTAACCTGCGATTTCTGAGGCTGGTGACTCGGATAAACTTATCCTCAGAAGCAGAGGTGACTCGTGGTCTTCCTTTCCTGGGGCGGTCCTCATGTAAGCCAGTTTCTTTGTAGCACTTGATGGTTTTTGCAACTGCACTTGGGGACACTTTCAAAGATTGCCCAATTTTTACCACTGAATGACCTTCATTTCTTAAAGTAATGATGGCCACTTGTTTTTCTTTACTTAGCTGTTTTTTTCTTGCCATAATACAAATTCTAACAGTCCATTCAGTAGGACTATCAGCTGTGTATCCACCAGACTTCTGCACAACACAACTGATGGTTCCAACCCCATTTATGAGACAAGAAATCCCACTTATTAAACCTGACAGGGCACACCTGTGAAGTGAAAGCCATTTCCGGTGACTATCACTTGAAGCTCATCAAGAGAATGCCAAGAGTGTGCAAAGCAGTAATCAAAGCAAAAGGTGGCTACTTTGAAGAACCTAGAATATAAGATATATTTTCAGCTGTTTCACACTTTTTTGTTAAGTATATAATTCCACATGTGTTAATTCATAGTTTTGATGCCTTCAGTGTGAATGTACAATTTTCATAGTCAGGAAAATACAGAAAAATCTTTAAATGAGAAGGTGTATCCAAACTTTTGGTCTGTACTGTACATGTTGACTTTTATAGACGACTACTCAAGATACACAGTCACATACTTAATTAAGAACAAAAGTGAAGTTTTGGATAAACTTGTAGACTCTGTAACAAGATCAAGTAACAAATTTCAAAGGAAGCCAATTGTCATCAGAAGTGATAATGGAGGTGAATTTGCAGGTCACAGAATAGAAGACTACTTAAGACAAAGTGGACTAGAACACCAGAAAACTGTTCCATACACACCTGAACAAAATGGAGTAGCAGAAAGGAAAAACAGAACTCTAACAGAAATGATAAGATGTATGCTGACGGATTCCAAACTACCAGAGAAATATTGGGGTGAGGCAGCAATGACAGCTACATATCTACAGAACCGACTTTTTTTCCAGAAAACTGACGAAAACTCCATATGAACTGTGGCAAGGTATGAAACCAAGTGTCAATCATTTAAAAGTTTTTGGATGTAAAGTTTTTATATTCATTCCAACAGAAAAACTTTCCAAGCTTCAAAACAGATCAATGAAAGGAATATTTGTTGGATATAGTGAAAATTGCAAAGGATATAGAATCCTAGATCCCAAAACAGACAGAGTTACGGTGAGTAACAGTGTGACATTCATTGAAGATTTAAATGAAGACATTATGATTTCAGTTGAAAAAAAAATGAGAAAAACAATAGTGACATAACTGAAGAAATATCTGATGAGAAAGAAGTAGAAATGAATGAAGAACAAAATACTGAAAGTGAAGAATCACAACTACAAACAGACACAGAACCAAGACGTTCAATGAGAGAGAACAAAGGAAAACCACCAAAACATCTCTCATACAAGACAAGCATAAGAAAAATCTATGAGCCTACCTCTTGGGAAGACATATTTAAACTTCCTGAAATAGAAGTGAAGAAGCTAATAAATGGATAGAAGCAACAGAAACAGAAATGAAATCCATGCATGATTCAAATACATGGACACTAACAGATTTACCAGAAGGAAGAAAAGCCATAGGATGTAAATGGATTTTTAAAGTAAAATACCAAACAGATGGCACAGCTGAAAGATACCGAGCAAGACTCGTAGCTAAAGGGTATTCTCAAAAATATGGAGAAGACTATGATGAGACATTTGCTCCAGTTGTCAAACACACTACAATAAGAACTTTACTTACAGTTGCAGCAATGAAACAGATGGAACTGAGACATCTGGATGTAAAGACAGCTTTTTTGAATGGAGATTTAACAGAAGACATTTACATGGAACAACATCCAGGATTCAAAGATGAAAGAAATCCAAACAAAGTTTGCAAACTACAGAAAAGCATATATGGTTTAAAGCAAGCAGCTAAAGCGTGGAATGACAAAATCACGGAAGTATTTACAAATGAAAAATTTCAAAGAAGCAAAGCTGATCCATGCTTATACACAAAAAGGCTGATTAATAGATGGATTTATGTACTCATATATGTAGACGACATTTTGATTTGTTTTAAACAAGAAAGGGATAAAGAAAACATTCTAAAAATCCTGAAGCAACATTTCGAAATCAAAGACTTGGGAAATGTAAAACAGTACCTAGGAATACAGGTAGAAAGAGAAGAAGATGGAAGTTTCCTACTGAATCAAAATCACATGATTCAAGACATAACAGAAAAATTTGGATTAAAGGATGCAAAAACAGTAAAGTCTCCAATGGAAACTAATTATCTCAAAGAGATGAACAGTGAAAAAAATATGCTACCAAATAATGAAGAATACAGAACAGCAATAGGAAAACTACTGTATCTAGCGACCGTTACAAGACCAGACATCGCAGCAGCAGTAGGAATCCTGAGTAGAAAGGTATCAAAACCAAATAAAGCTGATTGGAATGCCGTGAAGAGAGTAATGCGTTATTTGAAAGGAACTAGCAATGTTAAGCTGAAATTACCCACAAGTGATAATTGCATTTTAACAGGATATGTTGATGCAGATTGGGCTGGAGATCCAACTGACAGAAGATCTACCAGTGGACATATTTTTTTTCTCTCAGGTGGACCAATAAGTTGGACAAGTAAGAAACAGTCAATTGTGACGCTGTCTTCAACAGAAGCAGAATATGTTGCCGCAGCACATGCGAGTCAATAAGTACTGTGGTTAAGACAATTGTTGACAGAATTAGGACAACCACAGTTGGAACCAACAAAACTGAAAGAGGACAATCAAGGATGTCTTGTTCTTGCTCAGATGGAAAGAGTCAATCCAAGATCCAAGCATATTGATGTGAAATACCATTTCTTGAGAGATCATCAGGAACAAGGAGTCTTGAAGTTAGAGTATTGTCCTAGTGAAGAAATGACAGCAGACATCTTCACGAAGGCGTTGAATGCTGATAAACACCAGAGACTAATAAAAAAGTTGGGTTTGATTGAATAAGCCCTTACTGTTGAGAAAGGGTGTTGGCATATGCAACAGATTAGGAGTTATTATAAGTGAAAGGAGGACATTATACTAACTAGACAGCAGACGCCGATAGTGTGTAAAGTTATATGCTTGCTGCAATGTGGGGAGGTAAGCTCTCAATTGTTGGTTGTTTTTTACTTCCTGTGTTTTTTCTTTTTCCTGTATGTGTTATGTCAGCAGCACACGGACTGTGTGACACTGAATTGTATCTCATGTTTATCCAGTATGAAGTAAATACTGTTTACTCAAGATATCTTGCTGATTGAAGCTCTCGTAAGTACAGTGGTGACTGTAAGAAGATGCACTCTGCGACAGTTCCACTCCTGGTTTTGGCTTACAAATACTGATGTAAAAAACTGACCAAATACTGAACGTGTGAACGTGGTCTTACAGCGCAAGTTCTTCCTCTTGTCTGCACTGCAGAGCTGATATGTATCTGTTAAGACCCAGCAGTTTCTGCTCCATCACAGCAATTTGCAATCACATGATTACAAGGATGGGAGAAGCAAGTTATATCAGTGTTTTATAAACTGTATATGTGGCGCCCCTAAGGGTTCAGTCGCCACAGAGGTACTGCATCTCACCCAGAGGTGTGGTATCCCACTCTCAGGTAAGGATAGAGTGCTGCCCGGGACCCTAACACCTGCATCCAACACGTCCACTTCAGTAGGGCAGGGCGAGATTGCTCCTAAGGGAGAGCACAGTCCCTGGTCCCTGGCTGGAGTGGAGGGGAACCAAGTGAGGGGGAACCATGTAGTGGGTGTGGGTGGAGGATGTAGATCAGGGGAGCACTGGTGAGGGAGTGATATAGGAGAGTGAGCTCAGTCAGATCAGTCAGAGGAGGAGAAGTGAAAGGAGCAGAGGCTCTGCAGGAGCTCTGCTCGGGAGGCGGGCCTAGCCTGAGAGGACCAGGACTGAGAGAGGAGAGGGAGCAGGAGAAAGACTCCAGGAACAGAAGGGATCCCAGGGGTACGGGAAGTGCTGGAGGCCACCCGTACGCCCGAATCTGCCAGGCGGTGGAAGGATCGAGCCACAGAGGGGACCGGCCCCTAAACTAGTGGAGAACTACAAGGTTCAGCTAGAAACCGGAGGCTACTGTACTTGCAAGGTGCAGTGGCCACAACCACAATTATATCGCCGAAAAGGTGGCCACAGAGGGTCCAGGGGACTGCAGGTCACCCGACAAGACCCAAGGCTACCGGATTGGGACACTGATTGTGAGGCGTAGGGCAGGAGAGTGAGAGCCAGTGACGCGCCCAGGGGATGGGGACGACTCGCTACCCGGGCCTTTGCCTGGTTTTGGGGGTGTCGCGGTGGTCGGCTCCCAGGCCCGTACCCTGGGGTCACTCTTGTAAAAGGGGATTGAAACTTGGATAAAAAATAAAAATAAATAGTTTGTGACGCCACCTGTGGTACCTGGTAAGGATTTCCAGCGCTGCTGCAGACCTCCGGGGGTTGATGGGATGGCAGCTGGGATGTTTCTGCTCCCCACAGGTGGAGCGGGCCCCCGGGGCAGTGTGGAGTTAAGGGATGCAGGAGAGAGGGGACCCAGCCGGGTCAGAGGAAGAACAGACACACACACCGGGGCTAGTTTCAGTACCTTTACTGCAGATGGTAGGCAGGTATGGTCCGGGGTACTTGTAGGTGGTGTGCACTTCTGGAGTTGCTCCCCAGTGAGCGGGTGTAAGGCCTCCTTTCTGTATCCTCCTGTCTCTCTCCCTGGAGCTTCTGACCTGCCTGAAACAGGGTCTAGCTCGCTCGATGTTTCTCTCACCCGTCTTGCTTGGCGGCGAGGGCTTTCCCACTGGTTACCACTATCCCTGGATGCTGGGGCCTTTGTGGTACCTAGTCCTCTAAATGTGCGGTATTCACGGGTGGACTGAGGGATATGAAATCCTCCTCAGTATGCGGGATTCCCTACTGGGCATGGAGGTCCCAATAGGCTCGGGCCCGGTGCCCGGCTTGCATCAGGGGACGAACCCTCCGCGGTTCCTCTGTCCCTCATGGCTCTTCTCTTCTCCTTGTCTTCTAGCCCACTCTAGGCTCTCCACTAGCCAGACTAGCCCGCAGCTTGGGCCTAGCCTGGCTTTCAGCAACACAGACTTCAGCTTGTCTGGAGCTGCAGCATCGTGTCACACTCACTGCTTCACACTGACTGACTTCCTGAACTCCACCCCCCAGTATATATATACCTGACAGGGTTCCATCTAGTGGACTTGGGAGGAGGTGTCTGCATGTATTGAGGCCACTGGGGAGAATCCGTCTGTGCAACACCCAGGAGTTCTGTGACAGACTGCAGCCGCAGGGCGTCACACCAGCACAGGAAGACGACTGAGGAAGGCACATAGAAAGGGGTCCTGTCAGGCACTCTTGAATTACCTGAGGGATTGCTGAACCCCTGCTTGGTGAACGCAGCACGACGTGGGAGGTTTTAGTCCGGAACCTGTAACCCGAGGAACTTAACAACTGTGAGTAAACTCGGAGGACTGCACCCCACTGTCTCTGTGGTTATTGTCTGCGCCATCACCCCTGCACTACAACGCCCTATATCATATACAGCATCTACACAGCCCTGGAGCTAAGCTCTACCTGTGGAGAGCTGAACCAACTCTGCTGAATTCACACCAGCTCCAGAGGACCTGGTCCGCAGCGGCGGCTCCCTTTAGCCGCATACCACAGGTGGCGTCACGAACTGTATATAAAAACTATAAATCCCCTGTTAATATCCCCTTTTAATGACCGCCCTGGGTCACGGACCGGGTCACCGCCACTGTGACATCTCGCCTAGCAACGACCGGCCAGGCACCGAATACCCCACGGCCCAGGGGGCGCGTCATATACACAGCGCTCATTCTGTGCTTTGCATACAGCGATAAGGAAAGCACACATGATAGTAGACAATTCCTGTCTTCTCTATGGGGAGTTCAGGTGTCTCTGCCAGCTGGCTCCCTACTCCTGCATCTGCACGATCTTCGTACAAATTCTGACTCAGCTATGATGTTCTAAAATGCCACTGCAGAATTATATGTGAATTGGCCCAAAGTTATAAAACATTGGGAAATATGAAAGTAGTTGCCTTAGGAAAAGTTGGATAACATAAAAAGTTCTAAAATGAAAATAGATTCAACTTTAATTTTTTTTAAACAGTGGGCACGGTCAGCTTGATTTTACTTCCCAACGTCTCCACATTAGTGATGGGCGAGCGCTAAAATATTCGGGTGCTCGATGCTCGGGTCGAGCAAATTGGAATATTCGGGTGCTCGACCCGAGCAACGAGCCCAAGTCTAGGGAAACTCGAGCATTTTTCAGGCGGCTCACCCCGACGGTCTGCAGAGGGCCTAAAAATTGGCCAAATCGATGGGAACAATGCTCAAATGACATGGGAACAGCATGGGGAAGACCCCTGGAAGCATTTCTGACTCCCAGGTCACTGCTGTCAACAATGTTGTCAGAGGTATTACACCACTTTTATGGACTCACAATAAAACATACAAAAACAAAAACAAAATGGATTTTCCTGGGAAATATGTTAAGAAACATCCTTTCCAGGGTAATGACTTGTATATATGGCAAAATAAATATACAAAAACAAAAATGCTCCTCCACACCTTGGGCTATGTTCACACGTTTTGATGCATTTTTGCACTTTTGCACTGCTTTCAACCAAGACAAATGCATTCACTGGTAAATGTCATTTTAACATTTTTCAACCTTATCTGGCTATGTGGTGTGTGACACATCATCCGACACATCCTGTTTCATTTATGATGGAGGGACTCTGAAAGTCACAAAGCCTATTTTTATAGGGCCATCAGGCGGCCCTTGCTATTCTTAAAGGGCCAGCAGTCGGCCCTCGCTATTGTTAGAGAGCCATCAGCTATGCTTTGTTGTTCCCATTATTAACGAGTGTGTCTCCTATACTGTTATTGCATATGCAGTGACTGCAAGGGCTGCCAAAAATTTTGAAGCACTCCAATGTCCCTGGCAAGAGACGTAGAGGTCAGAGAGCCTCCTAAAAACAATGTTCCCATTATTAGGAAATGGGTCTCCCATAGTGTTTGCCTATGCAGTGAAGCAACGGCTGCCAAAAATTTGGAGGAACTCCAATGCCCCTTGCAAGAGACGTAGAGGTCAGAGAGCCTCCTAAAAACAATGTTCCCATTATTAGGAAGTGGGTCTCCCATAGTGTTTGCCTATGCAGTGAAGCAACGGCTGCCAAAAATCTGGAGGAGCTCCAATGCCCCTTGGAAGAGACGTAGAGGTCAGAGAGCTTCCTAAAAACAATGTTCCCATTATTAGGAAGTGGGTCTCCCATAGTGTTTGCCTATGCAGTGAAACAACGGCTGGCAAAAATCTGGAGGAGCTCCAATGCCCCTTGGAACAGACGTAGAAGTTGGAGAGCCTCCTAAAAACAATGTTTCCATTATTAGGAAGTGGGTCTCCCATAGTGTTTGCCTATGCAGTGAATGCAAAAGCTGCCAAAAATTTGGAGGAACTCCAATGCCCCTTGCAAGACACGTAGAGGAGGTGATATGGTAGATATGGTGGTGAATGATATGGTGATGGAGGATGAGGAGAAGGAGGAGGACAAGAGCAAATAGACAAAATCAGGAAGTGTATACCCATGTGTAGGTGTGAAGAGGTGCATGGGAATAGACCTCCCAAAAAAGACACTGGATTTGAGTTTGTGTTTCGCTGCTATCATTCGGTGGTGTTGAGAAGTCTGGTCCAATCCAGCCCTTGTTCATTTTTATAAGAGTCAGCCTGTCAGCATTTTCAGTTAACAGTCGGATGCGCCTATCAGTTACAATTCCACCGGTGGCGCTAAAAACCCGCTCTGATAAAACACTAGCGGCAGGGCAGGCCAGGACCTCCAAGGCGTAGAGAGCCAGTTTATTCCACGTGTCCAGCTTGGATACCCAGTAATTATAAGGCACAGAGGAGTCATGGAGGACGTTGGTACGGTCGGCAAGGTACTTCCTCAGCATCTTCCCAAACTTTGCACTCCTTGTGAGAGTACCCAGCGCCTCAGGGCCTGTGTGATGGGAGGGTCTGAGAACCCAATCCACGTTGGGATGAGATGAATCTGGGCTGTGTGTAATCACCCTGTATGGTTCCTTGCTCCATCTCATCATGCTCTGCCTGCAATGCATCCTCTTTGATTGTGAGCAAACAGCATTTCAGAAGACAGAGAAGCGGGATGGTGATGTTAAGTATGGCGTCATTGCCGCTCACCATCTTGGTGGAGTCCTCAAAGTTTTGGATGATGGTACATAAGTCTGACATTCATGTCCACTCCTGAGGTCTTATGTGTGGAGTCTGAACTGAATACCGACAGCCTTGTTGATGCTGGTAGTCAACAACAGCCCTCTTCTGCTCGCAAATCTTTCCGAACATCTGCAATGTAGAGATCCAACGCGTGGGGACATCACACACCAGTCGGTGAGCCAGAAGCTGAAAATGCCGCTGAAACAAGGCAAGTGCGGCGGAAGCTGTAGGTGACTTTCTAAAATGGCCGCACAGGCGGCGTACTTTGACAAGCAGATCCGGCAGGTTTTGAAAAACCGCTGAACCACGAGGTTAAGCACATGGGCCAGGCATGGTACGTGTGTGTGCTCGCCTCAGAGCCGCCACCAGGTTCCGGCCATTGTCACACACGACCATGCCTGGCTGTAGGTTCAGCGGTGTCAGCCACAGATCTGCCTGCTCTTTCAGAGCTGTCCACAACTCTTCAGCATTGTGTGGTTTGTCACCTAAGCATATTAACTTCAGCACAGCCTGTTGCCGCTTGGTCGAGGCAGTGCTCCAGTGCTTCCAATTTGCGATTAATGTGGTCATTTCGGAGATGGATGCTGAAGAGGAGGAGGAGGTGCAGGAGCTGAAGAACATGGGGGAAACCCTGATTGACCCAGGGCCCGCAATCCTCGGCGTCGGGAGGACGTGTTCCGTCCCAAGGTCTGACTGTGTCCCGGCTTACACTATGTTAACACAGTGTGCCGTCAGCAAGATGTACCGGCTCTGCCCACAAGTGTAATGGAGGCAAGAGAGCCTTTAAGAGAATTCTTAGAGGATGCTTCAAAGATGGCGAGAGATTGCCATCTGCTGGTCAGGCACAGTCAAGCGGAACCAAGATATACAATGGAAGTGGAAGGGGGAGCAGATTTAGACGCTGGACCCAGTCAGGTGACTTCCAGGAAGGAGTTCCTGGGTATAAGAGGCCAGCGCGCCAAGCCTGAGGGTGTTTTGGCGCCAAGCAGCAGAGAGGAGCAGACGTGCTCCCTACCTGCTGAGAAGCCCCGCGTGGCAGGCCTAAGCCAGTGGCCTGCGAGGTGCTACAGCCGGACATCGGTGGATGAGCTCTGGACTCCTCACAGATGTGCCTCGAGTGCTGTGCCTACTGAGGAGAGTTGAAACCTGCTTGAAGTGCTGAGTGAGTTCGCGGAACCCGACATCGCCCGCCGACAGACAAGGTCTGGATCCCCCTATCCACGGCTTGAGAGACTGCCTCCAACAGCCAGGAAGAGAGGAGTTGGGAGACGGCTGCGCCAGGAAAGTCACGCCAGTGAAAGCAGAGGAGCTGCATACGTGAACAGGGCCGTCACTTCTACTGTTCACTCACGGTACCAGGGCCAGTTGGGTTTAGGCACACAGGTTGGGACGGGAACAGTTGGGGTGGAAGAAGCTAAACGTGATTTAATTGACTTTGTCCGGAAAAGACTAGCGGGAATAACCAGTGACCCCCACCAGGGCCATATACAGAGTTAAAGAACTGACGTGGTGACACTCATGATTGGGTGCACCACACTACCTTGAGAGACTTCGTATCTTGTTAATATTTCAAATTACCGTTCATTACCCCTGTTGCCATTCCATTGTTCAGAATACCTTTTGTATCTATATATAAATTGTTTATATTCATCTCTGACTGTCCTCGAATTGTGTCTCTGTGTGTTGCATTCCGACACCTGCATTACACAAGCACTTGTCCACGTGTCCGTGGTTAGGTGGACTTTCCCAGTAACTGCGTTGTTGAGGGCATGGCTAATATTGTGGGACACGTGCTTGTTAGTGTTGAGCGAGTACTAAAATGCTCTGGTGCTCGAAGCTCGGGCCGAGCTCGCCGTGATACTCGGGTGCTCGACCCGAGCAATGAGCCCGATGTTAGTCTATGGGAGACCCGAGCATTTTTGCGGTGGCACCCCCGGCAGTCTTTTAAAAGCCTAACAAGTGCCCAAAACGATAGTGACAGTGCTCAAATGACATGGGGACAGCATGGGGATCGCCCCAGAAAGCATTTCTGACCCCCAGGTCACTGCTGTCAACAACGTGGTCAGAGGTATTAAGCCACTTTTAAGGGTTCACAATAAAACGTTCAAAAACTAAACTGAAACTGCTTTCCTGTGAAATATGTTAAGGAAGTTCCTTTCCAGGGTAAAGACTTGTGTATAAGGTAAAATAAATAACCCCTCCAAAAAAATACTCCCCCACACCTTGGGCTATGTTCACAAGTAGCATTTTTTATGCGTTTTTGCACTTTTGTATTGCTTTCAACCGTGACAAATGCATTCACTGGGAAATGTCATTTTAACATTTTACAACCTTTTCTAGCCATGTGCTGTGTGACACATGCATACAGTGCTGAAAAGACATGGGAACAGCATGGGGAAGACCCCTGGAAGCATCTCTGACACCCAGGTCACTGCCTAAAAGTGTGCCCATCAGAAGTGATCCTTGCCGCATCAGAAGATGCAGACTTGCAACTATCCCCGTGCAAGTCCTTCTCCCAGATCAGTGCTCAATTGTACCTCCCCCATTCCTTGCAATGCAAGCGCAAGTATGCACCTTGCCACCCACCCACCCCCAGGCTGCAATACCATACTGCTTGCTTGCACTTGAAATTGGGCCTTTTAGGCATGTGGAGGCGGAATCTGGCCACCACGTCATGGCTGCGTTGGCGGCCTGGTATCCATACTCAGTCCCCAGCCGCCCGGCGGCCGGGTGTCCACACTCGGTCCCCAGCCACCAGGGGGCGGCCGGGTGTCCATACTCGGTCCTCAGCCGCCCCGCGGCCGGGTGTCCACACACGGTCCCCAGCCGCATGGGGGCAGCAGGGTGTCCATAAACGGTCCCCAGCTGCCCCTATTTCTCCTGTCAACTTCCCCCCCACACAATTTTCTTAGCCCGGTCTGCTTTAGGGCAGCATTGGACGAGCCCACCAGAGAACCAGACTCCTGCGGTGGGCCCCGGCTTCTCCATCAGGGGAGTTGAGAGTGCCAAGGTGAGGAGCATGATGATGATGATAGAAGTTAGCATCTGCTTTGCTTTCTTGGAATGCAAGCGTAAGTGTGCAGCCTGCCACCCACCCACCCCCAGGCTGCAATACCATAATGCTAGCTTGCACTTGAAATGGGGCCTTTTAGTTTGGAGGAGGCCGAAGCTGGCCACTACCTCATGGCTGCTTCGGCAGCGAGGTATCCATACTCAGTCCCTAGCCGCCCGGCGGCCGGGTGTCCACGCTCGGTCCCCAGCCGCCAGGGGGTGGCCGGGTGTCCATACTCGGTCCCCAGCCGCCCCGCGGCCGGGTGTCCACACACGGTCCCCAGCCGCCTGGGGGCGGCCGGGTGTCCATAAACGGTCCCCAGCCGACCCTATTTCTCCTGTCACCTTCCCACACACTTTTCTTAGCCTGGCCTGCTTTAGGACAGCATTGGACGAGACCACCAGAGAACCAGACTCCTCTGGTAGACCCTGGCTTCTCCATCAGGGAAGTTGAGAGTGCCAAGGTGAGGAGCATGATGATGATGATAGAAGTTAGCATCTGCTTTGTTTTCTTGGAATGCAAGCGTAAGTGTGCAGCCTGCCACCCACCCACCCCCAGGCTGCAATACCATACTGCTAGCTTGCACTTGAAATGGGGCCTTTTAGTTTGGAGGAGGCCGAAGCTGGCCACTACCTCATGGCTGCTTCGGCAGCGAGGTATCAATACTCAGTCCCCAGCCGCCCCTACTTGTCCCGGTGTGCCTTATACATAAGATTAAGCGCGCATACCAAAATATTACCTGTGCCCTCCCCAGTGTATTTAGTGGGAAGGACAGCCTATTCCGCTGTAGTGTATGCATGCCAAACCCCTGTTCATGGTACATGCAAAGATGCCTCCCACCCTGCACCTGTCGTTGCAGACTTGCAACTATCCTCGTTCAAGTCCTTGTCCCAGGGCAGTGTTCAATTGTACCTCTCCCATTCCTTGCAATGCAAGCGCAAGTATGCAGCCTGCCACCCACCCACCCCCAGGCTGCAATACCATACTGCTTGCTTGCACTTGAAATTGGGCCTTTTAAGCATGTGGAGGCGGAATCTGGCCACCACGTCATGGCTGCGTTGGCGGCCTGGTATCCATACTCAGTCCCCAGCCGCCCGGCGGCCGGGTGTCCACACTCGGTCCCCAGCCACCAGGGGGCGGCCGGGTGTCCATACTCGGTCCCCAGCCGCCCCGCGGCCGGGTGTCCACACACGGTCCCCAGCCGCCAGGGGGCGGCCAGGTGTCCATACTCGGTCCCCAGCCGCCCCGCGGCCGGGTGTCCACACACGGTCCCCTGCCGCCTGGGGGCAGGCGGGTGTCCATAAACGGTCCCCAGTCGCCCCTATTTCTCCTGTCAACTTCCTCCCACACACTTTTCTTAGCCTGGCCTGCTTTAGGGCAGCACTGGTAGAGCCCACCAGAGAACCAGACTCCTCCGGTGGGCCCTGGCTTCTCCATCAGGGGAGTTGAGAGTGCCAAGGTGAGGAGCATAATGATGATGATAGAAGTTAGCATCTGCTTTGTTTTCTTGGAATGCAAGCGCATGTATGTAGTAATGGCTAGGCCTGAGGTGGTCAGCGTTTTGGCGCATATCCTACCTCCTCTGAGGATTGCTGGATGTTTTCCTGCTACTATCCCAGTTCTATGATTCCCGTTAAAACAAAGCTTCAGGTGATAAATGATGGATGAGGTGGTGGCAAAGGAGAAAGAGCAGGAGGAACAGGGACCCTTCACATCAATATCAGGCCAGTCAACCACATATGTCTTGTAGGATATGTTTCTGTAACAAAAGGAGCGGTTCGGCTACATAGTTATAGGGCATACAGTGAGTGAAATGCCTACCAAAAATTTCGAGGCACTCCAATGCCGTTTGGAAATGACATGGAGGTCAGAGGGCCTTAACTAAACCGTTTTTTCCATTTATAGCAACTGGGTCTCCTGTACACTGTTGGCCTAAGCAGTGAATGGAAGGCTTTCCAAAAATTATGAGGAACTACAATGCCCCTTGAAACAGACATGGATTACAGCGTACTAAAAACCTTCTACCCATTATTGGGGAGTGGGTCTCCCTTAGTTTTCGCCTTTGCATTGAAAAGCAAAAGCTGACTAAAATTAGGAGGAAATGCAATGCCCGTTGGAAGAGTCAATGAGGTTAGAGGTAATTAAAAACAACATTTCAATGCCCCTTGGAAGAGCTGTGGAGTTCAGAGTGGCTTAAGAAGACGCTTTTAATGCCCCTTTGAAGAGACGTGGAGGTCACAGTAGTTAACAAGACGGTTTTAATGCCCCTCGGAAGAGAAACGTGGAGGTCCCAGTAGCTTAACAAGACGGTTTTAATGCCTTTTGGAAAAGTGGTGGAGGTCACAGTAGCTTAACAAGACTGTTTGAATGCCCCTTGGAAAAGTGGTGAAGGTCGCAGTAGCTTAACAAGACTGTTTGAATGCCCCTTGGAAGAGACGTGGAGGTCCCACTAGCTTAACAAGACAGTTTTAATGCCCCTTGGAAAAGTGGTGGAGGTCGCAGTAGCTTAACAAGACACTTTTAATGCCCCTCAAAAGAGACGTGGAGGTCCCAGTAGCTTAACAAGACGGTTTTAATGCTCCTTGGAAAAGTGGTGGAGGTCACAGTAGCTTAACAAGACGGTTTTAACACCCCTCGGAAGAGACGTGGAGGTCCCAGTAGCTTAACAAGACGGTGTTAATGCCCCTTGGAAAAGTGGTGGAGGTCACAGTAGCTTAACAAGACGCTTTTAATGCCCCTCAGAAGAGACGTGGAGGTCCCAGTAGCTTCACAAGACGATTTTAATGCCCCTTGGAAAAGGGGTGGAGGTCACAGTAGCTTAACAAGAAGCTTTTAATGCCCCTCAGAAGAGACGTGGAGGTCCCAGTAGCTTAACAAGATGGTTTGAATGCCCCTTGGAAGAGACGTGGAGGTCCCAGTAGCTTAACAAGACGGTTTGAATGCTTCCTGGAAGAGACGTGGAGGTCCCAGTAGCTTAACAAGATGGTTTGAATGCCCCTTACAAGAGCCATACAGTACAGCATCTTAAAAATATTATTCCCATTATTGGGGAGTGGGTCTTCCACAGTCTTTGCTTATGCCTTCCAAGCAAAAGCTGACAAAAATAAGGACGGTGGAACTTTCAATAATGGCAACACGGACCACGGTCACCCTGGTGGTATAGTGGTGGTGGAGGCTGAGGATAAGAAGAAGAACATAAAACAGCCGAAATGAGGAAGTGTATACCCATGTGTGGGTGTGAAGCGGTGCATGTGAATACACCTCCCGAAATAACACAGTGGATTTGACTTTATGCTACTCTGCTGTCATTTGCTGGTGATGAGAAGTCTGGCCCAATCCAGCCCTTGTTCATTTTGATAAGGGTCAGTTTGTCAGCATTGTCAGTTGACAGGCGAGTGCACTTATCAGTTATAATTCCCCCAGCGGCACTAAAAACACGCTCCGATAACACGCTAGCGGCAGGGCAGGCCAGGACCTCCAAGGCGTACAGAGCGAGTTCATTCCAAGTGTCCAGCTTGGATACCCAATAATTAAAAGGCACAGAGGAATCACGGAAGACGCTGGTACGGTCGGCAAGGTACTCCCTCACCATCTTTTCAAACTTTCCACTCCTTGTGAGATTACCCCACGCCTCAGGGTCTGTCCGAAGGGAGGGTCTGAGAAAACTGTCCCAGAACGTTGACAGTGTTCCCCTGCCTCTGCTGGATTAGAGTTGCGTCTCTCTGGCATGTAAGCCTTGGTTGGGCAACGAACTGTGACCTCTGCCGCTAGCGTGTTCAGATGGGAATTTTTTTAAGAGTTCTGCAGCAAGGGCCTTCTGGTACTGCCCCATTTTTGTAGACCTCTCCACCTCAGGAATAAGAGAGTGAAAGTTTTCCTTGTAGTGGGGGTCTAAAAGTGTCACCAACCAGTAATGACTGTCACCCAACATTTTGACAACGCGAGGGTCACGGTTAAGGCAGCGTAACATAAAGTCAGCCATGCGTGCCAGACTGGTAACGGGCAAGACTTCCGTGTCCTCACCAAGATGACGACTGAAAATGCTCTCCTCCTCCTCCTCCTCCCCCCTGTCCTCAGGCCACCCACACTGAACCGACGGTATGACAGTTGTACAGGTACTACCGTCTACAGCGCATGATACAAGCTCCTGTTCTTCCTCCTCCTCCTCCTCCTCTCCCTCATTGTCCCTCAATGCACATTAGGATGAGATGAGGCTGGGCTGTGTGTAATCGACCGCCTCGGCTTCTTGATCCATCTCATCATACTCTGGCTGCAATGCCTCCTCTTTAATTCCCTGCAGAGAGTGTTGCAAAAGACAGACAAGTGGAGTGCTGACGCTAATGATGGCGTCATCACCACTCACCATCTTGGTGGACTCCTCAAAGTTTGTCAAGATGGTACATATGTCAGACATCCAGGTCCACTCCTGAGGTCTTATGTGTGGAGTCTGACCTGAATATCGACGGCCTTGTTGCAGCTGGTACTCCACAGCTGCTCTCTTCTGCTCACAAATCCTTTGCAACATGTGGGGACATCACACACCAGTCGGTGTGCCGGAAGCTGCAAACGCTGCTGAAACACAGCAAGGGCGGCGGAAGCTCTAGCCGACTTGTGAAAATGAGCTGACAGGCGGCGTACTTTGACGAGCAGATCTGGCAACTCGGGGTACGATTTAAGAAACCGCTGAACCACGAGGTTAAGCACATGAGCCAGGCATGGTACGTGTGTGATCTCGCCTCGCCTCAGAGCCGCCACCAGGTTACGGCCATTGTCACACACGACCATGCCTGGATGTAGGTTCAGCGGTGTCAGCCACAGATCTGCCTGCTCTTTCACAGCTGTCCACAACTCACAAGCAGTGTGAGGTTTCTCTCCTAAGCTTATGAGTTTCAGCACAGCCTGTTGCCGCTTGGCGGAGGCAGTACTGCAGTGCTTCCAGCTTGCAACTGATGTGGTGATATCTGAGATGGAGGCTGAACATGAGGAGGAGGAGGAGGATGATGCGCAGGAGCTGTACACTGTGGGGGCAATTCTGACTGACATAGGGCCCGCAATCCTCGGTGTGGGGAGGATGTGTTCCGTCCTAAGGTCCGACTGGGTCCCGGCTTCCACTATGTTTACCCAGTGTGCCGTCAGGGAGATGTACCGTCCCTGGCCACAAGCACTTGTCCACGTGTCCGTTGTCAGGTGGACTCTCCCAGTAACTGCGTTGTTGAGGGCACGGCAGATGTTTTGGCACACGTGCTTGTGTAGTGCGGGGATGGCACACTGGGCAAAGTAGTGTCGGCTGGGGACCGAGTACCGAGGGATGGCCACTGCCGTAAGGTTGCGGAAAGATTCCGTCTGCACCAGCCTAAAAGGCAGCATTTTCAACGCAAGCAGTCGTGAAATGTGCGAATTTAGGACTGTGGCCTGTGGGGCGTTGGCTGCGAATTTCCGCTTTCGTTCAAAGGTCTGGGATATGGACAATTGAACGCTGCTGTGGGACGTGGACGTGGATGTTGATGCTGTTTCTTGAGAAACTGCCAGAACAAGTGAAGACTGAGAGGAGGGGGCATCTTTGCATGCAGTATGGACAGGGGATTGCCTTGCACACACAACAGGGGGTTCTATTGCACGCACAACAGCGGAAGAAGCAGTGGTGACTCCCGCTGACACTGGTCGTCGACCCTGGGGTTCACCCCACAAAGTCGGGTGCTTTGCTGCCATGTGACTGATCATGCTGGTGGTGGTCAGGCTGGTAGTTTTGTCACCCCTGCTGATGCTGGCATGGCAGGTGGTACAAATGGCCTTTTTGGGGTTATCAGCAGAGTCTTTAAAAAAATTCCAGACTCTGGAAGACCTACAGGTTGTACTGGCAACGTCCCTCGTGTTGGTGTTACGGGGAACTGTTGCCTGCCTTCTGTGTGCGGCCACCACACTGCTTCTTCCTGCCTGTTGGGGTACTCTGCCTCCCTCACCTTGTGTGCTGCTGGCCTCGCTCTGCACGTCCTTCTGCCACATTGGGTCAGTTACTAGATCATCCACCACCTCCTCCTCTTCCACTTGCGCACCACGATCCTCCTCCTCACTTCCTGGCAATTGTGTCTGGTCATCGTCCACCTCTTGTGACAAATTGCCAGCGTCGACTTCCTGTGGCCGTGGCTGTTCAAATATTTGGGCATCGCTACATGGGATCTCCTCTTCCACCACTTCAAGCGGAGCAGGCGAGGGGCACAAATCTGGAAATCTGGAAATGGACCAGTGAACAGCTCTTCAGAGTGTCCAAGTGTGGGATCAGTTGCTGTCTGACGACACTCGGCATGGTGGGAGGAAGGAGCATCAGGGTGAGGAGGAGTATGCGGTCGAGACTCACGACTACTAAGAGTTGACCGTGTGGAAGACAGACCGGAGGTGGTGGTGTTCAGGTAACTGGAAGTATTATCTGCTATCCAATTAATAACCTGTTCACACTGATCAGTTCGCAATACTGGTGTTGTTCTGTGCTTCCCTAGTAATTCGGTCAAGAACTGGGAGCGAGAAGATGTGGCTGTTGGTTGTGGCACATTTTCACCTTGGCCACGGCCCCGTCCTCTGAACGCACCATCACCAGAACGTCCCTTGCCACGCGCCTAGCCCATTGTAAAGGAAGTAAAATAGCTTACACTCGCACTATCAATGGAAAAAGGGTAATAAAAAGTAGATTAGAACCGTGGAAGAGGAAAACCACAGTTCTACTTCTCTGGCCTACACCTGACTCTTTTAAACAATCTGAACAATCAGGGAGAAACTATTACTGTTTCTCTTTACGGAAAAAATACCAAAAGCTGAATAAGATTTTTTACCGTGGAATGACAAAACCACAGTTATTGTTTACTGGGGTATACCAGACAATTTTAAACAGATATATTTGCCGCTGAACAGTGAGCGACACACTCAAACTGGGTTTGTTTAGATACAAATGGCCCAAAAGTGGATAATACAGAGGTTTGAACCATAGAACTGCAAAACCACACTTCTGTTTCTCTGGCCTACACCAGACTATTTTCAACAGATATATTTGGGTCTGAAAAATCAGGGAGACACTATTAGTTTTTCTTTACGGCAAAAAATGGCAAAAGCAGGATAATACAGAGATTTGACCCGTGACACTTTTTTTTTTAGATACAAATGGCCCAAAAGTGGATAATGCAGAGGTTTGAACCGTGGAACTGCAAAACCACACTTCTGTTTCTCTGGCCTACACCAGACTATTTTCAACAGATATATTTGTGTCTGAAAAATCAGGGAGACACTATTAGTTTTTTTTTTGCGGCAAAAAATGCCAAAAGCAGGATAATACAGAGATTTGACCCATGGAGCTGCAAAACCACACTTCTGTTTCTCTGGCCTACACCAGACTATTTTCAACAGATATATTTGTGTCTGAAAAATCAGGGAGACACTATTGGTTTTTCTTTACGGCAAAAAATGCCAAAAGCAGGATAATACAGAGATTTGACCCGTGGAACTGCAAAACCACACTTCTATTTCTCGGGCCTACACCAGACTATTTTCAACAGATATATTTGTGTCTGAAAAATCAGGGAGACACTATTAGTTTTTCTTTACGGCAAAAAATGCCAAAAGCAGGATAATAGAGATTTTTTACCGTGGAACAGCAAAACCACAGTTATAATTTACTGGTGTATACCAGACTTTTTTAAATATATATTTTTGCGGCTGAACAGTGAGCGACACACTCAAACTGTTTTTTTTTTAGATACAAATGGCCCAAAAGTGGATAATGCAGAGGTTTGAACCGTGGAACTGCAAAACCACACTTCTGTTTCTCTGGCCTACACCAGACTATTTTCAACAGATATATTTGTGTCTGAAAAATCAGGGAGACACTATTAGTTTATTTTTTGCGGCAAAAAATGCCAAAAGCAGGATAATACAGAGATTTGACCCATGGAACTGCAAAACCACACTTCTATTTCTCGGGCCTACACCAGACTATTTTCAACAGATATATTTGTGTCTGAAAAATCAGGGAGACACTATTGGTTTTTCTTTAAGGCAAAAAATGCCAAAAGCAGGATAATACAGAGATTTGACCCGTGGAACTGCAAAACCACACTTCTATTTCTCGGGCCTACACCAGACTATTTTCAACAGATATATTTGTGTCTGAAAAATCAGGGAGACACTATTAGTTTTTCTTTACGGCAAAAAATGCCAAAAGCAGGATAATACAGAGATTTCACCTGTGGAACTACAAAACCACACTTCTATTTGTCGGGCCTACACCAGACTATTTTCAACAGATATATTTGTGTCTGAAAAATCAGGGAGACACTATTCGTTTTTTTTTTTACGGCAAAAAATGGCAAAAGCAGGATAATAGAGATTTTTTACTGTGGAACAGTAAAACCACAGTTATAATTTACTGGTGTATACCAGACTTTTTTAAATATATATTTTTGCGACTGAACAGTGAGCGACACACTCAAACTGGGTTTTTTTTAGATACAAATGGCCCAAAAGTGGATAATACAGAGGTTTGAACCGTGGAACTGCAAAACCACACTTCTGTTTCTCTGGCCTACACCAGACTATTTTCAACAGATATATTTGTGTCTGAAAATTCAGGGAGACACTATTAGTTTTTCTTTACGGCAAAAAATGCCAAAAGCAGGATAATACAGAGATTTGACCCATGGAACTGCAAAACCACACTTCTATTTCTCGGGCCTACACCAGACTATTTTAAACAGATATATTTGTGTCTGAAAAATCAGAGAGACACTATTAGTTTTTTTTTTACGGCAAAAAATGCCAAAAGCAGGATAATAGAGATTTTTTACTGTGGAACAGCAAAACCACAGTTATAATTTACTGGTGTATACCAGACTTTTTTAAATATATATTTTTGCGGCTGAACAGTGAGCGACACACTCAAACTGTTTTTTTTTTAGATACAAATGGCCCAAAAGTGGATAATGCAGAGGTTTGAACCGTGGAACTGCAAAACCACACTTCTGTTTCTCTGGCCTACACCAGACTATTTTCAACAGATATATTTGTGTCTGAAAAATCAGGGAGACACTATTAGTTTTTTTTTTGCGGCAAAAAATGCCAAAAGCAGGATAATACAGAGATTTGACCCATGGAACTGCAAAACCACACTTCTATTTCTCGGGCCTACACCAGACTATTTTCAACAGATATATTTGTGTCTGAAAAATCAGGGAGACACTATTGGTTTTTCTTTACGGCAAAAAATGCCAAAAGCAGGATAATACAGAGATTTGACCCGTGGAACTGCAAAACCACACTTCTATTTGTCGGGCCTACACCAGACTATTTTCAACATATATTTGTGTCTGAAAAATCAGGGAGACACGATTCGTTTTTTTTTTTACGGCAAAAAATGGCAAAAGCAGGATAATAGAGATTTTTTACTGTGGAACAGTAAAACCACAGTTATAATTTACTGGTGTATACCAGACTTTTTTAAATATATATTTTTGCGACTGAACAGTGAGCGACACACTCAAACTGGGTTTTTTTTAGATACAAATGGCCCAAAAGTGGATAATACAGAGGTTTGAACCGTGGAACTGCAAAACCACACTTCTGTTTCTCTGGCCTACACCAGACTGTTTTCAACAGATATATTTGTGTCTGAAAAATCAGGGAGACACTATTAGTTTTTTTTTTGCGGCAAAAAATGCCAAAAGCAGGATAATACAGAGATTTGACCCATGGAACTGCAAAACCACACTTCTATTTCTCGGGCCTACACCAGACTATTTTCAACAGATATATTTGTGTCTGAAAAATCAGAGAGACACTATTAGTTTTTTTTTACGGCAAAAAATGTCAAAAGCAGGATAATAGAGATTTTTTACTGTGGAACAGCAAAGCCACAGTTATAATTTACTGGTGTATACCAGACTTTTTTAAATATATATTTTTGCGGCTGAACAGTGAGCGACACACTCAAACTGCTTTTTTTTAGATACAAATGGCCCAAAAGTGGATAATACAGAGGTTTGAACTGTGTAATTGCAAAACCACACTTCTGTTTCTCTAGCCTACACCAGACTATTTTCAACAGATATATTTGTGTCTGAAAAATCAGAGACACACTTTTTTTTTGGGGGGGGGGGGGCACCAAAAGGTTAATAAGATGGGTATTTGTACATTGTGAAGGAGGAAAAAAAAAGAGGATTTAGATGAAAAAAAAATAATTTTTCCTGGCCCCCGAGACCTGGTGCTAAGTTCAGCAATTTCAGCAACAGGAGCACACAGGACTGTAATGCAGCATTTGCTGGTATAACCACTGCGTCTCCTATACAGCCTGCCTGCCTGCCTGATATCTGGGATGGATATTAGTCCTGAGAAGGACTGTTTGTTTGATCTGGCAGCCTTTACAGACCCTACACTAACTATTTCTCAGTATATATCTCTCCCTAAATCAGCAGCACTGTCCCTACACTGTCTGATCCCAGCCGTCTGTGTCCTAGATGGCGGTGCCCGGTTTTAAATACTCGAGGTGACGCTGTGCGGCCAGCCAATCAATGTAATGCCCACAACCAACATGGCTGCTGCATTACAGTGACTGGCTGGCAATCCCTGCATGTTCATTGGCTCTGTAAAGAGCGCCAAACATGCAGGGCGGAGACCCGAGCTCCCGCCCGAGTAACTTGGAAATGCTCGGTGCTCGCCGAACATCCCGAGTAATGTGATGCTCGGGCAAGTACCGAGCACTGTCGCGCATGCTCGCTCAACACTAGTGCTTGTGTAATACAGGGATGGCACACCGGGAGAAATAGTGGCGGCTAGGGACTGAGTAACAAGGGAAGGCCGTCGCCATCAGGTTGTGGTAAGCTTCCGTCTCCACAAGGCTAAAAAGCAACATTTCGAGCGCAAGCAGTCGCAAAATATGTGAATTTAGTAGTGAGGCCTGCGGGGCGTTGGCTGCATATTTGCGCTTGCGCTTCAAGGACTGGGATAGGGACACTGAAAGCTGCACTGGGACAAGGACGTGGACGTGCTTGTTGATGATGCTACTTGAGAGTGTGCAACGACAGGTGCAGCGCAGGAGGCATCTTCGCATGCGCCATGGACAGAGGATTGGCTTGCACGCACAACAGCAGAAGAAGCAGTGGTGCCACCCGCAGACACCGTTCCTGGATCCTTGGGTTCGGCCCACTTAGTCGGGTGCTTTGCTGCCATGTGCCTGAATATGCTGGTGGTGGTCAGGCTGGTAGTTTTGCTACCCCTGCTGATGCTGGCCTGACAGGTAGTGCAAATGGCCTTTTTGGGGTTATCGGCAGAGTCTTTAAAAAACAACCAGACTTGGGAAGTCCTAACAGTTGTACTGGCAACTTCCGTCGTGTTCATGTTAAGGGGAATGGTTTCCCGACTTCTGTCTGCGGCAACCACACTGCTTCTTCCTGCCTGTTGTGGTGCTACGCCTCTCTCCCCCTGTGTGCTGCTGTCCTAACTCTGTATGTCCCCCTACCAGGTTGGGTCAGTTACTATATCATCCACCACCTCGTCTTCCACTTCCGCACCCTGGTCCTCCTCCTGACTTTCTAGCAATTGTGTCTCATCATCGTCCAACTCTTGTGACAGTTTCCTACCGTCACCTTCGTGTGACCATGGCTGCTGAAATATTTGGGCATCGCTACATGCGATCTCCTCTTGCTCCCCTTCAGGTGGACCAGGCGAGAGGCCCAAATCTATAAATGTAAAAGTGAACAGCTCTTTGGAGTGTCCAAGTGTGGGATCAGTTATCTCTGGGCACTCGGCATGGTGGGAGGGAGGAGGATCAGGGTGAGGAATATGCGGTCCAGACTCATGACTACTGAGACTTAAAGAAAGAGAGTACAGTGACCCTCCAAAGGTGTGACCGACAGGGCTGTAGCGAATTATAAACAATACCTCAATTGTCCAAGGGGGTATAATACTATATTAGATAATTTGCGCCGAGTTGTTGGATAATAAAAAGGGGAGTAGAGATCAAATTAATTAAAAAGAGTTTATTGAAAAAGGATTAAAAATACGTAAACAATAGCTTGTGTAAACAGTAACTTCAAGAACCGCTTTTGGAAGGGTAGATTAGATATGAGAGACAAGGTTGGATGATGGGAAAAAGATGAAATCCGTTTGATAGTAGAAAACAGCCAAGATTGTCAGAGTGGTCAATAGATTACATAGAGCGACCCTGGAAGGAGAGAAACGTGCGTGGGTTAGAGTGGATCAATGCTCCAAGTTGTTGACTAATTAAGAGTAGACTGATGTATTACCCGATTGGCTGTAAGTTAGAATTCCTGATAGTTGGTGCTTAATGCGGCTTTGCTGGTGGCTAGGTGTATACCGGTCCCTAGTACACAAAAGAACCTCAAATATGTGCAAGACAAGAAAGGGCTAGGGATTATGTCGTAGGAAATATTAATCTGCCAATATTTGCCTCATACGAGGGTTCTATAGTTTTATCCTAGATCAGTACTTTAGGTTGGTAAGGGAAGAGCAGCTACGGAGAGGACCAAATCCTCTTACACAAGCTATTGTTTACGTATTTTTAATCCTTTTTAAATAAGCTCTAATCCCCTTTTTATTATCCAACCTTCCTGTCCCTATTAATTGGGACAGGAAGGTTGAGCGAGAAGATGTGGGTGTTTGTTGTGGCACAATTTCATCTAGCCCACGGCCTCGTTCTTGTCCTCTGCATGCACCATCATCACCATCACGTCCACTTTCCCGTCCCTTGCCACGCGCCTTGCCCATTTTAAATGGAGCATGATATTTTCCATGTTCAGTACAAATGGCTGGATTTGAATCGCAGTGATATGTGATACGTGTGACAGACAAACCACAGTTTTAAATAGCTGGCCTGTAGGTAACTATTTTTAACAGCAACCTTGTGTCAATAACTTTGCTGACACAATGCAACAAAATTTCAATGGAGGCCAGAAATGGCAGAATTTTCAGCGGCATTATATGTGATCCGTGTGACGAACAAACCACAGTTTTAAATAGCTGGCCTGTAGGTAACTATTTTTAACAGCGACCTCGTGTCAATAACTTTGCTGACACACTGCAACAAAATTTCAATGGAGGCCAGAAATGGCACAATTTTCAGTGCAATTATATGTGATCCGTGTGACAGATAAACCACAGTTTTAAATAGCTGGCCTATAGGTAACTATTTTTAACAGCGACCTCGTGTCAATAACTTTGCTGACACACTGCAACAAAATTTCAATGGAGGCCAGAAATGGCACAATTTTCAGTGCAATTATATGTGATCCGTGTGACAGATAAACCACAGTTTTAAATAGCTGGCCTATAGGTAACTATTTTTAAGAGAGACCTCGTGTCAATAACTTCGCTGACACACTGCAACAAAATTTCAAAGGAGGCCAGAAATGGCAACATTTTCAGCGCAATTATATGTGATCGGTGTGACGGACAAACCACAGTTTTAAATAGCTGGCCTGTAGGTAACTATTTTTAACAGAGACCTCATGTCAATAACTTTGCTGATGTAACACGGGTACTTTAGATGCACAGAAACACAGAGCAGCCAATGCAGGGTTAATAAACAGGGGAAGTTTATAATAACAGGGTAAATCTCCACGCAGGGAGTATCAGGGGAAAATATTGGGTAAAACAAGGAAAGTAGCAAGTAAAAAGTCTTTAACTGACAGTTCACAGTTTAACTAGACATAGCAGAGTCGAACCGGTTGTAAACGACAGTTTTTAAACTTAGCTGACTCTTTTCCTCCACAAGGCAGTTGCCAGCTGAGGCGGGTGTTGATTTCTTCAGGCTTCCCTGCCCAAACAGTGCTCCGTCTTCTGGCGGCAGCGGGCGGTCTCCGGTTTTACCCGCTGAGCCCTAGTCCATAACACGGCACCTCACGTGCCCGGCTCCACCGACCCTGCGTCTCTTCTCTAGTCGGCTTGACTCCTCCGGTCCACTGCACTCGGCTCTTACTCCCAGTCCTGGAGCCAGGAGCCTGGACCCTCTCACACTGCTCTGCTGAGCAGGAACCAGCTCCGCTTTCCCGCGCAAAATGTCCTCCTCTCTTCCTCTATATACCCACGTCTCCAGTCTCTCGGTCACCTGACCTCCCAGCTCTCACTCTGGACACGCCCCCAGCTTCCCAGTCACCTGACTCCTGTGCTCGCAGTCTCTCTTCCCCCTGCAATCAGAGGCACGCCCCTGCAGCTCCAAATCCCCTGCTCTGAAAGTCTTCTCCCTTACACTCCCGCTCTCCTTTAACTCGTTATTCCACAGGCGAGAGTTCCTTCATCAAACGTTCACATTCTCGGACTTCCTGGATGATGCGGTACCATATGAATTGATCTTGTTCGTAACGATGAGGAGGCACTCCTGCTGTTGTCCGTTCTGACCGGCGTAACTCAGTCTGACCGATTGGGGGTGCAGGGTCACTCGGATTTCCAATCTCTGCCTGCCCGGTGGCTTCAACCGATGTTGTTCCCTCGCCGCCTGCACTGGGGACTGCAGGTAATCGAGTGCTGGGGCTCGGAGGTAGAATCAACAGCTCTTCTTTGTCCACATCGTGGCTTGGGGCAACTGTGAGAGGACCCTCTCTAGAAGCAGGTGATTCTTCTCCATCCTCATCATCTTTAGACAGACAGGGTCGCAGCATACTACGATGAACCACTCTGGTAGGGGCTCCTTCAGCCCCCTTGGGTAGAACTTCATACACAAGTCCTTCAGCGCCAATCCTGCGCTTCACTCGGTGCGGGGTCTGTTCCCACCACCTACACAATTTTCCCCGGGGCCTCCTGTCCCGAATCAACACCCACTCCCCGGGCCTCAGAGCTGTCCCTCGAAGAGGCAATGTCTCATGATGTTTGAGCTCCTGAAACTTTTGTTGTAACAACCATCGGAGGGTCTGCAGTCGATGCCGATGTTCCCGGACCCAGGAAGACACCCCGTCCGTGAGTAGTCCTCCTCGGGGTCCAGCTCTAACTCGGCAATCTCTTGCCCCTTTCGCCCGAACAGCAAGGTATAAGGAGTGAACCCCGTCGTACTATTCACTCAGTTGTTGTAGACCCACACCAGCTCGGCCACAAACTCAGGCCACCGTACCTTCTGATCTTCCTCCAACGTGCGGAGCATTTGGATCAGTGTCCGATTAAAGCGTTCACAGGCCCCATTTCGTTGAGGGTGGTAAGGAGTAGTCCGTGACTTCTCAATCTTGTACAACCGGTGCAACTCTTCCATCACCCGGCCTTGGAAGCAGGAACCTTGATCGGAATGAATCCTCTTTGGGCAGCCGTACACACGAATGAATGCGCAGCGGACTCGGCAGTCTGGTTTCTGGTTGGGGTCACTACCGCAAACTTTGTGAAGTGGTCTGTCATTACCAGGCAATATTCATACCCGAGATGCGCCAGTCCAACAATCAAATAGTCGATCATCAGCACTTTCAAGGGGGCAGAAGTCACAATGGTTTGTAGGGGACCGGTAGCTCCGGGGGCATAACCAGCTCACAGCTCCGACATCTTCGACAAGTGTCTTCTATTGTTGCTCGCAGTCGGGGATGATACACCAGCCTCTGCAACCACTGAAACGTCTTCTCTGGTCCGAAGTGAGCCCCTCGTTCATGAGCCTCCTTAGCCACTACTTGACCAACTTCTCTGGGATCACCACTTGCCAGGTGGTCCGGAACTCTCGCAGTAGCTGCACCTGTTGTTACAGCAGCCCGTCTCGCAAACACAGTCTCTCCCATTGTCCCAGCATCTTCAGTGCTCCCGGGACAGGGTACTCCTCTCTTCTCAACTGGGGACTTGCCACAAAGCCACCCATTGATGTAATTGAGCAACTTCTCTGTCAGTCTGTTGAAGTCGGATCCAGTCATCTCTTGGCCGCCCTAGCACTTGTTCTTCCGACGTCTCTCCGATCTGCCCCTGCGCCGCGGCCAGCGGTCCCATGAAACTTCAGAAGCTAGGGGTCTCATCCGCCTCCAAATCTTCATCGCGGTCATGATCAGGCCGTTCATATGTCACTCTGGAGAGGGTGTCAGCGTGAGTATTCTCTGCCTTAGGCTGGTAGGCGATCTTATACCAGTACCTGGCCATGCGGGCCACCCATCGCTGCTCCAGGGCCCCCAATTTCGCATTCTCCAGGTGGGCCAGCGGGTTGTTATCTGTTCTCACCAGTACTTCGGACCCGGACAAATACTCTGCAAACTTCTCGGTCATTGCCCAAACCAGAGCCAGCAACTCTAATTTGAAAGAGCTATAATTATCTGGGTTCCTGTAATGCACACGCCCGGACTGACTGGCGTGTGCGTGTTTAGTGGTTCAACTGTGCCATGAACCGGAGAGTGTCTGGAGGGGCGTAACTAAGTATCTGCCCGATCCGACCAAGGTCGCACGACGGCATACGACGCCAGTGCACCAGGGAGGAACCGAGCAGAGGAACCAGGGTCTACTCCAGGTCAGACTCCGGACACGGCTGTTGACCCACACCGGGGAATACAGGAACAGGCAGACTAGAGCGCAGGCTGGGTAGGGTCCAGTACAGACTGGGAGACAAATTCGGAGCCGCAGATGCGGTAAACAAACAGAGTAAAGCGAAACCGCAGGTGCGGTAGTCAAGGCCGAGCAGAGCAGAACCGCAGACGCGGTAGACAAGGCAGAGCAGAACCGCAGACGCGGTAGACAAGGCTGAGCAGAGCAGAACCGCAGACGCGGTAGACAAGGCTAAGCAGAGCAAAACCGCATACGTGGTAGACAAAGCTGCGCAAAGTGAAACCGCAGACGCGGTGGACAGGACTGAGCAAAGCGAAACCGCAGACGCGGTGGACAGAGCTGAGCAAAGCGAAACCGCAGACGCGGTGGACAGAATTGAGCAAAGCGAAACCGCAGACGCGGTGGACAGGGCTGAGCAAAGCAAAACCGCAGACGCGGTGGACAGGGCTGAACAAAGCGAAACCGCAGACGTGGTGGACAAGGCTGAGCAAAGCGAAACCGCAGACGCGGTGGACAGGGCTGAGCAAAGCGAAACCGCAGACGCGGTGGACAGGGCTGAGCAAAGCGAAACCGCAGACGCGGTGGACAGGGTTGAGCAAAGCGAAACTGCAGACGCGGTGGACAGGGCTGAGCAAAGCGAAACCGCAGACGCGGTGGACAGGGCTGAGCAAAGCGAAACAGCAGACGCGGTGGACAGGGCTGAGCAAAGCGAAACCACAGACGCGGTGGACAGGGCTGAGCAAAGCGAAACCGCAGACGCGGTGGACAGGGCTGAGCAAAGCGAAACCGCAGCCGCGGTGGACAGGGCTGAGCAAGCAAGAACCGCCGAAGCGGCAAGCAAGGCAGAGCGGAGGGGACAGGGCTCAGTTCACAAGGAACAGACAGGAAGGGAAAGGCAGAACCAGATACCCACAGGGTACTTGCAGAGAAGTAGCGAGTGGACCACAAACTCACAAACGGAAGTACAGTGACAACGAGCAGGAGTTAGGTACGAGTTCAGACTCTGCAGAAAAAGGGAAGGCACGGACATAGAGAAAAACAAAACAGGCTAGGAGAGTATTCAGACAAGAACAGACACAACAGCAAGATACAGGAGCGGGTCTAGGAGCGGGTCTAGGTATGCGGCCCCTAGAAGGCGGAACGAACAGGCAGGAGCGTGTTCACACAGGCCTGGAAATACAGCCTCCAGGATAGGCAGAAGACAACAGGCTAGAAGATAATACAGACAGGACACAGTTCAGACACGGGAACTGATACCGAAGGCAGGAAACATAAACGGGACCTGGCATATCAGTGACCAGAAGCCAACTGACAGAACACAATGCTCAGGCATGGGTTAATTGGAGCAGCTGGTTTAAATACCAGATGACAGACAGCAATAGGCTGAGAACGCACAAGGGGTGTGCCTGCAGCAGGTACAAAAAACAGGAAGTGATCGGGTGCTGCCCTTAAGCAGCAGAAGCAGAGGCAAACAGACAGCATGGAGGGAAGCCAGGTTAGCAGACTGGACTGGAGATCAAGTGCGCGCTCTTGCACAGTGGGAGATGGACCACTATGCAAGGACGCCGCCAGGTATGTTACAGTTCCTCTCGGAGTTGTGAAGGGAGCGGCTGGCATACGCAACCACGAGCTCTTTTGCCTCCTGTACTTGGAATAACACGGCTCCCACACCATGTAGGCTCCCATCAGTGTGGAGTATGAAGGGTTGGGAGAAATCCGCATAGGCAAGTATTGGGGCCTCGGTCAGGGCTATTTTTAGGGCACGGAAGGCCTCTTCCTGGCTGCTTCCCCACCGAATCGCCTAATTCTTGGAGCCCGCCGCCACTCCCTTAACTAGCTCCAGCAATGGGTTGGCTTTGTGGGTGAAGTTCTTCACGAATCTTCAGTAGTACTCGGCAAGTCCCAGGAAGGCCCGAACGTCCTTCACTGTCTTCGGGGTAGGCCACTCCTGTACGGCGCCCACCTTTTCCTGGGTGGGCCTGACTCCTTCACCGGACACAATATGACCGAGATATTCGATCTGTTTGCGAAACAGGTGGCACTTCTGGGGCTTCACCTTTAGGCCATGACTCAGTACTTGCTCCAGTTGCTGGAGGTACTCCTCGAAGGTGGCGGCATAGACAATTATTTCGTCAAGGTAAATCAGTTTCGCCTCAAAGTTTAAATCGCCCAGGCACCTCTCCATCAGACGCTGGAACGTCCCGGGGCGTTAGTCAGGCCAAAGGGCATCCGATTGAACTCAAACAGTCCCATGGGTAATATGAACGCCGTCTTCACACGGTCATGTTCGGCCACGGGCACCTGCCAGTACCCACTGGCCAGATCCAAGAAGGAGAAGTATCTTGCCTTCCCTAAGGCTGACAGGGACTCTTCGATTCGGGGGTAGTGGGTAAGAGTCCGGTACTGTACAGGCATTCAGTCGTCTATAGTCCACACAGAACCGCAGGGTCCCATCTTTCTTCTGGACCAGGACAATCGGGGCTGCCCACGGACTCTGACTCTCCCGTATCACACCATTCTGTAACATATGGGCTAGCATCTCCTTAACCTTTTTATACATCTGGGGAGGTATCTGCCGGTATCTCTCCCGCACTGGGGCAGCGCTCTCCGTGGGAATCTCGTGGGTAATGGCTTCGGTGCAACCAAAATTATCCTCATGGCGAGCAAAGACTTCCAGGTACCGCTCCAGCACCTCTTCAACCTGCTGCACCTGTCGAGGTGTAAGTCCCATCAATTCAGCCCGCATTCGTTCTAGGATTCTTCGTCCCCCCTTCGCACTAGCCCGGTGGGATTCCGGCTGCATGGTTACCGCCAGAGTCCAGGGGTCTCCTCGTACAGCGGAAAGCTGTACCACATCAGGTCGCACCAACCTCTCTGGCATTCCCAGAATCTTGGCTATTTCCGCCCTGGGAGGGAGTGTGAGATCATCTTCGCCCAGATTAACACACTGCACTATAACATTGCCACCCCGAACGGTGGCCAGTGTTCGAGCCACCAAGAGTCCGGGAGGTACTCTGTCCATCGATGTTGGTTCTATCTGAACTTCGACCCCATCAAGAGGTGTGCATGCCCGTGCGGATAACGTGAGTACAGTTTGTCCGGGCGGTAAGGTGATCACCGTAGCTGCTGGCACTATTATTTTCCCCAGGATCTTCCCTTCACTCGATTTCTCCTGAGCCTGGGCAGCTCGGATTAGTTGTTGAAAGACCCTCCTTTGGGGGGTTCGCGGGTCCCACCGGTCTAGAGGAATCTCCTTCAGCTCACTAATCAGGATTTGCCCGATCTCTTTCAGCACATTCATTCCGAGGGTCACCGGGGGTCCACTTCCGGTTCCCCCTCCGACCAGGATGACTCCTTTTTTCCCCACATCTTTTCCACACACTCGGATCTTCATCCACACCACCCCTGCGACCGGGATGGGTAATTGATTAGCTGCCGTGAGTCTAATTACTGGTCCCCATTCAGGTTGTGCTATCTCTGGAAATCGCTGTTGGAAGTAGGCTTCTGTCATTGTAGTCACCTGGGATCCCATGTCAATCAGGCAGTGAACAGCCCGACCGCTTATTTCGGCCAGGACAGTCGGGCTGGTGGAAACCAGGTCCTTGGGACTTCCCCTTTTTGTTTCCCCTTCCTCAGGCTCCGGGCTGTGTCCCCCAAACACGGAGCCCGCTAGTTTAACGGCTGCCGCGACAGGGGCAGCCCTTGGCTAGCACAGCTCCTGGCGTAATGTCCTACGCCTCCACATTTCCAGCAGGTCGTGTCTCTGTCTGTGTAGGGCTGCCTCACTCCCCTACGGAACTCTCCTGCAGGGGGGGTCCTGAATTCAATTCTTTCCATAACTGGAGAAATCGATCTGGGTATCTCTGGTGTCGGGGCAGGGGTCTTCTTGAGACTTGACAATTCATTCCGCAACTACTGTATCTCCTTTCGCATCTCTCGAGCCCATTCCGGTTCAGCTGCAGGCAGGGTGGGTACCTCGTTACTCCGGACCATCCATGCCAGGGTCGTCACCCCCATCTCCTGCTCTCTCAAATGTGCCTCCGCCCCCACTTCTAGAAAAGTCATACGTGGGTTGGCGCGCAGGCGCTCCCGCAAGGCCAGCTTCAGCTGCACATCCCTGAGGCCTGCCACAAACTGGTCCCTTAAGATCACGTCAGGGGGCCCATTCCCAAATTCCCCATGTCGTCTTTTCTAGTGATATAGGCATGCACCCTCTGTAAGGCATTAACATACTGCCTCACAGTCTCCCCCTCCTGCTACACTTGGTGAAATAGCCGTATCCTCAGCTCTCCTACATTGGTGGGATCCCCATGCATCTCCTCCAGTATCCGCACCACTTTTTCTACAGTATCCCGGTCATGGGGAGGGCGGTACATCACTGATTGTCGGGCCTCGCCGTCCAGGGCCAGTAAGGCTATTTCAGCTTGCATAGCTGGGGTCATCAGATGCATATGTAACATACTCCTAACTCTCTCAACCCAGTCCCACAGCATCATATTGTCCCCGGTGAATTTTTGGAGATTGCTGAGCATGGCGCCCAGCGGCAAGATAGATTTAGGGGCTCCCAGGATGGACTGCTCAACAGTGTCTGTGTCTAATGACTGCATCCTGCCGACTACGCCAAATGTAACACAGGTACTTTAGATGCAGCGACACAGAAACATAGAGCAGCCAATGCAGGGTTAATAAACAGGGGAAGTTTATAATAACAGTGTAAATCTCCACGTAGGGAGTATCAGGGGAAAATATGGCGGAAAACAAGGAAAGTAGCAGGTAAAAAGTCTTTAACTGACAGTTCACAGTTTAACTAGATATAGCAGAGTCAAACCGGTTGTAAACGACAGTTTTTGAACTTAGCTGACTCTTTTCCTCCACAAGGCAGTTGCCAGCTGAGGCGGGTGTTGATTTCTTCAGGCTTCCCTGCCCAAATAATGCTCCGTCTTCTGGCGGCAGCGGGCGGTCTCCGGTTTTACTCGCTGAGCCTTTAGTGTCCTCATCTCTTCCTCTCTCTACCCACATCACCAGTCTCACGGTCACCTGACCTCCCAGCTCTTACTCTGGACACACCCCCAGCTTTCAAGTCACCTGACTCCTGTGCTTGCAGTCTGTCTTTCCCCTGCAGCCAGAGGCACGGCCCCAGCAGTTCCAGATCCCTTGCTCTGAAAGTACTTACACCTTGGTCTTCTCCCTTACACTGACACACTGCAATAAAATTTCAAAGGAGGCCAGAAATGGCAGAATTTTCCGCTCAACAATTATATGTGATCCGTGTGTCGGACAAACCACAGTTTTAAATAGCTGGCTTGTAGGTAACTATTTTTAATAGCCACCTCGTGTCAATAACTTTGCTGACACACTGCAACAAAATTTCAATGGAGGCCAGAAATGGCAGAATTTTCAGTGCAATTATATGTGACCCGCATGACGGACAAACCACAGTTTTAAATAAGTGGATTTTTAGCGCTGCAATATGGAAAGGATCTGGCTGTATTCTGCAGTGCCAGCAAGCAGATGGAGCAGAAAAACTGTGTTCTCTGGATTGCTTTTTGAGCAAATAATCAGGATTAAGATTCAAAAAAATTATTCCTGGCCCCTGATACCTGGGGCTATTTCTAGAAATATCTGTAAAAGCACTAGCAGACAGAACTGGAATGGACCCTCTTGCTATATGCACTGCAGTCTGCCACATACACTGCCTGCCTGCCTAGCACTGATATCTATGCAGCTGGATTAGTCCTCAGAAGGACTGTTAGTTGAGATGGATATGGGCAGAATATGTTGTGGTATACCTACACTAACTAAGAAACAAGCGAATCTCTCCCTAGCTCAGCAGCACCTCTCCCTACACTGCCTGACTCCGGAGTAGACTGTGACGAGCATGGTGGTGCCAGGTCTGATATAGACCTGATGACGCTGTGCGGCCAGCCAATCACAATAATGCCACAACCAACATGGCTGCGGCATTACAGTGTGTGGCAGACAATCTCTGCATATTCATTGGTGCTCTATTCATTGGTGCTCTGGAGCGCCAAACATGCAGGGAGAGGACCCGAGCTCCCGTCGAGCAACCCCGGAAATACTCGGTGAGCGCCGAACATCTCAAGCAGTGAGATGCTCGGGCGAGTATCAAGCAGTAGCGAGCATGCTCGCTCATCACTATTCCACATCTATTATATGAATCCAGCAAGGTAAGTAGCATCAGAAAATTCTCTTTCCACTTTGGCAAATAAGGACTCTTAGAAAGCTTATGAACTAATCCTCCAGCTAGTGGTGGTAATTTTGAATGGCCCCCTTTAAATTAGTTCCTTTAGGGTATGTGCACACGATTCGGACAGGCAGTGCTTTGGACGCAGTATACTTTATGCTGCGTCCAAAGCACTGCGTTATATGAACACAGGTGAATAGCGACTACGCAAGAGAAATTGACATGCTGCGGTCTGAAAAGACGCACCGCATGTCCGTGTCTGCGGGTGATCCGAAGCCTCAGATGAACGCATAGTGGACATGGGATTTCTAGAAATCCCATCCACTATGCTGTAACATCTGAATGCTGTGGGTTTGACGTAAGCACGCAGCGTCAAACCCACAGCAGCTCCTGATGCCGTGCATATACCCTTATAGTTACTCCACATGTAAGATGCTAATAATGGGGTAGAACATTGGCTTCAGCACACATTGTCATGGACTAAGCCTTAATACCTTTCAGCTATCATATCACATGGTACAGCACAGCCAAGCAGGAGGGACAATCATAGCCTATATAAAAGCAGAGGCAGGAAATGCAGAAGCCCATTGTGTGATGGATCTGGATAGTGAGAGTACATCATAGCTTAATAGATGTTGAAATAAATCCATAAAACAATGAATAAACATTTCAGATGTGTGTGACAGCCCAACAGAAAAGAATAGCTACAGTACCATCTGTTTATCTATAGCCATATATGCTGTGGTCACTTTGGCATTACTAGGGCTGTGTTTGCGTTAAAGAGCTTGATAGAGATTGGATACAATCTTAAGAGACCTCACAGTGTTATATATATATCTTTTCAGCACAATTGAAGTATTTGCAATTTGCAGCAAATTTCTACTAGCTATAAATGCAAAAGTACATTTTTCAGTAGATTGTAGAGAGCCAGCTTCTTGGTTGTCATGAGCCTAGAACCTTTACATGCAGCATATAACCAATTTACAAAAAGACTAACTGAAAACTAGAAAAAAGGTACCGTAAATACAATAGTTATCTTTAGGCATAGTTTTATTCTTACACGGAAAATTGCAATCATTCTCTGTGGTGACGCGTCCTCTTTAAATGAACTTTACTCTATAATTCAAAAGTTTGAAGGAACATCCAGGAAACAATGGTAATGCTGGAAAGTATTAGAAGCCACATGAGAAAGGCTGTGTGGAGCCTCAAGGTCTATGAACATTTATTGCGCTACACAAAAAACAACTAAAGTTCGACCACATCCATACTTGTAGTCTCGCCAGAGGTTCTGACTCCAATGGACAACTATAGCAACTCACATAGTTTTTTGTTGTTAAAAGAGAAAATTCGCAACATGATATTCGCCCTAAAAAAAAAACTAAACAAAGGAAAGAGCAGATGATCCAAACATAATCTATAAATAACTGTGACAGCATACTTATATGAAGATCAAGGATTTCTGTTGATTCAATCAGTACTTAAGGGTTCAATATACATATTAGGATCTACTGTATGCAATAAAGTCATGTAGGTGGAACCGGTATGGAGTCACTGTGGAGCTGAAGGCACTTTGCTTGCCTTCATATATTGCATCCATATGGCAATGTATTATTGGGGTTAGTGTTACACCCACGCCGCTAGGTTCAGATAGGGCGAGATGAGTTTCATGAATTCATTGGAATCCTGGGGTTACCGTTACCCAGGGCGACCATAGGCTGCAGCTTCTCTAGGCACACGATAGATTCAATTGCTGACCAGACACATCTGACAACAGTCTTCATAAACAGTTGAACAGTGGAGTTTAATCAAGTAAGACCAGTACCATTTAACTCTTTGAAGCAACATTCATTCCAGTCCTTATCTTTCTGCCCGATAATACTCTGCACTGTTAGTTCAGGGAGTCTATCTGACCCATGTTTAGATTCCCTCCTGACCTGAATTCTGTTCACTTTCCGTCTGTGAGATACAGATCACACACCACCTTTCTCTTAGGCTCCAGCCAGACTAAAAAACAAGCTCCCCACAATCCCCCTGAGGCTCTGCTAAACACTCCCTGTCTCCTGTGACTGTGTTAACCGATCTAGTTGCTGGATGCTTCTGAAGCATAACACTTCCTGTCTCTTGTGACTGTGTTAACTCTTACGGTTGCTGGATGCTTTTGAAGCAACAGCACTACTTCTGCACAGGTAGTCATCTCAATCCCAAAAAAGGAATGGTTTTGGTGGTCACAGATAATTGCTCTCTCCTTAACTTTCCTGACTGCTTCCTTCTTGGACACCCAGTTCCTCCAGTATGGCACATTCATACATGCCAACGCAAAAGGCTTGTTGTGTCTCTCAACACAGTCTCAAGAGTATACAGCAGATACTAAAAAACAGACATTACACAAGGAGGGCCGGACAAAACAGTAGAAGGGCATCAAACCAGCAGCAGAACCGGTAACTGGTCATTTCTTCGAGAATGAACAAAAGGAGCACTATCTAAACCCCACATAATGACAACCAGTGGGCTACTTGTCTGCATGTTCCTGATCAAATGTTAGAATAAATCTCCATGAGGATGGCAAGAGGGCCCAATGTCCTGTGGTAGGAACTGGCTCACAACCCAACAATGCGCATCTGTATCTGAATTCGCCAGAGAATATCAGAATTGGCAGGTACATCATTGGGACCCTGTCCTCTTCACAGATGAGAGCAGGATCAAACTTGGCACATGTGGCTGATGTGAAAGAGCCTGGCCACGTCATGAATGTTGTTCTGCCTGCTTTAGACAATAAGTTATTACCTGGGGAATCATATCCTTAAAAGGTGGCACAAACCTCCATGTGACAGCCAATGGTATTCTGACTGGTCAAAGGATGAAATCCTCAGAGCCATTGTCAGGCCTTATGCTGGTGCATTCGACCCTGGGTTTCTATTAGTGCAGGACAATGCCCGTCCTCATGTAGGCAGATCCTAGATGACAAAGGCATTAATGTTGCCCAGACCTGAATCTAATTGGGAACCTCTGGGACATTATGTATCAGTGCATCCAAGTAGCACCACAGACAGTTCCCTTATTTTTATTGAGCAATGTGTATTCTGACATGACAGTCACTTTGAAAAATAAAAATTCAATACACAAATATCATAATGCTATATATAACCCTAAGTTTAGCATTTACAGATAGTCCTGGCAGAGTGGTGGTTCCATGCTGAAGTGTTCAAGGAAGACTAACAGCTCACAAGTAGAGAAGCTTCTAAGAGCAGGCATGAGAATTAGGTGTGGGAATTATTAGCTTCTATACAGATCAAATATATGTAAGATCTCTGACATAAGGCTGTATCTATGAAAAGAGTCAGATTTGGGAGGATCTATAGCACTATCCCAGTTGAATATTTCTTCACCCATGGTAAAGGCTCCAGCAAGGTCACAGAACTCGGGGATCTTGTACTTGAATGTTAATGACGCGCCCAGGGGAGGGGGACGACTCAGCGCCTGGGGCCTTGTTGTTAGTTTTGGGGGATGTCGCGGTGGCCGGCTCCCGGGGCCATACCCTGGTGTTACTCTTAAAAAGCAAGGAATTGGGGGGAAAAGGTGTATGGGAATGGGAAAGTTTGTGACGCCACCCGTGGTGTCTGGTGAGGATCACCAGCGCTGCTGCAGTCCTCTGAGGTCGGTGGTCAGGCAGTTTAGTTGGTGCGGCTCCCCACAGGTGGAGCGGCGCCTCAGGGCAGCGTAGGAGAAGGGATGCAGAACAGAGGGGACCCAGCCGGGTCAGAAGAAGAATAGGCACACTCACAACAGTTCACTTCAGGTGTGGAGTTTCAGGCACGATCTAGGGCACTGTAGGGTGAAGGGTGCATATAGGGACTCTCCCCAGTGAGCGGGTGTGGAGCCTCCTGTTTCTTGCCTTTTCCTGATAAGTTTGTGATCTGCCTGGAGCTAGGCCTAACTTGGTCTGTGTCTTGCATCTGCTGACCTGATGGTAGGGCCTTCTGTTGGAGATCACCCTCCCTGGTCTCTTGGGCCTCAGTGACTCCTGACCCTGGTATGACAGTCAGCTTTTGGTGTTCCTGGGACATATAGTTTGCCAGGGGTTCCGGTAGTTTCTGCTGGTCGTAGAGATCCCTGCAGACTCGGACTCGGTGTCCGGTATACGGTCTTGGGGTGAGCTGGCTAAGCTCCTCTGCCCCCTATGTAGCTCGCTTACTCCACTTGCCTTCAGCCATGCTCAGGGCCCTCGCTAGGCTTCACACTAGCAGTAGGCCTCGCTACTCTTCACCGCTCTTACGGCGTCGGCACGCCTTAGGCTCACTAACCTGAGCTCCCTGAGTCTGAGCCGGACTGTCTTCCTCACATACTGTAGGTTCCAGACTGACTGTGACTGATCTCCTTACAGGCTTGACTGAACTCCACTGCAGGCTAGCTTCTGCAGGAGCTCCTCTCAACAGACTGAACTGCCTAGCTCCACCTTCCCTTTTTATATCCCTATCCGGGCTCCCTCTGGTGGTCTGAGGTGGAAGGTGGAGGTGTGTGAATGCTACGAGGGCCTCTTGTGGAGGAATCCGTCCATGCACCCCTCTAGGATCTGTGGCACCAATGCGCAGCAGGGCGCCACATTAACTTCAAAATGGTCTATTTAGTGATTCAGCAAAACCAAAAAAATGAGCCGGAGAATAAGCTGGTATACATGCAATGTGTAAGAGCACATTCACACTGTGGCCATTTCATAGACAAAACCCAAGAAAAAAACAAAATGAGCATATACCCTTTAGTAAGAAAATAAGTACCGGATTTTTCGGACTGCAAGACGCACCGGACCATAAGACGGTGGAAAATAGGAAAAAATATTTTTTATACGATGGGGGTCCATCTTAAAGTCAGAATAGGTATCTAACTTGGGGGGCGGTGGAGCGGGGGTCACAGGAGGCATGGTCCCTCAGGAAGCTGGCGGAAGTGGAGGAATGCTGCGGACCCCAGGTGGGAGAAGGGTGCGCCCAGCAGCAGGAGGTTTACAGTGGTGGTAGAGCGGGATTGCATGGTCCATCCCTCCCTCAGGAACCCGGCGGTGGCAGCAGAAGCGGTGAGATGCTGCGGGGCCGTTGTTGGACTGTCGGCGGTCAGGCAGAGCGGCGTGCACTGCTTTTCCGGGGGCCGCGGCCATCTTCCTGAAGCCGTGATCTAGAAGAAAATGGGCCCCCTCCGGAGCATAAGCTTGTATATGTGCAAATTAAGGCTGTTTAGCACTTTGCACTTTATTACCACTGGGACTATTACCATACTGTGACTGCACTTTCAATTACTGAATCTTTATGTAGGTCTGCTGCTTTAGTATGATGAACCTTTCCTGTTTTTAAAATATAATATGAAATTATGATTATTATTCTAAATTTTATAAGTGTTGTTATGTGCATTTGTGAATAGTATACACTATATAAAAGGGATAAAAGCAAGACGGTTAAAAACTGCAGTACCAACTATAACCTCTAGGTGGTGTAGAACTCTCCCATTCAAATCCTGTTGTACCGTATTTCAAAAAGAAAAACATTTCTGGGCGTCCTACACTGTTGTTTCTCCATAATACACGCAAGTCAACTCCCAAATAATACTTCCATACACCGCTAAATAAAATTGTGTGGTTTTAGTTTGCTCCTGGGTTTCCAATCCTTCTCAATAGCAATCCCCTAAAACCAGCCTTTAACCCTAAGATACCTCGAAGATGGATAATGGAAATGTGGAAATGTTATAAAACAAGGCCGTGTCTCAGTCACGCAGACGGCTCGGGTTGTAGTGCTGGGGCAGAGAGTTCTGCAGTCATTAAATCCCGTTATTACAGTGTGTGCATCTTGTGTGGAACAGGATGTTGGGAGAAATCTTTTATTGATGCTATAAAGTCCTTTGCAGTAAGTTTTACAGGAGTTTGCTTCATGGCTCACAAAAAAAATGTGTTTTTGGGCACGTAGCCCGTTCATGGCCTCTGTTTTAATTATTAGTTCAGTTTTCAGGCCAGCACTTCATCTTCTCAAGGCTAAGTGCCTGCACGGCATGTCGTCATTGACTATATTAGGGTTAAAACTCATCTGTAGCTGCCGGGCCCTAAGTGAGAAAATAACCTGCAATAATCTGACCAGTTAACCATTCGTACCATCTAACAGGTTTGTTTTGCGTGTCTATGGATCTATGTATTTATACTGCCAAATATATTTGCAGGAGACTGGATCAGCGGCCACACCGGTAGTCCATGGAAGCCATACCAGACCCCTTTGTACCTCCTCCCATCTGCCAGCATACCCGGTACTTCCTCTGAATAGTAGACTCAACGTTACACCATGCGTGTGATACAATACAAGGGTGACATTGCGTCGAGCTTACAAATCAGAAGAGGCACTGGGGATGATGTCAGGTAGGACGTTTCTGGTGCACTTGGCATAGACTATCGATGTAACTGCTGGACCAGGGTTATTATTTCTTTATGATAGTTGTCCATTTGATATACTTTGTGCCACATGTGACATACAAGTGAGGGATGATGTCATCATAATTGAGTTAGCAGAGAGAGACACATCTCCATGTCAAGAAATGCTCTATGCAAGGTGTCTAGAGTGTCTATGGTACTGCCATCTTATAGTGCGTATATGTCAGTAGAGGTCAGTCTCACAAACTGCACAGGTGCGTAAAAAAGGAGGTTATGTTAGAAAAACAGGCAAGTCAATGGGACACAAATATCGGAATGAAAACAAACCCTTTCTTTTCTTGTAGGTTAATTCTACATGAAGGAAAACAACTAAGAATAATGTAGAATGTATTACATGAAAAGCCGGCAATTCAGCAGCGGCATACACCGGTTCCTGACAATTTAGAACAGAAAGAATAGAGCTTCACACATAGATTAGATAGATAGAAACATGTCAGTCACATATATATGAAGTACAGTGACAGTGTTGATTACTGTACTTGTCATTTAGTGTTAAAATAAAGGATTTATTAAAAAAAAAATTGGCGTGGGGTTCCCCGTAATTTTTGTCTCTAGCGGAGGTTAAGCAGACGGCTGGGGCAGATGTTTGAAGCCCAGGAAGGGGGTAATACCCACGGAGCTTCCCCGGCTACTAATATCAGCCCCCAGCTGAATACCTAGCCTTTACTAGCTATTAAAATGGGGGACCCCCAAAAAAATGACGTGGGGTCCCCGCTATTTTAATAGCTAGCAAAGGCTAGGCAGACAGCTGGGGGCTGATATTAATAGCCCAGGAAGGGTGCCATGAATATTGGCACCCTCCCAGGCTAGAAACACCAGCCGTCAGCCGCCCTAGAAATGGCGCATCCATAGGATGCGCCAATTCTGGCACTTAGCCTCGCTCTTCCCACTGCCCTGTAGCGGTGGCAGTGGGGTAATAGGGCTGGGGTTGATGTCAGCTTATAATGCCAGCTGACATCAAGCGTAGGTTAGTAATGGAGAGGCATCTATAAGACACCCCCATTACTAACCCCATAGTCAAAGTTAAAAAAAAAACACAAACACCCAGAATAAAGTCCTTTAATTGAAATAAACACACAATTCTTTATTGTTCTAAATTAAACCATACTTACCATCACTCCCATTCCAGCTGAAGCCAATGTCTTCTGCAATAAGAGTAAAATAATAAAGCAACATCATCCTTACCTTTCCATGGTTCCCACGACAGCTTCAGCTCTGCTACATTCACATGACAGGCTGGATCGCAGCCGAAAGCTGCCATCCAGCTTGCCATGCCGCAGACACTGAGAAGCGCAGGCATGCTTGCGCTCCTCAGTGTCTCGCTGTGACGGCATAAAGATGAGCCGAGGTCATGTCCAATGAACTCGGCTCACCTCATGCACGTCACTGACAGCGTGGGAGAATTCTCCTGCGCTTGCAGTCAGCGTGAGAGAATTCTCCTGCTGAAGCGCTGAGCGCAGGAGAATTTTTCCACGCTGTCAGTGACGTGCATGAGGTGAGCTCATGTCCAATGAACTCAGCTCACCTCATGCACGTCACTGACAGCGTGGGAGAATTCTCCTGCGCTCAGCGCTTGAGCAGGAGAATTCTCCCATGCTGGGATGGCATTGAGATGACAGGCTGGATCACAGCTGAGCGCTGCCACCCAGCTTGTCACCCTTCAGAGACACTGCAGAGCGCAAGCATGCCTGCGCTCTGCAGTGTCTATGAAGGATGGCATGCTGGATGGCAGCGCTCAGCTGCCATCCAGCCTGTCATCTCAATGCCATCCCAGCGTGGGAGAATTCTCCTGCTGAAGCGCTAAGCACAGGAGAATTTTCCCACGCTGTCAGTGACGTGCATGAGGTGAGCTCATGTCCAATGAACTCAGCTCACCTCATGCACGTCACTGACAGCATGGGAGAATTGCCTGCGCTCTGCAGTGTCTATGAAGGATGGCATGCTGGATGGTAGCGCTCAGCTGCCATCCAGCCTGTCATCTCAATGCCATCCCAGCGTGGGAGAATTCTCCTGCTGAAGCGCTGAGCGCAGGAGAATTCTCCCACGCTGTCAGTGACGTGCATGAGGTGAGCTGAGTTTATTGGACATAACCACGGCTCATCTTTATACCGTCACAGCGAGACACTGAGGAGCGCAAGCATGCCTGCGCTTCTCAGTGTCTGTGGCGTGGCAAGCTGGATGGCAGCTTTCGGCTGCGATCCAGCCTGTCATGTCAATGTAGCAGAGCTGTAGCTGTCGTGGGAACCATGGAAAGGTAAGGATGAGGTTGCTTTATTATTTTACTTTTATTGCAGGAGATCGTTGGCTTCAGCTGGAATGGGCGTGATGGTAAGTATGGTTTAATTTAGAGCATTAAAAAATTTAATTAATTTTTCCCAAAAATTTGACGTGGGCTTCGCCATATTTTTGTATTCCAGCCAGGTACAGCATCCAGGAACGGCCTGCCCCCAACCACCAGATGCCTATTTGTACCTGGCCGGACACAACAATATAGGTACCCTTTTTTTAATTATTATTTCATGAATTTCATGAAATAATAAAAAAAAATACGTGGGGCTTCGCCCTATTTTTGTGTCCAGCCAGGTACAGCAGGCAGGAACCACCGGCTGCCTATTTGTACCTGGCCGGACACAACAATATAGGGAAGCCCTTTTTTAATTGTTTCATGAATTTCATGAAATACCGTAATTTAAAAAAAAAAATACGTGGGGTTTCGCCCTATTTTTCTGTCTAGCCAGGTACAACTAGGCAGCTGGGGGCTGGAATCCTCAGTGCAGGGAGGCCCAAGCTTTCTGGGCCCCCCCGCTGCAAATTGCAGTCCGCAGCAACCCCAGAAAATGGCGCGTTCATAGAAGCACCATCTTCTGGCGCTGTACCCAACTCATCCAGGGCCCTGGTGTGGTGGCTCACTGGGTAATAAAGGGGTTAGGGCCAGCTAGGCATTATCAGCTGGCTCTAAGCCCGAAATTCATGAGGTCACGCCAATATTAGACATGACTGCCATGAATTTCTAGTAAAGTATTTAAAAAAAAAACAACACCCAGAATAAAGTCCTTTTATTGAAATAAACACACAATTTTTTAATGCTCTAAATTAAACCATACTTACCATCACACCCATTCCAGCTGAAGCCAATGTCTTCTGCAATAAAAGTAAAATAATAAAGCAACATCATCCTTACCTTTCCATGGTTCCCACGACAGCTTCAGCTCTGCTACATTGACATGACAGGCTGGATCGCAGCCGAAAGCTGCCATCCAGCTTGCCATGCCGCAGACACTGAGAAGCGCAGGCATGCTGTGACGGCATCCAGATGAGCCGAGGTCATGTCCAATGCACGTCACCTCATGCACGTCACTGACAGCGTGGGAAAATTCTCCTGCGCTCAGCGCTTCAGCAGGAGAATTCTCTCACGCTCACTGTAAGCGCAGGAGAATTTTCCCACGCTGTCAGTGACGTGCATGAGGTGAGCCGAGTTCATTGGACATGACCTTGGCTCATCTTTATGCCGTCACAGCGAGACGCTGAGGAGCGCAAGCATGCCTGCGCTTCTCAGTGTCTGCGGCATGGCAAGCTGGATGGCAGCTTTCGGCTGCGATCCAGCCTGTCATGTGAATGTAGCAGAACTGGAGCAGTCGTGGGAACCATGGAAAGGTAAGGATGATGTTTCTTTATTATTTTACTTTTATTGCAGGAGATCGTTGGCTTCAGCTGGAATGGGCGTGACGGTAAGTATGGTTTAATTTAGAACATTAAAGAATTGTGTGTTTATTTCAATTAACCCCTTAAGCCCCGCGGGTGGTTTGCACGTTAATGACCGGGCCAATTTTTACAATTCTGACCACTGTCACTTTATGAGGTAATTACTCTGGAACGCTTCAACGGATCCCCCTGATTCTGAGATTGTTTTTTCGTGACATACTGTACTTCATGATTGTGGAAAAATTTCTTCGATATCACTTGCGTTTATTTGTGAAAAAAACGGAAATTTGGCAAAAATTTTGAAAATTTTGCAATTTTCAAAATTTGAATTTTTAAGCCCTGAAATCAGAGCGATATGTCACACAAAAGAGTTAATAAATAACATTTCCCACATGTATACTTTACATCAGCGCAATTTTGGAACCAAAATTTTTTTTTGTTAGGGAGCTATAAGGGTTAAAAGTTGACCAGCGATTTCTCATTTTTCCAACAAAATTTACAAAACCATTTTTTTAGGGACCACATCACATTTGAAGTCACTTTGAGAGGTCTTTATGACAGAAAATACCCAAAAGTGACACCATTCTAAAAACTGCACCCCTCAAGGTGCTCAAAACCACATTCAAGAACTTTATTAACCCTTCAGGTGCTTCACAGGAATTTTTTGAATGTGGAAGAAAAAAATGAACATTTAACTTTTTTCACAAAAATGTTACTTTAGACCCAATTTTTTTTATTTTCACAGGGGTAACAAGAAAAAATGGACCCCAAAATTTGTTGTGCAATTTCCCCTGGGCACGCAGATACCCAATATTTTGGGAAAAAACACTGTTTGGGCGCACGGCAGGGCTCGGAAGGGAAGGAGCGCCATTTGACTTTTTGATTGTAAAATTTGCTTGAATAATTAGCGGATGCCATGTTGTGTTTGGAGAGCCCATGTGTGCCCAAACTTTGGAGCTCCCCCACAAGTGACCCCATTTTGGAAACTAGACCCCCCAAGGCACCTTTCTAGATGCATAGTAAGCACTTGGAACCCCCAGGTGCTTCACAAATTGATTCGTAACAATGAAAAAGTGAAAAAAAAGACACTTTTTCATTTTTATGAATCAATTTGTGAAGCACCTGAGGGTTCCAAGTGCTCACAATGCATCTAGATAGGTGCCTTGGGGGGTCTAGTTTCCAAAATGGGGTCACTTGTGGGGGAGCTCAAATGTTTGGGCACACAGCGGCTCTCCAAACGCAACATGGTGTCGCTAACAATTTGAGCAGATTTTCCGTTAAATTTGTTAGAGGACACCATGTTGCATTTAGAGAGTCCCTGTGTGCCCAAACATTGGAGCTCCCCCACAAGTGACCCCATTTTGGAAACTACACCCCCCAAGGCACCTATCTAGATGCATAGTGAGCACTTGGAACCCCCAGGTGCTTCACAAATTGATTCGTAACAATGAAAAAGTGAAAAAAAAAACACTTTTTCATTTTTATGAATCAATTTGTGAAGCACCTGGGGTTCCAAGTGCTCACTATGCATCTAGATAGGTGCCTTGGGTGGTCTAGTTTCCAAAATGGGGTCACTTGTGGGGGAGCTCCAATATTTGGGCACACAGCGGCTCTCTAAATGCAACATGGTGTCCGCTAACAAATTTAACGCAAAATTGGCTCAAATTGTTAGCGACACCATGTTGCGTTTGGAGAGCCGCTGTGTGCCCAAACATTGGAGCTCCCCCACAAGTGACCCCATTTTGGAAACTAGACCCCCCCAGGCACCTATCTAGATGCATAGTGAGCACTTGGAACCCCCAGGTGCTTCACAAATTGATTCGTAACAATGAAAAAGTGAAAAAAAACCCACTTTTTCATTTTTATGAATCAATTTGTGAAGCACCTGGGGGTTCCAACTGCTCACTATGCATCTAGATAGGTGCCTTGGGGGGTCTAGTTTCCAAAATGTGGTCACTTGTGGGGGAGCTCCAATGTTTGGGCACACAGGGACTCTCTAAATGCAACATGGTATCCGCTAACAAATTGAATGGAAAATCGGCTCAAATTGTTAGCGGACACCACATTGCGTTTGGAGAGCCCCTCTGTGCCCAAACTTTGGAGCTCCCCCACAAGTGACCCCATTTTGGAAACTAGACCCGCCAAGGCACCTTTCTAGATGCATAGTGAGCACTTGGAACCCCCAGGTGCTTCACAAATTGATTCGTAATAATGAAAAAGTGAAAAAAAAAACACTTTTTCATTTTTACGAATCAATTTGTGAAGCACCTAGGTGTTCCAAGTGCTCACTATGCATCTAGATAGGTGCCTTGGGGGGTCTAGTTTCCAAAATGGGGTCACTTGTGGGGGAGCTCCAATGTTTGGGCACACAGGGACTCTCTAAATGCAACATGGTATCCGCTAACAAATTGAATGGAAAATCGGCTCAAATTGTTAGCGGACGCCACATTGCGTTTGGAGAGCCCCTCTGTGCCCAAACTTTGGAGCTCCCCCACAAGTGACCCCATTTTGGAAACTAGACCCCCCAAGGCACCTTTCTAGATGCATAGTGAGCACTTGGAACCCCCAGGTGCTTCACAAATTGATTCGTAATAATGAAAAAGTGAAAAAAAAACACTTTTTCATTTTTATGAATCAATTTGTGAAGCACCTGGGGTTCCAAGTGCTCACTATGCATCTAGATAGGTGCCTTGGGGGGTCTAGTTTCCAAAATGGGGTCACTTGTGGGGGAGCTCCAATGTTTGGGCACACAGGGACTCTCCAAATGCAACATGATATCCGCTAACAATTTGAGCCGACAATTTGTTAGCGGATATCATGTTGCATTTGGAGAGTCCCTGTGTGCCCAAACATTGGAGCTCCCCCACAAGTGACCCCATTTTGGAAACTAGACCCCCCAAGGCACCTATCTAGATTCATAGTGAGCACTTGGAACCCCAGGTGCTTCACAAATTGATTCATAAAAATGAAAAAGTGTTTTTTTTTTCACTTTTTCATTTTTACGAATCAATTTGTGAAGCACCTGGGGGTTCCAAGTGCTCACTATGCATCTAGAAAGGTGCCTTGGGGGGTCTAGTTTCCAAAATGGGGTCACTTGTGGGGGAGCTCCAAAGTTTGGGCACAGAGGGGCTCTCCAAACGCAATGTGGTGTCCGCTAACAATTTGAGCCGATTTTCCATTCAATTTGTTAGCGGATACCATGTTGCATTTAGAGAGTCCCTGTGTGCCCAAACATTGGAGCTCCCCCACAAGTGACCCCATTTTGGAAACTAGACCCCCCAAGGCACCTATCTAGATTCATAGTGAGCACTTGGAACCCCAGGTGCTTCACAAATTGATTCATAAAAATGAAAAAGTGTTTTTTTTTTCACTTTTTCATTTTTACGAATCAATTTGTGAAGCACCTGGGGGTTCCAAGTGCTCACTATGCATCTAGATAGGTGCCTTGGGGGGTCTAGTTTCCAAAATGGGGTCACTTGTGGGGGAGCTCCAATGTTTGGGCACACAGGGGCTCTCCAAACGCAACATGGCGTCCGCTAACAATTTGATCCGATTTTCCATTCAATTTGTTAGCGGACACCATGTCGCGTTTGGAGAGCCCGTGATGTGCCTAAACAGTGGAGCTCCCCCACAAGTTTCCCCATTTTGGAAACTATACCCCTCAAGGATTTTATTAAGGTGTATAGTGAACATTTTGAACCCAGAGGTACGGCACATTATTTGTTTACATTAGGTCATCATATTGAATAAGTTGTCATTATTCTTGAGCGCAAGTGCTCGCTACTTGAGTTTGCATCGGGTACTCAGGTATGCACCATGTACAGCGTGTGCTCGAGTGACATGCTCGAGTCCCTGCTCCGCATGTTTCACGGTTATTAGACACCCAAAAAAAAACATGCGGGGATCGCTCGTGCATGGCAGGCAATCCCCGTAAAGTTTTTTGGCCGCGAAGCATATGGGGCAGAGACTCGAGCATGTCACTCAAATACCCACGATACTCAATGCATACCAGAGCACCCGATGCAAACTCAAGTAGCGAGCACTTGCTCTCAACACTAGTCGCCATATCGTCATCTTTCTCTCTTACTTTTGAAAAAAATCCCAACCCCAGCCCTAACCCTAGCACAACCCTAGCCCCAGCACAACCCTAGCCCCAGCACAACCCTAGCCCCAGCACAACCCTAGCCCCAAACCCAGCCCTAACCCTAGCCCAATCCTAACCCAAGAGTTTATTTTTGACGCCGTTCCTTGTGCGGTATAAGTGATTAGACGACTTTATTCTTCGGGTCGGTGTGATTACAGCAATGCCAGAATCATATGGGGTTTTTATGACTGACAGCTGTCACACACTAAAAGACGCATTTTTTGTAAAATCTAGTTTTTGCATCGCCATATTTTGAGAGCTATAATTTTTCCAGATTTTGGCAGACAGTCATGTGACGGCTCGTTTTTTGCGGGATGACTTGACGTTGTTATTGGTGCCATTTTCAGGCACGTGACATTTTTTGATCGCTTTCTATTCCGATTTTTGGGAGGCAGAATAAACAAAAACCAACAATTCAGGAATTGTTTTTTTTTTTTTTTATTCCGTTCCGCGTGTGGTAAAATTGATGAGGTAGCTTTATTCTTCGGGTCAGTACAGCGGTACCACATTTGTATCATTTTTCTATGTTTTGGCGCTTATACACAATAAAAGCTATTTTATAGAAAAAAATATTTTTTAGTATCGCTTTATTCTGAGAGCTATAACTTTTTTATTTTTCGGCTGATGGAGCTGTATGGCGGCTTGTTTTTTGAGGGACGAGATGACGTTTTCAGCGGTATCATTTTTATTTATATGCGTCTTTTTGATCGCGTGTTATTCCACTTTTTGTTTGGCGGTATGGTGATAAAGCATTGTTTTTTGCTTCGTTTTTTTTTTTTTTTTACCGTGTTTACTGAAGGGGTTAACTAGTGGGACAGTTTTATAGGTCAGGTTGTTCCGGACGCGGCGATACCAAATATGTGTACTTTTATTGTTTTTTTTTTATTTTTTTTATAATAATATTTATTGATGGGTACATTATATTTTTATTTTTGGTGTATTATTTTTTTTATTTTTTTATAATATTTTTGCACATTTTTTTTTTTTTTTTCCACTTTCACACAGTTTATACACTTTATTACTTTGTCCCACTCTGGGACTTTCACTTTTTTTTTTCTGATCGCCTGCATGGCACAGGAATAGAGCACCATCCCTATGCCATGAAGGCTGTCAGAAGTGCACAGTGTGAAGATTGCTTGGAGATGCACTGCGCATGTCCAAGCAATCTTCCTGCAATCTGGTGACCCGGATGTTGTCATGACGACATCGGGTCGTCATGGCAACACCCGGGAAGCCTTTGCAGACTGCGCTGGAAGCCGGAAGAGGAGGTGAGTATCGCCGATCACCTCCCCTTGCCCCCGCAATGCCGCGATCGACTTTGATCGACTTCGATCGCAGCATCTCGGGGGTTAATGTGCTGGGAGCGGTGCAGGACCGCTCCCTGCACATAGTACCGGGTGTCAGCTGTGACAATCAGCTGACACCCGGCGGCGATCGCGCCCGCACAGCCTGTGTGCGCGCGCGATCGCGATGACGTACTAATACGGGTCTGGCTCTTAAGTCCCAGGGCACAGACGCGTATTAGTACGTCAGATGTTATTAAGGGGTTAAAGGACTTTATTCTGGGAGTTTGTGTTTTTTTTTTTAACTTTGACTATGGGGTTAGTAATGGGGGTGTCTTATAGACGCCTCTCCATTACTAACCTGGGCTTGATGTCAGCTGGCATTATAAGCTGACATCAACCCCAGCCCTATTACCCCACTGCCACCGCTACAGGGCAGTGGGAAGAGCGAGGCTAAGTGCCAGAATTGGCGCATCCTATGGATGCGCCATTTCTGGGGCGGCTGACGGCTGGTGTTTCTAGCCTGGGAGGGGGCCAATATTCATGGCACCCTTCCTGGGTTATTAATATCAGCCCCCAGCTGTCTGCCTAGCCTTTGCTAGCTATTAAAATAGGGAGGACCGCACGTCATTTTTTTTGTAGTCCCCCATTTTAATAGCTAGTAAAGGCTAGGTATTCAGCTGGGGGCTGATATTAGTAGCCTGGGAAGCTCCGTGGGTATTACCCCATTCCCAGGCTTCAAACATCTGCCCCAGCCGTCTGCTTAACCTCCGCTAGAGACTACAATTATGGGGAACCCCACGCCAATTTTTTTTTAAATAAATCCTTTATTTTAACACTAAATGACAAGTACAGTAATCAACACTATCACTGTACTTCATATATATGTGACTGACATGTTTCTATCTATCTAATCTATGTGTGATGCTCTATTCTTTCTGTTATAAATTGTCGGGTACTGCTGCTGAATTGCCGGGCGGCTTTTTTAAAGAGACGGTGCATGAAAACACTAATATTTTTTTAAATAAATCCTTTAACACTAAATGACAAGTACAGTAACCAACACTGTCACTGTACTTCTTATATATGTGACTGACATGTTTCTATCTATCTAATCTATGTGTGATGCTCTATTCTTTCTATTCTAAATTGTCAGGTACCGATGCTGAATTGCCGGCCGGCTTTTTTAAAGAGACGGTGCATGAAAACACTATTTTTTTTTAATAAATCCTTTAACACTAAATGACATGTACAGTAAGCAACACTGTCACTGTACTCATAGGCGGATTATAATGAGGGCAATCCGGGTGACCGCCCGGGGCCCCGAGCCTGCAGAGGGCCCGCGGCTCCGGGCGGGGTGTCTAATGCTGGACTGCCCTCATTATATGTGCGGGCCGACGCGGCACATACCGGTAGCAGTGGCGGGAGGGGGGGCCCCGTACCACTCCCCCAGCAGAGGCCGCCGCTACTTCTTCATCGGCCGGGCCAGCACTGCAGCAGTTAACTTCCCTGTGCTGGCCCGGCCGCGTCACTGCTAGGAGACACGGCCCTGTGCGTGGCCGTGTCTCCTAGCTGTGACGTCACGCAGTGCGCACGTGGCCTGCAGTGCTGCACCGAAGAGCCTGAGGACTGGAGCCGAGCCGGGGGATGGTGAGTGTGTATGTGTGTGTATGTGTGTATGTGTGTGTGTATGTGTGTGTGTATGTATGTATGTGTGTGTGTGTGTGTATGTGTGTGTGTGTGTATGTATGTATGTGTGTGTGTGTGTGTGTGTGTGTGTGTGTGTGGGCAGATGTCATTGTGTGATGTCTGTTTGTGTGTGTATGTCTGTGTGTGTGTAGGCAGATGTCATTGTGTGATGCCTGTTTGTGTGTGGGGGGGGTAGATGTCATTGTGTGATGTCTGTTTGTGTGTGTGTATGTGTGTGTGTATGTGTGTGTGTGTGGGCAGATGTCATTGTGTGATGTGTGTGTGTGTGGGCAGATGTCATTGTGTGATGTCTGTTTGTGTGATGTCTGTGTGTGTGTGTGTGTGTGGGCAGATGTCATTGTGTGATGTCTGTTTGTATGTGTGTGTGGGGGGTAGATGTCATTGTGTGATGTCTGTTTGTGTGTGTGTGTGTGGGCAGATGTCATTGTGTGATGTCTGTTTGTGTGTGTGTATGTCTGTGTGTGTGTGTGGGCAGATGTCATTGTGTGATGTCTGTTTGTGTGTGTGTGTGTGTGTGTGTGTAGGCAGATGTCATTGTGTGATGTCTGTTTGTGTGTGTGTGTGTGGGCAGATGTCATTGTGTGATGTCTGTTTGTGTGTGTGTGTGTGTGTGTGGGCAGATGTCATTGTGTGATGTCTGTTTGTGTGGGCAGATGTCATTGTGTGATGTCTGTTTGTGTGTGTGTTTGTGTGTGTAGGCAGATGTCATTGTGTGATGTCTGTTTGTATGTGTGTGTGGGCAGATGTCATTGTGTGATGTCTGTGTGTGGGGGCAGATGTCATTGTGTGATGTCTGTGTGTGTGTGGGGGGGCAGGTGTCATTGTGTGATGTCTGTGTGTGTGTGGGCAGATGTCATTGTGTGATGTCTGTTTGTGTGTGTGTGTGGGCAGATGTCATTGTGTGATGTCTGTTTGTGTGTGTATGTGGGCAGATGTCATTGTGTGATGTCTGTTTGTGTGTGTGTGTGGGGGCAGATGTCATTGCGTGATGTCTGTGTGTGTGTGTGTGTGTGTGTGTGTGGGCAGATGTCATTGTGTGATGTCTGTTTGTATGTGTGTGTGTGTGTGGGCAGATGTCATTGTGTGATGTCTGTTTGTATGTGTGTGTGTGTGTGTGTGGGCAGATGTCATTGTGTGATGTCTGTTTGTGTGTGTGTGGGTAGATGTCATTGTGTGATGTCTGTTTGTATGTGTGTGTGTGTGGGCAGATGTCATTGTGTGATGTCTGTTTGTGTGTGTGTGTGTGGGGGCAGATGTCATTGTGTGATGTCTGTTTGTGTGTGTGTGTGTGTGGGCAGATGTCATTGTGTGAAGTCTGTTTGTGTGTGTGTGTGTAGGCAGATGTCATTGTGTGATGTCTGTTTGTGTGTGTGTGTGTGTGTAGGCAGATGTCATTGTGTGATGTCTGTGTGTGTGTATGTGTGTGTGTGTGTGTAGGCAGATGTCATTGTGTGATGTCTGTTTGTGAGTGTGTGGGCATATGTCATTGTGTGATGTCTGTTTGTATGTGTGTGTGTGTGTGGGCAGATATCATTGTGTCATGTCTGTTTCTGTGTATTTTTGTGTTTCAAATGTGTTTATGCGTGTATGTATATGTCTCTATATGTTTGTGTGTGTGCGTGACTGCGTGCGGCCTCCTGCTCAGTATAGTTGGCGCCGTGCGGCCTCCTGCTGTATCTGGGGGGGGCGCTGTGCGGCCCCCCGCTGTGTATAGATGGCTACGTGCGGCCCCCCGCTGTGTATAGATGGCTACGTGCGGCCCCCCGCTGTGTATAGATGGCTACGTGCGGCCCCCCGCTATGTATAGATGGCGCCGTGCGGCCCCCCGCCGTGTATTGATGGCGCCGTGCGGCCCCCTGCTGTGTAGAGATGGCGCCGTGCGGCTCCCCGCTGTGTATAGATGGCTATGTGCGGCCTCCCGCTGAGTATAGATGGCGCTGTGCGGCCTCCTGCTGTCTCTGGGGGGGGCGCCGTGCGGCCTCCCGCTGTGTATAGATGGCTATGTGCGGCCTCCCGCTGAGTATAGATGGCGCTGTGCGGCCTCCTGCTGTCTCTGGGGGGCGCGCCGTGCGGCCTCCCGCTGTGTATAGATGGCTACGTGCGGCCTCCCGCTGAGTATAGATGGTGCTGTGCGGCCTCCTGCTGTCTCTGGGGGGGGCGCCGTGCGGCCTCCCGCTGTGTATAGATGGCTACGTGCGGCCTCCCGCTGAGTATAGATGGCGCTGTGCGGCCTCCTGCTGTCTCTGGGGGGGGCGCCGTTCGGCCTCCCAATGTGTATAGATGGCTACGTGCGGCCTCCCGCTGAGTATAGATGGCGCTGTGCGGCCTCCTGCTGTCTCTGGGGGGGGCGCTGTGTGGCATCTATACTCAGCAGGAGGCCGCACGTAGCCATCTATACACGTATACTCAGCAGGAGGCCACACGTAGCCATCTATACGGTGCCATCTATACACAGCGGGAGGCTGCACGTAGCCATCTATACGGTGCCATCTATACACAGCGGGAGGCCGCACGTAGCCATCTATACACAGCGGGAGGCCGCAAGGCGCCATCTATACACAGCAGGAGGCCGCACGTAGCCATCTATACACAGCGGGAGGCCGCACGTAGCCATCTATACACAGCGGGAGGCCGCACGTAGCCATCTATACACAGCGGGAGGCCACACGTAGCCATCTATACACAGCGGGAGGCCGCACGTAGCCATCTATACACAGCGGGAGGCCGCACGTAGCCATCTATACACAGCGGGAGGCCGCACGGCGCCATCTATACACAGCGGGAGGCCGCACGGCGCCATCTATACACAGCGGGAGGCCGCACGGCGCCATCTATACACAGCGGGAGGCCGCACGGCGCCATCTATACACAGCGGGAGTCTCAGTGCTTTGCAAGAGCAGTCAATAAATTCTGTTTGACTAATTCTGAGCACCATAAAGTCTGGTTCGCTTCTAACCTGCTGTCTTCATTTTCAGCTTGCTGAATTCTAACTCATTTACTGTCATTCGAGACGATGCCTTTGCTGGTCTCTTTCACCTTGAATACCTGTAAGTGCTCCACTTAATGTCATATTTTTGATTCTGTTCTTCTTCATCTTTTGGCATGTGCAATTGTATGAGCAAGTATTCATATGAATTTATGACCTACTTAAACCTTGGAGGACCTTAAATTTTATTCAATCAAATTTTTTTCCATTTTAAAACTATGGGACATATATGTGCCTTGGTCCTCAAAGGGTTTTTAAAGGGGCTGCAAACATAAATACGAAAAAAATAATTCATTTAGTGCTTTTTGTGTTCATTTAATTTTTATTTGAAGTCCATTTTTTTTATATACCTTGAAATTAAGCCCTACCCCATGGAATGAAGCCCTACCTACATGACATCTGAGAGCTACATGGATCCCGCTTGTGAGGTGCCTGTCCGTCACTACTATTCAGTTTTAGGGTCCACTCACTAAGCCATATATTCTCTCATGCAAGAGAATAGGGCCAATTATGCTAATAACACTCGGCTCAAACTCTGTCAGAGCTTCAGCTGAGTGTGATCCGATTCTCTCGCAGCACAGATATGGAGAAGATGGAGAACTTACTTTCTCCATCTTCTCCATAGTCTCTGTGAGTGTTCATCGGACTGCACTTGGATGACATCCGAGTGCAGTCTAATGTTTTACGTGCACCCATAGACTTGTATGGGTGCACATGGTCCGAATATCGAATGAGATTATTTTCTCATGCCAATAATCGCAGATCTGCACTGTCCCATAGTATAACATAGGGCCGAGTCCTATCCGATAAAGCATCACATAGCATTCGGCCGTGTTATGCGACAGTGTGAGCGAGCCCTTAGAGTCAAGGAATATTTACATGCAGATGATGATATTACTCTCCAAGTGTATATTTTTTTAGGCGAGTTCATAGTAAATGCTTTGCCTTTTTGACATGTGATTAACTAAAGAACAAGAAAGATTTAGGACCTCCCCTATAGAGAAACGGAAAATAGTTTGGAGGACTTGCATGTCCTTTTTTATTTATTAGGAGAAAATCATAAAAGATCCCGTTTTTTAACCATGCTGTGACTTTCTGCTGAGGGAGAGGGAGAGAGCAGCCCTATTCAGAGTCTGTAATAAGACCTGCTGACAAAAGTGTTGAAGATACAGTCTAATGTGAATTAACAATGAAAAAAAGTTAATTTCACAAATGGCTTGTATTTTTTTTAATACAAACTTTTTTGTCTTTACAGCTCCTTTAAAGGGAATCTGTCATCAGGTTTTTGCCACCTAATCTGAGAGCAGCATAATGTAGGGTTAGAGACACTGATTCCAGTAATGTGTCACTTACTGGGCTGCTTAGTGTTGTTTTGATAAAATCATTGATTTGTCAGAAGGTAATTATCACTAGATGACTAGTAAGTTCTGTAGGACCCCACCCCCATCACTGATCAGTAGATTTCTGTGTACACTGAGCATGGGCAGAAACCTGCCAATCAGTGGTGTGGGCGGGGCTATACAGAGCGCAGCATTCAGAGAGCTGCTAGATCTGCAGCAGATAAAACGGTGATTTTCTCAAAATGACAACAAGCAGCTGAAAAAGTGACACATCGCTGGAATCAGGGTATCTGCCCCTATATTGTGCTGCTCTCAGATGAGGCAGCACAATTAATATTGTGCCAAATTAATTTCCCGTGAACTATCACATGATCTATCACAGGGGATCATGTGACATGTCATGTGATAAATCAGGTGTGTGGGGGGGGGGGGCCGCGCCTTCTAAACTGCCCGGGGCCCTTGCTACTCTTAATCCACCCCTGACTGTACTTCTTATATATGTGACTGATATGTTTCTATCTATCTAATCTATGTGTGAAGCTCTATTGTTTCTATTCTAAATTGTCGGGTACCGATGCTGAATTGCCAGCCGGCTTTTTTAAAGAGACGGTGCATGAAAACACTATTATTTTTTTTAATAAATCCTTTAACACTAAATGACAAGTACAGTAAGCTGAGCGCTGCCATCCAGCTTGTCATCCTTCAGAGACACTGCAGAGCGCAGGCATTATGGGAACTTCCGATTCCGGTATTCGATATTCTAAAAGTATCGGAACTCAGTATCGGAACTCCGATACCGCGAATATCGGTCGATACCCGATATTTCAGTATCGGAATGCTCAACACTAATCACCACATCAATCTATTATACTGTCATTCCTTTTTTTCAACATTTAGTAGCCGAAAAATTCAAAATCCATATTTCCATGCAGTTTATTCCATTAAATTGTTTCACATAATGTACTTTTATTTATTTTTACGTATATGGCACCATTATTTCCACAGTGCTTTACAAACATCATCATTGCCTTAGTGTTCTTAATATTAAAGGTACTTAGTAAAGTCTTGCTGTTCAACTATTTTGCAAGGCTGTTGAAAATTCACCTGATTTTATATGGCGGCATGCTCCTTCAAACTATATTACTGAGCTATTCTCTTTTAGAATTATTGCTTCAAGGGGAAAACAATTCTTTAATATAGCCATTCACCCAGCACCATATGGTGGTACACTGCGTAACTATATGCACGAGAACTAATGCTTTGAGTGGCTATTTATAATGTGAAATGGCTTATAAATAAGAATTGAAGCATCCTATATATTGTAAAATATTTGCAGCTATTTAAATCCAGCTACATCATCAGATAAGTCATGAAATAGAGATGGTTTTTACAGGGCTTTTAGTCAGGGTAGGCTGGGACTCCTTGTTCCATCACATCCGAAAAGCCACTGACTGTCTATGCATTAATGTAAAAGCATAAACTGGACGATCATTTTACACAATAAAAAAATAATGTCTAAATATCTCAAGACTCCCATCTTAATCCACTCCCTGGAGTCTGAAGCTGTGTTTGCTTTATCTTAATCCTTTTACCTCCCCATCTCTGGTTGGAAAGTTTCAGCTTCTTGAGCTTCATAAAACATAAAGGGATAGATCTCCCCACACAAAAACAAACACTGTCTATACAGATGAGAAAATTTTAGGCACAACTCATAAATCAGATATGCTGCTTGATCCATCAAAATTTTAAAGTGACACTCCCACCTTTACAGGGGTTGTCGAGATCTAAAATGCCCTTTATAAATATCTATATTTAAACCCCTAAGCACTTTTGCAATTTGCTATATTTTAAATTACCCTGCATGTCTCCTATACAGCTAATCCAAATTTTTTTTTAACTTCATTTCCTATGCCGTTTCATTTGAGAGAAACCTCAAACGAGACATCACAAGAGGATGGCCCTGCAGTCACTTCTCTGCAGCTTCCATCACCCTGCCTTGCCCAGGACATGATCAGGGGGTAGCGCAGCTGTCACTTACTGCAGCTATTGTCACCAGCATCCCTTGATGATGTCCGGAATCAATAGTGCTGATGGAAGCTGTAGAAGAGAGGACTTCAGCGACAGCACACTTCCGCAGTCCTGCTGGCCCACAGCTTGTTTGTCTGAAACAGGACATGATCAGGGGAGCGGTGACAGACGCAATGTGAGTGACTCCGGCTCTGCACCCTGATGATGATTGGTTTCACGGTGGTGATAGACGCAGGGTGAGTGACAGCAGCACTGTCCTGAAACGAATAGTCATGGGGGGTGGCTTTGCTGTCACTCCTACTACTTCTATCACCGCCCCCTGATGACATCCTGTTGCAGAGAAATTAGCTGCTGGTCGGCGGTGACTGAAAAAGTTTGCCGGTGCTTTGTTCACCTCTCCCTCAGTTTCTATCAGCGCTATTGATTCTGGATGTCATTAGATGAAAGAAACTTTGGTAAGTGACAGCAGTGCTGTCGGCTGATGATGTCCTGTTCCAAGCAGAGAGATAGAAGGGAGCAGTGAGTACAGGGCCATCATCCTAATGACTTCTTGATTGAGGCTCCCCTCAAACGAAATGTCACAGGAAGTAAAGTAAAAAGCACATATAGGGATTAGCTGTACAGGGAAAATGGGAGGGTATTTTAAAATAAATCAAATTACGAAAGTGGCTAGGGATTAAAAATAGATATTTTTGAAGGATATTTTAGGTATCAGACGAGCCCTTTAATAAACATCACCTTTAATTAACTTGGAAACTGCCACCAAGCTGTTGTTGACAGCTTTGTTCATTTTACAAATATAGTAGTACTGTGCAAAGGTTTTAGGCAGGTGTGTAAAAATGATACAAAGTAAGAATGCTTTCAAAATTAGAAGTATTAATAGTTTATTTTTATCAATTAACAAAATGGAAAGTGAATGAACAAAAGGGAAATCTAAATCACATCAATATTTGGTGTGACCGCTCTTTGCCTTCAAAACAGCATCAAAGCATCAATTCTTCTTGGTACACTTGCACAAAGTCAGGGATTTTCTAGGATTATAGTCAGATATATGAGTAATCAATTATACCAAACAGGTAATAATGATCATTTTCTTAAGTAGGTTGAATCACAGTCATTAACTGAAACAGAAAGAGCTGTGTAGGAGGCTTAAAACCAGGTGAGAAACAGTCAAACTCTGCTAAAAAGGTGAGGTTGGGGAAGACAGTTTCAAGTCATAGGTCATACACCATGACAAGACTGAGCGCAGCAACAAGATACAAGGCCTTTCTCAGGGCAAAGATTTCAGTGCAAAACTTGGGTTTTTAAGATGTGCTGTTCAAATTGCTTTGAAGAAGCATTTAGAAATGGGCAACGTTGAGGACCATAGATGCAGTGGTCATCCAAAGTAACTTCGTACAGCAGATAAATAACACGACAAGCTTACTTACCTTCAAAATCAGAAGATATCCAGCAGTGCCATCACCTCAGAACTGGCAGCAACCAATGGGACCCATCTACTGTTCGTATAAGTTTGGTCAGGAGTGGTCTTCATGGAAGAATTACGACCAGAAAGCATACCTTCGAAATGGAAACAAGTCTAAGTGAATCAACTATGCATGAAAACCAAGGAACTGGGGTGCAGTAAAATAACAGCAGGTGTTCTGGACAGATGAGTAAAAAAGTGAAATATTTGGCTTTAACAGAAGGGAGTTTGTTGCCGAAGGGCTGGAGAACGGCACAATAATGAGTATCTGCAGTCAAAAAGTGAACCATGGTGAAGGGTCCTGGCAAGTTTATTTTGCAGAAAGACAATGACTCCAAACATACAGCCAATGTCATTAAGAACTATCTCAGCGTAAAGAAGAACAAGGAGTCCTGGAAGTGATGATATAGCTCCTACAGAGCCCCAATCTAAAGATTGAGAAGATCTGTGGTTGGTTCTCCAAGACGTTTGGAACAGCTTCCCAGCTGAGTTCATTTACTGTCACGGGTGTATCAAGTGTGACAGACAGTCACTCTGGATCTGGCTGTAGAAGGCCACTGCAGACGCATTCTTGATCCTCTCATCTCTGTAGTGTGGTGATATCATTCATCCTTTAGGACCCAGCAGAGACCTCCACCTTCTGCTGCTAATTGACACACCCTTGCTTGGTAGTTAAAAACTCTCAGTGTCTCCAGAGAGTAGCCAGTGATAGTTCTATGTTCCTCTGTCCATGCCTGGAGTACTAGTAGTTGGCTAGTTTCTTCTTGGACTTCCCTCTATTTGGTGTTTTCTCAAGCTAAGTGTTTCCCCTTTGTTTGTTTACCTTGTTGTCTTAAGTTACAGTGGGACCTGACTAGTGTTCCCCCCCGTCCCCTCCCTACCTAGGGCCTAGCTCTAGGGACATTCAGGGATTAGGTTTCCTGCTCGGCGATAGGTGCAGAACCTATATAAACATGATAGGGTAGTCAGGATTAATATTAGATCTGCCTAGGGGTCTCCACTCCCCCTTTCCCTAGTTGTTGGGCTCCCTTCTCCTTCTTACCGTCGTTGTACACTTGCTCCTTTCCTCACGTTGCGTGACATTATTACTGGCCGTACATAAAAAATAAAAAAAACTGACACGTGTTTTTTTTTTGTGTGGTTATTTTTTTTTGGTGTGTTTTTTTTCCTCTCCCCTGGTTCATGGATCCCGTTGCAGTGCTGACAGAGTGGCTGCAGAGGTTGTTACTGAGAGTGACGGACCTTCAATCTGAGGTTCAGCAGCAATGGCAGCAGCTGCAGACTCCTAATGTTGGGGACTCTGCGGGTAGGCCGGTTCAGCTTGAACCCAAAATTGCCCTCCTGGACAGGTTTTCAGGAGGTACAAGGAACACAAGGAATGGACATTAGACCAGTGGAAATTTGTGCTTTGGTCTGATGAGTCCAAATTTGAGATCTTTGGTTCCAACCACCGTGTCTTTGTGCGACGCAGAAAAGGTGAACTGATGGACTCTACATGCCTGGTTCCCACCGTGAAGCATGGAGGAGGAGGTGTGATGGTGTGGGGGTGCTTTGCTGGTGACACTGTTGGGGATTTATTCAAAATTGAAGGCATACTGAACCAGCATGGCTACCACAACATCTTGCAGCGGCATGCTATTCCATCCGGTTTGCGCTTAGTTGGACCATCATTTATTTTTCAACAGGACAATGACCCCAAACACACCTCCAGGCTGTGTAAGGGCTATTTGACCAAGAAGGAGAGTGATGGGGTGCTACGCCAGATGACCTGGCCTCCACAGTCACCAGACCTGAACCCAATCGAGATGGTTTGGGGTGAGCTGGACCGCAGAGTGAAGGCAAAAGGGCCAACAAGTGCTAAGCATCTCTGGGAACTCCTTCAAGATTATTGGAAGACCATTTCCGGTGACTACCTCTTGAAGCTCATCAAGAGAATGCCAAGAGTGTGCAAGGCAGTCATCAAAGCAAAAGGTGGCTACTTTGAAGAACCTAGAATATAAGACATATTTTCAGTTGTTTCACACTTTTTCGTTAAGTATATAATTCCACATGTGTTAATTCATAGTTTTGATGCCTTCAGTGTGAATGTACAATTTTCATAGTCATGAAAATACAGAAAAATCTTTAAATGAGAAGGTGTGTCCAAACTTTTGGTCTGTACTGTATGTGACTGACATGTTTCTATCTATCTAATCTATGTGTGATGCTCTATTCTTTCTGTTCTAACTTGTCGGGTACCGGTGTATGCCGCTGATGAATTGCCGGCTTTTCATGTTTCACTCTGAGCACTGTTCCCATCGATTTGAGCAATCACTGTAATGCCACAACCACCATGGATGTGACATTACAGTGAGTGGCAGACAATCCCTGCATGATTGGTGCTCTAAATAGCGCCAAACATGCAGGACGGGGACCCGAGCTCCCGCCCGAGCATCGCGCAAGTACTCGCTCACTCAACACTAATTAACAGTATTACTGTGAAAAAATCCAGTTACGCTTTTGGTGCACGAACAGTTATCGAACATAACCTTGAACAGCCGAATTTTTTGCAAAATGTTCGAGTTCGTCGAACGACTCGAACACCGCCCGAAACAGCTCGAATTTGAGATTGGCAAACAGTTCAAGTTGAACACCGCTCATCTCTAGTCCAGAGCCTCTCATCTAGCCAAATCAGTTTTCATACTTTGCACTGACGAGGGCCAACAGCCCGAAACACTGTGTCTGCAAATTAAGATTCTGATTTGGCTATTATCCTAAGTCATATTGCACGACTCGTTAATCAGTTGATTGTGACTTGTAGGATTGCTCTTCCAATAGGTGGCACTATAGAGTACAAGTCCTCTTTTTCTCTGAAGAGGCAATTTGCATACAAAATACCAGTGTCTGTCTTTCCGCTGTCTCTATCATTATGTCCTCCCTCTATCTAAAACTGAATCTGTCAAAAACTGAACTCCTTGTGTTTCCTCCCTCCACTAACCTACCTATGCCCAATATTGCCATTTCCGTGTGTGGTTCCATCATTACTCCCCAGCAACATGCTCGCTGTCTTGGGGTCATATTCGACTCCCCACATCCAATCACTCACTGGCTCATGTCACCTACACCTCAAAAACATTTCTAGAATTAGACCTTTTCTTACCTTTGACTCTGCAAAAACTCTTACTGTAGCTCTTATTCATTCTCGTCTGGACTATTAAAACTCTCTACTAATCGGTCTCCCTCTTACTAAACTCTCCCCTCTCCAATCGGTCCTGAATGCAGCAGCCAGGATCATATTCCTTTCCAACCGCTACACCGTTGCCTCTACCCTGTGCAAGTCATTACACTGGTTGCCCATACGCTACAGATTTCAATATAAACTTATCACTCTCACCCACAAAGCGCTCCAAGCTTCAGCACCGCCCTACATCTCGTCCCTCGTCTCAGTCTACCACCCTACCCTTGCCCTCCGTTCTGCTAATGACTTAAAACTAAAGTCCTCAATAATCCAAACCTCCCATTCCCATCTCCAAGACTTCTTGCATGCTGCGCCAATTCTTTGGGATGCATTACCCAGGACAATTCAATTATTTCACAACACCCACAGTTTTAAGCGTGGTCTAAAAACTCATTTCTTTAGACTGGCCTATCACCTCACTTCACTTATCTAACTATCCCCGTTTGGCCCATACAAAAATTTTCCTCAAAATCATGATCCTCGTAGCATTTGTGCACACACCCTCCATGAACTTAATAGCACTCTGTGTCTGTGCCGTACACATACTGGCTGGTGACCAGTTAATGCAGTGTTATGTGCATTCCCTATTTACTATATTATGGCTGTATCGTTTGATATAAGCACATTTAACCATTTACCTTTCGTGTCTCCCCTATTTCCTCATAGATTGTAAGCTTCCGAGCAGGGCACTCACTCCTTTTGGTATCTGAGTTATGTTTATTCTGCAATGTCTTTTTGTCTGTACAAGTCCCCCCCAAAAATTGTAAAGTGTTGCGGAATATGTTGGTGCTATAAAAATTATTATTATTGTATTTATTTGAATTTAATGTATTTTTATACTGCACTATAATTAATTGCTATCAATAATATTATCCTATTGTGTACTTACTTTCAAGCTAGTAGTCCTTGTATTCTGATTTTTTATTCCATAAAGCAGAAGTGTTACACTATCCATGACTGTAAATGCGACCTGTTCCCGGATCTATAGCAGGATACGCTTGCTCTATAATTTCATTCAATCCATAAAATGCAACCATAAGAGCACAGTTTTTCGGCATCTGCCAGGATCCCAGGTTTAAATCTCATCACTATTCATTCCCCACATAAACTTGTCATTGACTCTGCAGTCAATGAGGCGACATTCTAGTGACTTACGGTCCTGTCAGTAACCCTTTCATGGTGAAATCATGTATTGATCGCAGTCTTATGTGACTCCTTTTATCACTTGTGTCTCACTAGTTTTGTCAAGGGTAATAAAATATTCTGTTTCAGGAGATTGCATCCAACAGGAGAACTGAACCTGACCTTTCCCTGAATGCTAGCGAATTGTGAGATTCTCTTAAAAAAATATATAGATTTTTTGTGACTTCCCAAATCCCCTAAATACTATATCTTATTTTTCTTCTATTAGTACAAAATTTCGCTTTTTTGCCTACATTGTGTTTTTTGACCCCCAAAAAAAGCAATGCAACCTTGTTTTTTCCTAGATCATTACAATAATTCATATGCAAATTGCCTCTTCAGAGAAAAGAGGACTTGTACTCTATAGCGCCACCTATTGGAAGTAGCGATCCTACAAGTCACAATCAACCCTTTAACGAGTCGTGCAATATGACTTAGGATACAATAATTCAAAAATCTTCTCAGCTTTCAAACTTAGCACCAAATCTTTAGTTAAGCACCAGTAGTATTCTGTGATAAATTTATGACTACATGATTAGACCCTCAAAAAACTTCTAAGAGAAATGTGACAGAAATGAATGACTCAAAGTTTTATATGTATTGGTAATTTATTTTATTTTATTAGGAAATTAAAGAGGACCTTTCAGCAAATGTTTCATGTTGAACGGGACACACAATGCAATAGTTGCTGCAGAGTGGAATAAAACGTTTGTGTTTTTCTTTATGTCGCCTCTCCGTTGCGTAGATATAAGCAATCAAGCTAATATGGGCCCATAACGAGTTTACTTTTTTTTAAGTTCAAGTGGGTGTTATCAGACAGTTTTCACTGGGAGGCGTGTGCTTTTTCTCCCTATATAATGCTGACCAATCATAAGCAGGCAGAAATACTGAAAGGAAAGAAGAACACGCCCCCACCAATGCTTAGAGCAGGTTGAGATGTAATGAGACAGCTCTGATCTCCAGTTGTGCTTATGATTGGTCATAAATACACGCCCCCAGTGAAAACTGTCTGATAACACCCATTTGGACTTTAAAAAAATGTAACTCATTAAGTGCCAACTACTTTGATTGATAATATCTCTGCAACAGAGAGACAATTTAACAAAAAAAAAAATGTTTTATTCCGCTTTGCACCCACTATTACATTGTGTGTCCAACTCAACGTGAAAAATTTGGTGAAAGGTCCTTTTTAAATCATAGTACGTTCACCTGTGTAAATATACCAAAAAACATTCTGTACACTGAGCAAAGGAATATTAGGAGTTAAAGATTTGTTTCAGAATTTCCATCCATATAGCATTGGAAAATATTATGTATTACTTCTATGAATATGGTAAAACATCCAACCTGGAAGTAAATGAGCTCTTTTAACAGAAAAGCCCTCCATGTATTATTAATACTGCTATAAAATATATTACATAAAAAACAGCCATTTACTCTAGTTCTAGTTAATTATATGACGTTAATACCAAGCGATGGCCTGAGATAATAAAAAATTCATTACTAATAAAACTTTACCACCATGTAAAACACGTGTAATAATAACATAAACTAACAAATCAGATTACATCTTCATAAAACAAGACATTATAAGGCGTCATTTATGATCAGGTTGCAGTAAATGAAAAGAAACTCTTGTTTGGGAAAATATATGAATTTTGATGCCTACAAAGGATGCAGGTATCACGGAGAAGTCATTATGCACGAGTTGGCTAGAGCCTAGCTCTCCCAATAATGGTGAGAACCTTCAAGTACATTAAAAAATGTATTTTTTAGTAAAAATATGCCAAGTGTGGTCTAAAAAATAATAAATAAAAATAAAAACGGCAATAAAGGGCCTAGACCCCCCTGTGATCAAAAAGTTACTACCTATCCTGAGGATAAATAATAACTTGCCCAATTTGGAATTACCCTTTAAGGTGAATATGTAATCAGAAAATTAAATATTGCTTAAATCAAGCATTTTTTTTACAAAATATTTCACAATGTATTTTCTAATGTATTTTACAATGTATTTTTTTTTTTACATTTTTTGGCAATGTTTTTCTTTTTAATATCACAATCTTTATTAAAAGTAAAAATTAGAATTCTTGCAATTTTCACATTGTCCACCACGGCTTTTTTAGATTCTAACTTCCTGTTATTTCAAGAAATTCACATGTATATTAGCTACAATGAACAGGCTGATTTCTATGCTTTTTATTGAAGCATCTAATGAGCGTGTGCAAAGATTATTGTGAAAGAGGGGGTAGCAGGGTGAGCTTTGATATCACCTATTGTGATTGATTCTTTGTCATCAACTGTGTATAGAGATGTTACCTGTCTTTGTAATCCTGTCTCTAATGACAAGGAAACTCCTGTAACTTCTTCCTGAATGGACAGGAAGTATGAGTCTTAAATAGCCCTAGTGGCCAGTGTGAACATTTCAAGATTACTAATTTAAAATTTTATTAAAAATCAAGATTTGGAAAAAAAACAATTCCACATTTTAAAAAAATGCCTTGATTTAAATAGGTCATTTTCCCAAACACACATTCACTTTTAGTAAAGGAGCAAATCCAATGCTCTCTTTTAATTAAAAAAATTACAATATTTACCCATTGTTCGGATTGCAGCTTTGCAACCCAATAATCATAGTGTTCCTAAAACTGCAGATATTTTCCTAATTTGATCCAAATAAAGAAACAATCTAGGCAAAGGGAGCGTATATGTCTAATGCAGTGTAAGAGGCACTTAGGCTATGTTAATATTGCGTTTTACCCTTACATCAGTGGCTCCATCGGGGCTTACATCTGCAGCTCTGAAAATGGGTGCGTAAGTGCTGATAGGTCTACTGACTGTAATGATGCAGACAGAGTCTCTGTGTGCTGTCGGACATAATCTTCAGCCGTATCCTCCTGAGATGGGCTCCAAAATGCAATTGACCACATTTTGATGTCCACCTCAAATAGACAGATATGGCCAAAAATGATGTCCGAAAGAGCACATAGCGTCTCTGTCTGCATCATTACAGTCAATGGCCCTGTCAGCACATAAGCGCGAATCCTGTTTTTCAGGGTTTCCGATGTAAGCCCGGATGGAACCTGATGTGGGGGTAAAACTCAATGTGAACCCGGCCTTACACAATACTTCTCACTTTACTGCCATTTGAATCCCTCAGACCCTGTGCTATATATGACACAGTATATCAGTTTTCTCTGGGGTTTTCTGGTATATTTTTTAATTGATCTGAGGGAAGTTGCCACTATCACAATCTGTGCTTCCCTCACCCTTGCGCCGGCACTGCCAGTTCAATAGTTTCCTACTGACCAGAAGCTATTATGTCACAACCACCAGTGACCTGACAACTCATTGAGCTGGCGGAGAAAAGGAAGAAATCCAAAAATTAAGGTATTTTCTAGGGGAATATCGTTTTGGCATATATTTGGGGAGTATGAAATGTGCCAGACTGGTTATGGAGGGTGCTGACTGAAGGATGGGGGTAGTAGTGTTAAGGGATCTTATGGTCATGTATGGCAGACCAGAGCTCAGCCTCTTAACTTTTATCCATTGCTTGGTGCATAGAAGGAAGTTGCCTTAGATATTACATTCAATGTGTGCAATATATATATTGATTTATTTTATTTATGTGTGATTTTATTTAAAGCTGCAATTGGAAGTCACAGCTGGCGTTATGGAACATAATGGAATGATGTTGGCGGATGGCTGTATTATCGCTTCCAAGCGTGATGGTCACAAGTATTATGTGCTACGCAGAAAGACCCAGCAAGACTGGTACGAAACCAGAAAAGGCGCAGTCACGGACGCACTTGGCACAAGCTGCCCAGCTAGACGAGCCCTTGAAGGCTGGGAATACTCTTCACCCAGCTCCCAGTAAATAGAAGAGGGGCGCAATCGGTGCTTAGTTAAGGACCAGGTGAGTACCTCCGGAAGAACCCCAGGAAGTGTAACCAGAAGAGAAAATGAGAAAAAAAAACAAAAAATAGCAAAACTACTGCTAGCACCACTCACCACTACAGCACATAGGAATTGCAATAAACAGCAAAGGACTGAGCAGGGAACAGGGTTAAATAGCCTGCCTAATAATCAGGTGTTGAATACCTCCCAATCATCCCCAGACAACCACTCACTGCTAGCTTGCACAGCAGAATGGACAATATCCCACCACTGCCTAGTGCCAGACAAAGCAGCATCCTGTGATGCCTGACAACCGGGGAACACAGCGTACCATTTTCCCCAGGCAGAGAAATCAGCGAGAGACACGGTGTACCACACCCTCACACATCCATCAACACCAGAACGTGATGCTCCATAACATTGGGATGGTTTCCATGCATGCTTAGTAGCTCCGCCTCCAGGGCCGGGAAAATGGCTGCGCCCGCAACCGGTGTAGCGTAGCACTGGACCTGATCCATTCAAAGGTGGGAGCACAGAACCACAGTTCCTAACAACAAGGTTGTGTTTTAAAAGAATGTTTTTCTATATTTTCAATAAATGCTGTGACCGACCTTCATCCAGCAAGAAAAGAACTATAGTTGTCAGCGTATTCCTTTGCGGTGCAGGTTGGGGGGTGAGTGCAAACACGAACACATGTTGGTTACATGCCAGCAGTCTGTGCCAGCATACTTTTTTTTTTCTTTACTAAAAGGTGCAATTAACTTTTAAGACTGGTGGCACAAATAAACATTTACTGCTATACCTGCTTCTTTTGCATAGGTGCATGCAGCACATTGGTGTATTATGCAGCTGTACATGTAGCTGAAGTTTAGATTTTGTGCACAGATTTACAATCCTTATTGGTCGCTATCATTTCAACAAACTTTACATAAATTGTTATGTTTGTTGTTATGTATCTTGTTAGAGAAATCAGCTTTTTCATCCACTTATGAGCCACTTCCTCCCTTCCCCCGCCTCATGAGTTCATTATCCACTCTGAAAAAAACCCTCAAATCAAGGCTATATGGTCTGCCCATTCACTGAAATATCTGGAAAAAGGAGGAGTTATCCCAAGTATCAGGCAGTTCATGCTTCAACTTCTAGCAAGTCTATTTCACTTCAGTGCTGGATTCACAGCTGCACAGCTTAGTACTGCTTTAAAATGTCATCTATGTGGCTGCTGTGATTCCATCTGTGTGCTGCAGAAAGAAGAGAATCCCTCATGTCTCTGTGTATTATGTATGGCATCATAGCAGTTAGTCTCCTTCCAGTAGCTCAGAGACAACTGAAAATTAGGCACAGGGTATGCAAAACGTGTACAAAATGCATGATACAAGTCATGTAATGTCCGAAAATAGTGTTATGCCATATGTACACACACATGGCAGCTTATTCTGAAACTGCAGGTATGCTTTAAAAATGTACAATATACTTACTAATTCTATTCCCATGCCTCAACAATGGTTTTGTGCATCCCTCATCTTCCCTTTAGCCTCTCCTTGCCCACTGATATGAAGTGCATGATGATGACAAGCCAAGAAACTAAGACAGGTAAATACTGGCAGCAGTGGTGATGTACTGGCCATAAAGATTACACACCCTTGACTATACATATGAGGTCAGATGGCACAAAGGGTCAGCAAGAGCGATGGGAAGGAAGTACAAAAAAACAGCGGTAGGAAACAAGTGGAAGTAAATTTTACTTTGTTGGGTGTGTGATAAAATCTTTGCACATTTATAGTTTATTTTACAGAGAATCTCCATGTCTAACTGTGCTATCCTGCCTATAAAATCATTCAGCCACAGTTCTCTGCACTAAATGATGTCAGAGGGATAACGGGAACGCTAATAATACACCACCCCATCCCATTTACGCCAGATTGCCTGTCTTATTTACAGCCTAGCTGAAAGATTTTCTCCTGTGCTTGAGATTGTAATGGCGGGCTTCCTGCACTCTCCCGGTGCTGCACTATTTAGGAAGGACATTCACACCCCATAAAAATGTATGTTGGAGTTTTCACACCTATTAAAAAAAGGATCTGAGGCCGGGAGGCCCTGATGGGTTGGGTTGTTAAGTGGGTATAAAAGCCAGGCTCTTTACTTTTCCTACCCACTCTGCGGGTTAGAGTGCCACCATAGTTGATGATGGATGTGTCATCTACGAGAGTGCTTACAAATCCATTCTGTTTGCCTAGGGCCTGGCCAAGCCTAGAGAAAGTTTAGACTCCTTGGTGTGTCGTAAAATTCAGAGCAAAACACCATAAATCTTGGGAAGCCTGTCAAAAGGAGGCAGTCACTTACCAGCTCACATTCCTCCTGTCTCTTACCCACATCTCAAGTCCAAAAGGCCAAAAGGAAGTGGTGGTATAGAGCCACTTGAGCCTAATGTTTATTTTGAACTTGAGCAGCGCTGTCTGCAGCAAAGCTAGGAATATTTCACTTTACATTATAAAAGAAAATCTTGCCTTCATGGCTTATGATCCCGGTAGATAATATTGAGATCATACGCTATTTTCCTACATTTTTTATATCTATGTATGATGGTAATAAAAGTATCAATAGTTCCACAGATATTACTGATTATGCCTCTCAAAAACTGATGGTTCCTTGTGTTACACGCACGGCACTAGGTTGAGATAGGGCGAGACGGGTTTCATGAATTTGTTGGAATCCTGGGGGAACCGTCACTCAGGGCTACCATAGGCTGTAGCTTCTCTGATGATTGCACATGATTGGTCAGCAACTGAATCTGACACATCTGACAAGAGTCTTTTTTAACAGTGGAATTTAATCTGAAGCATGGAAATTGCAATTCAGGGATATTACAGCCACAATCTTCAATACAGTACAGGTTAATAAAGCAGGCACAGTAACGTCAGTCTCTTCAGTAGCATAATTCAGCACAGATTAGATCTCTTAGCAGCACACTTCTATGCATACACAACCACAGGCTTTTCCTTCACAAGGTCTCAGTAGTACACAGCATTCTTTATCCTGCATGGAGATGGAGGGGTGGAGGGTTTGGTGAGGGAGAAGATCCCTATGACACGATTTCTTCCAGTCCTTATATTTCTGCCCGATAATACTCCACACTGTTAGCTCAGGGAGTCTATCTGACCTGTGTTTAGCTTACCTCCTGACCTGAATTCTGTTCCCTTGCCTTCTGTGAGATACAGATCACACATCACCTTTCTCTTCGGCTCCAGCCAGACAGTAAACAACTTCCCCACAGTCACCCTGAGGTTCTGCTAAAACGCTCCCTGTCTCCTGTGACTGTGTTAATCTCTCTAGTTGCTATAGCGCCACACTTCCTGTCTCCTGTGCTTGTGTTACTTCTAATAGTTGCTGAATGCTTTTGAAGCAACAGCACTACTTCTGCATGTCACACTTGTATGATATCAGAAGTCGGAGCAGCTCCGCAATTGAACAGTTTTGGCCGATGGCCATCGACATTGAGAACTGCTGATCGGCGGGGGTGCCGGGTGTCAGACCCCAACCGATCAGACATTGATGACCTATCCTAAGGATAGGTCCTCAATTATAAAGCAGTGGACAATCTCTTTAACTACTTAGATCACACATCAGGTCAGCTGAGAGCCTCAGTGTGATCCATGGGACATCCAGCAGGTTATTGCAAGGTATTTATATAATCATGGACAGTTTAAAAATTGTGGGGGGGTTCAGGGCAACAAATTTTATGTTAGGCCATATCCCACTTCTGGGACATCTGATTTTATATCTCAGGTAGATATAGAAGAGTGTCTTTACTTGTTCATGGCCCGCCATCTCTACTAAAGGCTTTGCAGATGATGGAGACTGCAATGGGAAAAGTGTCATCAGAATATGACATTATCAAATAAATCATGATTTCCTGTTAATTTTTGGGGAGTTGATGTGTTTTTTTCCTTCGTTTTCAATATCATGATCTGTGCAAAAAAAAATTCACACTGGCCTCTAGGAAAAATACAAGGCTCAAACTTATTTTTTTTCAGCAGTCACATACACATAGGTCAACAAAAGAGTGTCTCTGACTCATTGACTTGTATAGGAAAGTTTTCTGGGTATGCTGTGATCTGGTCAAAGGGAGGGGAGAAAATGAACTGTGACATCACTTACAGTAAATTGTTCATCCCCTGTTATCTACTGTGTAGAGAGGTTCTATCTTTCATTGTAATCCTGTCTGTGATGATAGTGAAACTACTGAAAAGTCTTATGTTTAGAACAGTAAATGTGAGTCTAGAATTAATCTTAATGTCCAGTGTGAAAATTGCAATATTTCTAATTTTTGACATAAAAATATAAAGCTATGTGTAGCCAACTTTCCAACTCTTCTCGGATGGATTAGATCACATGGAATGGTTGTCGAAAAGTGGCGGAGAACGCCTATCTTCCCATGAGGACTGAGGCCCCAATCTGGTTTTCTCTGCAATATGTGTCAATCAAACACTAATATTTGATGCAATTACATCACAGCATCAATAAATCAATAACTTGGAAACTGGCCAACAGTATGGATAAATGTGCTGCAAAATCATCACCTTACCTTTTTAAATTGAACCCAAAGGGAGTTGGGTTTGTTCCCATCATTAGTTAGATATCACGAAAGAGCTGCTAACACATTTCAGTTCTACCTGCCTCTATTATCCTTGGCAATGTTCTGCTCTCATATTGGTCTTCTTTGCACTCATCCTGGCATTGGACTGTGGTCATCAAGACCAATAGACTACTTGCTCAATTTATGCTCCTATGTTGTTTGTTTTGTTTTTTTTCAACTTCCAGTGATTTCCACCTTCAGACCTGTGGTTTCACAATTCTAACGGAGAATTCTCTGAGCACAAGATAACTATTGGTTTCATTTGCTGTATTACTGATTAGATCATTTACCTTTCATGTCTCCCGTATTTCCTCATAGATTGTAAGCTTGTGAGCAGGGCCCTCACTCTTTTTGGTATCTGTTCAAGGTTGGACTGGCCCACCAGAGAACCGGAGAATCCTCCGGTGGGCCCTGGCTTCTCCTTCAGGAGAGTTCATAGTGTAAACCTTGCAGCTGCTATGGGGCTCTTGAGTGGGGGAGAAAGGTGGGCCCTCCGAATCAAATCCTCTGGTGGGCCCAATACTCTTCAGTCTGACACTGTATCTGTTGAATTATACTCATATATCTTTATTGTCTGTACATGTCCCCTCTAAAATGTAGAGTGCTGTGGAATATGTTGACGCTAGAGAAATAAAAAATATTTTTTGTGTTATTATTATTGTATTATATTATATTATCTTTCTTCAGTAACAAAGGCCCGGATTTGTCAAGACCCGGCGAAGTTCATGCCGGTCTTGATGAGGGGGAGTTCTGGAGTCAGACTCTCCTAATTCATTAAGAGGTGCTCAACTCTTAATGAATCAGGAGCGTCTGACAAGTGGCACGCATCTCCATGCGCCTCACCACCCATCCTACTCTAGTTGAGGACCGAAGAAAGATTTCTGACATAAGGAACAACACAGCTAGTCATGAATTAGACAAGCTGTGACGTCACACTGGCATCCCACCAATATTTTTGAAGCACGGGAGAGCTGGTGTGAAAACGTCGAAAGTTGCAACATTTTGCGTACAGTACAGACCAAAAGTTTGGACACACCTTCTCATTTAAAGATTTTTCTGTATTTTCTTGACTATGGAAATTGTACATTCACACTGAAGGCATCAAAACTATGAATTAACACATGTGGAATTATATACTTAACAAAAAAGTGTGAAACAGCTGAAAATATGTCTTATATTCTAGGTTCTTCAAAGTAGCCACCTTTTGCTTTGATGACTGCTTTGCACACTCTTGGCATTCTCTTGATGAGCTTCAAGAGGTAGTCACCGGAAATGGTTTTCACTTCACAGGTGTGCCCTGTCAGGTTTAATAAGTGGGATTTCTTGCCTTATAAATGGTGTTGGGATCATCAGTTCTGTTCTGCATAAGTCTGGTGGATACACAGCTGATAGTCCTACTGAATAGACTGTTAGAATTTGTATTATGGCAAGAAAAAAGCAGCTAAGTAAAGAAAAACTAGTGGCCATCATTACTTTAAGAAATGAAGGTCAGTCAGTGCAAAAAATTGGGAAAACTTTGAAAGTGTCCCCAAGTGCAGTTTCAAAAACCATCAAGCGCTTCAAAGAAACTGGTTCACATGAGGACCGCCCCAGGAAAGGAAGACCAAGAGTCACCTCTGCTTCTGAGGATAAGTTTATCCGAGTCACCAGCCTCAGAAATCGCAGGTTAACAGCAGCTCAGATTAGAGACCAGGTCAATGCCACACAGAGTTCTAGCAGCAGACACATCTCTTCAACAACTGTTAAGAGAAGACTTTGTGCAGCAGGCCTTCATGGTGAAATAGCTGCTAGGAAACCACTGCTAAGGACAGGCAACAAGCAGAACAGACTTGTTTGGGCTAAAGAACACAAGGAATGGACATTACACCAGTGGAAATCTGTACTTTGGTCTGATGAGTCCAAATTTGAGATCTTTGGTTCCAACCACCGTGTCTTTGTGCGACGCAGAAAAGGTGAACGGATGGACTCTACATGTCTGGTTCCCACCGTGAAACATGGAGGAGGAGGTGTGATTGTTAGAACTCTCCTGTTAGGTTTTTTCTATTATGCTGGTCACATGACCGTTTTTGCCTATTTAATCCTGCTCCGCCCTTCTGGCCTTGCTAGACTTCATTGTAATTTCTACTCTTAAGCTAGCCAGGTGCTTTGTTACCTTTCTCAGTCAGTTTAGCTAGGTCTTTTGACCTCTATGTTCTGTGTTGTTTGTTTGTCTTTTTACTGCTACAATTTCTGCTAGGAGGTGTCCATCTTTCTCCCAGTCCCTAGTTCTTGTAGGGATCCCTCCCTCACATCTATAGGTCTTCGTTCAGACTAGCTGAGGACTTTAGCGGGTCTGATCGCAGGATCAGGCTCCCCGTTACATCGTAGGGATCTAGCTTAGTTCTATTGTAGGGACAGATCTCCTATCTTTCCTTAGTGCTTGTAGCAGATCATAACAGTAAGTCCAGCCCAAAAAATTTCTCTAAGGAAAGACCTCCAGTTTCCATCATGGTGTCGGTTCAGGATTTGGCTCAACGCCTGCAGGGACCCTCTCTGGAGGTGGCCGAGCTCCAACAACAGTGAGTAGCTGTTCTGGAGCGCATTTTGTGGAGCCAAAGGTATGATTGCCTGATTTATTTTTTGGTGAACAACAAGATTTTTTTTCCTTTAAAAATGCTTGTTTATTGTATTTTCGTTTGAGACCCAGATCCTCTGGTGATGAATCACAGCGCATAGGGTTCATAATGTCACTTTTGCGCAAAGAACCTCAGGGATGGGCCTTTTCTCTCCAACCTTGTGATCTGTGCTTTAGATCAGTGGATAGTTTTTTTTCTGCTTTGGGGTTGTTGTATGATGATCCTGATCGTGTCTCATCAGCTGAGACGGAATTGAGACATTTGAGGCAGGGATCAGGTAATGTGGAAAATTATTGTACTCACTTCCGTCGGTGGTCTGCTCAGGTGGGGTGGAACGATTCAGCTCTGAAAAGTTTGTTTCTTGCTGGGCTAGGTGAAAGGGTTAAGGATCTGCTGATTGCTTATCCTACACCTGGAAATTTGCAGGAGGCAATGCAATTAGCTATACGGGTGGACAGGAGACTGCGTGCAAGGGTTAATGAGAGTAAATCCTCTGCTATGTCAGCTCCGAGTCTTGAGAGGGTCTGTACTGACACCGGAGAGCCGATGGAGATTGGGGCGATGTCACCCCGCTCTCAGGAAAAAGACCGCAGGTTTTCTGAAGGTTTGTGCTTTTATTGCGGCAAATCTGACCATTTCATTAAGAACTGTGTGCTTCGTATGAGCAAAGAAAAAAAAAGGTCAGTTACGCCCATATAGCCTGTTTAAACACTAAGGGTGTATTTCTTTCTGCTACTACCGCAGCTCAGGAAGAATTAATTGAATTTCGGGTATTTGTGGATTGTGGTTCAACTCTGAATGTGATTGATGGGGGATTCTTGGAAAAACTTAATTTAAAACCCAAACCTTTGTCATCCCCTATTGCCGTGGTTTCTGTCGATGGCTCTCCCTTGAAATATGTTACTCACAAGGTTTATGAATTTCCCCTCACTATTAATGGTATTCACCAAGAAAATTTGGATTTGGTGGTATTAAATAATTTGCCTTCTCCAGTAGTTTTGGGGTTGCCCTGGTTAAAATTGCACAATCCTGTACTGGATTGGTCTACCAATGAAATTAAGTCCTGGAGCCCTAAGTGTTATGACAAGTGTTGTAACGGGCGCATTGCTGCTGTGGATAAAGGGGAATTAACTGTACCTATTCAGGATTTTTGGAAAGTTTTTTCTGAGGAGGAGTCGCAAATTTTGCCTCCCCATAGAGACTACGATTGTACCATTGAATTTGTCCCTGGAGCGACTCTTCCTAAAAGTCGCTTATTTAATCTGACTATTCTTGAGAGAAAGGCTTTGGAGGAATACATACAGACGAGCTTGGCCGCCGGTCATATCAGACCCTCTAAGTCACCTGTGGCTGTTGGATTTTTTTTTGTTAAAAAAAAGGACGTCGGTTTACGTCCTTGTTTGGACTTTCGCGAGATTAATAAAATTACTGTACGCAATCCCTACCCACTGCCATTGATTTCTGATTTGCTTAACCAGTTAGTGGGGGCTAAGTGGTTCTCTAAAATTGATCTCCGGGGGGCATACAATTTGTTGCGCATGAAGGAGGGTGATGAATGGAAGACTGCTTTTAACACTCCTGTGGGTCATTTTCAGAATTTGGTTATGCCTTTTGGTCTTACCAATGCACCAGCATTTTTTCAGAATCTTATTAATGACATGCTTAGACCTTTGATCGGCAAAAATGTGGTTGTGTATTTGGATGACATTTTGATTTATTCGCCTGACCTGGAGTCTCATTGGCGGAGCGTACGTGAGGTATTGCAGTTATTGATTGACAATTCGCTTTTTGCTAAGCTGGAGAAATGTGAGTTCGCTGTACTGAGAATTAGTTTTTTGGGCTACATTATCTCCAGCGAGGGCTTTGAGATGGACCCTGTGAAAGTTCAAGCTGTGCAGGAATGGCCTAGGCCTATTGGTTTGAAATCGATACAGAGGTTTTTTGGTTTCGCCAATTATTACAGAAAATTCATTAAAAAATTTTCTATTATTGTTAAACCACTGACCGATCTCACCAGGAAAGGTTCTAGTACGTTTCAGTGGACTACTGAGGCCATTGAAGCTTTTGTGTTTCTAAAGGAGAGGTTCAGCTCTGCCCCCATCCTTATGCAGCCTGATGTGACTAAGCCGTTTTTGGTTGAGGTTGATGCTTCTTCTGTGGGGGTCGGTGCGGTGTTGTCTCAGGAAAACAAGGATGGAGTACATCCTTGTGCCTTTTTTTCAAAAAAAATTTCTGAGACTGAACTTAATTACGATATTGGTAATCGGGAATTGCTGGCTATTAAACTCCCATTTGAACACTGGCGTCATCTCTTGGAAGGTGCTGATTTTCCCATTCAGGTTTTCACTGATCATAAAAATCTGATCTATCTTGATGCTGCCAAGCGCTTGAATGCCCGTCAGGCTAGGTGGGCACTTTTTTTTTTCGCGGTTTAATTTTTCCGTTACTTACATCCCGGGTACCAAGAATGTTAAAGCTGATGCTTTGTCTCGCAGCTTTTCTCCCATGGTCGGTGCTGAGGAGGTGTTGTGATTGCTGCATTGGACTCCATTTTGGAAGATGAGATTCTTAAAGCACAGGAGAATGCCCCTTCTAACACTCCCCATGGGAGGTTGTTTGTGCCTAGGACCTTTAGGAGAGATTTGTTTGTTGAGTGTCATGAGTCTCGGTTGGCAGGTCATCCTGGAATTTCTGAGACCAAGAGACTTGTGGGTCGCAGTTTTTGGTGGCCTGGATGGCAGAAGGAGTTCATTAAGTGGGTGCGTCAATGTACTGTGTGTGCTAGATCTAAGTCTTCACATACTCCTGCTGCGGGGTTGCTTTGCCCTCTGGAGGTTCCTAGTGCACCTTGGACACATCTGGCTATGGACTTTATTACTGACCTTCCCCCCTCTGAGGGTTTCACGGTCATCTGGGTGGTCGTGGACCGTTTTAGCAAGATGTGTCACTTGGTTCCCTTCATCAAACTGCTCTGCGCTAAGACACTCGCTAAGGCCTTTGTCAAGGAGATTGTCAGACTCCATGGTGTTCCAACTGACATTGTTTCTGATAGGGGACCTCAGTTCATGGCTCGTTTTTGGCGTGCCTTTTGTGACAGGTTGGGAGTTCATTTGTCATTTTCATCTGGATATCATCCTGAGTCTAATGGCCAGACAGAAAGGAAGAACCAGGATGTTGAGCAGTTCTTGCGTTGTTTTGTGGCAGACAATCAAGAGGGGTGGTCTGAGTTTCTGCCGCTTGCTGAATTTGCTCTTAACAACCATGCATCCTCTTCTGCTGGGTGGTTGCCTTTTTTTTGTTGTTCTGGGAGACATCCGTCTTTTGGGTCATTCTCCAAATTGGTATTGGCTGTGCCTGAGGAGGAGAGTTTTTCCGGTGATTTGGAAAGAGTTTGGACGGATGTGCGTGGTAATCTTCAGGAGGCTAACAAAAAATCTAAGAGGTACTTTGACAGGAAACGTCAAGAGGTTTTGTTTATGGTTAGTGACATGGTTTGGTTGTCCTCTAAGAATCTGCGGTTGAGGATTCCTTCTAAAAAATTGGGTCCCAAGTTTGTAGGGCCCTTTCAGGTGCTTCAGGTAGTTAACCAATCTGCTGTTAGGTTGGAGGTTCCTACCTCCTGGAAGATTAATCCGGTGTTTCATGTTTCTCTATTGAAAAGAGCTTATGTATCAGATAGAGACGCCACTGCCACTGTTCCTCCGGTGGTGGAGGACGGGGAATATGAAATTTCCCGCATCCTTAATTCCAGACGGTATAGAGGGAGTTTGCAGTATCTCGTCGCTTGGAGGGGTTTCGGTCCCGAGGATAACTCATGGGTGAGGGCAGATGATGTTTCTGCTTCCAGACTTGTCAGAGCGTTTCACAAGAGGTTTCCTGATAAGCCTGGGCCTAGGGGATCCGGAGGATCCTCATAGAAGAGGGGGTACTGTTAGAACTCTCCGGTTAGGTTTTTTCTATTATGCTGGTCACATGATCGTTTTTGCCTATTTAATCCTGCTCCGCCCTTCTGGCCTTGCTGGACTTCATGGTAATTTCTACTCTTAAGCTAGCCAGGTGCTTTGTTACCTTTCTCAGTCAGTTTAGCTAGGTCTTTTGACCTCTATGTTCTGTGTTGTTTGTTTGTCTTTTTACTGCTACAATTTCTGCTAGGAGGTGTCCATCTTTCTCCCAGTCCCTAGTTCTTGTAGGGATCCCTCCCTCACATCTATAGGTCTTCGTTCAGACTAGCTGAGGACTTTAGCGGGTCTGATCGCAGGATCAGGTTCCCCGTTACATCGTAGGGATCTAGCTTAGTTCTATTGTAGGGACAGATCTCCTATCTTTCCTTAGTGCTTGTAGCAGATCATAACAGTGATGGTGTGGGGGTGCTTTGCTGGTGACACTGTTGGGGATTTATTCAAAATTGAAAGCATACTGAACCAGCATAGCTATCACAGCATCTTGCAGCGGCAAGCTATTCCATCCGGTTTGCGTTTCGTTGGACCATCCTTTATTTTTCAACAGGACAATGACCCCAAACACACCTCCAGGCTGTGTAAGGGCTATTTGACCAAGAAGGAGAGTGATGGGGTGCTATGCCAGATGACCTGGCCTCCACAGTCACCAGACCTGAACCCAATCGAGATGGTTTGGGGTGAGCTGGAAGGCAGAGTGAAGGCAAAAGGGCCAACAAGTGCTAAGCATCTCTGGGAACTCCTTCAAGATTGTTGGAAGACCATTTCCGGTGACTACCTCTTGAAGCTCATCAAGAGAATGCCAAGAGTGTGCAAAGCAGTCATCAAAGCAAAAGGTGGCTACTTTGAAGAACCTAGAATATAAGACATATTTTCAGTTGTTTCACACTTTTTTGTTAACTATATAATTCCACATATGTTAATTCATAGTTTTGATGCCTTCAGTGTGAATGTACAATTTTCATAGTCAAGAAAATACAGAAAAGTCTTTAAATGAGAAGGTGTGTCCAAACTTTTGGTCTGCACTGTATCTCAAAGTTGTGTAAATTATTTTTGACGTTTCAAAGTAATTTACACCAGAATTCTTGCATAATCACTTTGATGAATCAAGACCACAGTCTCCAGCAATTGACCATATGCTTTTGTCAACATGCTGAACAAAGGCAACTTGTGAACAATAGAAAGGAGGGAGTTTCACCAGCTCACCTGAGCAAGAAATAAGGTTTCCAGCTTCATGAATAGTCCAAAATTCTTTTATTGTAGAAAAAACTTTTTAAAATCAGATTCCACAGTCATATTTTATAGCCAGGGCAACGCGTTTCGAACGCGGGACTTGCGTTCTTTGTCATGTTCTATGCACATGGTATATATACAATTGATCACCAATCAGCATAAAGGACGAAAGTCACATGATACATAGATTCACATACATATGTTTAAAATTAATTATAATTAATGAGACATACACATAAACCTACATAGAAAAATCACATGACAAAAGAAATCACACATATTAGAATGATTTACTCGCTATAATGAAATAATAGTGCTCGCCGCAAATTTAAACCATTTGGATGGCAGGTATTCAGATGGTACATCCAAAATGCTTCTCGGTCAAGTAAGCGTCTCCTGTTGTCTCCACCTCGTGGATTAGAGGTAAGTTTCTCAATTCCAAAGACCTGAAATGAAGATGTCTCTTTATTGTGCTGTTCAATAAAGTGTCTGGAAGCACAAGAGATTTTATGATTAGTGACATTATAAATATCACTTAAATGTTCTGCCACCCGTTGTTTCATTTTTCTTATGGTTCATCCAACATACAATAAATTGCAGATAGTACATTTTATTACATACACTACATAACTGCTATTACAATTCAGGTAGCTCCTTATGTTATGTGTTTCATTCTGATCGGTATTTGCGAAGTTTTTAGTAACTTTAGTGTAACGACAAATGCCGCATCTATTGAAACCGCATTTATAAAACCCTTTGCAATTGAGCCAAGTATGGCATTTTTGCATGTTGTTTGAATAACTTGGAGATAATAATCCTCCTAATGTTTGTGCTTTTTTTGCAACAACTAGTACCCCAGGATCAAGAATTTTCGATTATATGACATCCTCATACAAAATAGGAAGATGTTTCAGTATCATATTTTTAATTTGTTGAAACTGAGCACTATATTTTAAGGAGATTACTGTTTGTTTTCTCTGATTTTTATTCAAAGAGATGTTATTTTTATTAGCTTCAATATTTGGCACATTAATTAAATTCAATCTGTCCTTTTTTTGTACTATTTTTTCTGCTCTTTTTAACCACTTCGCGCCAGAGCCTGTTTTTGCCTTCGTGACCGGGCCAATTTTTTCAATTCTGACCACTGCCAGTAAATGAAAGTAATTACCCTGGAACGCTTCAACGTATTCCCCTGATTCTGAGATTGTTTTTTCGTGACATATTGTACTTCATGATAGTGGTAAAATTTCTTCGATATCACTTGCGTTTATTTGTGAAAAAATCGGAAATTTGCAATTTTCAAACTTTGAATTTTCATGCCCTTAAATCAGAGAGATATGTCACACAAAATAGTTAATAAATAACATTTCCCACATGTCTACTTTACATCAGCACAATTTTGGAACCCAAATTTTTTTTTGTTAGGGAGCTATAAGGGTTAAAAGTTGACCAGCGATTTCTCATTTTTCCAACAAAATTTACAAAAACATTTTTTTAGGGACCACATCATATTTGAAGTCACTTTGAGGGGTCTTTATGACAGAAAATACCCAAAAGTGACACCATTCTAAAAACTGCACCCCTCAAGGTGCTCAAAACCACATTCAAGAACTTTATTAACCCTTCAGGTGCTTCACAGGAATTTTTGGAATGTGGAAGAAAAAAATTAACATTTAACTTTTTTCACAAAAATGTTACTTTAGACCCAATTTTTTTTATTTTCACAGGGGTAACATGAAAAAATGGACCCCAAATTTTTTTGTGTAATTTCTCTTGAGCGTGCTGATACCCCATATGTGAGGGAAAACCACTGTTTGGGCGCACGGCAGGGTTCGGAAGGGAAGGAGCGCCATTAGACTTTTTTCACATTTTTCCCACAAAACCGTTTTTCATCCCTTCATCCCTTAATTTTGCATTATCATAAGGGTAATAGGATAAATTGCACCATGAAATTTGTTATGCAATTTCTCCTGAACATGCTGATACCCCATATGTGGAGGCAAATTACTGTTTGGGCACATGGCAGGGTTTGAAAGGGAAGGAGCGCCATTTGACTTTTTGAATGTAAAATTTGTTTGAATAATTAGCGGACGCCATGTCACATTTGGGGAGCCCCTAATGTGCCTAAACAGTGGAAACCCCCCACAAGTGCCACCATTTTGGAAACTAGACCCCTTAGGGAACTTATCTAGATGTGTGGTGAGCACCTTGCACCCCCAGCTGCTTCACAGAAGTTTATAATATTGAGCCGTAAAAATAAAATTTTCACATTTTTCCCTCAAAAAATGTTTTTCATTCCCTAATTTTGTATTATCATAAGGGTAACAGGATAAATTGCACCATGAAATTTGTTGTGCAATTTCTCCTGAACACGCCGATACCCCATATGTGGAGGCAAATTACTGTTTGGGCACATGGCAGGGTTTGAAAGGGAAGGAGCGCCATTTGACTTTTTGAATGTAAAATTTGTTTGAATAATTAGCGGACGCCATGTCACATTTGGGGAGCCCCTAATGTGCCTAAACAGTGGAAACCCCCCACAAGTGCCACCATTTTGGAAACTATACCCCTTAGGGAACTTATCTAGATGTGTGGTGAGCACCTTGCACCCCCAGCTGCTTCACAGAAGTTTATAATATTGAGCCGTAAAAATAAAATTTTCACATTTTTCCCATAAAAAATGTTTTTCATTCCCTAATTTTGCATTATCATAAGGGTAACAGGATAAATTGCACCATGAAATTTGTTGTACAATTTCTCCTGAGTACGCCGATACCCCATATGTGGGGGAAAACCACTGCTTTGGTGTACGGCAGGGTTCGGAAGAGAAAGGAGCGCTATGTTGGCTGGGATAGGCAGCAGACACCATGTCACATTTGAAGAGTCGCTGACATGCCAAAACAGCAGAAACCCCCACAAGTGACCCCATTTTGTAAACTACACCTCTCAAGGAATTCATCTAGGGAAGTAGTGAGTATTTTTTAATTTTTAAATTTATACCATTGGGCAGTGAAAAAAGCATAATTATATTTTTACCACAAAAAAATGTTTTACCCTCATATTTTACATTTTCACACAGGGCAATGGGTAAAAATGGTGCCGAAATGTGTCACACAATTTCTTCTAAAAGTGGCAGTACCCCATATGTGGCTGTATCGTACCACTTAGCCATACGGTGAGATTTGAGGGGGAAGGAGCGCTATTTGACAATTGGAGAACAAATTATTGTAGAATAGGCATTTGGATTTGGGAGCACAAAATTTTCTGAATTTCTTTTGGGGGGCAAGGACCATTTTGCTTTTCCAGAGCCTTTCTGCTACCAGTAACTTGGAAGTCCCTTATATTTTTAACAGAAGATGGACCTGAGTGGGGACTAGCTTTTTTTGAGGACTGAGTTGAAGCTTTTATTGGGAACATTTTACGTAACATTTATCCGGCGCTCTAGGCTGAGCACTTACATCGGGGTTTCCATCTAATTTTCCAAGTGATGTAATTCAGATGAAACCCCTGCAGGATCCATTCACTGTAATGAGGCAGCAGAGTTACTCTGGACTCCGTCTGGCCTCTGTTTAGTGGTGTCCTTTTTTTCAGAAGTGCACAAAACTGTGGCCAACCGCACTTTTATGCACGCCTAAAACAAATGACACCGTGGGATCCCAGGCTAGACGGCATCCACAGTGGCCTATATCTGCCTCATTACAGGGAATCTTCCATCATGGGTTCTGGCTGAATCACGTATTTCAGAGATTTACACTGAAACTCTGGTGTAAGTGCTCAGCGCAGAGCACAGGATAAATGTGAGCAGAGCCTTACTGGGATCTTTGGGAGACATAATAAACAAATCAGTAGCAGGTGAATAATATTTGTTTTATTTATTTTTTATGCCGTTCCTAGTGTGATATAACTGATTAGATTACTTTATTCTTCGGGTCGGTGCGATTACAGAGATACCAGATTTATATCGGGTTTTTATGACTGACAGCTGTCACACACTAAAATACGCTTTTTTTGCAAAATCTAGTTTTTGCATCACCATATTTTGAGAGCTATAATTTTTCCATATTTCGGCCGATAGAGTCATTTGACGGCTTGTTTTTTGCGGGACGAGTTGAAATTTTTATTGGAACCATTTTTGGGCACGTGACATTTTTTGATCGCTTTCTATTCCGTTTTTTGGGAGGTAAAGTTAACAAAAACAAACACTTCAGGAATTGTTTTTTGAGTTTTTTTTTATGCCGTTCTGCGTGTGGTAAAAGTGATCAGGCAGCGTTATTCTTCGGGTCAGTACGTTTACAGCGATACTACACTTACTGTATTTTTTTCATGTTTTGGCGCTTTTACACAATAAAACAATTTTATAGAAAAAAAAATATTTTTTTTGCATTGCTTTATTCTGAGCGCTATAACTTTTTTATTTTTTGGCTGATGGAGCTGTATGGCGGCTTTTTTTTGCGGAACAAGATGACGTTTTCAGTGGTACCATTTTTATTTCTATTCTGCTTTTTGATCGCATTTTTTACCACTTTTTGTTTGGCGATATGATGAAAAAGCATATTTTTTTGCTTCGTTTTTTATTTATTTTTATTACGGTGTGCACAGAAGGAGTTAATTAGTGTGACAGTTTTATAGCTCGGGTTGTTTCGGACGCGGCGATACCAAATATGTGTACTTTTTTTGGTTTTGTAATAATTTACGGATTTATTGGTTTAATATTTTATTTATTTATTTTTATTTATTTTGTGATTTTTTTTTTTAATAGTTTAAAAACTTTTTTTTTACTTTTTTTTACATTTTTACTTAGTCCCTGTATGGGACATTAATTTTTATTTTTCTGATCACTGATCTCATGTAATGTAATTGTAGCACCCCGAGGGTTCGGTTGCTACAGAGGTATTGCATCTCACCCAGATGTGCGATATCTCACTTCCAGGTAAGGATGGAGTGTGGCTCAGGACCCTAACACCCACATGCACTACACCACATTTCCGGGGGACAGCTCGACGGTGCTCCCATTAGTTATGCAGGCACGAGTGAGCATGTCCCTGGCTGGAGTGGGGGGAGGGAACACCTAGAGAAGGGAACCCGGTAGTGTGTGCGTGGGGGAAGTAGATCCTGGGTGCACTCTGTACAGGAGTATAAAGGGAGGCACCATCTTGGAAAGGGAGGGAGTTGAGAGAGGAGAAGACAGGGAGCAGAGCTGCTTTATGGGCTCTGCTCCACAGGCAGGCCCTGTCAGGAGGCCTGAGCCTGGAGGAGGGAAGAAGGAGGAAGAGGAGCAGACTGGGCTCCAGGAAGGACAGAGGGGACCCCAGGGGTGTGGACTGGCTGGTAGCCACCACACGCCCGCCGCTACCTGAGTAGGGGGGTCAGGTCAAGAAGATGGGAACCGGATCCCAAATTAGTGGAGGAGAGAAACTACCCTCAACTAAGAACCGGAGGCTGCGACATTACATGTGGAGCAGCCCCTCACCACACCCGCTAGAAAGGCACCACATAGGACCTGGGAAACGCAGGCCAACGTTTGCCCACCAAGAAGGTCCGAGGCAGCTGGACATAAGCGTGGTCACTAGTGGGGTTGAAGACCAGAGACAGGGGACATAAAGGGGGTCCTGCAAAGCACTCCAGAAAGACCTGGGAGTTAACCGAGCCCCTCACCTGGTGAGCACAGCGCGACACAGGCGGCCACCTCTGCAGCGGTGGCCTGGAGCAGTAACCGAGTAACCGTGAGTAAAGACCCTGAACTGCACCACCAAGACTCCGAGTTGTCTTTGTTGCGCTCGTGTACCACCATCACCCCCATCATCTATCCCTGCTGCCCTGAGGCCATACCCCTCCCGTTGGGGGTTATACCACCACGCTGCACATCCTCATACACCTGGCCTCAGTGGACTGTTCTGCAGCGGCGGCTTCAAAGCCGCACTCAACGGGTGGCGTAGTCGATCAAGTTAACATCTACTGCCATAGACTGCCACTTAGTTTGACACCCTGGGCACGGACCGGGTCACCGCCACAAGGACTACTACCCCTATCCAGCTCCGGCTCCGGGTATCCCCTGAATATGGCCCAGGGGGCGCGTCAACTTTTGGCGTAGTCGGCAGGATTTCGTGCCCACAACCACCGGGTACTGCGTGCCTGAAAAAGAGACTTTTAAAACTTACCATCCGTGAAGTTTTCCCGCCATCGGGCGCCATCTTCAGCCTTCTTCCCGCCATCCGTGAAGATTCCCGTCATCCGGCGCCATCTTCAGCCTTCTTCCCACCATCTGTGGAGTTTTCCCGCCATTGGGCGCCATCTTGAGGACGCCGCGCGGGAAGAAGAGGGGCGTGGACTCCGAAAGCGCGCGAGAACTGAAGCCCCGCCTCACGTCCGGACGTTGCGTAAGGTCCTGGAAGGAGCCCAGCAGACGCCGACGTCACTGGAGCGCGACGGAAGGTCCTCGACCCTGATGATCAACTGCGGAGCCGCGGCCTACGGAAGAGGATCATCGCCAGGTAGGCCACGGTCCACCAGGGGGGAGGAGGACACCAGGAACGGACAGCAAGATGGCGGACCGGCAGCAGACTAAGCTGCCCAGCATCGGCAGCGCCCCAGCCGTCGCGGGCCCCGATCAGCACCAGGAGAAGACGCGTGACGCAGGAGCGGTCGCGGTAGCAGGTAAGAGGAGTCTCCCTGTCCCGGACGCTGCCAGCGTCAGCCTGCTCCTGGGCCACCCGGTGGAGCCGCCGATCCCGGGCGCTGCAGACGCAGACCTGCTCCGGACCCCGCAACAAGCCCTGCAGCCGAGCCCTCCAGACCTGGGCACTGCCACCACCAGCCCGCGCCCAGCCCCAAAGTCGCACCCCCTGACCCCGGGCGTCATTAACAGTACCAAGAGGGCCCGGACGGGTCTGAACCTGAGAAAGAGAAAGGAGCGTGTGGAGCACACCGTTAATCGTAAACGGTAAAAGAGGAGATGCAAATAGTTACCCGACCGGGTATAAGGACTGTTGTGGGACTGTTTCCACTAAGAGTGTGGTCCCCGTTGGGACAGAAAGAGAACTGTTTCCCTTACCCCCTACCTGGCTGGGGACTGAGAACAGCCACCCCTACCTGGCCGAGGACTGAGAGCGGCCATATCCTGTAAATAATTATGTGTTTCTAGTAATGTATAGGAGTCCTTGGTGGATTTACCGGGAATCCTTTGTACAGTTAGTGGAGCGTAACCCAGGATGGACTAAAAGACTGTTAAGGACTCGGGGCAGGACAGACCCCTACCTGGTTACGTCTCCCTGTTTTAGGAAAATGGAAACCTGGTTGCAGAATAAACTGTGACCTGTTATAAAGAGACTTCTTCGTGGATCTGCTGCTAGAAATGTTTTATATGAAAAATTTATATGCTAGAATGTGTTACTATGAAAAAGAGTTCCAGAACAGTACATATGCACTTATACCGTTTAAGAGAGAGCCGTTCCCATAAAGGGAAACTGAATGTTGATACCTGTTATACTTGTTGTTTATGAACAATTTGCATGTTCTAATGTATACCCTGTCTTTTGCTCAGTTCCAGCCCGCGGACGTGCTGGGTTTTGCCAGGGGGGAATGTAGCACCCCGAGGGTTCGGTTGCTACAGAGGTATTGCATCTCACCCAGATGTGCGATATCTCACTTCCAGGTAAGGATGGAGTGTGGCTCAGGACCCTAACACCCACATGCACTACACCACATTTCCGGGGGACAGCTCGACGGTGCTGCCATTAGTTATGCAGGCACGAGTGAGCATGTCCCTGGCTGGAGTGGGGGGAGGGAACACCTAGAGAAGGGAACCCGGTAGTGTGTGCGTGGGGGAAGTAGATCCTGGGTGCACTCTGTACAGGAGTAAAAAGGGAAGCACCATCTTGGAAAGGGAGTGAGTTGAGAGAGGAGAAGACAGGGAGCAGAGCTGCTTTATGGGCTCTGCTCCACAGGCAGGCCCTGTCAGGAGGCCTGAGCCTGGAGGAGTGAAGAAGGAGGAAGAGGAGCAGACTGGGCTCCAGGAAGGACAGAGGGGACCCCAGGGGTGTGGACTGGCTGGTAGCCACCACACGCCCGCCGCTACCTGAGTAGGGGGGTCAGGTCAAGAAGATGGGAACCGGATCCCAAATTAGTGGAGGAGAGAAACTACCCTCAACTAAGAACCGGAGGCTGCGACATTACATGTGGAGCAGCCCCTCACCACACCCGCTAGAAAGGCACCACATAGGACCTGGGAAACGCAGGCCAACGTTTGCCCACCAAGAAGGTCCGAGGCAGCTGGACATAAGCGTAGTCACTAGTGGGGTTGAAGACCAGAGACAGGGGACATAAAGGGGGTCCTGCAAAGCACTCCAGAAAGACCTGGGAGTTAACCGAGCCCCTCACCTGGTGAGCACAGCGCGACACAGGCGGCCACCTCTGCAGCGGTGGCCTGGAGCAGTAACCGAGTAACCGTGAGTAAAGACCCTGAACTGCACCACCAAGACTCCGAGTTGTCTTTGTTGCGCTCGTGTACCACCATCACCCCCATCATCTATCCCTGCTGCCCTGAGGCCATACCCCTCCCGTTGGGGGTTATACCACCACGCTGCACATCCTCATACACCTGGCCTCAGTGGACTGTTCTGCAGCGGCGGCTTCAAAGCCGCACTCAACGGGTGGCGTAGTCGATCAAGTTAACATCTACTGCCATAGACTGCCACTTAGTTTGACACCCTGGGCACGGACCGGGTCACCGCCACAAGGACTACTACCCCTATCCAGCTCCGGCTCCGGGTATCCCCTGAATATGGCCCAGGGGGCGCGTCATAATACACATATATTAAATTATATGAGATCTTCACTGACTGTTTCAGTCAGAGTCTCCTGTCTGACTTCAGCTACATACAGGCTGAAGTCAGACAGGAAGGACACCATATATGGCAGAGCTGGAGGCGGTCATGTGACCTCCAGCTGCCATAGCAACCCCAGGTCCTCAAACGAAACGGAGGTCTTCGGAGGTAAGTAAGACGACCCCCTCTCTTCCTGCTGTCTCCTATATGCCGCGATCACTATAGATCACAGCATATAGAAGACAGCAAAGGGTTAACATCACTGGGACCTGATCTAATCAGGTCCCGATGATGTACCCTGTCAGAGCTAACGCTCTGCACCGGAATCGCAGTGCTTGCAGGACCCTGGGGGTCCTGAGCACTGCGAGACCACCCACCGTTTTTAAACGTCGGCACTGCACAGAGCCCGGCAAGCGCCGACGTTTATCTACAGTGGGCGGTCGGGAACCGGTTAAAGAACAATCTGGGTAACCCCTTGATTTCAATTTATTCTTACATTTAGTGAATTCCTCGTCCAATTTATCCCTGCTACTGCAATTACGTTTGATTCTTGTTAGTTCACCCACAGGTATTGCTTCTATAGTATGTTGTGGATGTCCACTTTTAGCATGTAAAATGGTATTCCCTGATATGGGCTTGGAAAATGTGGAAGTAACAATGGAGTTACCAGAAATTTCTAATTTTAAATCCAGGAATGATATACAATTGCGATCAAAAGTATTTGTAAACGACAAATTAAATGTACTGTTATTCAAGTATTTGATAAATTCCGGTATGGCAGACACATCGCTCCTCCAAACAAAGATTAGATCGTCGATGTATCTGCCATACCAGAAGACATCACGGAACCATGGATTGGCAAAAGTGTACAGTGTAACATATTCCCAATGGGACATTACCATATTTGACAAAGATGGAGAATACTTGGATCCCATATAGACTCCTCTGCATTGAAGATAAAATTCCTGTCTATACATGAAAAAATTGTTAGTGATTAAAAATTGTGTACAGGACAAAATATAATTCATCAGATATGGAGTATAGTTACTATACTTAGTAAGATGGAAATCTAGTGCTTGTAAAGCAACATTATAAGGAATACTTGTATACAACGATGTCACGTCACAGCTCAACCAAGTGAATTCTTCTTTCCACGTAATATTGGTCAATTGATTTAATACATCCCGTGAATCTTTAAGGAAGCCTGCAGATCTCTGCACTAGAGGTTGAAATAAAGTGTACATCCAGTTTCCAAGGTGTTCAGTTATAGAATTAATACTGGAAATAATTGGCCTTATTGGAGGGGGATTGATACCTTTCTGTGTTTTCGGCAAACCATATAAACATGGTAGCATGGGATTTATAATTAATTTTAAACAAATGTATGTGAATCTATGTATCATGTGACTTTCGTCCTTTATGCTGATTGATGATCAATTGCATATATACCATGTGCATACTATTTGCAAGCCAGTCTTGACAAAGAACGCAAGTCCCGCAATCGAAATGCGTTGACCTGGCTATAAAATATGACTGTGGAATCTGATTTTAAAAAGTTTTTTCTACAATAAAAGAATTTTGGACTATTCATGAAGCTGGAAACCTTCTTTTTTCAAACTTGTGAACTAGGTAGTGGAACGATTGCAGGCAACTGAAAATGGGGTAACTTTATTCCTTCCCCAAAGAAAATATTTTCCTTCTTTCTGTCATTGGGATCCAGTCTCATTTTCTGCAATAGAATACTGGTGGAAATGAGGACCATAACTAAATGTAAGTGAATTGGTCCTAACTGGAAGATAGTGAAGGGGTATTAATGACATTCACACACAAAAAAAAACATTCCTCTTGATCCTTTTTAAAAGTTAGGATAAATGGTTAAGTTATAAAAATCTGGAATAGGAAAAAAATGTGTTAATATTGATAAATCCCATGACATACATAATGGTGGAATGTGCACTTGGTAATTTGCTGCCTCTGGGTTTAATCATGGTTAGCTCCGATGACATGTTAATGAGAAAGGAGTCATGGAGTTATATCACTCTGCCATGTCAACTGCACACACACCTGGGAACGTGTTTCACGATCGGCATATTCGGGGGCGATTATCTGGCACCATTTACTGGAACAATTTACCTTTTAAGTTCCGAGAGTATACTGAGATCATAGTATGGTACAGTCCCCTCACCAGGAGCACTGAACTTTAGCTCTTTCCTTCTCTTACTAAATACATTCATTTTTTGGAGGATATTTATGTGTGAGATGATACTGTTCCATTGGAGGATCAAACATTAATGATCAGGAATGAATTTAATGAGTATTGTAACCCTACATAGGGCAGGACATAATTTGGATGGTGCACTGTGCAGTACCTTTTTCTGACACCGAGCTTTTAGTGAACCATATAGTGTCACAATGATACAAAAATATGGTATGGAATTAATGTTGTCATAGGGTGGCCAAAAACATTGGTCAGTTGGGATTAGCAAGCAGGCTCCTGGTTCCCAAGCCACTCTTCAGTAGTAGAATGAATAGTATTGTTAGATACATCTCAACCCTGATTGAGGAGAGACTCCAGATGTACGTACACTGTGTGCAGTATTATTAGCAAGTGAGTATTTTGACCAAATCATCATTTTTATGCAGATTTTACAACTCTAAACTCTATAAGCTTGAATGATTATTGGTTGAAGCAGATCTGGTGATGTATAATTGTGTAATGAGGTGGACGTGGCCTAAGGATACAACATCCTTTGTACTGACTCTGAAAAGTCAAAAATTGTTAAGCCTAACAGAGGGAGGCAGCACTTCTGAAATTGCTAAAACATGGGTGTGTGATCACAGAAATATCAAACGTTTTGTTGCAAATAGTCAAGAGGGTCACAAAAAACGTGTTGAGAAAAAAGATGCACCTTAACTACGAAAGATTTGAGAAGATTCAGACGTGAAATGACCAGGAAGCCATTATCCTCCAGTGCTGTCATATTCCAGGACTGCAACCTCCATGGAGAGTTCAGAAGTACAAGGTAATCAGTGCTCTGAGACAAGGATGAGGTAAGGAGCCTGAGACCTGACCAGCACTGACCAAGACACAGAAGATGAAACGTCAAGACTGGGTCAAGAAATATCTGAAGACCGGTTTTTCAAAGGTTTTATAGACTGATGACATGAGAGTGACTCTTGACGGACCAGATGGATGGGCTGCAATGGGATCAGTGTGGGCCAAGACTTCCAGTTCGACTTTTAATAACAGCAAAGTGGAGGTGGGGTGCTTCTATGGGCCGGTATTATTAAAGATGAGCTAGTTGGACTTTTTTGGTTTGAAGATGAACTTAAAATCAATTCCCAAACCCACTGACAGTTTTAAGAAGACACTTTCATTAAGCAGTGATACAGGAAAAAGCTTCATCTTTCAAGAAAACCATTATTTTTATGCAGGACAATTCTGTAGCACAGCACAGGGGCGGACATATCATTGGTGCAACCTATGCAGTCACACAGGGGCCCAAGAGGTAAGGGGGCCCATTTCTACCTCCAAAGCAGGTGCAATTTTGCGTTTTTAGGAGCTCTTGGGCTGCAAAGGGCCCATATATTGTTCTTGCACAGGGGCCCTTTTCTGTCTGTGTCCACCAGTGTCACAGCATGAAAGTCTCCACTGCTTGGCTGCCAGTTAAAGGACTTATAAATGAAAGAATAATGACATGGCTGTTTCCTCACCTGACCTAAACCCTATTGAGAATTTGTGGGCCCCTCATAAACAGCAGATTTACGGTGAAGGAAAACAGTCACCTCTCTGATCAGTGTCTGGGAGGCTGTGGTTGGTGCTGCCCAAAACGATGATCATCAACAGATTAAGAAGCTGAATTGATGTGCATGCAAAATGTAAATGCATGTTCACATAAGGAGATTAGACAGAAAAAAACCAAAGACAAAATCAAAATACAAATACCTAAAAGTAAATGGATAAATCGCACAGTGCATAAAATAATGATAAATAATAAAGGGTATTTAGTTAACATAAATTTTGATCAAAATAATGTAAAAGCCATCCTGCCACGTCACGGCAACGGCAAGGGCAAGATTAAGAAGCTGATAGACTCCAAGGATGGAAGGATAATAATGACTGTTAGTGAAAAGGAGGGCAGCTATATTGGTCACGGATATTTTTTATTCAATATCAGAAATTTAATTTTGTACATTTTGAAGTGTTTGGTTATTATTATTCTCATTTTAACAGTTGAAAATAAACAATTGAGATGGGAAAATTTACATAATAATTCTGCACACTAATAATTCTGCATATATTCTCCTAAGAAAGAGAAAACCTCATTTTCACTTTCTTAAATATTTAAGTTTCAGGTTTATTAACCTTTTGGATTACCTGACAGCAATGTAATTGTTTACTATTACATTCATTAATCAAAAATTCAAATTGCCCAATAATTTTGCACACAGTGTATGTGATAAAGTTCAACAATGGTTTGAAGTACAGTTTAAAATCTAATAATTTTTATAGTAAATCCTTTAAAACATAGAAGGTACAGAAGAGCTTTTCAGAGGCAATTTGAGTAGATTCGACTCTTAAACGTAGATAAAAATTTTCTCAAAACAGTTAGATCTCTCAATGACACTTAGCAATAAATACCTATGTCAGAGAGCCCGATTGTGCTCAAATAGGTCATGTTGTACGTCACTGGCCCTATATATATTACCAGCAGTGTCTGAGGAGAACACCTTGGTCCATGGAGAGAATATTATTGTGGCACCCCAGGGGTCTGGTTACCACAGTAATAGAAATATTACGTCTGGGAGCAAGTGGGAGGTTTCCTGGTCAGGAGCCCTTAAACATGCAACACCTCCTGTCCCAGACCAGATAGGGGAGGAACCTGCCCTATATAAACTGGATCTGGGGCGGGGTTAGTTGAGTTAGAGCCTGGAGTGAAGTTCCAGACACAGGGAAAGCAACAGCTAGGAGCTCTGTAGGAGCAGGAGCTGAGTGCCAGGGACTGGAAGCAGATATTGCTCATCCTGGCTGAAGACACTACGACCGGACACAGGAGTCTGAGGCTGTGAGGACTTATATATCCAGCAGCAGAAACCAGCCGGTAGGGGGTTTCAGGTCCTCTGGCCATAGGAAGCCCGGAGGCTCAGTCACACACAAGGGACCGGTACCGCCATCGAGGAGCAGAAGCTACCAGAGGGTCCAAGTCACCAGCCATATGGGTGAGCACCACACAGTATACTCAGGGACATGGGCTACTTCCACTCGCTTACAGCAAGGTAGCCAGGAAGAGTGCAGATAGACGGGGAGGCCTACAACTCCACCTGGCCAGGGGAACTCCTGTTTGTTCACAGACTGACCAGGCCCCTTATGCTAGCCAGTACTCCCGGGAGGGTCTGCCTTATCATCATCAGTAAAGACCCTGAACTGTACTGCAAAAACTCTGAGTCATTCCTGCTTCACCCGTGCACCATCACTCCCATCATCTACACTCACTGCCCTGAGGCTATACTCCTCCCGTGGGGAGTTGTCCCATCCTCTGCTGCGCACACCACACCAGCCTCAGCGGTCTGCCTCGCAGCGGCGGTACACCCTGACCGCAATCCACGGGTGGCGTAGTCGGACATTAAATCATAAAAACCCTATAAAAGACGGCCACTGGTCTGACCACCCTGAGCCATGGACTGGGTCACCGCCACGGAGACTACAACCCCCAGAGACCCGGCTCCGGGTAACCCACACACGTGCACACACGGCCCAGGGGGCACGTCATTATTATGACAGCCCATCCTATACAATAGTTTTACAGAACTTATACGCATACACTTTTGGTTGCATCAGCAAATTCAATTGTTATATTTGTACATACAAGACATATCACCAATGAGGTTTAAGTCCACGTGCACACGTTGATTATTTGGTTTGAGTTTTTTTACCTAAGTATTTGTAAGCCAAAACCAGGAGTGGGTAAAAAATGCAGAAGTGGTGATGTGTTTCTAACATACTTTTCCTTTGACTGTTCCTCTCCTGGTTTTGGGTTAAAAAACTCACCAAATACAGTCATGGCCAAAAGTTTTGAGAATGACACCAAAATTATATTTTCACATGATCTGCTGGCCTCTGGTTTTTATTAGTGTTTGTCTGATGTTTATATCACATACAGAAATATAATTGCAACCATATTATGAGTACCAATAGGTTATATTGACAGTTAGAATGAGTTAATGCAGCAAGTCAATATTTGCAGTGTTGCCCCTTCTTCTTCAAGACCTCTGTAATTCTCCCTGGCATGCTCTCAATCAACTTTTGGACCAAATCCTGACTGATAGCAGTCCATTCTTGCATAATCAATGCTTGCATTTTGCCAGAATTTGTTGGTTTTTGTTTGTTCACCCGTCTCTTGATGATTGACCACAAGTTCTCAATGGGATTAAGATCTGGGGAGTTTCCAGGCCATGGACCCAAAATCTCTATGTTTTGTTCCATGAGCCATTTAGTTATCACCTTTGCTTTATGGCAAGGTGCTCCATCATGCTGGAAAAGGCATTGTTGGGCGCCAAACTGCTCTTGGACGGTTGGGAGAAGTTGCTCTTGGAGGACATTCTGGTACCATTCTTTATTCATGGCTGTGTTTTTAGGCAAGACTGTGAGTGAGCCGATTCCCTTGGCTGAGAAGCAACCCCACACATGAATGGTTTCAGGATGCTTTACAGTTGGCATGAGACAAGACTGGTGGTAGCGCTCACCTCTTCTTCTCCGAATAAGCTGTTTTCCAGATGTCCCAAACAATCGAAAAGGGGATTCATCAGAGAAAATGACTTTGCCCCAGTCCTCAGCAGTCCACTCCCTGTACCTTTTGCAGAATATCAGTCGGTCCCTGATGTTTTTTCTGGAGAGAAGTGGCTTCTTTGCTGCCCTCCTTGAAACCAGCCCTTGCTCAAAGAGTCTCCGCCTCACAGTGCGTGCAGAAGCACTCACACCAGCCTGCTGCCATTCCTGAGCAAGCTCGGCACTGCTGGTAGTCCGATCCCGCAGCTGAAACAGTTTTAAGATACGGTCCTGGCGCTTGCTGGTCTTTCCTGGGCGCCCTGGAGCCTTTTTGACAACAATGGAAGCTCTCTCCTTGAAGTTCTTGATGATGCGATAGATTGTTGACTGAGGTTCAATCTTTGTAGCTGCGATACTCTTCCCTGTTAGGCCATTTTTGTGCAGTGCAATGATGGCTGCACGTGTTTCTTTACAGATAACCATGGTTAACTGGAGAGAAACAATGATACCAAGAACCAGCCTCCTTTTAAAGTGTCCAGTGATGTCATTCTTACTTAATCATGACTGACTGATCGCCAGCCCTGTCCTCATCAACACCCACACCTGTGTTAATGGATCAATAACTAAAACGATGTTAGCTGCTCCTTTTAAGGCAGGACTGCAATGATGTTGAAATGTGTTTTGGGGGTTAAAGTTCATTTTCTGGGCAAATATTGACTTTGCAAATACAGTAATTGCTGTTAAGCTGATCACTCTTTGACATTCAGGAGTATATGCAAATTGCCATTACAAAAAATGAAGCGTAAACTTTGGAAAAATTACTATTTGTCTCATTCTCAATACTTTTGGCCATGACTGTACTCAACGTGTGCAGGTGGCCCAAAAGTTTCTGTATGATACAATTCCCAAGAAGTTACAGACTTTTGCAGCAAATGATCCATATTCAACCTCATGTGGGGTTGTCATTTGATCTTACCTGCCAACTCTACTAGGAGGCACTTAGAAAAAAGGTGGACCTTTGGCAAGTCTCCTGGGTGGGTCAGATGCCTCCTGGAAAGCAGCGGTGCCTGAATGTTACTTGTGTGTGGTGCCAGGATTCTGCATCATCATACTCAGTTCCAGCATCCAACATACAGGGGACAGGATCAGTATTATTGCCAGCTGCTCAGTAGCATAGGTCAATTCCTATGTATTGTTCCCTCTACTGCAGCTATTTTGTGTAAAGGGGACATGGCTTGTCTAAAAGAGGGTATGGGTTATTAAAAAGGCGTTTATTTGTGCAAAACAAAATATGGCTATACCATACTGAAATCCTGGAAAAACTCATCAAAAAGTTGACAAGTATGCCTTTGCTGACCCTCAAGGGGCCGGTTGTGAGAGAGTTCAGACACAATGGTGTATCATGCTGTAATATAGTAGCTTTGTCACTTCATAAAATGCACCATTTTTACACCAAGCTTCAAACTACAACTCTGTTGTCCATGGTCTTAATGTGCAATTAGGCTGGAAGTTCACGTTTCATTTTTTACTGTGCTTATATCTACACATCATCCAACCAACCCATACAGTGGATGGTTCAATGTCTGTAGGAGGACCATTTTCATAGTGTATTGCTACTGAATTCTAATGCAAAACACGAATAAGTAATAATTCACTCAAGTATACCCTGGCACACTTGGGGCAATACCCTCGCAGCTCTCTAGGGTAGCCTACTCCCAGGGTATATTGGGTGCACAACCTGATGAAATACAAATGGAAAGTAAAGGTCCCTATAATCACATCTCCGGTGGAATGGCTTCTGTAATCTGGCTTAATGCAAGGCTCATTTTTATGCAATCTTTACAGATAGCAATCACCTGGGCACAATACGGCATTGTGCAGCTACTGGTTTTTTACATTCTTTGGCTATTACTGCTGGTTTTATGATATCAGCGCTGTCTGACCTTGTTACTATACAGAGGTAGAGGCCCCCAGTGGCAGCCCCCTGTTTATCTTGGAGTCACTTCAAAGGCATTTTTATTGCTCCTGAATTTAACAGTAAAGTAAAATATATTGCTAATGCATTTAACCCGTTCTGTAGAGACAGATTTCTAAATAACACGTTGTCGAGGAGTGAAATCCGCAGACGTTCTCAGGGGAGGGAAAGAAAAAATGGGGTACGAGAATTACCTTGCAGAAAAAGCTAGTGAACTCTGGGCCGTTTACAAAAACTTTTTCCCGTCTGATTGGTATGTGTTCTAGGCTTCTTCAAGTATACAGCCCATACACAATAAATTGAGGGCACAGCTAGGGTCACACAAGTGTATAAAAAAATCGGTCCAATTTTTATCCAGAAAAGTGGGAGGATATATTTCTCGCTTGTCATTCGTGTGCAGTCCATATACAATCTGTTTTTTACTCAGCAGCTATTAATCATTTACAGGACCATTTTCAGTTTCCTATGTTACATAACTGCAATAAAAATCAGATTCTATACTGTGGCATCCGATTTTTTTTCTCACACCCATAGACTTGAATGGGTGAGTCTCGTCCAATTTTTGGAGTAAGATCGTGCATACTGCATTTTTTTTTCACATCCAGATTCAGTCAGTGAAAAATATTGTTTATTTGCACTGCCCATTGAATAACATTGATCTGAGCATTGTCCGTTTTTTGCTGTGTCTGTGGTGTGCTGTATATCTGGTTGGTGTTTGGGATTGGGGGCTAGGGAGTTAAGCATGCCGTGCATGTCTGTGGACCGGGCAGAGTTGTATGAGTGATCTGATGGTCAATGTTATCACATACCTGCTAGCGTAGCTCAGGTACAGTGTTTAGGCGCTAGTGTCCAGCCAATTGGGTCATTTTCAGAGGTCGTGAGTGTGCTGATGCTCTATGTTACCTGAGAGCATGCCACATAGTAAAGTGGTGGCAAGCAAACTCACTAATTGGTGCACCATCCCAACTTTACATAGAAGTCTGCTGTGAGCTGTCTTGTGTGGAGGAGCCAGTGTCTACCTATAGAGAAAGGAGCAATAGCCACAATCGTAGCAAGAATGAGCCAGGAAATATGAGAGGCTTAGCTACAGTGTCATCCCCACAGAGCTGGAAGGAGAGATTGGACAAGTAAAGCATTTATTGATTCCTCCAGGAAGAAGCAAATGTGGCGAAACGCGCGTCGGAGCAGTGTGACATAACTTACCTGGTATTTGGCATCAGCTCCACGGAAACATTCATTCCTATACTCCTCAAGTAACACTATCTACTCTATAGATGTAATTCAAAGAGAAGGGTTATGTGTGGAGGTGACTGGTTGTAATACTATTTAATTAGCTAATTTCAACATATAGGTGGAATGGGTTAATGTTTATGCACAGGCACAGTACTGATTTCCCATACCTATATGTAGTTATGTACTTTTAGCCTGACACAACAGGTTTTATATATATTGTTGGCTGGTTGCATTGCCATGTAATAGGGCATGTTCTCATCATATGGGTGGAATGGATTAATGTTTTTGCACAGGCACAGCACCAATTTCCCAAACCTATATGCAATTATGTACTTTTAGCCCAATACAGCAGGTTTACTATATATTCAGGTATGCAATTTCCCTTGAGGTATTCCTTGTACTATGGCATGTCCTTTTATGTACATTTTAAATTAATTTCTCAATAAACTTTTGAAGTTTTTATCATAACATAGATCTCTTCTTGTCTGTCCGGTAAAGGATTTCACTGACTTTATTGGTATACATATCTAGTTTAAAGTGCTATGAATTATTGTTGGACAGACATTGATTATAGGTCGGCACGGTGGCTCGGTGGTTAGCACTGCAGCCTTGCAGCGCTGAGGTCCTGGGTTCAAATCCCACCAAGGACAACATCTGCAAGTAGTTTGTATGTTCTCCCCATGTTTGCATGGGCTTCCTCAGGGTTATCTGGTTTCCTCCCACATTCCTAAGACATACTGATAGGGAACTTAGATTGTGAGCCCCAATGGGGACAGTGCCCATAATGTCTGTAAAGCGCTGTGGAATTAATGGCGCTATATAAGTGAGTAAAATAAATAAATAAATTATTAAACCATTCATTGAATAGGGGTGAAATAGAGCTGTTAAAGAAAGAATGAGAACACCCTGAAGGTTTCAAGGCAAAGGAGAGTTGAAGTGAGTGATATGGATAACAACACCTAAGGTGGGCTAGGTAGTGGTGCATGTATTATATGTGAGTTGCAGACTACCTAAATGTGTGCCCAACAGAGGATTATCACAAAAGAAAAGTTGTCTAGAGGACTGAAGTTGCAGAGTACATCCAGAAGTTGTGAGTAGAATGTCGATGGAACTAGAGCTGTGGATGCCAAATAGACTTTTGTTGTCTTCTGTATAATGTTCTGCACAAAGTCCTAGATAGTGCTCTGGATTCAGTAAAATCACATAGTTGCATTGTAGACTGTGTTGGTATTTTCTACTACTACACTGAGAGTGTTGCACACAATCAGACATGACCCTTACAACTAGGACATACAAAAATTAGGAATCCACTTGGTTGATGGAAGTGCTGGTAGTAAATGGGCAAAAGCATCATCAAGTTTCATACACTTGATAATACACCTTATTTTGGTAAAAGGCCCACAACACATTTCTATGTCATACCAAGTTTTCATATCTAAGAAGCCCCAATGTGAAGTGGTGACCTTGTACTTTTGTTGTAATTGTCAATGCATTTGAATCCTATTCACAGTATATGAATAAAAGTATTGGGAAAAACCTCCTAATCATTGAATTCAGGTTTCTCATTTGGTTCCATTGCCACAAGTGTAAAAAGTGGGGGCCCCATGCCATGCTATCTGCCTTTACGAACATTTGTGAAAGAATGGCTCATTTTATAGTGGTCAACAGGGTGTCAACAGTGTAACAAGTCAGTTTTATGAAATTCATTGTCTCCCAAATATTCCATGACCAACTGTGAGTGGTTTTACTGAAAAATAGAGGCGTTTAGGTACCACAGCAACTCAACCAGTGTCAAACGCCACATAACATTACCGAGCTGGGTCACTGTGTGCTAAGGTGCATTGTGCATAAAAGTAGAAATGCCATGGCTGCTGATAGGAAATAAAATTATATTCTTGAATGAAGCAAAAAGCTACAATGTTATGTGAGCATTTGTTTAAGACTTGGCCTCTCTGGTTGTGAGGGGGATAAATTCACAGATGTAGACATTCTCAGCACATAACCTGGGGTACTTGGATAGGAAATGTCTACTCCAGCGTTTGTGTCTTTCCTCAGGATAGCAGTGAATGTTACTTGGCTTGGTATTCACTTTGAACAGCCCTACAGCAAAGCTTAGAAAGTCGCCACCTGCTGCCAAACTGGCCGTGTCCAAGGCTGGTGTGGCTTCCGGTTGTTTCTGGGTGGGAGGGAGACTCAGGCCAGCTCAGGTTGACAGTTTGCACACACAAGGCTTTTTTGAGGTTTTATTGCTGGGAGGGAAATTATTTATAGTGCTAATCATATTATGTAATCGACTTGTTATTTTTAGGACAATATTCTCCACATTTTCTAAGCCATGTCACAGCTCATCTAATATAACATTTATCCACTTGATATTCGAGAAACAGGTAATTTCGCCCAGATATATGAGTCTATCTAAACTGAATATACGTCACATTATCATTATGCATCAATAAAAAGGGGACTATTTTCCACATGGTTCCAGAAACTATAAAATATGTTTATTCCCTTGTACCGTGGATAGGTTGGAATGGTTGATAACAAAAATAAATGGTCAGCACCTGGTTGTTTAGACATGTCTGTCATACTTTTCACCAAATAGTTACAGCTAACCTTAGACATCTACAGTTGCAATCAAAATAATTCTCCTCCCATTGTAAAATAAGTTTGTTAGCAAAATGTATTATGTACAATAAAAAATGATATTGTGGTTCCGTGTTAGCCAGAAAAATCAATGTAAATACTTTTTATGACAAAAGTATTCTCTTATTTTTTTCTGGTTAGCCAGAGAAAAGCTATGTATTTGCAAGCTTTCAGAGGTTCCTTCTTTGTAATCCTGCCTGAAGAAGGAGCCTCTGTGCTCTGAAAGCTTGCAAATATACAGTACAGACCAAAAGTTTGGACACACCTTCTCATTTAAAGATTTTTCTGTATTTTCATGACTTTGAAAATTGTACATTCACACTGAAGGCATCAAAACTATGAATTAACACATGTGGAATTATATACTTAACAAAAAAGTGTGAAACAACTGAAAATATGTCTTACATTCTAGGTTCTTCAAAGTAGCCACCTTTTGCTTTGATTACTGCTTTGCACACTCTTGGCATTCTCTTGATGAGCTTCAAGAGGTAGTCACCGGAAATGGTTTTCACTTCACAGGTGTGCCCTGTCAGGTTTAATAAGTGGGATTTCTTGCCTTATAAATAGGGTTGGGACCATCAGTTGTGTTGTGCAGAAGTCTGGTCGATACACAGCTGATAGTCCTACTGAATAGACTTAGAATTTGTATTATGGTAAGAAAAAAGCAGCTAAGTAAAGAAAAACGAGTGGCCATCGTTACTTTAAGAAATGAAGGTCAGTCAGTCCGAAAAATTGGGCAAACTATGAAAGTGTCCCCAAGTGCAGTTGCAAAAACCATCAAGCGCTACAAAGAAACTGTCTCACATGAGGACCGCCCCAGGAAAGGAAGACCAAGAGTCACCTCTGCTTATGAGGATAAGTTTATCCGAGTCACCAGCCTCAGAAATCGCAGGTTAACAGCAGCTCAGATTAGAGACCAGGTCAATGCCACACAGAATTCTAGCAGCAGACACATCTCTACAACAACTGTTAAGAGGAGACTTTGTGCAGCAGGCCTTCATGGTAAAATAGCTGCTAGGAAACCACTGCTAAGGACAGGCAACAAGCAGAAGAGACTTGTTTGGGCTAAAGAACACAAGGAATGGACATTAGACCAGTGGAAATCTGTGCTTTGGTCTGATGAGCCCAAATTTGAGATCTTTGGTTCCAACCACCGTGTCTTTGTGTGATGCAGAAAAGGTGAACGGATGGACTCTACAAGCCTGGTTCCCACCGTGAAGCATGGAGGAGGAGGTGTGATGGTGTGGGGGTGCTTTGCTGGTGACACTGTTGGGGATTTATTCAAAATTGAAGGCATACTGAACCAGCATGGCTACCACAGCATCTTGCAGCGGCACGCTATTCCATCCGGTTTGCGTTTAGTTGGACCATCATTTATTTTTCAACAGGACAATGACCCCAAACACACCTCCAGGCTGTGTAAGGGCTATTTGACCAAGAAGGAGAGTGATGGGGTGCTACGCTAGATGACCTGGCCTCCACAGTCACTAGACCTGAAACCAATCGAGATGGTTTGGGGTGAGCTGGACCGCAGAGTGAAGGCAAAAGGGCCAACAAGTGCTAAGCATCTCTGGAAACTCCTTCAAGATTGTTGGAAGACCATTTCCGGTGACTACCTCTTGAAGCTCATCAAGAGAATGCCAAGAGTGTGCAAAGCAGTCATCAAAGCAAAAGGTGGCTACTTTGAAGAACCTAGAATGTAAGACATATTTTCAGTTGCTTCACACTTTTTTGTTAAGTATATAATTCCACATGTGTTAATTCATAGTTTTGATGCCTTCAGTGTGAATGTACAATTTTCATAGTCATGAAAATACAGAAAAATCATTAGATGAGAGAGTGTGTGCAAACTTTTGGTCTGTACTGTATATTTTGTTCTGGTTAGCCAATAAAGATATCACTCCGAGAATACTTTTGTCATAAAAACTATTTACATCAATTAGCAAAATGTACAAACTTTCTGCTGTTTGCTATAAACCAAATAAACAAAAACAATGTAGATATCTTATCGCAATTAACATAAGTGGTTTTTCCAAATTCAACACAAAATGCAACTTTTACTCACTACTGGAGCCTCAGAATTATTCAATCCCCTCCACAGAATCCCTCGTAAGAGCACAAATTTGCAAGTACACCTGATACAGCTAACCTATATCTTGATAAAACACAACAATTACTTGGACTGACTGCAGCTTTATTGCCTATGACTTTTGGTTGCATGTTAGATACTGTATTCGAAGAAGGGTGAATTTACACTACTTAATGGCAGTCATTAAATATGTGTTTACTTGGCGGTCATTTCATAGCCTCTTTAAACAGACTGACCGCAGTCATTGTTCTTGACAGCATATGTCCTGTTTGCACAGAACGATGTAAACCTGAGAATGATAATTTTTATGCAAGCTTAAAAATTATTTCACACAGCAAACATTTTGTTTGTTGAACAAGTGATTGGCAGCCTGTTCACACTGGCCAATTATCAGGAAACAAGCGTTTCATACACAAAGTTCAAAAATTCACATAACTTCACCAGTGAAACGGACCACTAAAAAGCACAAATTTGTAATAATTTATCTCAAAAAGACCATTTCTTGGCTATTTAAGAACATCTCTCATAAGTCCTAACAGCAGTCTGTCCATGCAATATTCAAGGCTATTATTAAAAGGTGTGATTCTTACCAGCAATTACAGCTTAAAATTCAGGACATTTAAGCTGCGTCTCAGGACTGCCCCAGAATGGCTCCAATATCTCCAGGAATGTACTTTTAGATATGATTTTTCTATGATCTATACCTTTTGTGGCTCTTAGAATTGTCTCTGCAAAGACTGAATTGGCAAGTATGCATGTTACAGATTATCAAATCTCTTCAATTTGCCAGGTTCAACAAATTTTTACAGAAGATATTCACAATTAATCGAATTGTCAAGAATTACAGTACTGCAAAGCTTCCAATTGCCCTTAAAAGATATGTGTAACACTCTAATGTCTCATAGGACTGTATCCAACACCTTTCAAGCTCTTTAACACAAACATGGCCATAGTAATGTCAAAGTGAATTCAACATAGAAACAGATGGTAACTCGGTTGTAACCAACACAGCACAATCACAGACTAATGTTTTTTTATGGCAAAACTGTCCAAAACTTACCCCTCTTAGGCATTTATGATCAGGCAGATCATTCTGTGCAGAATACTGACAAAACTGACAGTGTCATTGTCAGAGGTAACGTTATTCTGCTGTGACTCAGATGAGTGAGGTGCCATATATTCTATTCCTTCACTTCCTTCAACTTATATGCTGGCCAGAGGCAAAGAAGGCCAACTATGGCCGGCATCTGGTAATATTACTACCCAGACAGCTGGTGGTAGTGATAATGCTTCTGCTGCTGCTAGCGGCTCCCACATTCTTAGCTATGGTATGCTTTTTTGCATTTTACACTACCATGTCCATAGCCATTGTCACATTTTCTTTTATCGCATATTTTGTAAAACACTATATATAATTAACTTTTAACAATATTTTCACTTGCAATTATTCAACTCTTGCCAAAAAAACTAACAAGAATTACATGTACAGAAAGCAAAATGTGAAAGCAGACTGCAGTATAGATAGGGTGTGTACATTTGCCAAATTTGGACTAGTAAAACAGGTGTGCAAAAACAGGCATACACAGTTAAATGTCTAAACTTTTATTTCACAAAATGATTTCAGAAATGCTAGTTAGGTACACTTCCAAAAAGTCAGCGCCTGCAAGAGAGCACTATATTGGTGTGGCATACATAGATATACAATTTGACTCGTAAGACAAATGTACAAAAAAGATTGCTTGTGATGTGCACACTTCTAAGGTAGACAGTTGCAGTTAAACATCTAGATTTTGGAAAATTTTGTTTTGTATTAAAAAAAACTAAAAACATTTATTCCCCCTTCACAAAAAAATTGCTTGACAAATGCATAAACTCAGTACAGTCGCTTCTGACAATCAAGCACACCGTTTCTAACTGACACAGATTTCAGATTTTTATTTCTGTAAAAAAATATTGTCCTGTCTTGTCGCTGCATTCTAGTGCATTTAGAAAGAAGAAAAAAATGTGAAAATGTAATTTAAATGCAGCAGGATAATTGTCAGCTACACCATATCACTGATCAAATACACTGAGTCTGGCATTGTTGCGAACACCTCTGATATCTTTCTCTTACTGTCACATCTCCTCTAAGACCTGTTCCTGTGACATCTGCTTCTGTCACCAGCCGCTGCAGCATTCATTCTGCAGGCACCACTAGTGATGAAGGAGAAGAAGGGAACGGAAGCTCTAGGATATATATGTAGTTGGCTGTGATTGGACAGTGCAGTTAGCGAATGGTGAGGGAGATAGACTATGATGTTTAAACGCATGCGCAGATGCAATTAATTTTTACAAACTGCTATTGGCCTGTTATGGACAAATACTACATCGAGACCTAGCGTTGATGCAGTCAGTGTCTGATGCTGCAGTGTAACATTGGAATTTCCTACCTTATGACAAAAGAGGAGGTGAGTATATAGGTAATCATTCTAATCCTATTAGTGGAGCAAGGTGGGTGTATGTTGATTGGTTTATGGAAGCTGTCTCTCATTGAATGGTGATAAGGGGTTACCTCATTGGTTTTTGTGAGACCTATGGTATCAAAGTAAAGGCTTTAAAAGGTCTAGTACTCTGATTTATTACTCATTATAGCCCCAGTCCCCTGAGGAAGCCTGCAAAGGCAAAACTTGTTGGGGTGGCTATGTGAATTTTAGTCAGCTTTAGTGAATGTCTGTGTAAGCTAAAAATTATTTATATTCTGATTACACAGTATCAACCCATGGGCCGCAGCCATGATATGGACAGGATAGCATAGCCTAGCTATATTTAGACAGACAGCATAGCCTTAGTAATATATTAAGGTTGATCAATTGAGTATGTAGTTTCAGAGACTCTGCTTGATAATAGTAATAACACAGACTCACTTTAGTAATTTTATTTAGTTTCTACCACTTTTAAGTAAATATAAAAAAGTCATGTTTTAATACACCCCTTGAGTCAGGGTTTATTTACTCTTCGGAGAATTTAGTAGAAGAATTTCCATCCCTAAAGGGGTGTTTACATTTTATAGTTTATTGGAAGCTCTAGGAGGCACAGGCACAGCTGAGACTGTAGTGGTTGGCACCTATAGTGCCATCCAGTCTGGCAGTATGGGTGTGTGTGTAAGGGGGAAGACAGGGGTGTAAGTTCTTTCAGAACAAGGGATCCGGAACTGCTGGGGCCGTGCCTCTGGTTGCAGGGGGAAGACAGACTGCGAGCACAGGAGTCAGGTGATCGGGAAGCTGGGGGCGTGTTCAGAGCCAGAGCTCAGGGGTCAGGTGACCGGGAAACTGCGCGCGTGTCTAGGAAGAGGGAGGATAAGGAGTTTTGCACGGGAAAGCAGGCAGTTGACAGTTGGAGTCAAGCCCGACTAGAGGGAGACGAGACACAGGGTCGGTGGCACCTAGCAAGTGAGGTGCAGTGTGGACTAGGGGATCAGCGGGTCAAACCGGAGACCGCCCGCTGCCGCCAGAACACGGAGCATTGTTTAGGCGGGGAAGCCAGAAGAAAACAACACTGGCATCAGCCGGCAACAGCCTTGTGGGGAACAAGAGTCAGCTAAGTGTAAAACTGCCAATCACAACTGTTTTGACTCTGCTACATCTAGCCAAACTGTGGATTGTTGGTTATAGCCTGCTACCTGCTACTCCCCTTGTTGTCCCCATTTTTCCCCTGTTACTCCCTGTGTGGAGATTGACCCTGTTACAATAAATCCCCCCCCCCCTGTTTATTAAGCCTGTACTGGCTGCTCTGTGTTTCTGTGTCACTGCATCTAAAGTACCTGTGTCACATGTGTGCTGTCCAATTGGAAATATCAGCTCCCAGCATTGGCCAATAGTACCGCACCACACCATGTTAATACTCCTAGCTTAGTGCTGGGAGCTGTCAGATATAATTATCTACTCTGGTTCAGTCCCTCTACTAGCTGCTCCTGCTTGCTTTTTGTATTCCATATTGCCTGACTGCGGCCCGTTTCCTGATTAGTCTTTTGTCTTCCAATATTGTACCTTGGCTGGCCTCCTGGTTCTGACCCGCCTACTTGACTACTCCTGCTAACCTGCACCATTGGCAAGCAGTTGACTCTGTGGCCCCAGCCCAGAGGCCCCAGTATAAGTCCAGATATTTGTACAGGGATTGTTCGGTAAAGGCTAGGGCAGCCCCTGATATCTGGACAATGTAGTGGCTTGCACTAAGCTTGCCCATGGCAGCCATTTTAAAGCGGCCAGGAGACCACTGACTGACCCATGTAACACTCTCCTTAGCAATTGAATCTTTGTATTATTCACAGATTACTAAACTCATCTTCTTCAGTGCTGCAGTTGTGCAACATATTACAATACTAGATGGTGGCCCGATTCTAAAGCATCGGGTATTCTAACATATGTCTCCAGACCCTCCTTTATAATGCCCCATGCAGGAAGTCACATCCCCCGTATATAATACCCCATGCATATAATACCCCATGTAGGATGTCACATCCCCCGTATATAATACCCCATGCAGGATGTCACATCCCCCCTATATAATGCCCCATGCAGGAAGTCACATCCCACTATAGTGCCCCATGCAGGATGTCACATCCCCCCTATATAAAACCCCATGCAGGATGTCACCTCTCCCCCATATAATGCCCCATGTAGGATGTCACCTCTCCCCCATATAATGCCCCATGCAGGAGTGTGTCACCTCTCCCCCCCATATAATGCCCCATGTAGGATGTCACCTCTCCCCCTATATAATGCCCCATGCAGGATGTCACCTCTCCCCCCATATAATGCCCCATGCAGGCAGTCACATCCCCTCTATATAATACCCCATGCAGGATGTCACCTCTCCCCCCATATAATGCCCCATGTAGGATGTCACCTCTCCCCCATATAATGCCCCATGTACGATGTCACCTCTCCCCCCATATAATGCACCATGTAGGATGTCACCTCTCCCCCCATATAATGGCCCATGCAGGATGTCACCTCTCCCCCATATAATGCCCCATGTAGGATGTCACCTCTCCCCCATATAATGCCCCATGTAGTATGTCACCTTTCCCCCCATATTATGGCCCATGCAGGATGTCACCTCTCCCCCATATAATTCCCCATGTAGGATGTTACCTCTCTCCCATATAATGGCCCATGCAGGATGTCACCTCTCCCCCCATATAATGGCCCATGCAGGATGTCACCTCTCCCCCATATAATGCCCCATGTAGGATGTCACCCCTCCCCCCATATAATGCCCCATGTAGGATGTCACCTCTCCCCCATATAATGCCCCATGTAGGATGTCACCTCTCCCCCCATATAATGGCCCATGCAGGATGTCACCTCTCCCCCCATATAATGCCCCATGCAGGCAGTCACATCCCCCCTATATAATACCCCATGCAGGATGTCCCATCCCCCCATAGTGCCCCATGCAGGTCCCCTATGGCCCCATACAAAAAAATAAAAAATCCAATACTCACCTCACTTCTCAGCTGCTGCTCCGGACTCCAGCGTAGCCCGCATCTTCCCGCTGTGCGCTGTGATAGGTCAGGAGAGAGCGCGGTGTAAAGACGTCACCGCGCCCTCTGACCTGAAACGTCACAGAGCATCAGCGGAAGACACAGGAGCTGCTGCGCAGGCACGGGGAGGGGTAAGTATGACGCCGGGTGCTGGGGTCCTGATCGAGCGGGGGGAGGGACGGGAGGAAAGGAGAGGGGAGGGGAGAGGAGGAGAGGGGTAAGTATGACGCCGGGTGCCGGGGTCCTGGTCGAGCGGGGGGAGGGACGGGAGCAGAGGAGAGGGGAGGGGAGAGGAGGGGAGGGGAGGGGCGTCACACTTGTCCTCGGGAGATAAGCGGCTGTAGCCGCTGATCTTCCGACGATAGCCGCATGTAGGTCAGCGGCGCCTGCGGTCAGGGGACTTATGCTGCGAGCAGCCGGCTGCATCTCCCGGCTGCATCGCCGCTGACCTCCGTGCCTCACATGAGCCGCTAATGGCCGCCATGTTTTTCTGAAATGTCGCGTCGCTGATTGGCCGCGACCGGACCAATCAGCGACCCGGGATTTCCAGGACAGACAGACAGAAAGACAGACAGAAAGACGGACAGACAGAAAGACAGACAGACGGGATAAGACAATTATATAGATAGATGGAGCATTTGTCCAATGCTTTAAGGCGTATTCTTCCTACCTCTATTGCTAAGGTGTGAGCTCTGACGTCCTCTCGCTATCCTAAATCACCCTAAAATGGCTGCTGCATTCCCGATCTCTGCTTTAATACAGGCTAGGATATTCTCTTCTGATTGGCTGCACTATACCATATGATGTGATAGCTACAAAGCATTATGAGGAAGCCCGCTCGGTAGCGCCTGAAAGTCATGTGAGCTGATGCAATGTTCTGCAATGTATAAGATGGAAACCGGTATTTTTTGGCAATTTGCAGGAATTGAATGGCAAATTGTTTAAATTCACTGGGACCTGTGAATTCACATTAAATTGATTAGCTCATCTCTAATGCATAAATATTAACCTGCTGAAATTGTCAGAATATCTAATGTATAGTGGGGACTCCTGACTTTCCAGTGGCAAGTGTCAGAAGGAAAAAAAGATTGGCCGTGCTGGATTTTGGCAAAGATAAGATTATGTGAGGATTTGGCCTGTATTAAAACTTGCTGTCAAATTCAAGTCTCTAGGAAAACATTGTGCATCCTGTTGTTACTGAATGGGCTGCAATGATCACGGTAGTCCTGCAAACACATACAGGTGCTTCTCACAAAATTAGAATATCATCAAAAATTTTATTTATTTCAGTTCTTAAATACAAAAAGTGAAACTCATCTATTATATAGAGTCATTACAAACAGAGTGATCTATTTCAAGTATTTATTTCTGTTAATGTTGATGATTATGGCTTACAGCCAATGGAAACACAAAAGTAATTATCTCAGTAAATTAGAATACTTTATAACAACAGCTTGAAGGTGATCAGCCTGTGGCACTGCTGAGGTGTTATGGAAGCCCAGGTTGCTTTGATAGCAGCCTTCAGCTTGTCTGCATTGTTGGATCTGGTGTCTCTCATCTTCCTCTTGACAATACCCCATAGATTCTCTATGTGGTTAAGGTCAAGCGAGTTTGCTGGCCAATCAAGCACAGTGATACTGTTGTTTTCAAACCAGGTATTGGTACTTTTGGCAGTGTGGACAGGTGCCAAGTCCTGCTGGAGAATGAAATTTCCATCTCCAAAAAGCTGTCAGGCAAGGTGTGGGAAAGACTTAGTGCAACACAAAGGGGAGAGGGAAAGGAAGCCTAGACTCTAGGGAAAGGGGGGTAGTGGAGACCTCCTAGGTTGACCTGGCGTCACCCTTTTGCCCCAACGTCCCTGTATTTGCTCTTCACCAATCGTCTGCCTCACCCTGTTTTTCCCTGGCGTATGGCTAAGGCTAGGGAAGGGAGGAGATGAGCACTAGTCGATCTCCACTCAACACTATAGACAGCAGGGGTGGACAAACAGGGGGAAATTGCTTAGCTTTAGACGAACTCCAGACAAATGCGCACACGTCCTCATGCTCCAGAGAGGACAAAGTACTTCTCTTGCTAAAGCCTTCACAAGTAGGAATGAATATCGCCAGCACCTCCCTCTGAAACACAGCAGGTAGTTATACTCCCAAACAGGGTGCTAATTAGCCAGAGGAATGTAGCCGCTGGGCGCTGGGTCCTAGAGACAGCCTCAAAGAAGAGGTCTGCAATGCCAAACGTAGAGATCTCCAGCAACCAACTGCAGGGCAACTGTCTGTCACTTCTGACACACCGGTGACAAAAGCTTGTTGGCAGAGGGAAGCATGAAGTGCTCTAAAATTTCCTGGTAGACGGCTGCACTGACTTTGGTCTTGATAAAACACAGTGGACCTACACCAGCAGATGACATGGCTCACCAAACCATCACCGATTGTGGAAACTTCACACTAGACCTCAAGCAGCTTGCATTGTGTGCCTCTCCACTCTTCCTCCAGACTCTGGGACCTTGATTTCCAAATGAAATGCAAAATTTACTTTAATCTGAAAACAATACCTTGGACTACTGAGCAACAGTCCAGGTCTTTTTCTCGTTGGCAAGACGCCTCTGGCATTGTCTATTGATGATGAGAGGTTTGACAGAAGGAATGCGACACTTATAGCCCATGTCCTGAATACGTCTGTGTGTGGTGGCTCTTGAAGCAATGACTCCAGCAGCAGTCCACTCCTTGTGAATCCCCCCAACATTTTTGAATGTTCTTTTCTTAACAATACTTTCAAGGCTGCGGTTATCCCGGTTGCTTGTGCACCTTTTTCTACCCCACTTTTTCCTTCCACTCAACTTTCCATTAATATGCTTGGATACAGCACTCTGTGAACAGCCAGCTTCTTTAGTAATGACCTTTTGTGGCTTACCCTCCTTGTGGAGTGTGTCAATGACTGCCTTCTGCACATCTGTCAAGTCAGCAGTCTTCCCCATGATTGTGGAGCCTACTGAAACAGACTAAGGGACCTTTTTTAAACGCTTCGGAAGCCTTTGCAGGTGTTTTTTGTCAATTATTCTAATTTACTGAGATATGACTTTTGTGTTTTCATTGGCTGTAAGCCATCTTTATCAACATTAACAGAAATAAACACTTGAAATAGATCACTCTGTTTGTAATGACTCTATATAATATATGAGTTTCACTTTTTGTATTGAAGAACTGAAATAAAATTAACATTTTGATATATAAATGACAATTGTTAATTATAATAAGCTCTGTACTACCGGAAATACATTGTGTTAGTTGGTAACATTTAGTGTAACTGACTCCAAAAGAGGCACAGAAAAATATACATCCAACATTTGATCTGATGCCTCTTTTTGGAACCTCTGAATTGATGGTGACATAGCTTCAGACTACCCCATTATGTTGCCTTTATGCCATCATAATAATAGAAAAAAAGGTTTACTTATATGGGATGGTAGAATACTGTTTTAGGTATCCATCAGTCTATACCTAAAACATGTGTCTCACTCTTTGAAGTCCTTTTTATCCCTTGACAAGTCTCAAGAAAGCGAGTTGCAATTATATAATTACAAATAATGACGTTAGTGAGGTCTTCCTAGCCACTAAATACTCAGGTCTTCAGTTACTACTACACAGAAATGATATGGTAAATTGAGAGGTTAAAGGAGCCTGGGTTCTAGTCCTAGACTATTGCCTTCTGCTGTAACCTCTTACTGGTAATAAAACTGCCTGTATGGACCTAAAACTTCCGTCATGGTCAATAGGGGCACGGTCTGCAGATGGGTTTATTAAGGAGGTTCACTGCCGAACATATGTGCATGCAAAAACTGTAAATTACCTTATGAGGAGGCATTATTAATAATTTTTGTGCTTCAAGCAAAGGGAGACCTAACTCTGAAAACACATGGTGCACTTTGGTCGCACAGGACAAAAATACATTAAAATACAAAGAAAAGAATACAGCAGCACTCTGTAAGCACTAAGATGTATGCAAACACTGAATATATGAAATATGAACTACATTACTACTACCTAGAATATACAGTACAGACCAAAAGTTTGGACACACCTTCTCATTTAAAGATTTTTCTGTATTTTCATGACTATGAAAATTGCATATTCACACTGAAGGCATGAATATGAACTACATTACTACTACCTAGAATATACAGTACAGTGACCCCAAACACACCTCCAGGCTGTGTAAGGGCTATTTGACCAAGAAGGAGAGTGATGGGGTGCTACGCCAGATGACCTGGCCTCCACAGTCACCAGACCTGAACCCAATCGAGATGGTTTGAGGTGAGCTGGACCGCAGAGTGAAGGCAAAAGGGCCAATAAGTGCTAAGCATCTCTGGGAACTCCTTCAAGATTGTTGGAAGACCATTTCCAGTGACTAACTCTTGAAGCTCATCAAGAGAATGCCAACAGTGTGCAAAGCAGTCATCAAAGCAAAATGTGGCTACTTTGAAGAACCTGGAATATAAGACATATTTTCAGTTGTTTCACACTTTTTTTGTTAACTATATAATTCCACATGTGTTAATTCATAGTTTTGATGCCTTCAATGTGAATGTACAATTTTCATAGTCATGAAAATACAGAAAAATCTTTAAATGAGAAGGTGTGTCCAAACTTTTGGTCTGTACTGTACTTATAAAAATGAAGGTACTTGGCACATAAATTGGCCAATTCATGAGAGCCCGCCAGCAGTGACAAGGCATACCTTTCTTTCATGGGACCCTAACCTAATATCATACCTCTTTCAGGCTAAAAGCATACAAATTTAAAGGGCAGGTACGATCCAGCACTAATTAGCACGGGAGACGCATGATATTAGGTCAGGGTTCCACCATAGAAAGGTATGCCTTGTCGCAACTGGTGGGACAATTTATGCGCCAAGTACCTTCATTTTTATAAGTATATTGTATATAGCAGTAATGCAGTTCAAATTTTATATATTTAATGTTTGTGTGACACCCCAGGGGTCTGGTTGCCACAGTGATAGAGATATTATGTCTGAGAGCAGGTGGGAGGTCCTTTGGTCAGGGATCCTGTGCATGCCACACCTCCTGCCCAGTCTTGGGATGGGAAGAACTTCCCCTGTATAAACCCGGGGCTGAGGCAGGGTGAGTCAGACAAGGAGAGTGGAGAAGAGAAGCAGCATAGGAAACAGCAGAGTTACAAGGAGTCAGGGGCTGGCAGCTACAGAGCTCGCCCTGACTAAGAAGATTCTTTACCGGACCCGGAGTCCGAGGCTGTGGGGACTAACTCCTACCCAGCAGCAGAATCCGTCGGGCAGGGGATTTCAGGTCCTCTGGCCCAGAAGCCCGAAGGCACGGTCACACGCGTGGGACCAGCACCGCCATCGTGGAGCGGAAGCCATTAGAAGGCCCCGAGTCACCGGCCATACGGGTGAGCACCACACGGTACACTCAGGGACGTGGGCTACTTACATCAGCTTCTAGCAAGGTAGCCAGAAGAGTACAGTCAGTTTGGGAGGCCTACAACTACGCCTGGCCAGGGGAGATCCCATCTGCTCAAAGACTGACCAGGCCCCGTTTGCTAGCAAGTACTCCGGGAGGGTCTGTCGTTGTTACCAGTAAAGACCCTGAACTACACCGTACCGTCTCTGAGTGGTTCCTGCTACCCCCATCATCCACGTCTTATGCCCTGAGGCCATACCCCTCCCGTTGGGGGTTATACTATCACGCTGCACAATCCTACCACCGGCCTCAGCGGTCTGCCCTGCAGCAGCAGCTTCCTGGCTGCACTCAACGGGTGGCGTAGTCATCAACTATTTACTACTAATAGACTGCCGTCTAGTTTGACTCCCTGGGCACGGACCGGGTCACCGCCACGAGATTACAACCCTCCACGGATCCGGCTCCGGGTAAGCTCCCGCGTGCGCACCGCAGCGCGACACAGGCCCAGGGGCGCGTCAACTTTGGCGTAGTCGGCAGGATTTCGTGCCCGCAACCACCGGGTACTACGTGCCTGAAAAGCAAAGACTGCTCAAACTTACCAGTGGTGAAGGTTTCCCGCCATCCGGCGCCATCTTCTACCTTCTTCCCGCCATCCGCGAAGTTTTCCCGCCATCCGGCGCCATCTTCGACCTTCTTCCCGCCATCCGTGGAGTTTTCCCGCCATTGGACGCCATCTTGAGAACGCCGCGCGGGAAGAAGAGGGGCGTGGACTCCGAAAGCGCGCGAGAACTGAAGCCCCGCCTCACGTCCGGACGTTGCGTAAGGTCCTGGAAGGAGCCCAGAAGACGCCGACGTCACAGGAGCGCGACGGAAGGTCCTCAACCCTGACGATCCACTGCGGAGCCGCGGCCTACGGAAGAGGATCATCGCAAGGTAGGCCACGGTCCACTAGGGGGGAGGAAGATGTCGGATACGGAGGAGAGCTTCACTGCCTCAACCCCCGCCAGCGCTACCGCTGCTGCAGTTATGCCCTTCACCATGCCCTATATCCCGGGAGCAGCTTGGCTACCCCAGTACTCAGGGGAGTCACATACCCTGCATGACTTTAGAGAAAAGCTGGATAGCCTCTTCCAGGTGTACCCCCTCACAGAAGAGCAAAAAGTGAGCATCCTGGTGGCCCAACTAACCGGGGCAGCCAAAAGGGAAGTAAAATCCTGGCCACCTGGGAGGAAGACTGTCGCAGGGATACTAACCCGGCTGAAGGACACCTTTGATACCCGCACCTCAGCCGAGATTAAGCTTAGATTCTACGGGTGCAAGCAGCGAGCGCATGAGAGTATAAGGGACTATGCACTAAACCTACAAGAGGCCCTGAGGGCCATAAAGCAGACCGACCCTGATGGGGTGGGAAACGAGGACAGGCTGTTGACTGAACAATTTATAGAGGGTTTATATTGCAATGCCCACCGAACCCAGTTGCGGGCAATGGCCTTACAGGATCCCCATCTGGACTTTGCACAGTTCAAGGACAGAGCCATCCGGGTGCTCCGAGAACCGGCACCAGGTGGCGTTGTGACCCACAGACGCCCCACTACCACTTACTACCAGGAGGCGGCGCCCTTGTCAGCAGGGCCTGTGGGAGCTGATGCGCAGGCTTTGGACAATGACCCGGCTCCAGACCTACACCATCAGGTCCAAGAGCTAGCTAAGAGCGTTGCTGCGCTAACCCGAACTGTGCAGTCTTTACAGGTTTCCACCCCAGGGAAGATCCAGCTGGCATCCGGACCGGAGGACATCCCGTGGCGTCGACCAAGGAGGACCCCACCGGCCAGAGGAAGACCCAGTGACCGATACAGTGAGGATGGACGACCCATCTGCCGCCGCTGCAATCAACCCGGACATATGGCAAGGTACTGTTCTTTAAACGGGCACAACCTGGGGTAGAGGGCCAACCCCCAGGAAAAAGATCACCAGGCCCATCGAACTGGCGCGACAGATATGTGGGAGGACGTCCAGTCTTGCCTGTGGTACTGGATGGCATTCCCATGAGTGCCCTACTGGACACCGGGTCACAGGTCACCACCATCCCGTACGTGCTCTTCAAGCAGTACTGGAATGACTCGGATATTACCCGCTACCCCGACGACGACTTGAGTATCATCGCCAGCAATGGTCAGCCCGTGCCACAGATCGGATTTAAAGAGGTGACCATCAAAATTGGTAGAGTCGAACTGGCCGCACAGGGACTGATCATTGTAGATATCGATAAACATGAGAGTCACCCAAAAATAACTCTAGGAACTAATGTAATTGAAAATTGTCTTGCAGAGGTGATTTTCCTTTTACAGCAGGTTGCCAAGAATGCCAGCTCCGGCGAGCAGCGGGTGCTCCAGAAAGAGATCCGGGCACTGATGCAACGGCAACAAGTGGAACTCTCCGGCGGTGAGATTGGTAGCGTAAGAATGTGTGACCCTTTTCCTATTGCCATGCCCCCAAAAAGTGAAATGATGATTTGGTGCCGGGCAGCTATTGGTCTGAGAGGTAGAGATTACCAGGCAATGGTAGAACCAGTTTACTCAGACAGTAGGCCCACCATTTTGACAGCACGGGGGGTGGTCAATGTACGCCATGGGAGGGTGCCCATTCGCATAATAAATATCGGGGAGAGGGAAGTGTACCTGCCCCGGTATGCCACGCTAGCCAAATTATATACCACTAATCAAAGTTCTATACAATCTGTGGAACCCTTGCCTCCATCTCACCCGGAGGAAGGTAACGGCTCTAAGAAAGACATGGAGGACTGGTGTCAGCAACTACATTTGGGTACTGACTCCACTCCCTCACATCAGAAACAAGGAGTCTATCGGGTGGTTCAAGAGTATGAGAGAGTGTTTAGTAAACACCCGTTAGACTTCGGGCGAGTCAAGGGGGTAGAACCTCGCATCCCCACGGGAGATCATCCTCCCATAAAAGAGAGGTATCGACCCGTACCCCCTGCACATTACCAACACGCCAAGGGGATGCTTAGAGATATGAAGGAGGCTGGGGTAATCCGGGATAGTTGTAGCCCCTGGGCAGCCCCATTAGTTTTAGTCAAAAAGAAAGACAACACCATGAGGATGTGTGTAGATTACCGGAAAATCAACCGTATCACACACAAGGATGCGTACCCCTTACCAAGGATAGAGGAGTCATTGGCTGCTTTAAGATCTGCTAACTTCTTCTCTACCTTGGATCTCACTAGCGGGTACTGGCAGGTTCCTGTAGCAGAGGCGGACCGGGAGAAGACCGCATTCACCACCCCGATGGGACTTAGCGAGTTCACCTGCATGCCGTTCGGACTCTGCAACGCACCAGGAACCTTCCAACGCCTAATGGAGTGTTGTCTGGGCCACAGAAACTTCGAGACGGTCCTGTTGTACCTGGACGATGTCATCGTATATTCCAAGACGTATGAGGACCACCTGAAACACCTGGCGGAAGTGTTCGAGGCTCTGGCGAGTTACGGCCTAAAGGTGAAACCCTCCAAGTGTCACCTCCTGAAACCAAAGGTGCAGTACCTGGGACACGTGGTGAGCGCTGACGGAGTGGCTCCCGACCCCGATAAGATCACCGCAATTAAGGGATGGCCAAGCCCCTCCAGCGTAAAAGAAGTGCGGCAGTTCCTCGGGTTGGTAGGCTACTACCGAAGGTTTATTCCCGGTTTCACCAAAAAGGCAGCACCTATGCAGGACCTCCTGATAGGCCAGTCCCGGAAGGCCAAGAACCAGAAGCCGCCCTTCAAATGGGAAGAGCTGGAAGAAGAGTCCTTCCGCCAGCTGAAGATGGCCCTCACGGGGGACGAAATCCTGGCGTACCCGGATTATAGCCAGCCCTTTATCCTCTACACCGACGCCAGTAACATCGGGCTAGGAGCCGTACTGTCCCAGATCCAGCAGGGGAAGGAACGAGTAATCGCCTACGCCAGCCGAAAACTGCGACCCACCGAAAGGAACCCCGAGAATTACAGCTCATTTAAGTTAGAGTTCCTGGCCGTAGTATGGGCAATCACTGAGCGCTTTAAGCATTACCTCGCTTCTTCCCGGTTCACCGTGTACACGGATAACAACCCGCTGACACACCTGGACACGGCAAGACTCGGTGCCCTGGAGCAGAGGTGGATGGCCCGTCTGTCCAACTACGAGTTCACAATTAAATACCGGGCAGGACGCTCCAATACCAACGCGGACGCCCTGTCCAGGATGCCCAACCTGCCGGACGGAGGAGAAGATCCGGAGGGACTGGAAGAAGTTGAACTCCCTGCGTTCCACCGTCATGGGACTATTCAGTATTCCCACCGGGTAAGGAGTAAGCAGGCTGCTACGTTGAACCCCTTACCCCACTACAACTGGGCGGAAACGCAAGACAGCGACCCTGCCGTCCGACTGGTGAAGGAGATGCTGACTCGGCCGGAGGCTCGCCTTGAACCAGACGCTCCGGAGGAAGCCAAACAACTATGGGCAGAGAAGAGTCGACTGTTCCTTTACAAAGGGAAGTTGTGCCGCAGAATGGTTAACTCCCGGACGCATGAATTACTCTGGCAAGTAGTGGTGCCACGAAGAGACGCAGCCATGGTGATGGAGGCATACCACGACGGAGCTGGACACTTTGGGTGGAAAAAGCTGGAGTTCCTGCTGCGCGAGCGGTTCCACTGGGTAGGCATGAGGGGAACCATCGAGAAGTGGTGCAGAGATTGTGGCCCGTGCAACCTGAGAAGGAAGGACCGAGCCAGCCAGAAGACTCCCCTGCAGTCCATCGTCACCCGGCAACCGTTGGAACTGGTAGCCTTGGATCATGTAAAACTGACCCCAAGCAGAAGTGGCTACGTCTACGCGTTAACCATCGTGGATCATTACTCCCGGTTCTTGGTTGTCGTCCCCGTCAAGGACTTAACGGCTCAAACAGCAGCTAGAGCCTTCCAGCAGCACTTCTGCCGTCCACACGGGTACCCGGACCAAGTGCTGACGGACCAGGGACCTGCCTTTGAAGCGGAGGTCTTTCAGGAATTCTGCAATCTGTATGGCTGCCGGAAGATAAGGACGACACCCTACCATCCGCAGACTAATGGACTTTGTGAAAAAATGAACCAGGTGGTAATGGATCTTCTAAAAACGTTGCCCCTGGAAGAACGCAGTCTGTGGCCTGAAAAGTTGCCCGATCTGGTGGACCTATACAACCACATCCCGGTAGGTTCCACCAACTGTACCCCGGCTTACCTAATGAGGGCAAGACCTGGTAAGTTACCTGTTGACCTGGAAATGGGAGTCCTGACCCCCGAGGACACTTCACCAGAAACAGACTGGGACACAGAGAGGCAGCAGCAGTACCGGAGAGTACAGGAGAGCGTGGAGCGAAGTCTCTGTCAGGCTAGGGAAAGACAAGAGAAAACTTACAACCAGTATGCTCCCGCTGTTCCCCTGGTACCCGGAGAGCAGGTCTTGAAGAGGAAGAGACGGCTCCACAAGTTGGACGACCAGTGGGAGAAGGACCCGTACACCGTACTGCCCTCAAGCCACGAGAACCCGAAGGTCTGTACCATCAGTAAAGACGGAGGGGAAACCACAGCCATTGTATCCCGGGACCACCTGAAGAAGTGTCCCGAACAACTGAGGAACCCTGAAGAGGAACAAGAAGACCATCGACCCGTGGAAGAAAGGGAAGATATGGTTAGTACCGTGCTCGGGGACTTTCCTCAGTCTTGGACTCAAGTCAATGGTGCAGTTGTGGTACCCGTACTCACCTTCCTCCAACCATCATCCCAAGAACCTACGGAGCAACGGGTAAAGCTGGAAGAACAGCCGGTCCAGGAGGCAGAAGACTCCACACAAGCAGAACAGGAGAATCAACCCTCTGCTTATAGTGAGCCTGCCGTACCCCTAGTGAGACAAAGAGCCGGTAGACAGCTGCCCAGTTTACCCTTGACAGCTCCTACACCCTGTAGTTCAGGGCCAGACAGTCAGCTCCGTAGGTCCACTCGGGCCACTAGAGGCCAGTTACCCGCACGCTGGAGAATTTAAAGTGTATAAATTGTTTTATTTATGTTTTTCTGTGTCTTGTTGCTTGTGTATAATTTTGTGTTTCTAGTTATTTTTAGGAAACCTTGGTGGATTTACCGGGAATCCTTGTATATAGTTGGAGCGTAACCCAGGATGGACTAGAGACTGTTAAGGACTCGGGGTAGGACAGACCCCTACCTGGTTACGTCTCCCTGTGTTGGTGAAATGGACACCTTTGCTTTTCTTCAAAGACTGCATCCGGTTGCGGACACGCCGTAACCATCTTATGTGTTTTTCTTATAGTATTGTTATTGTTATACTTTGTTATGTTTTTCTAAATGTGTTTAGTCCCGGAGTACTAAATTTCACTAGGGGGGAATGTGACACCCCAGGGGTCTGGTTGCCACAGTGATAGAGATATTATGTCTGAGAGCAGGTGGGAGGTCCTTTGGTCAGGGATCCTGTGCATGCCACACCTCCTGCTCAGTCTTGGGAGGGGAAGAACTTCCCCTGTATAAACCCGGGGCTGAGGCAGGGTGAGTCAGACAAGGAGAGTGGAGAAGAGAAGCAGCATAGGAAACAGCAGAGTTACAAGGAGTCAGGGGCTGGCAGCTACAGAGCTCGCCCTGACTAAGAAGATTCTTTACCGGACCCGGAGTCCGAGGCTGTGGGGACTAACTCCTACCCAGCAGCAGAATCCGTCGGGCAGGGGATTTCAGGTCCTCTGGCCAGAAGCCCGAAGGCACGGTCACACGCGTGGGACCAGCACCGCCATCGTGGAGCGGAAGCCATTAGAAGGCCCCGAGTCACCGGCCATACGGGTGAGCACCACACGGTACACTCAGGGACGTGGGCTACTTACATCAGCTTCTAGCAAGGTAGCCAGAAGAGTACAGTCAGTTTGGGAGGCCTACAACTACGCCTGGCCAGGGGAGATCCCATCTGCTCAAAGACTGACCAGGCCCCGTTTGCTAGCAAGTACTCCGGGAGGGTCTGTCGTTGTTACCAGTAAAGACCCTGAACTACACCGTACCGTCTCTGAGTGGTTCCTGCTACCCCCATCATCCACGTCGGCTGCCCTGAGGCCATACCCCTCCCGTTGGGGGTTATACTATCACGCTGCACAATCCTACCACCGGCCTCAGCGGTCTGCCCTGCAGCAGCAGCTTCCTGGCTGCACTCAACGGGTGGCGTAGTCATCAACTATTTACTACTAATAGACTGCCGTCTAGTTTGACTCCCTGGGCACGGACCGGGTCACCGCCACGAGATTACAACCCTCCACGGATCCGGCTCCGGGTAAGCTCCCGCGTGCGCACCGCAGCGCGACACAGGCCCAGGGGCGCGTCATTTGCATACATCTTAGCGATTACAGAGTGCTGCTGTGCTCTTTTGTTTGTATATTGTGCAGTCATAGCAGCTTGCACCAGTTCACATTTGCTTTATTCTGTTCGGAGGTGCTGGTCAGTTTTTTATTTTTTGTAGTATACTATTGGAGGTTTTCATTGCCTTCTTTTCTGACTGAGCACTCATCCCATCAGCCTAAGGTTGTTTTTAATTAGTGCTGGATCCTACCTGTCCTTTAAATTTGCAGGTTTTTAGTCTGATATTAGGCTAGGGTCCAATCAAAGAAAGATATGCCTTGTCACGGCTGGTGGGCTCTCATGAATTGTCCAATATGTGCACTAAGTACCTTGATTTTTATAAATATATCCTATGGCAATATTTTCTTCCTTAAGATCTAAATAGTATTCTTCTTCTTTACAGGCATATTGTACTGGTAAAAAGAGATACTGTACATCTCTCTATACCAGTATATCTCTACATACTTGTATATTAGGAGTAAAATAAAAATCATATATTCCTTTTTTCTTTAAATTACTAAAAAAAGAAAGAAAAACAATTACAACATTTTACAATAATCACATTTTTAATATACATTTAAAAAATAAATGGCACAATCCACTAAATAACATGGACATATTTGGTACCTCTATAATTGAAACAACCTGTACAATGCAGTGAACAGATTATTTACAGTAATCAATAAATGACAATTGTTTTATACTTTCTCCATTAAACCCATTAAAAAGTTATTACAAATGTAATGCTTACATATGTGTTTGACAAAATGGCACATAAAAACTACAGCTTGTCTTGCAAAAAAAACCAGCAAGATGTTGTAAGTGAAGCTTACATAAATCATCTGAACATGTGCATCACAAAAATGTCTTTGTGTAAATGCATGTATTACGACGAGTGTATGTGAATGTTTTATATATGTTGTGTGCACTTTAAATACATGTGTATGTACAACCCCTGGCAAAAATTATGGAATCACCGGGCTCGAAGGATGTTCATTCAGTTGTTTAATGTTGTTGAAAAAAAGCAGATCACAGACATGGCACAAAACTAAAGTCATTTCAAATGGCAACTTTATGGCTTTAAGAAACACTAAAAGAAATCAAGAAAAAAAATGTGGTACTCAGTAAGGGTAATTTTTTTCAGACAAAGCGGAGGGAAAAAATTATGGAATCACTCAATTCTGAGGAAAAAATTATGGAATCAAGAAAAGCAAAACACAATAGAACACTCCAATACATCACTAGTATTTTATTGCACCACCTCTGGCTTTAATAACAGCTTGCAGTCTCTGAGGCATGGACTTAATGAATGACAAACAGTACTCTTCATCAATCTGGCTCCAACTTTCTCTGATTGCTGTTGCCAGATCAGCTTTGCAGGTTGGAGCCTTGTCATGGACCATTTTCTTCAACTTCCACCAAATATTCAATTGGATTGAGATCTGGACTATTTGCTGGCCATGACATTGACCTTATGTGTCTTCTTTCAAGGAATGTTTTCACCATTTTTGCTCTATGGCAGGAAGCATTATCATCTTGAAAAATGATGTCATCATCCCCAAACATCCTTTCAATTGATGGGATAAGAAAACTGTCCAAAATATCAATGTAAACTTGGGCATTTATTGAAGATGTAATGACAGGCATCTCCCCAGTGCCTTTACCTGACACGCAGCCCCATATCATCAATGACTGTGGAAATTTGCATGTTCTCTTCATGCAAACATCTTTATAAATCTCATTGGAACGGCACCAAACAAAAGTTCCAGCATCATCACCTTACCCAATGCAGATTTGCGATTCATCACTGAATATGTCTTTCATCCAGTCATCCACAGTCCACGAATGCTTTTCCTTAGCCCATTGTAACCTTGTTTTATTTTGTTTAGGTGTTAATGATGGCTTTGTTTAGCTTTTCTGTATGTAAATCCCATTTCCTTTAGGCGGTTTCTTACAGTTCGGTCACAGACATTGACTCCAGTTTCCTCCCATTCGTTCCTCATTTGTTTTGTTGAGCATTTCCTGTTTTGGAGACATATTGCTTTAAGTTTCCGGTCTTGACGCTTTGATGTCTTCCTTGGTCTACCAGTATGTTTGCCTTTAAGAACCTTCCCATGTTGTTTGTATTTGGTCCAGATTTTAGACACAGCTGACTGAACAACCAACATCTTTTGAAACATTGCGTGATGATTTACCTTCTTTTAAGAGTTTGATAATCCTCTCCTTTGTTTCAATTGACATTTCTCGTGTTGGAGCCATGATTCATGTCAGTCCACTTGGTGCAACAGCTCTCCAAGGTGTGATCACTCTTTTTTAGATGCAGACTAACGAGCAGATCTAATTTGATGCAGGTGTTCGTTTTGGAAATGAAAATTTACAGAGTGATTCCATAATTTTTTCCTCAGAATTGAGTGATTCCATATTTTTTTCCCTCTGCTTGGTCTGAAAAAAATAACCCTTACTGAGTACCACATTTTTTTTCTTAATTTCTTTTAGTGTTCCATATTTTTTGCCAGGGGTTGTAGTAATGTGTTAGCATCTGCTTATTTTATATACAGTTGAAACCAGAAGTTTACATACACTATATAAAAAGACACATATGCATGTTTTTCTCAATATCTGCCATGAAATCAGAATAAACCTGTTTTAGGTCAAATAGGATTACCATAATTTTTAATATTTGCCAAATACCAGAATAATGAGAGCGAGAGAATGTTTTAAGGCATTTTTATTAGTTACTGCAAAGTCAAAAGTTTACATACACTAAGATTACTATGCCTTTAAACAATTCTGGAAAATGCAAAAGGTAAAAGCTGGTGATAAAAAGCGCTAAGGCATATAAAATTCAGCAATTACTACCTTAAGGCTATGTGCTCACAATGCAGAAATGAAGCGGAAAAATTCCGCTTCATTTCTGCATGTCCTTTCTCGGAAAAACGCGTGTGGAATTTGACACGCGTTTTTCGCGCGTTTTGCACATGCGGAATTGCCCTGCGTTTTCTAATGCATTGAGAAGGCAATTCCGCATGCGTAAATGCACAAATAATGGACATGCTGCGGAATTTTCTGCACATCAAAAACGCTGCGGAAAATTCCGCAGCATGGGCATTGAAATTGCGGAATTATATTGGGGACCATGGGGGAAGGATTCCGAAGCATTTCCCAAGCGTTTACTCTGCAAAAATTCCGCAGCAAAAATGCTTGAAAAAGGCATCGTGGGCACGGACCCTTATTAAAGTCCTTGTAAAAGCACAACGCATTTCGACGGCATGCAAGCCGTCTTCATCAGGTGGTACAAGGAAATGACCTCAGGAATGTTATATAGGATCAAAAAAACAAACTGATTGGACCGCTCATTAATGACATAATAACAATCAGTAATTTAACCCCCTAATATTGTCTGCAGCCCAGCGTGTGAAAACACAAACCAGCATATAGGATACCATGAATCATATTATATTTCACAAAAAGCAAAAAGTAAAAGAAAAAAAAAAAAACACTTTTATTTAAAAAATAATAATTGAAAAATAAAAGTATATATACATACACATATACATACATGCACACATATAAACACACGCATGCGTGCACATGCATGAATATTTAATTTAAAACTAATAAATGTAAAAAATGTTAAAAGATGCATTTAATTGTATGCGCTAAAAGAAGCTATTATAAAGCTCATTTCATTATATTCTCAATAATAAGATTATGTCCTTCCGGCGCTAAAGTGCCCAATTTAAAAATCCAGAAGCTTTCTTTCTTAATAAGATTGCCCAAACAATTTTGCATACTTTTATCTATATGATCAATAATTGTAAGGGTCATTTGACTAGGGTCCCTCTGATGCACAATATTAAAATGCCTTGATAAACTATGCAATTGATACCCATTTCTAATATTCTGTCTGAGCCTATTTAAACGGGCATGCAAGGTCTGTACTGTGCGGCCCACATACTGAAGACCGCACGTGCTCTCCAACAAATAAACCACATAGGTGGATTGGCATGACAACCTATGTTTGATGAAAAAGCGTTCACCTGTGGTTCTAGATGTGAAACTCAAAGTCCCATTGATAATACTATGGCAACACAAGCACCTAGGGGTACAGCCCTGGTAACAGCCCACATAACTAGAATCCTCAATGTGTGTTACTATTTTCTTACAGGTTGTGTTACTGGGGGCTACCAAATTTCGTAAACACTTATTCTTGGTATATATTACCATTGGTTTATCTGGGAGAACATCTGAGAGAAATGGATCTGCCTTCAAAATATACCAATATTTACGCAATAACTTATGAATAATCAGACGGGGCTGGCAATATGTGGTTATCAAACTCCATTTCGCTAAATCGCTAGATTTACAAACAGATGACCTGGAATCCAAAACCTTATTTGCACAGGATTCCTGTGTTAGTGATTTTGTTTTATTAAATGCATCCCATAAAAGTTTTTTCGGGTAACCTTTTGCAAGGAACCTCTTTTTTAATATACAGGATGTAATTTTTACGGATTCGCCAATACTGACCGTAAGGAACATTACGAATCCAGCTTGGGAGATGTCCACTGTCCAATCGCAAATAACTGTTCACATCAACGGATTTAAAAAAGGTCGATGTGAACACCCCCCTGCATCATATGTTTGAATTGTATTAATGTGTTAGCATCTGCTTATTTTATATACAGTTGAAACCAGAAGTTTACATACACACTATATAAAAAGACACATATGCATGTTTTTCTCAATATCTGACATGAAATCAGAATAAACTTGTTTTAGGTCAATTAGGATTACCATAATTTTTAATATTTGTCAAATGCCAGAATAATGAGAGAGAGAGAATGTTTTAAGGCATTTTTATTACTTACTGCAAAGTCAAAAGTTTACATACACTAAGATTACTATGCCTTTAAACAATTCTGGACTACCCATATGATAATGTCATGTGTTTGTAAGCTTCTGATAGGGTTTTTGGCAACATCTGAGTTAATTAGAAACATACCTGTGGATGTATTTTAATGTTCACCTGAAACACACTGCTCCTTTGTGTAGCATCATGGGAAAGTCTAAAGAAATCAGCCAAGATATCAGGGAGAGAATTGTGGACTTGCACAAGTCTGGCTCATCCTTGGGTACAATTTCAAGATACCTGAACGTGCCTCGTTCATCTGTACAAACATTTAGATGCAAGTACAAACAAGATGGGAATATCCAGCCATCACACCGCTCAGCAAGGAGACGGGTTTTGTGTCCCAGAGATGAACGTGCTTTGGTCCAACATGTGCATATCAACCCAAGGACAAGAGCAAAAGATCTTGTGAAGATGATGGCGGAAGCTGGTAAGATTGTGTCAATATCCACAGTGAAATGAGTACTGTATCAACATGGGCTGAAAGGCCACTCTGCCAGGAAGAAGCCATTACTTCAAAACAAACATAAAAAAGCCAGGTTAATGTTTGCAAATGCACACAGGAACAAAGACTTTAATTTTTGGAGACATGTCCTGTGGTCTGATGAAAATAAAATTTTACTTTTTGGGCGTAATGACCATCACTACGTTTGGAGGAAAAAGGGAGAAGCTTGGAAGCCTAAAAACACCATCCCAACTGTGAAACATGGGGTGGCAGCACCATGTTGTGGGGTTGTTTTGCAGCAGGAGGGACTGGTGCATTTCACAAAATAGATGGCATCATGAGAAAAGAAGATTGTGGCAATACTGAAGCAACATCTCAAGACATCAGCCAGAAAGTTAAAGCTTGGGCAGAAATGGGTCTTCCAAATGGACAATGAGCTGAAGCATACTGCCAAAAAGGTAACAAAGTGGCTTAAGGATAACAAAGTCAATGTTTTGGAGTGGCCATCATAAAACCCTGATCTCAATCCTATTGAAAATATGTGGGCAAAGCTGAAAAGGCAGGTGCGAGCAAGGCGACCTACAAACCTGGATTAGTTATACCAGTTTTGTCAGGAGGGCCCAAATTTCGACCAACTATTGTGAGAAGCTTGTGGAAGGATATCCCAAATGTTTGACCCAAGTCAAACAGTTTAAGGGCAATGGTACCAAATACTAATGAAATGTATGTAAACTTTTGACTTTGCAGTAAATAATAAAAATGCCTTAAAACATTCTCTCACTCTCATTATTCTGGCATTTGGCAAACATTAAAAAATTATGGTAATCCTAATTGACCTAAAATGGGAAAGGTTTATTCTGATTTTATGTCAGATATTGAGAAAAACATGCATATGTGTCATTTTATATAGTGTATGTAAATTTCTGGTTTCAACTGTATGTGTGCCTAATGTGAATATGCATGTAAATGTGCGTGTTTGCAGGTGGAGCCTGATGAGTCCTGCTCAGGGGCTCTTCATTATCGTTGTCCACCCCTAGGGAGGAACCCTCAGATGCCTCAACTCACTTTCCTTAGAACCAGACTAATTACAGCCCCAAGGTTAGACTTTTTAAGACAGGCCTTGCTTATAGCTGACACATTTGCCAACAATCCTAATTTTGCTTGGACAATTTCAGGCGATCAAGGTAAAAAATCCTCCAGCTATGCTCCAAATAAAAATAGTATAGTTTTTTTCCAATAAAATTAAAAGATAAACATCCTCAAGTACATCCAAAAATCATATGTCCTTTTCCAACGCGTTTCAGACTGCAACTCAGTCCTCATTCATGCATATTATAATAATAATAATAATTTTTATTTATATAGCGCCAACATATTCCGCAGCACTTTACAATTAAGCGGGGACATGTACAAACAATAAATTCAATACAAGGTGAGACCGTTTAACAGTTACATCAGGAGTGAGGTCCCTGCTCGCAAGCTTACAATCTACATGGAAATGGGGGGACACAATAGGTGGAAAGTGCTTGTTATTTCAGGTCTGGCAATTATAATAAGTCGGGATTATCATATAAAGCTGAATGATCCGGTCATCAGCCTGTATGTTAAAGTGCAATACTCAATTACCGAGTGCAGTTATCGAGTGCATGGAGGGTGTAGAAACAGATGAACAGTAGGGTGCAGATTCTGAATAGTATTTAGGAGGGAACAGGGGAAAGTTAGTTTACTGAGTAGTTGAGGTGGTAGGCTTGTTTAAAGAGATGGGTTTTTAAAGCGCGCTTGAAGACATCGGGGCTAGGCATCAATCGGATCGTCTGGGGTAGAGCATTCCAGAGAACTGGTGCAGCACGAGAGAAGTCTTGGAGACGGAGGTGTGAGGTTCGGATTATGGGGGATGTTAGCCTTAGGTCATTTGTGGAACGGAGGGCACGTGTAGGACGATAGACTGAGATGAGAGAGGAGATATAAGGTGGTGCAGAACTGTAGAGAGCTTTGTGGGTGAGAGCAATGAGTTTATATTGGACCCTGTAGTGAATGGGTAACCAGTGTAATGACTGGCACAAGGTGGAGGCATCGGTGAAGCGGCTGGACATAAATACGACCCTGGCTGCCGCATTCAGGACAGATTGGAGAGGGGAAATTTTGGTAAGAGGGAGACCGATCAGAAGAGAGTTGCAGTAGTCCAGACGAGAGTGAATAAGAGCGACAGTAAGAGTTTTAGCAGTTTCCAAAGTGAGAAAAGGTCGGATTCTGGAGATGTTTTTAAGATGCAGGTGACAAGAGCGAGTGAGTGATCGGATATAGGGAGTAAAGGAAAGGTTAGTGTCGAATATGACCCCAAGGCAGCGGGCGTGCTGCTTGGGAGTTATGGTTGACCCCTCCAAGGTAATTTCGATATTAGGTAGAGTTAGGTTACTAGAGGGGGGAAACACAAGAAGTTCAGTTTTGGAGAGATTCAATTTGAGATAGAGGGAGGACATGATGCTAGACACAGCAGATAAACAATCCTTGGTGTTTTGTATTAGGGTAGGGGTGATGTCAGGGGAAGAAGTGTATAGTTGGGTGTCGTCAGCATAGAGATGATACTGGAACCCAAATCTGCTGATTGTTTGTCCAATAGGGGCAGTGTATAGAGAGAAGAGGAGGGGGCCTAGGACTGAGCCCTGAGGAACCCCGATAGTAAGGGGATGAGGAGGGGAAGAGGAGCCGGCAAAAGATGCAGTGAAGGAGCGGTCAGAGAGGTAGGAGGAGAACCAGGAGAGAACGGTTTCCTTGAGGCCTATAGAGCGGAGCATAGTGAGGAGGAGCTGGTGATCCACAGTGTCAAATGCTGCAGAGAGATCCAGGAGAATCAGCAGGGAGCAGTGACCTTTGGATTTGGCTGTTAGTAGATCGTTAGAGACTTTAGTGAGGGCAGTTTCAGTGGAGTGTAAGGAGCGGAAACTAGATTGTAGAGGGTCGAGGAGAGAGTTATCTGAGAGATAGCGGATTAGACGGGAGTGGACCAAGCGTTCCAGGAGTTTAGAGATGAAGGGAAGATTAGAGACAGGTCTATAGTTAGCAGTGCAGTTCTGGTCCAGGGATGGCTTTTTAAGTAAAGGGGTTATGATGGCATGTTTAAATGATGAGGGAAAGATACCTGACGAAAGAGAGAGGTTAAATATTTTAGTCAGGTGAGTGGTGACCACCGGTGAGAGGGACTGCAGGAGATGTGAAGGAATGGGGTCACTGTTGCAGGTTGTAGGCCGAGAAGAAGCGAGGAGCTGGGTAACCTCTTCTTCTGTGACAGGCTCAAAGATGGCTAGTGAGCTTGAAGTGCAGTAGGGAAGGGGATCCAGGCACTGAGGAGATTGGGCTGAGATTGGGCTGAGATGTCCTGATGGATGTGGTTGATTTTTTCCAAGAAATAAGTGGCCAGATCCTCACTGCTGAGGTTGGTGGTGGGGGCCTGTGCTAGGTTTCAGGAGGGAGTTTAAGGTTTCGAAAAGTCGTTTTGGGTTGTTGGACATTGAAGTGATGAGGGTGGTGAAGTAGGATTGTTTGGCCAGATGAAGGGCAGAGTTATAGGTTTTCAGCATGAATTTATAGTGGATGAAGTCCTCTGCTAAAAGAGATTTTCTCCACTGACGCTCAGCACACCTCGAGCAACGTTGAAGAAAGCGTTTTTGCATTGTGTGCCAGGGCTGCCGTTGTCTGTGTCGGATCTTTCTGCGAGTAGAAGGAGCTGCTTCATCTAGGGCGCTCTTCAGTGTATTGTTGTAGTGTGACAATGCCAAGTCTGGACAGGAGAAGGAGGAGATGGGGGCTAAAGATGTGTGGAGATTGTCCATAAGCTGCTGGGTATTAATGGTACGTGTATTCCTATAAGTGTGGTAAGTGGGGGTGTCCCGGGTGAGGAGACAATTCTTAACAGAGAAGGAGAGAAGGTTGTGGTCCGAGAGCGGGAGAGGGAAGTTGGTAAAGTCATCCAGCAAGCAGAGACTGGAAAAAACCAGGTCCAGAGTGTTCCCGTCTTCATGGGTAGGAGAATTCGTAAACTGTGAGAGACGGAATGAAGAAGTTAGAGAAAGTAGATGAGAGGCAGATTGGGAGAGGGGGTCATCGATGGGGATGTTAAAGTCGCCCATGATGAGGGTGGGGATGTCACAGGATAGAAAGTGAGGAAGCCAGGTGGCAAAGTGATCCAAGAACTGGCGGGCGGAGCCTGGAGGGCGATACACGACTGCCACTCGCAGGGAGAAGGGTTTAAAGAGTCTGATGGTGTGGACTTCAAAGGAAGGAAACATAAGTGAGGGAACCGGGGGGATGACCTGGAAAGCACATTGTGAGGAAAGGAGCAGACCAACACCTCCACCCTGTCTGTTGCCATGTCTGGCGGTATGTGAAAATTTCAGCCCACCAAACGAGAGAGCAGCAGCAGCGGTGGTGTCTAGCTGCTGAATCCAGGTTTCTGTGATAGCCAGAAGGATAAGAGAATTAGAGAGGAAAAAATCATGGATGTAAGTTAGTTTGTTACACACAGACCGTGCGTTCCAGAGAGCGCAATGGAAATCAATAGGAGAGGGCATGCACTGAACGTTAATAAGATTAGCAGGGTTTCTATATGCAGCTGGAGGAGAGTGGTGTACGCTAGTGGAGGGGGGCCCAGGGTTGGGGGAGATGTCACCTGCGACTAGTAAAAGGAGAAAGAAGAGAAAGATCAGGTGGTCTAATGATTTGTATGAACGTTTTGAATGCTGTATGGAGGTAGAGGATGGTTTGCAGTGGGTGAGGAATGTCAGTAGAGCCTCAGAGTTATACATGGGAGAGGGGAGAAGGGAGGGGCTGATATAGAGAGAGTGCACAGAATGTTTTGAAGGGCGGGTGAGTTGTGAGAAAGCAGAAGTGAAAACAAATAAAAAGCAGATTGATAAGACTAATGCATAATGCACTATGACTGACCAAGAAGCATGTTTGTATGAAAATTTTATGCACCTTACCTGTCTCCTGCCCTGTCCAACTGCCATGGTCTAACTGCACTTGTAATTATTGCACTTAAAATCTATTGCACGCGTGACCCAGCACGCGTGCTATTCCCAGCCAGAGCTGAATATATAACTATATTTACACAATTTCAGAAACCAGGCCAAAAAATGGTGCGATTCAGCAAAACCACACAGAAAAGCGAGAATTTTCAGGGTGCTCCAAGGCACTCCAGGGGTGAGGCTTTATTGTCACGAGTTTTATGTTCTAAATATTGGTAAGTATGCATCAGATAGCTATAACAGATGAAATCAGAAAGCCAGTATGTGTGCCCAGCAAATAATTATAGCTTTAAATTATTTTTATAAGCCCTGTTTGGCATACATATAACTATATCACCTAAAGTTGGCCAGAGATATGTGTTGGCAAATTTTACCAATTTAAAAACCTTCAAATGAATAGGCAGGGGTTGCTATTTCATTTCTTATAACCAAATCTCTATACATGAGAAAGGCTAAAAGACTATTTCCCACTGCTAACAGACGTGTGCAGGAGACACATTCTCTACCATTACTCCCAAAGCTGCTTAACCACCGCACTTTAAGCCTTCCAATGAAATGAGCACTGAGCTGCGGCTGTCTATGAATACGACCCCTGTGATGGTGTGCTGACTCCACTCTTCCTTTCCCCTTGCTGAGGAACCTTAGCAGTTTTGTGAAACCACTTAAGAACAATGTTAACTGTAAATAAATCTTTCCGCATTTCCTCTTGTCGTATCGCACCTAGTCAGCAGCTGGGTCAAATGCAACTACCTTGATCCAGCACGTTGCACTGTCAAAATACTGTATGACATTACAAGCAGATGGTTTGAATACGAAACTCATATTAACACAGAGCAACGCCATCAGTCAGAAGCAACGAGCTAGCTTTCATAGGAGCGTTATAACGTTTACACCGGTGGGTGTGGGGGTGGGAGACGAAATATGACAGTGTAAGCAGATGTTGAAGATGTTAGCAGAAAAAGCGTCAGGAAAATGTCATGTGCTGACCACATATTAACACTGCAAAATATTTTTACCCAATGCTGGGGCGCCGCGGAGAAGCCAACTTTCTAAGGTGTTCTTGTATTTCACGGGCTGGATGAAATGCTTCACGACTGAGGTATGCTTTGCAATGACTATAAAACATTCAACACATTGATTTTTTTTGGCCTCGGATGTAAAGCCAAAATTTTTGCTCAATTTAAAACAGCATTCCACTAAAAAAGAAAAAAATATTCACTTCTGCAGTGGAGGTAATTTATGTACATGTCTAGTTGGGGGCGGTGGACCTAATTAAAAAGAAAAAGTAAGCCTATAGATGGCTAATAATACAAGATGGCTGGTAATTTAATGAACCAGTTGAGAATGACGACAGCACTCACTAGAGAGATGTTATATCACAACTAGTGTTGAGCATTCCGATACTGAAATATCGGGTATCGGCCGATATTCACTGTATCGGAATTCCGATACTTAATTCCGATACTTTTATAATATCGAATACCGGAATCGGAAGTTCCCATAATGCCTGCGCTCTGCAGTGTCTGTGAAGGATGACAAGCTGGATGGCAGCGCTCAGCTGCGATCCAGCTTGTCATCAGAATGCCATCCCAGCGTGGGAGAATTCTCCTGATTGTTTAAAAGCCGGCGGGCGGTAAAAAGCCGCCGGCTTTTAAACAATCACACAGCCCCATACTGCTTCCCCGCAGCCTCCCACCCCGATCCTCCGCTCCCCTCGCCACCTCCAATCCCAATCGTAAATTAGGACCGGGCGGGGAGCGCAGCACCAAGGAGCGAAGGACCCGGGCGGGGAAGCCGGCAGTGAAAAGACTTCACCGCCGGCTTTCCCGTTCTGTGCTGCGCTTTCCCGCCGGTTATTTCAAATGAACAGCTGAGGTATCAGGTGATGCCGATCAGCTGTTCATTTGAAGTAGCCGCGGTGCCCTCAGAGGGTTCATGTGAGTTCATGCTTGACTGCATGAACTCACATGAACTTTCCCACGGCCGCACAGGTCAGCCTCACCTCCCAGACCCGTCATGATTAGTGTGTGCGGGGTGTGTGTGTGCGGGGTGTGTGTGTGTGCGGGGTGTGTGTGCGGGGTGTGTGTGTGCGGGGTGTGTGTGTGTGCGGGGTGTGTGTGCGGGGTGTCTGTGCGTGCAGGCAGACATAGGCCGATGTGACACTACTACTCCCATCGGCCTATGTCTGTCCCCCGTCCACTCGTGCCAGCAGGATCAGCTCGATGGGAGCAGTAGTTCCCATCAGCCTGATCCTGCTATATAAATTGCCCTACTGTGTCCCCAATAAATGTTAGATACATGTCATTGGTGGCCAGTGGTTACCTAAAAGAAATTAGTTTATACATTACCTGTCCCCGCCGATCGTCACCTAAAATAAAGTAAAAAATAAAAAACTACACCTATACTCACCTAGACACCTAATTCCCCGAAGCCATCGATCTCCTGTAATAAAATATAAAATAATAAACCACAACCTTATCCTTACCCCTCCGTAGCAGTCCACGAGTGTCCCACGAAGATCTCCAGTTCAGAGCAGCCACATAGAATGTGACCGCTCTGAACCGCTGCTGCCGCTAGAATGACGGGGCCGTAAGGGTTCACCAGAGTTAAGGCAGCGCTGCTCCGGTTAGCTGCTTTACGGCACTGCTGTATCGTGAGAAATTCCCACGGTACAGCACTGCCGTAAAGGAGGTCTCCGGAGCTGCGCTGCCTGAATGCACTCCGGTAACCTCAGTCAGTGGCTCCCGCTGCCGGGAGCGGACGTGTTCCCGGCAGCGTGAGCTTACAGCAGCCATGCACAGCTGTCACCATCTCCAGATGTGACAGCTGTGCATGGGAGATCAGCGCAGGAACGTGGACAGGTAACTATTTTTTTTTAGTAAACTAAGAATTAAATAAAATGGTGTTTTATTTCAAATAAATTATTTTTTTCTGGGTGTAGTGTGTTTTTTCTTTTTAACACTTTGTAGGTTAGTAATGGGGGTGTCTTATAGACACCCATCATTACTAACCTGGGCTTCATGGCAGCTGGCGCTGACATGAACCCCACCACTATTACCCCCTGCCACCGCACCAGGGCAGCGTGGAAGAGCGAGGCTAAGTGCCAGAATTGGCGCATCCTATGGATGCGCCATTTCTGGGGCGGCTGACGGCTGGTGTTTCTAGCCTGGGAGGGGGCCAATATTCATGGCACCCTTCCTGAGCTATTAATATCAGCCCCCAGCTGTCTGCCTAGCCTTTGCTAGCTATTAAAATAGGGGGGACCCCACGTCATTTTTTTTGGGGGGGTCCCCCATTTTAATAGCTAGTAAAGGCTAGGTATTCAGCTGGGGGCTGATATTAGTAGCCTGGGAAGCTCCGTGGGTTTTACCCCCTTCCCAGGCTTCAAACATCTGCCCCAGCCGTCTGCTTAACCTCCGCTAGAGACTAAAATTATGGGGGATCCCACGCCATTTTTTTTTAAAATAAATCCTTTATTTTAACACTAAATGACATTTGAGGACTTAATAAAGATGCAGTCCCTAAATTATTATTTATTTTTTAATAAATTTTTCCCAAAACTTTTGACGTGGGCTTTGCCATATTTTTGTATGCCAGCCAGGTACAGCATCCAGCTTCTATGAACGCGCCATTTTCCGGGGCGGCCGCGGACTGCAATTTTCAGCGGGGGGCAGAAAGCTTGGGCCTCCCTGCGCTGCAGATTCCATCCCCCAGCTGCCTAGTTGTACCTGGCTGGACACAAAAATAGGGAGAAGCCCCACGTTTTTTTTTTTTTAATTATTTCATGAAATTCATGGAATAATTAAGAAAAAAAGGGCTTCCCTATATTGTTGTGTCTGGCCAGGTACAAATAGGCAGCTGGTGGTTGGGGGCAGCCCGTTCCTGCCTGCTGTACCTGGCTGGACACAAATATAGTGTGAAGCCCCACGTCAATTTTTTTTTAATTATTTCAGGAAATTCATGAAATAATTAAAAAAAAATTATGTGGGGCTTCGCCCTATATTTGTGTCCAGTCAGGTACAGCAGGCAGGAACGGGCTGCCCCCAACCACCAGCTGCCTATTTGTACCTGGCCGGACACAACAATATAGGGAAGCCCTTTTTTTCTTAATTATTCCATGAATTTCATGAAATAATTTAAAAAAAATTGACGTGGGGCTTCGCACTATATTTGTGTCCAGCCAGGTACAGCAGGCAGGAACGGGCTGCCCCCAACCACCAGCTGCCTATTTGTACCTGGTTGGACACAACAATATAGGGAAGCCCTTTTTTTCTTAATTATTTCATGAATTTCATGAAATAATTAAAAAAAAAAAATACGTGAAGCTTCTCCCTATTTTTGTGTCCAGCCAGGTACAACTAGGCAGCTGGGGGATGGAATCTGCAGCGCAGGGAGGCCCAAGCTTTCTCCCCCCCCCCCCCCGCTGAAAATTGCAGTCCGCAGCCACCCCGGAAAATGGCGCGTTCATAGAAGCTGGATGCTGTACCTGGCTGGCATACAAAAATATGGCGAAGCCCACGTCAAAAGTTTTGGGAAAAATTAATTAAAAAATAAATAATAATTTAGGGACTGCATCTTTATTAACTCCTCAAATGTCATTTAGTGTTAAAATAAAGGATTTATTTTAAAAAAAATTGACGTGGGGCTTCGCCCTATATTTGTGTCCAGCCAGGTACAGCAGGCAGGAATGGGCTGCCCCCAACCACCAGCTGCCTATTTGTACCTGGTTGGACACAACAATAAAGGGAAGCCCTTTTTTTCTTAATTATTCCATGAATTTCATGAAATAATTAAAAAAAAATTGACGTGGGGCTTCGCACTATATTTGTGTCCAGCCAGGTACAGCAGGCAGGAATGGGCTGCCCCCAACCACCAGCTGCCTATTTGTACCTGGTTGGACACAACAATATAGGGAAGCCCTTTTTTTCTTAATTATTCCATGAATTTCATGAAATAATTAAAAAAAAAAATGCTTGGGGCTTCGCCCTATTTTTGTGTCCAGCCAGATACAACTATGCAGCTGGGGGCTGGAATCCGCAGCGCAGGGAGACCCAAGCTTTCTGGGCCACCCCCGCTGCAAATTGCAGTCCGCAGCCGCCCCAGAAAATGGCGCGTTCATTGAAGCGCCATCTTCTGGCGCTGTACCCAACTCATCCAGGGCCCTGGTGCGGTGGCTCACTGGGTAATAAAGGGGTTAAGGCCAGCTTGGTATTATCAGCTGGCCCTAAGCCCAAAATTCATGGGGTCACGCCAATATTAGACATGACCACCATGAATTTCTAGTAAAGTATTTAAAAAAACACAACACCCAGAAAAAAGTCCTTTAATTGAAATAAACACACAATTCTTTATTGTTCTAAATTAAACCATACTTACCATCACGCCCATTCCAGCTGAAGCCAACGATCTCCTGCAATAAAAGAAAAATAATAAAGCAACCTCATCCTTACCTTTCCATGGTTCCCAGGACGGGTCCAGCTCTGCTACATCGAGATAACAGGCTGGACCGCAGCAGAACGCTGCCATCCAGCCTGTCATCCCGCAGACACTGAGAAGCACAGGCATGCTTGTGCTCCTCAATGTCTGGCTGTGACGGCATAAAGATGAGCCGAGGTCATGTCCAATGAACTCAGCTCACCTCATGTACGTCACTGACAGCGTGGGAAAATTCTCCTGCACTCAGCACTTCAGCGTGAGAATTTTCCCACACTGTCAGTGACGTGCATGAGGTGAGCTGAGTTCATTGGACATGACCTCACCTCATGTATGTCACTGACAGCGTGGGAGAATTCTCACGCTGAAGCGCTGAGTGCAGGAGAACTTTCCCACGCTGTCAGTGACGTGCATGAGGTGAGCTGAGTTCATTGGACATGAACTCGGCTCATCTGGATGACGTCACAGAGAGACACTGAGGAGCGCAAGCATGCCTGCCTTCTCAGTGTCTGCGGGATGACAGGCTGGATGGCAGCTTTCTGCTGCGGTCCATCCTGTCATCTCGATGTAGCAGAGCTGGAGCTGTCCTGGGAACCATCGAAAGGTAAGGATGAGGTTGCTTTATTATTTTTCTTTTATTGCAGGAGATCGTTGGCTTCAGCTGGAATGGGCGTGATGGTAAGTATGGTTTAATTTAGAACAATAAAGAATTGTGTCTTTATTTCAATTAAAGGACTTTATTCTGGGTGTTTGTGTTTTCTTTTAACTTTGACTATGGGGTTAGTAATGGGGGTGTCTTATAGACGCCTCTCCATTACTAACCTGGGCTTGATGTCAGCTGGCATTATAAGCTGACATCAACCCCAACCCTATTACCCCCTGCCACCGCACCAGGGCAGCGTGGAAGAGCGAGGCTAAGTGCCAGAATTGGCGCATCCTATGAATGCGCCATTTCTGGGGCGGCTGACGGCTGGTGTTTCTAGCCTGGGAGGGGGCCAATATTCATGGCACCCTTCCTGGGCTATTAATATCAGCCCCCAGCTGTCTGCCTAGCCTGTGCTAGCTATTAAATTAGGGGGGACCCCACGTTATTTTTTTGGGGGGGTTCCCCCATTTTAATAGCTAGTAAAGGCTAGGTATTCAGCTGGGGGCTGATATTAGTAGCCTGGGAAGCTCCGTGGGTATTACCCCCTTCCCAGGCTTCAAACATTTGCCCCAGCTGTCTGCTTAACCTCCGCTAGAGCCTAAAATTAAGGGGAACCCCACGCCAATTTTTTTTTAAATAAATCCTTTATTTTAACACTAAATGACAAGTACAGTAATCAACACTGTCACTGTACTTCATATATATGTGACTGACATGTTTCTATCTATCTAATCTATGTGTGATTCTCTATTCTTTCTGTTCTAAATTGTCGGGTACAGATGCTGAATTGCCGGCCGGCTTTCTTAAAGAGACGGTGCATGAAAACACTATTATTTTTTTAAATAAATCCTTTACACTAAATGACAAGTACAGTAAGCAACACTGTCACTGTACTTCATATATATGTGACTGACATGTTTCTATCTATCTAATCTATGTGTGAAGCTCTATTCTTTCTGTTATAAATTGTCGGGTACCGCTGCTGAATTGCCGGCCGGCTTTTTTAAAGAGACGGTGCACGAAAACACTAATATTTTTTTTAATAAATCCTTTACACTAAATGACAAGTACAGTAAGCAACACTGTCACTGTACTTCATATATATGTGACTGACATGTTTCTATCTATCTAATCTATGTGTGATGCTCTATTCTTTCTGTTGTAAATTGTCGGGTACCGGTGTATGCCGCTGATGAATTGCCGGCTTTTCATGTCATTCTACATTATTCTTAGTTGTTTTACTTCATGTAGAATTAACCTACAAGGAAAGAAAGGGTTTATTTTCATTCCGATATTTGTGTCCCATTGACTTGCATTGGTTTCCGGTATCGGAATCGGCGATATCCGATACTTTTTGGGTATCGGCCCGATCCAATCCGATACGATATTTCCTGATATCGGAAGGTATCGCTCAACACTAATCACAACACTTGATGTGGATATAGATAAGTCCTATGTTAGGTTTGAGACTTTTATTTTTTTGGCACTTTTTGAGCTCATCTTGGCTAAAGCCAATTATACACTTCACCATAAACAACCATGCCCAGCCAAGTGTGTGAGTTTCTCTTAATTAGGGAAGGGGAGACCTTCTTTCTAGCAGTAGCTTAGATATGACAAGAGCAAAGAAACAGGTATGTTGAAATCTAAAATGTCCGATCACTTTTTCCCTCCAAATGTGCAGTCAAGGGACATTAGGAAATATCTTGCATCTAATACTGAATTGTAATTTTTGCATGTTGCTAGTGATTAACTTATAAATGATGCACTAAAGGGGTCGTAAAAGGCTCTCCTGACTCAATTATTGCAAAGTCAAAACCTCCTCTGACATGAACATCAGCACAAAAACTGTGCACCAGGAGCTTCATGACTAGTGTTGAGCCACCCCCGTAGTGTTCGAGTTCGGTTCGGTTCGTCGAACACCCGTGTGTTCGCCGAACTGTTCGTCGAACTGTTCGTCGAACACCTTCGAACACCGTTAAAACCAATGGCAGGCAAACAAAAACACATAGAAACACATAGAAAACACCTTCAAAGGTGTCCAAAAGCTGACAAACTGCTCAGAAGACATAACTAACACATGGAAAAGTGACAAGTACATATAGTCATGCGAAAATAAAAGAGGTGGAGGAGTAAAAGGAGGGGGAGACACAGATATAGGCATGTCATGCCCTTCTAAAATCCAAAAAGTGAGAAGCCGACACGGCCAGTCCGCTCCTGCCCGTGCCACCTCCGTGTCGCCGGGTTTGTGCCAGAGCCGCGGTGAACCCTGACGGCCAGCCCCCCTCTCCCAATACTGGTGCCTGTCCGCTGGTGGGTCGAGCGAGCCCCCCTGTGGTGGAGGCAGCTCTAAGCTTTTTAATTTAAATTGTCTCTCTAATTTGAATGAATACACTTTAAATCCATTTACAAGGATCTATTGGAGGGCAAGTCTCATGCCAGCAGCCGCAGTAATTCCAGCTCCAGTAGCGTCCACTAAAGCTGCTGCAGTTAAAAAGCTTTTATAAGGATCGAGCTCGGCTGTCCACCGCAAGGCATCCTACTGCCAGTCCCAGCCCCTATGCCTTGGGGTGCCTCCTGATGCTCTTCACTGAGTATCCCATGGTCCCGAAGCATTTCCTTTGAAAAAATTAAGTGTCTAAACTACAGGTGGTGCAGCTTGCTTAACAGCCGGGATAATCCGCTGACTAGCAGACACTGCTACTAGGCACAAAGTATTTCCTGGGCTAGATGCAGTTAAAAATTTGTAATTAGATACTCTCGTTGGATGCTGAGAAAGCATTCCATAGAGTCTCCTGGCACGCCATATATGATTCTCTTAAAAAGCTTGGGGTAGGGGTCTAGGGGACCCTTTTATAGCCAAAATCACGGCCCTGTATCGCAATACGTCACCTAGGCTGAAGATAAATGGAACTGTAGCACCCTGAGGGCTCGGTTGCTACAGACGTATTGCACCTCACCCAGAGGTGTGATATCTCACTCTCAGGTAAGGATGGAGTGTGGATCAGGACCCGACACCTGCATGCATTACACCACATTGCCGTGGGGCAGGGCGACCAATATGCCCCTGAGATGGGCACGACAGTCCCTGTCCCTGGCTGGAGTGGGGGGAGGGAACACTGAGGAAGGGGAACCCTGTAGTGCAGGAGCAGGGAGGAAGCAGTTCCTGGGTGCATTGAGAAGGGAGTATAAAAGGTGGGCACCATCTTAGTTCAGTGCAGAGAAGTCTGAGCAGAAGTGGCAGGGAGCAGGGGCTCTGCATGAGCTCTGCTCCGGAGGCGGGCCTAGTAACAGAGGCCCAGGCCTGGAAGAGGGAGAAGGAAGGAAGAGGAGCGGAGAAGGCTCCAGGAACGAGGAATGAAGGGATCCCAGGGGTGCGGACGGGCGAGTCGCCACCGCACGCCCGAATCCACCTGCGTGGAGGGGTCAGGCCAAAGGGGGAGACCGGGTCCCCGAACTAGTGGAGGCAGGAAACGACCCTCAGCTAGAAACCGGAGGCTCTGACATTTTATGTAGCGCAGCCCCTCGCTACACCCGCTAGGAAGGCACCACATAGGGTCAGGGAAACTGGCGCCAAGTTTACCAAGAGGAGGCCCGAGGCAGCCGGACAGAAGTGTTGGTAAGAAAGGCCAGACAAAGGACACACAAAGGGGGTCCTGTGAAGTGCTCCAAAGTTATCTGGGAGTTGTCTGAGCCCCTCACCTGGTGAGCACAGTACGACGTGGGCAGCCGTTACCTGCAGACGTGGTCTGGATAATAAGAACTGTGAGTAAAGGCCCTGAACTGCATCACTGACTCCGTGTCGTTACTGCTGCTGCCCTGCACCATCACCCCCATCCTCCGCATACACTGCCCTGAGGCTATACTCCTCCCGTGGGGAGTTATGCTACGCTCTGCTGCACCCACAACACCAGCCTCAGCGGTCTGCCCTGTAGCGGCGGTTCACTCTGACCGCAATCCACGGGTGGCGTAGTCGGACATTTAAACATCAAAACCACATAAATAGTTCCGCCACTGGTTTGACCGCCCTGAGCCACGGAACCGGGTCGCCGCCACGAAGACTACAACCACCAGCATCCACCAAAAAGGGTCCGGCTCCGGGTGTCCCAAGGCCCAGGGGGTGCGTCAGAACATTTTCATCACCTTTCACAATCACCAATGGGACAAGGCAGTGATGTCCTCTGTCCCCTCTCTTATACATCCTAGTGACGGAGCACCTGCTCTCATCAATTCGCCATAACCCCAATATTAGGTGGATTGAGGTGGGAGGCACCGAGTACAAGTGCTCTCTATTTGCTGATGATGTCCTAGTATATATCACTCAATCACATATATCCATCCATGCTGTTATGGCTGAAATAGATCACTTTGTTACATGGTAAAATTTTAAAATCAATGCAGCGAAGTCTGAGGCCCTCGATGTCTCCCTCCCCAAATCCATATAGGATTCCATCCAGTCCAACTTTCCCTTTGCCTGGCCCTCACAGGGTATCAAATACTTAGGAATTCCTATTCATAGAGACCTCTCCCATCTATGTTATCTTAATTTTGGGCCCTTTATTGAACAACTCCATACAGACCACGGTTGGCAAGTTAGAACTGTAAGATTCACTACGTGAACCACTGGTGTTTTGTGGAAAAGCACATGTACACTGCGTTCCAAATTATTATGCAAAAAGTGTTTAGGAGTGATAAGGGAAGAATTTGTTTGTTTGTCAGTTAAACTCATTGATGGTGATGTGTGTCAGGGCTCTTTATATCACTGTAAGCAATTGCAGACACCTGTGCTAATTAGTTTGGCAGGTGTGTCCAATGAAAGGCAAGACTACTTAAGAAGGCTCTCTCACATTATTAAGCAGCCTACATTTTCTGCCAAAATGGGAAAGAAAAAGGATGTGTCGGCTGCTGAGAAGCAACAAATTGTGGAGTGTTTAGGTCAAGGCATGACTACAATCAACATTGTGCGATGATCAGGATGAAGTGTCTTGGCAATCAAGAAGTATGTAGCTGATTCACAGTACACACGTGTGCGTGCTGATAAGGGCAAATTGAGGACTCTTTCCTACAGGCAATTACGTCAGGTTGAAAGAGCAGCGGCAAAAAAGCCTTGTCATAGCAGCAGACAAGTTTTTGAAGCTGCTTGTGCCTCCAACGTCCCCCGAACAACAAGATGCAGGGTCCTTCAGAGGTTTGCAGCTGTGCATGCGCCATCCTGTCGACCTCCTCTATCCACTTCACACAAGCAGAAACGGCTCCAGTGGGCCAAACATTACATGAAGACTGATTTCAAAACTGTTTTGTTCACGGATGAGTGCAGTGCAGCGCTCGATGGTCCAGATGGATGGAGTGGAGGATGGCTGGTTGATGGACACCCCAAGCAAACACGGCTACAGCGCCAACAAGGAGGAGGTGGAGTAATGTTTTGGGCTGGAATCATGGGGAGAGAGATTGTCGGCCCCTTTAGGATCCCTGAAGGCGCTAAAGATGAACTCCATAATGTATGTGGATTTTCTCAAACAGCACTTCCTGCCATGGTTCAAGAAGAAGAACCGTGTATTTCACAGCAAGATCATTTTTTCTGCATGATAATGCACCATCTCATGCTGCACATAAAACATCTGCATCTCTGGCTGATATGGGCATAAAAGGGGACAAACTTATGGTGTGACCCCCATGCTCCCCTGACCTCTACCCCATTCAGAACCTTTGGAGCATCATTAAAAGGAGTGTCTATGATGGCGGGAGGCAGTTCACATCTAAGCAACAGCTCTGGGAGGGTATTCTGTCCTCATGCAAAACAATTGAAGCAGAAACCATCCAAAACCTGACAAATTCAATGGACGAGAGAGTTCAGAAGCTCCTTTCGAACAAGGGGTCATATGTGAAAATGTAACAACACCTAGAATAAAGTTTTGAGTTGAAAACTGTTTGATTTCAGTTTCTAACAACCTGCTAATGCTTATAATTTCAAAAATGACCATTTTTTTGGTCTTTATTAAAATGAAAAGGTTGATCGAAAAGTTTGGGGGATCTAAGAGTGTGGCAACCCAGTAGTCATGATTACTTCGAATTCTGACAATATGGGGGTCATGCTGCAGGTAGTGCAGCAAGAAGGCACTTATGTGCCTTGCGCATCTCGGAGCCCCAAAATTATTTTCCGGGCTAGATGCAGCTAAAAATTATTTTTAATTTTAAATCTGGTGAAGCTTTAGTATAGATGGCCTAATAGGATCAGTGCTGCACACTGCTACAAAGCCCAAATTATTTTCCAGTCAAGATACAGATAAACATGATTAGTAATTTGAAAGCTTAAAACGGTTGGTAGGGTGATTTTAACCAATCATCAAGCTTTTACTCTCCCCAGGATGACACAGGGGTAGAAAAGTCGTTTTGGATCCATGATTTGTTCATCTTTATGAACGTGAGTCTGTCTACATTATCAGTGGAGAGCCGCGTGCGCTTATCTGTCAGCACACCACCAGCAGCGCTGAACACACGTTCAGACAGAACGCTGGCTGCGGGGCATGACAAGATCTCCAAGGCGTAAGTGGCTAGCTCCGGCCATTTATCCAGATTGGAAGCCCAAAAAGAGCAAGGGTCCAGTGACACAGTCGTGGCTTCAATGTTTACTTGGAGATACTCCTGTACCATCGTCTCTAGGCGTTGACTATGTGTCAGACTTCTTGTCTCCTGTGGCCTTGCAAAGGATGGGCTAAAAAAGTGGTGAAATGATTCCGCAAAATTGATGCTACCAGCAGATACTGTGGTTCTGTTACGGTTTGAGTGCTGAACACTTGACGGTCCCACGGTTGGCAAGTTGGAACTGTGAGATTCACTACGTGCACCACTGGTGTTTTGTGGAAAAGCACATGTAAGATTCTGCAACAGTCTCTGCTGATACTCCTGCATGCGTGCATCCCTTTCTATGGCAGGAATAATTTCTGCAAATTTACTTTTGTACCGGGGATCTAACAGTGTGGCAACCCAGTAGTCAGGATTATTTCTAATTCTCACAATTCGAGGGTCATGTTGCAGGTAGTGCAGCAAGAAGGCACTCATGTGTGTTGCGCATCCAGGAGCACCAAGTCCCTGTTGTGTTGGTGGCGAGGTAACAATCATGCTTCCTTCCTCTGTCCTCTCCCCCCAACCTCGCACAACAGAAATGTGATCAAGGTCTCCCTCATCTGATGAGTCTTCCATCAGTTCGTCCTCCACTTCTTCCTGGGCTCCTGCACCTTCCTCACTAGTTTGGCTGCTACCATGCGCCCTGGTAAAACCATCTCCCCCACCCTCACATGCCTGCCGCCTTGGTGCTGCCGACCGTCTGGACCTTGCAGATGTTAGCCCTTCCGCATACAACTCCTCCTCCTCTACTTCCTCCACCTCCTCTTGTGCCACCACCTGACTCCGAATTCTGTTTAACATGTGCTCCAGCATGTAAATCACCGGAATAGTCATGCTGATAATGGCATCGTCAGCACTAAACATCTTCGTCGCCATTTCAAAACTGTGCAGAAGGGTGCATAGGTCCCTGATCTGAGACCACTCCTCCAGCGTGATTTGCCCCACCTCTGAATCTCGTTGGCCCAGGCTATACGTCAGAACGTATTGCACCAGGGCTTGTCGGTGCTGCCACAGTCTCTGCAACATGTGCAGAGTTGAATTCCACCGGGTAGGCACATCGCATTTTAGCCGGTGAAGTGGCAGGCCCAACGACTTCTGTAGAGATGTAAGTCGCTGAGCTGCGGGATGCGAACGGCGGAAGTGAGCACACAGCGACCGTGCCCTCTGCAGAAGGCCATCTAGTCTGGGATAGTGGGCTAAAAATTGCTGGACAACCAGGTTCAACACGTGAGCCATACAAGGCACGTGTGTGACATTGCCCCGGCGAAGGGCCGCACCCAGGTTTGCAGCATTGTCGCACACGGCCTTCCCTGGTTTCAGGTCCAGTGGAGACAACCATTCATGAAATTGGTTCTCCAGAGCTGACCACAACTCCTCAGCTGTGTGACTCACATTTCCCAGACATTTCAATGTAAAAACCGCCTGATGACGTTGAGCCCTACTGCCAGCATAGTAAGGAGGTGTGCAGGATCCCTTCTGCGCAGTTAGAAAGCTTGTGGCATGACCAGACAGGCTTTGGGTGCAGGTGGAAGACCGAGAGGAGGTTGAGGAGGCAGAAGCAGTGGAGGAACTTTGACATAAAGAGGATTGACGCACAACTCGTGGGGACGGCAAGACTTGGACAGCAGCCCCTTGTCCTGCTGTCACCATAGTTACCCAGTGCCCAGTCAGCGACATGTAACGCCCCTGTCCATGCCTACTCGTCCAAGTGTCTGTGGTGAAATGCACCCTGTCACACACAGAGTTTCTCAAAGAAGCGGTGATGTTATGTGCGACATGCTGGTGGAGCGCAGGCACACCTTTCTTTGAGAAGTAGTGCCGACTGGGCATCTGGTACTGGGGCACTGCGACGGACATAAGGTCTCGAAAATCCTCTGTGTCCACCAGGCGGAAAGGCAGCATTTCTGTAGCCAAGAGCTTGCAGATGGTGAAATTCAACCTCTTAGCTTTCTCATGGCTAGGAGGAAATGGTCTCTTACTTGTCCACATCTGAGGGACCGAGGGCTGGCTATTGTGCTTAGACGGGGTTGATAAGGGTGTCCCCGGCAAACTGCCGGTCTGTGAGGAAGATGCAGGCGGACATGTTAGGTTGCCTTGATCCAAAGGTGGTGCTATCGATGTCGGACAGCGCTCAACACCAGCTGGTGTTACCACCTCCAAAGAAAATGATGACCTGCCAATCACGCTGGCTGTTGCGGGTAAAGAGGTGGCAGGTCTGCGCCCCAAAACAGGTGTGACTGCTGTCCCCCCAGTCACAGAGGATGAAGAGGCCGCGGATGCACAAGATATGGCAGACGGTGGTTGGCCCGGCCGGCTAGGCCGCATTGTAGCACACTGAGCTTCCCACTGCAACTTATGCTTCATGTCCATGTGCCGGTTCATGCATGAAGTACTCAAACTATGTATTTTTTGGCCTCTACTTAGCTTTTGCTGACAAATGTTACAGATAACACGAGTTGGGTCATCTTTATCGATCTGAAAAAATGCCCAGGCTATGCAAGGCTTAGCACCCATGCGACCTGAAGAGCCACCACGACTTGTGGTGAGAGGCAGAGTTGTGTTTGAGGATGCAGTTGTTGACGTGCTTCCAGTACTACGTCTCTGTCCAGGAAGGCGCAACCTGACCTCGTCGTCACTAGCATCTTCCTCCACCTCCTCTGCTGACCTCATCTCTTGGCTGACTGTGGGTTGACAGTAAGTGGGATCTCCGACCTCATCATCATCACCCTGTGCGTTATCACACCCGTCGTCCTCAGAGCCAACCTGTTCCTGCCCTGACAAAAAACTAAAGTTGTCGCTCCAATCAGGTATTTGAGTCTTATCATCGTCTTCCTCATTGTCTCCACCAACAGGAGTTACAGTTTGGGAATGAGGATCTACATTATGGTCAGAACCTTCTGCGTCTGGTCCTGGATCCGACTCATAAAGATTCTGGGCATCAGTGCAGATCATTTCCTCGTCTGGATTCACAGAAGCGCTGGAGTCGACCTCTGATTCCCAGGCTATAGTATGAGTAAACAGCTCTGCAGACTCAACCATCTGTTCTACCTCATACTCAGACGGGCAGCTGGAGGTTTGGGAGCTGTGAGGAAGCAAGTGCGATTTGGGTGACACCTTTGAGGACTGGAGTATTTGTGATGTTGAAGTTGATGTGGAGGAGAGCCCACTTAAAGGAGCACTTGATATCCGTTGAAGCACCTGCTGTTTTTGTGCCTCATCTGGAATTTGTAGCGATTGGCGTGGCCGTAAGAAAGGGATCTTATCACATTGTCCGCTAAAAGAAGTAGACATTTTAGTTTGGCTGGAAGATGGTCTTTCTTCTGCAGATGTTACTGTTGCTTTAACACCTACCCCACGGACACAACCTTTTTTCCCCTTCCCAACACGCCTATTCCCCTTTCCACCAGCAGCAGGCCTTTTTCCACTCATTTTGGTGGTTAACTAATTCACAACTCTGGAGTTGTTTGCACAAAAAAACAATGGATGGTAACCGAGCAGAGCTGAGTGGCCAAACTGTGGTATTAGGCCAAAACTATTGGCTGGGTTAGATGCAGAAAAAAATTATTTTGAATTTGCAACCTGATGGAGGTCAGTATAGATGGACTAATACAAATAGTCCCACACACAGCTAGAAGCCCAAATATTTTTTCAGAGGTACTGTAGATGCAGATAAAAATTATTTTTAATTTGCAACCTGATGGAGGTCAGTATAGATGGACTAATAGACCAAGTCCCACACACTGCTAGAAGCCCAAATATTTTTTCAGAGCTAGATGCAGAAAAAAAATATTTTTAATTTGCAACCTGATGGAGGTCAGTATAGATGGACTAATAGACCAAGTCCCACACACCGCTAGAAGCCCAACTATTTTTTCAGAGCTAGATGCAGAAAAAAATTATTTTTAATTTGCAACCTGATGGAGGTCAGTATAGATGGACTAATAGAGAAAGTCCGACACACTACTAGAAGGCCAAATATTTTTTCAGAGGTAGATGCAGAAAAAAATATATTCAGTTTGCAACCTGATGGAGGTCAGTATAGATGGACTAATACAAATAGTCCCACACACAGCTAGAAGCCCAAATATTTTTTCAGAGGTACTGTAGATGCAGATAAAAATTATTTTAAATTTGCAACCTGATGGAGGTCAGTATAGATGGACTAATAGACCAAGTCCCACACACTGCTAGAAGCCCAAATATTTTTTCAGAGCTAGATGCAGAAAAAAATTATTTTTAATTTGCAACCTGATGGAGGTCAGTATAGATGGACTAATAGACCAAGTCCCACACACCGCTAGAAGCCCAACTATTTTTTCAGAGCTAGATGCAGAAAAAAATTATATTCAATTTGCAACCTGCTGGAGGTCAGTATAGAAGGACTAATAGAACAAGTCCCACACACTGCTAGAAGCCCAAATATTTTTTCAGAGCTAAATGAAGAAAAAAATTATTTTTAATTTGCAACCTGATGGAGGTCAGTATAGATGGACTAATAGACCAAGTCCCACACACTGCTAGAGGCCCAAATATTTTTTCAGAGCTAGATGCAGAAAAAAATTATTTTTAATTTGCAACCTGATGGAGGTCAGTATAGATGGACTAATAGACCAAGTCCCACACACTGCTAGAAGCCCAAATATTTTTTCAGAGCTAGATGCAGAAAAAAATTATTTTTAATTTGCAACCTGATGGAGGTCAGTATAGATGGACTAATAGACCAAGTCCCACACACTGCTAGAAGCCCAAATATTTTTTCAGAGCTAGATGCAGAAAAAAATTATTTTTAATTTGCAACCTGATGGAGGTCAGTATAGATGGACTAATAGACCAAGTCCCACACACCGCTAGAAGCCCAAATATTTTTTCAGAGCTAGATGCAGAAAAAAATTATATTCAATTTGCAACCTGCTGGAGGTCAGTATAGATGGACTAATAGACCAAGTCCCACACACTGCTAGAAGCCCAAATATTTTTTCAGAGCTAGATGCAGAAAAAAATTATATTCAGTTTGCAACCTGATGGAGGTCAGTATAGATGGACTAATAGAATGATGCTATGCCCAAAAGATTTTACTTCACTAGGTGCAGTAAAAAAATTGGTATTCTATACACAGGTGTTATATCTTGCAACACAGATAGGCTACTCCACTGACTAACACACTCTGCAATAGGCCAAAAAGGATTAGCTTTGCTAGATTCAGCCAAATGCTGTGAAAAAAACTTGCACAGCACTGGCACAGACCTGCCTGGCAAAAACTGATAGGAACTGATGTAACCTAGTCCTGAAAAGGACTCCAATTACAATTAGTCTTTACTCCCACAACCTATCTATTTAAGAGCACAGACCTCCCTGATAAAAGTCGTAGGAAATGCTGTAACCTAGTCCTTAAAAGGACTGCAATCACAACTATTCCCTACTCCCAAGCTATCTGTATATTTGTGCGAAAATTGGCTTGAAATTAACAAGGTATAGCGCACACAGCAACAGCGGTGCAGTCTAACACGCAGCTGCAGCAGTGAGAAAATGGTGGCGACGGGGAAAATGGCTTGGTCTTATAGGGCAAGGACATGTGACATACACTGCCAATGACACATGCGCTTGCTTGTGTGAAAAAAAGCACTTCGCTCCGTGTGTGCGCTGCTGATAGGCTGACAGATTGCACCTCCCCACTGCAAATGCGGGAAAGAGAAAAAAAAATGGAGATCTTCATTGTTCCTGCAGAGATCCATCCCCTGCCCCTCCCCCCACCCCGCTGTACACTCAAACTGCGTATTAACATTAATTTTCATCATTACTGAGAAAAAATCCAGTTATGATTTTGGTGCACGAACAGTTATCGAACATAACCTCGAACAGCCGAATTTTTCTCAAATTGTTCGTGTTCGCCGAACGGCTCGAACACCGCCCAAAACAGCTCGAATTTGAGATTGGCGAACAGTTCGAGTAGAACAACGCTCATCTCTAGTAAGGAGGTGTGCAGGATCCCTTCTGCGCAGTTAGAAAGCTTGTGGCATGACCAGACAGGCTTTGGGTGCAGGTGGAAGACCGAGAGGAGGTTGAGGAGGCAGAAGCAGTGGAGGAACTTTGACATAAAGAGGATTGACGCACAACTCGTGGGGACGGCAAGACTTGGACAGCAGCCCCTTGTCCTGCTGTCACCATAGTTACCCAGTGCCCAGTCAGCGACATGTAACGCCCCTGTCCATGCCTACTCGTCCAAGTGTCTGTGGTGAAATGCACCCTGTCACACACAGAGTTTCTCAAAGAAGCGGTGATGTTATGTGCGACATGCTGGTGGAGCGCAGGCACACCTTTCTTTGAGAAGTAGTGCCGACTGGGCATCTGGTACTGGGGCACTGCGACGGACATAAGGTCTCGAAAATCCTCTGTGTCCACCAGGCGGAAAGGCAGCATTTCTGTAGCCAAGAGCTTGCAGATGGTGAAATTCAACCTCTTAGCTTTCTCATGGCTAGGAGGAAATGGTCTTTTACTTGTCCACATCTGAGGGACCGAGGGCTGGCTATTATGCTTAGACGGGGTTGATAAGGGTGTCCCCGGCAAACTGCCGGTCTGTGAGGAAGATGCAGGCGGACATGTTAGGTTGCCTTGATCCAAAGGTGGTGCTATCGATGTCGGACAGCGCTCAACACCAGCTGGTGTTACCACCTCCAAAGAAAATGATGACCTGCCAATCACGCTGGCTGTTGCGGGTAAAGAGGTGGCAGGTCTGCGCCCCAAAACAGGTGTGACTGCTGTCCCCCCAGTCACAGAGGATGAAGAGGCCGCACAAGATATGGCAGACGGTGGTTGGCCCGGCCGGCTAGGCCGCATTGTAGCACACTGAGCTTCCCACTGCAACTTATGCTTCATGTCCATGTGCCGGTTCATGCATGAAGTACTCAAACTATGTATTTTTTGGCCTCTACTTAGCTTTTGCTGACAAATGTTACAGATAACACGAGTTGGGTCATCTTTATCGATCTGAAAAAATGCCCAGGCTATGCAAGGCTTAGCACCCATGCGACCTGAAGAGCCACCACAACTTGTGGTGAGAGGCAGAGTTGTGTTTGAGGATGCAGTTGTTGACGTGCTTCCAGTACTACGTCTCTGTCCAGGAAGGCGCAACCTGACCTCGTCGTCACTAGCATCTTCCTCCACCTCCTCTGCTGACCTCATCTCTTGGCTGACTGTGGGTTGACAGTAAGTGGGATCTCCGACCTCATCATCATCACCCTGTGCGTTATCACACCCGTCGTCCTCAGAGCCAACCTGTTCCTGCCCTGACAAAAAACTAAAGTTGTCGCTCCAATCAGGTATTTGAGTCTTATCATCGTCTTCCTCATTGTCTCCACCAACAGGAGTTACAGTTTGGGAATGAGGGTCTACATTATGGTCAGAACCTTCTGCGTCTGGTCCTGGATCCGACTCATAAAGATTCTGGGCATCAGTGCAGATCATTTCCTCGTCTGGATTCACAGAAGCGCTGGAGTCGACCTCTGATTCCCAGGCTATAGTATGAGTAAACAGCTCTGCAGACTCAACCATCTGTTCTACCTCATACTCAGACGGGCAGCTGGAGATTTGGGAGCTGTGAGGAAGCAAGTGCGATTTGGGTGACACCTTTGAGGACTGGAGTATTTGTGATGTTGAAGTTGATGTGGAGGAGAGCCCACTTAAAGGAGCACTTGATATCCGTTGAAGCACCTGCTGTTTTTGTGCCTCATCTGGAATTTGTAGCGATTGGCGTGGCCGTAAGAAAGGGATCTTATCACATTGTCCGCTAAAAGAAGTAGACATTTTAGTTTGGCTGGAAGATGGTCTTTCTTCTGCAGATGTTACTGTTGCTTTAACACCTACCCCACGGACACAACCTTTTTTCCCCTTCCCAACACGCCTATTCCCCTTTCCACCAGCAGCAGGCCTTTTTCCACTCATTTTGGTGGTTAACTAATTCACAACTCTGGAGTTGTTTGCACAAAAAAACAATGGATGGTAACCGAGCAGAGCTGAGTGGCCAAACTGTGGTATTAGGCCAAAACTATTGGCTGGGTTAGATGCAGAAAAAAATTATTTTGAATTTGCAACCTGATGGAGGTCAGTATAGATGGATTAATAGAACAAGACCCACACACAGCTAGAAGCCCAATATTTTTTCAGAGGTAGATGCAGAAAAAAATATATTCAGTTTGCAACCTGATGGAGGTCAGTATAGATGGACTAATACAACAAGTCCCACACACAGCTAGAAGCCCAATATTTTTTCAGAGGTAGATGCAGAAAAAAATATATTCAGTTTGCAACCTGATGGAGGTCAGTATAGATGGACTAATACAACAAGTCCCACACACAGCTAGAAGCCCAAATATTTTTTCAGAGGTACTGTAGATGCAGATAAAAATTAGTTTTAATTTGCAACCTGATGGAGGTCAGTATAGATGGACTAATAGAGAAAGTCCGACACACTACTAGAAGGCCAAATATTTTTTCAGAGCTAGATGCAGAAAAAAATTATATTCAGTTTGCAACCTGATGGAGGTCAGTATAGATGGATTAATAGAACAAGACCCACACACAGCTAGAAGCCCAATATTTTTTCAGAGGTAGATGCAGAAAAAAATATATTCAGTTTGCAACCTGATGGAGGTCAGTATAGATGGACTAATACAACAAGTCCCACACACAGCTAGAAGCCCAAATATTTTTTCAGAGGTACTGTAGATGCAGATAAAAATTAGTTTTAATTTGCAACCTGATGGAGGTCAGTATAGATGGACTAATAGAGAAAGTCCGACACACTACTAGAAGGCCAAATATTTTTTCAGAGCTAGATGCAGAAAAAAATTATATTCAGTTTGCAACCTGATGGAGGTCAGTATAGATGGATTAATAGAACAAGACCCACACACAGCTAGAAGCCCAATATTTTTTCAGAGGTAGATGCAGAAAAAAATATATTCAGTTTGCAACCTGATGGAGGTCAGTATAGATGGACTAATACAACAAGTCCCACACACAGCTAGAAGCCCAATATTTTTTCAGAGGTAGATGCAGAAAAAAATATATTCAGTTTGCAACCTGATGGAGGTCAGTATAGATGGACTAATACAACAAGTCCCACACACAGCTAGAAGCCCAAATATTTTTTCAGAGGTACTGTAGATGCAGATAAAAATTAGTTTTAATTTGCAACCTGATGGAGGTCAGTATAGATGGACTAATAGAGAAAGTCCGACACACTACTAGAAGGCCAAATATTTTTTCAGAGCTAGATGCAGAAAAAAATTATATTCAGTTTGCAACCTGATGGAGGTCAGTATAGATGGACTAATAGAGAAAGTCCGACACACTACTAGAAGGCCAAATATTTTTTCAGAGCTAGATGCAGAAAAAAATTATATTCAGTTTGCAACCTGATGGAGGTCAGTATAGATGGATTAATAGAACAAGACCCACACACAGCTAGAAGCCCAATATTTTTTCAGAGGTAGATGCAGGAAAAAAATATATTCAGTTTGCAACCTGATGGAGGTCAGTATAGATGGACTAATACAACAAGTCCCACACACAGCTAGAAGCCCAAATATTTTTTCAGAGGTACTGTAGATGCAGATAAAAATTAGTTTTAATTTGCAACCTGATGGAGGTCAGTATAGATGGACTAATAGAATGATGCTATGCCCAAAAGATTTTACTTCACTAGGTGCAGTAAAAAAATTGGTATTCTATACACAGGTGGTATATATTGCAACACAGATAGGCTACTCCACTGACTAACACACTCTGCAATAGGCCAAAAAGGATTAGCTTTGCTAGATTCAGCCAAATGCTGTGAAAAAAACTTGCACAGCACTGGCACAGACCTGCCTGGCAAAAACTGATAGGAACTGATGTAACCTAGTCCTGAAAAGGACTCCAATTACAATTAGTCTTTACTCCCACAACCTATCTATTTAAGAGCACAGACCTCCCTGATAAAAGTCGTAGGAAATGCTGTAACCTAGTCCTTAAAAGGACTGCAATCACAACTATTCCCTACTCCCAAGCTATCTGTATATTTGTGCGAAAATTGGCTTGAAATTAACAAGGTATAGCGCACACAGCAACAGCGGTGCCGTCTAACACGCAGCTGCAGCAGTGAGAAAATGGTGGCGACGGGGAAAATGGCTTGGTCTTATAGGGCAAGGACATGTGACATACACTGCCAATGACACATGCCCTTGCTTGTGTGAAAAAAAGCACTTCGCTCCGTGTGTGCGCTGCTGATAGGCTGACAGATTGCACCTCCCCACTGTAAATGCGGGAAAGAGAAAAAAAAATGGAGATCTTCATTGTTCCTGCAGAGATCCATCCCCTGCCCCTCCCCCCACCCCGCTGTACACTCAAACTGCGTATTAACATTAATTTTCATCATTACTGAGAAAAAATCCAGTTATGATTTTGGTGCACAAACAGTTATCGAACATAACCTCGAACAGCCAAATTTTTCTCAAATTGTTCGTGTTCGCCGAACGGCTCGAACACCGCCCAAAACAGCTCGAATTTGAGATTGGCGAACAGTTCGAGTAGAACAACGCTCATCTCTATTCATGACATGGGTTTTATTGGCCGAGCAGCTGCATGCAAGCCTTACATCACCAATCACAATGCCAAATGTTGGATGGAGCAGGGTAAAGCAGCCGCCACTGGACCTGGAACAGTGGAAACTATGTAGTGCCTGAAGGACAAGTCTGGATTTGGCAAACATAATGAGAACCTTACCTGCCTGACTGCATTGTGTTACCTGTAACGTTTGGTGGAGAAGGAATAATACTATGAGTGTTTTTCAGGGGTCGGTCTAGGCCTCTTAGTTCCAGTGAAAATAAATATTACTGTTTCAGCATACCAAGACATTTGGGACAATTGTAGCTTCTAACTTTGTGGGAACAGTTTAGGGAAGGCCCTTTTCTGTTCTCCATGACAGCGCCCCAGTGCTCCATAAAGGCATGGTTGAGAGCTTCGTGTAGATCTTGAATGGCTGCACAGAGCCCTGACCTCAACCCCATCCAACACCTTTGGAATGAATTAAAATTGAGATTGCGAACCCTCTCGTCCAACATCAGTGGCTAGTGTCACAAATGCACTTCTGGACGAATGGGCAAAAATTCCTACAAACACCTCCCCAGGTGAGGTTAAGTTGTTTCAGCTGCAAAATGGGGACTAACTATATATCAATCCTTAAGGAATTAGAATGGGATATGTGTCTCAATACTTTTTTCAATATCTGTATATGTGTGTATATATATATATATTTTTTTATTTATATATATATATATATATATATATATATATATATATATATATATATATATATATATATATCTGCAATAATTTCAACCAGCAAATTCCTTATGTTGGAAAATACAAGGTCCTAGATGTAGTCATTTCTTTGAGCAATGACTACAACCAGTGTCTTTTGCTAGTGAAGCTTGCTGTAACTTACCATGGAAACTTCTTGGCATAGTCTATGTGATAATAGATTTATTCCTGAGAACATGTGTATATGGAAGAAGAAGGGTAAAGACACATGCATTCCTTCTTGAGGATTTAGTGGTAAATCAGGTTTGGAGTTTCCTATACTCAATTTGATGCGACGTCTGAGCTGGAAATGTAAAATCAAATTTGCCAAGCTCAATCTGAATCACACTCTGGCCGAGGTGTGAGATGAAATTCTTCCAGAAAAACATCTACGTAATATTAAAATAATCATTTGGATTTGGGGAGTGCACACATTACAGAAGGTGTAAAGCGTCTCAATCATTAGATCATGGTGGTTCCAGAATTTTTCTTTTTCTGATCCAATCCAATTCCTTAGATGGCTCCCATTACAATGAAACCTAATATATGCTACATGAAGACGACCAAGTAGAGTACGTGAGACATCTGGGGGCGGCTGAAATCAAGGATTGTTCATCAATTTTCATATTTTTTCTAAACCTTTACAGTGCAATAAAAAAGATGAAAATATATTTAACACTGTTAGTAAGTGAAACCACATTTCCCCATTAACAGGCTCTCCAACCATTTCCATATTCACAGCACACACACGCTTCACAAAATCTGAAATGCTGGAGGGTTGGATGCGTAAAAAAAAATTGCATGGCTTCTCTGGAATTAAATTCGTACAGGAAAAAAAAGGCTAAAATTCAACTTAATCCTGCATTAATCCTCCAAAGAAAACTGATCAGCACCTTCTGGTAAAATGAATCCAATGTGAACAGATGCAAGGTGTTGTGACCGCAATAATATACAAACAAATAAGGGCAGCAGCAAACTTAGAGCGCTAAGGTATATGTGAATATTGAATATCTGAATTACTGCCATGTAGACTATACTTGTAGAATTTAGGCATTTAGCCCACAAATTTTAAATTTTACTTATTTTGCTAGGTGGTGTTGGTCAGTTTTTTTATCATACATTTTGGGGTAGTGACTGCCTCAATATTTGGTTGAGCACTCCTACCATCTATCTAAGGCCTCATTCAGATGTCCGATTTTCACGTATGAGCACTATCCATGTTTTTCACCGATAGCACTCGTACCTGCCAGAATGGAGAAGGTGTAGAATTTTTTTTTTAATTTCTCCACATATGAAAAAAATCAGATGACACTTATAGCACACTCTGATCAAACTCTGATCAGCCTGATAAGAATAATCCGTGTGATTTTCTCGTCCGCGAATAAAATTGGACGTCTGAATGAGGCTTAAGGCTGCTTTTATTTAGAGCAGGATCCTATCTGTCCTTTATATTTGCAGCCCTTGTTCCAGAAGAGGTAAGTTTACATGTAAAGGAGGTTTCCCTCTACAGGATACGTCCTGTCGTGGAGGAAAGGCAAATGAGAATTGGTCAACGTGTGCATTATGTACCTTAACTCTACAAAAATAGGCCCCGTTTCTTCATTGCATTTCCATCATTTTTGGGGCATGAATATCCCTCAATTAGTAACTTTTTGATTTGCCTCCACTTTGTCTATAGATATGCTTGCTAAATTGCTTCTTTATTTTTTTTTTCACCTATGGGTTGATGTCTCTATTATTTACAACATTTTTTCTTTATTCCTCTACCATGCATGTTTTTTCCACTTTGTCGAATATCACTGTTGCCGCTACACACCTCTAGCAATTTTTTTCTTTTCTTATCCTCTTATAATCCCTTCAAAGGGGTTTTCCCATGAACAAAGTTAATTTTGAAGTTAAATATAATCATGGAATAATAATCATTTTCACAATTGGAAGTGTAAAAAAAAAATGTTCCTGTGCTGAGATAATCTTATAAATGTGCCCCTGCTGTGTACTGTGTAATGGCTGTGTCTGACTGTACAGGAACATGGTCTGATGATACCACATCTCCTGCGCAGGGGAGGAAGCAAAAGAGTATACAGACATTACAGCAGGGGATCACAACTGATTCTTTCTGTGAGGTAAAACATTTCTCTGCCTATTTTAAAAAAAATGTTTTACCTTGAAGAAAGAATTATTTGCGTTCCTATACTGTCCTGTCTGTATACTCTTTTGCTTCCTCTCCCCCGGCCCAGGAGATATGGTATGATCGTGTTCTGTACACGGTCAGACACAGCCATTACACAGTACACAGCAGGGGCACATTTATAAGATTATCTCAGCACAGGAACATTTTTTTAAAACACATCCAAATGTGGAAATTATTATTATTCCAAGATCTATTGATTGAAATGAACTTTATTCATGGGACAACCCCTTTAAGCCTTTGAAACATCACGTTTATTACACACCCATTCTCAATGTATTTTTAAACTCTATTACAGTTATATAATTTTGAGCAGTACAGGATTAAGATAACTAAATGTTACCAAAGCCATTGATCAATGTCAAATCATGTACTTATTTTTGTCAATGCAATGAGCTGATTAGTGCAACTCAGCCACTGTGGCCACAAGGCACATTGGCAAGGAAATCATTTAATTCCTTGGCGGCCAGTCAGATAAATGCCTGTCCTTGTCATAAAAGAACTGTTGGAGGCTACCAAACTTGATTCAAAGAGAGGTATCCTTACAATGACCACTCCCTATAATATCCATGTGCCTATTTGGGCATATGGGCAGTGGTTGACCACTCCCTATAATATCCATGTGCCTATTTGGGGATATGGGCAGTGGTTGACCACTCCCTATAATATCCATGTGCCTATTTGGGCATATGGGCAGTGGTTGTCTTCATGATAAGACAACTCCATTAAGTGAACAAGTGTGGCAGTGTTTCTATATCCATTTTTTTCGAAATAGTGGGCAACCCGTTAATGAGTCCTACTATTTGCACCAATGATGATGAGCTGGTAATTGAGACTTGGGAAAGTGGTGTGTTATTTGCACCTTCTGGATTTCGGTTTGCACTGAATTTGTACATTATTGCTTTGCTTTCCCTGTATCTATAGTGCTGAGAGCGCGGCACAATTTCCCCTTGTAACATATCAGCAGCTTGCTTCTTCACGTATTAAATATTTCTAACACAAACCAATAATCCTCATTTCCTATGGCTTTCACCTCATATGTTACAAATAACAGTGCCGGCACACCCAAAATGAGGTCAGACAGAGACTGGCCGGATAAATCGAGAAAGCAGCTTGGCATCTGACAAAGTCCTGGCCTTTAGAGAATAACATAACCCTGAACTATGAGAGGCTTTGCCCATACATTAGATGTTTGTGGAGCCCCAGGCTTGAGGAAGGAAAGTTCTTCAATATAACGACAAGGGACTGAAATTATTTGTGCACTGCAGACAGTTTGGCACGGCCGGGGTATTGGGGTTTTAACTTTCTGTCAAGCAGGCCAGCAAGTCGCTGTGCTTAGGCGTAAACTGATGATGGAGACCATTTGCTCCAACTGAACCCTAAGATATGATCAACGATGTCATTACATTTTATACATTGAAGGAACGGTATTGTTATATGTTTCTCTAAAGTGGTTTTCCACTGACCGTATTGTCAGAATGTCATACACTGGGCACAAGACTTTTTCCAAACCGCAGCAGCGTGCCATATTAATAGGATATTGCACATGGGACTGCTGGTTGCCTTTGATCAAGAGCTTCACTCTAATTTACACCCTGTATTGGAGCACTGACATTGAGCTTACCATGACCGTGCAATATCCATCACAACTTGAAAAAAAAAACATTGCCTCGCTCTCACCTCTTGAAAAAAATATTGAAATGGCTGGGGAAAAAATGTACCAATCTATTCATTTTGGAGACATTGCTGGACTGAAAATCACTAGTCTCTAGAGTTATTACGCCCTGGCGATCGCGCCCGCACAGAGGCTGTGTGGGCCCGATCGCCGCCGGCTGTCAGCTCATTTTAATAGCTAATACCTGGTACTATGTGCCAGGAGCGATCCCGCACCACTACCGCCACATTAACCCCCGAAATGCTGCGATTGCAGCATTTCCGGGGCAGGCAGCGGTAAGAGCGCCCCTCTTACCTTGTATCGGCGACCCCGTGCTATGAGCTCTGAGCACAGGGGCCCGATTGTTGCCATGGTGACCCGATGTCGTCATGATGACATCTGGGTCACCAGGCATCAGGAAGTTAGGTAGATCGTGCTCAGTGCACGATCTACCTTACTTTTGTCTGCAGGGCTGATAGCCTGCATAGCACAGAGATGCTGCTGCTGCATC